>NC_071345.1:8847500-10047500 GCF_027744825.2 Synchiropus splendidus | reverse complement strand
GGCAAGATAGAAAACGGCGTGCAAATTGCACAGAAAGATCCAATTATTTTATCTGAAATCTGTGACAATCAGTGATGTTTGTAAAATGTCCACTAGGTGTCGACAGAGAAAAATAAATAAACAAGAAGAAGGACTAACAGGCTATAAGATGAACAAATAAACAAGGTGACCATCACAAAAGTTTCCTTTGGACGATTCATCAAACAAAACAAAATCTTGTTAAAATATCCGAATTGTTGAATATATGAAATAAGGTTAAAATACAGTTAATGCGTCGGCGTAGTACTTTAGTAATTCAAATTCTGCTTCTCTTGATGAAATACGAGTGTGTAGTGAGGCGTGGCGCAATGACGTTGCTAATTTTATTCTAATTTATGTGTCAAGCAGCGACACCCATGTGCGCATGTGGACAGGAAATTACGTCTTGAAATTCCAATGTGCGCATGCGGCCAGGAAATGACGACATAAAACTGAGCCCTGGAAGCAAAACGGGATGAAGAAGCAAATAGGGCAGTGACAATGCATAAAAAACGCTTTACGTCCTGTGTCATGTTGTTATTGTGATATTCAGCGAGCAGGATTGGAACTGTTACGAGAGAGGAAAGTCACGCGTTTCCGCTTTTATTGATGTTTTAACGAGTCAGCTGTGGCGTATGACATGAGTAAATATCAAGTATGTGGTAAAGCTGTCGAGTTAAGGTGTCGTTATGGTTTATTTATCGAACGTCATCTACCGACCAACCGCCACTGATCGTCAGTTTAATTAAAGTCGCAATATGTTTTGTCACCACTTGGGTGAGCTGTTTCATTCTTGTTATGTGAAGAACACGGAAACCTCTGAGTTTTGAACGCGGAAAATCAGAGTTTACCATCGTCGCTCGCAGCGCCATTTTTTCATTTTTATCATGCTAAGTATTGTTATTTCCATGTGGCTCCGTCGTCTTAAACAGATCAGGTATTTTAACAAAACGCAAAAGTGTTGTCAGAAGTGGGATTCGAACCCACGCCTCCAGAGGAGACTGCGACCTGAACGCAGCGCCTTAGACCGCTCGGCCATCCTGACATATAACACTAGGTGGAGACAAAGTCCTTTATATGTGTAACCGTTACCTTAGTGGCAAGTCACCCGTTTCCGTGGTTATCAATGTTTTTATCGGTTCAACTGTGCCGTATGACATGAGTTAATGCATGTATGTTGTAAAACTGTCGAGTTAAGGTGTTGCATACCACTGACTTTACTTTAACGTTTGAGTTATTCTTTGCCAATAAATACGCAATATAGCTGTAGTGAGTGTAAACTCGGTAATCGATTGAAAAGGTCTGGTGCTGGAGCACCGTGTGTGGGGACACGGAATAAAGAGTGAGTCCTGAAAAAACTTCGTCTGTGCTCATCTCTTTACGGAGTTATAAGAACGCATGCGATGCCAGCTGGGATAAAACAGTCGACAGATTTGTCACAGAACTTCGTCAAAAGAGCAAGGATTGTGAATTTGGAAGATATGAAGATGACATGAGGGATAAACTGGTATTCAGTATAAGTGACACTGGTCTGAAAGAGAGGTTTGCTGTGACAAAGAACTGACATTGAGAAGAGCCCTGGACATATGTAGATCAGCTGTAGTCGCCAAAACACAAATACAAGTAGGCCTGCACGATTCAGGGGGAAATATGAATCACGATTATTTAGCTAAGAATTGATATTACAATTCTCTGCCACGATTTTTTCCTTCATAAAATACGTAGTTTATTGCACACATAAACCATGACAAAACAAAGTTGCATCACCAGACGTTTGAGGTGCTGATGGAGATTTGTGGCAGGGATGCTCCGATCAGGGTTTTTGCTGCCGATCAGAACACCGATCACATGGATTGACAATGAATTTGTAATCAAAATGACGAGACCTTCTGTGTCTTCTCAAACGGCCGTCTGGAAGGGATCGTGGTCATGAACCGAGGTACCACTGTATTAAAAAACAAAGAAAAGAAAAATCATTTTAGGAGAGAGAATTGTGAAAAGGTTTTTCATCACACAAGAGAAAGGACTAAATGATCATTTATTGAAATACAGAAGACAGACGGCTCAATTTAACCCCTAAATGCAGATCTAGATATAAAGTACACACCAGGCAAAAATTAGCTCATAGCGGACACACTTTCAAGAGCTACAATGAACACAGGAGAGACTGATGACAAGGTGGTGTATACTATGGAGGACACCGATGCTTTGAGCAAAGAAACACTAGGACAGTTGAAGGAAGAGACTCTAGCTGATGAAGTATTGCAGGCTGTTACGAGTGGATGGCCCAATAGGAAATGCAGAGAAGATAAGAAGTTACACAGCTACTGGCCCCTGCGAAAGAACCATACAAAAAAAATCCAGCTTTTCCATCTTTGAACGGAATGGCCGAGCATGCTGTCAAAACGGTGAAACATGTGCTTAAGAAAGCAGCTCAAACAAACACAGATCCACATTTGTCACTGAGGAATACTTCTGCCACAGGTCTCAATATGTCACCTGCACAAATGCTAATGGGGAGAGTCTTACGGGGCACAATACCATGTTCTACCTCAAACCGTCAACACCACAGAATATACACCAGAGGATACGAGAACAGCAGTCCTACCAGAAACTCGACTATGACTGGAGGACAAAGCCCCTGTCAGTGTTGGTTCCAGGAGACACTGTGCACATGCAATGTCATTTATATTTGAGTTTGGGATTACTATACATGTTAGCACTGGATATCATAGCTGCAGTAAACGCTGGTGACAGTTAAAATCATAGCGATAGATTTTCAACTTCAGGAAAAGAGGGGTTTGGCGAGTGTAAACTCGGCAATCGATTGAAAAGGTCTAGTGCTGGAGCAATGTCTGTGGGGACACGGAGTGAAGCGTGAATCCTGAAGAACCTGAGTTATAAGAAACCCACCAACGCACGTTACCCGGAGCCACGACAATAGTGAACCACACACATGTCGAGCACACTCTTTAACGTTTATTAGCTTCGTTATTTACCATTAAATACCATTTAAAATACCTGTATTTTATGAATGAATTGGCTTGTTTGAGATCAGATTTGAAAAATTGAATGTTGGTGTCGTTTGTGCAATTAATCTGTGATGGAGACCTTAAAAAAATAGCATGTCATACTGACACTTAGGGACTTTTCAACATAAGTGTCCCCTTTAGGCCACAACGTTGTTCTCAAACTTTAAGCTGCAGTGATACGATCTCGCCACAAGGTGTCAGCAGCGTCCAGGCAGGTAGACAGACACGTCATTAAAAGTGGGAAACTCGGTTAAAAATATAAATATATTTTTATTCCTTTTAAGTTTTAAAATTGTCGCCACGGTGCGGTGTTGTACAGCGAAGCAGATAAACTGGCCTTCGATGCCGAGAGTACCTCCTAAGTCCTCCACCAGACCTGGAGGCGAACGAGGCGGCGCTTGACTCGACTCTTCCCTCCGCGCCCCGCTGCTCCCCTGCTGGAGACCCCCGCCTGCTGCTGACTGACCAGTCTCTCTCCTGGACGCGCTAGTGGGACGTTTCACGGCAGCATGGACGCAGGGAAAGAGGAGCAGCTTGCGGGGGAGACTGTGTTTGCGACCTCTGCGCTGGAGGGTGGAAGAGAAAAGAAGAAGAGCAACTACTGTAAAGTCATCACTGTGGTGCGTTCACGGACTTTATTTCCACCGATCCTTGTAGTTGTATGAATCAGAAATATTCTAATAGCTGGGACTCCTTTTTAATAATTTTATTCCGCGTACACTTTTTATTTATAAACAACAGTGCTGAAACACTGATGACCCTCTCTTTCTGGTCTGCAGAGGTCAGTGCCAGTGTTATTTGTATGAAAAGTGGTGACCTAGCTGAAGAAAGATTTGGCTGCGAGTTCAACTTTTTGGTGACAAAAGTACTATAATGCAATGGATCTTTATCACAATATTTTCTGATATTTCAATAGTGGAGGAGTTTATTAATAATAATGCACAGTGGTAGCATCTTAGCTCTGCGGACAGAGATGATGCACAGCAGTCGCACATGAACCGTGTCAAAGTCAAGGTCTGTGGGCTAAAGTCAGTTCATGTGTAAAAAGGAAGTTGTGTTATTCATTGTTAAATGTGTTGCAGACCTCTATTATTGACTGCTATTTTTGGATTGGAACTTCATCACAGAGGCTCCTTTCGAAGTAGTATGTGAAGTAGTGTCCACTAGTAGCAGTTAGCTGTTGTATTACATTAATGCGCAAGTTTATTGTGTCCTTCCAAAGGACATGGTTCAATGTCTTTGTGACATTGAACCATGTGTGTGTGCGTCAGTCTCTACAGATGAAACCGTTGTCGAGGTTAGCTTAGTTGGAGTTACACTTCCAACCCAACGCTCATGTGATCTCGTTGCCTGCTTGCTAAAGAGGAAAATCAATTGTGTGCAGTGAGGAACTTGTAAACACAATTATATCCACATATTTATGAATTAGATATAGACATAGTGCACTTAAAATCGCAAACAGTTTGAGATATTTCCTTACGCCCTGACTATTTAGTAGGGCTGGATATTGATTCACATTTTCCAATTTGTTTGACCACTAATCTAGCATACTATGTTGTAAAAAGTACGATAAAACTAAAAAAAGATGGCGCTACACACTGCATACAACGTCACTATTCTGAAGTTAAACATCTGGCTCCTGCAGGGCCTGGAATATCATCACTCTAATACTGTCATGCTGTCTCAACTGTCAGACTTGCTAATGTCAACATGGAAACTAAATGTTTGCACTTCAGTGACAGAAGCCAAAAACTTTTTGGAGCAGCCACGAGAACGTTTGTCGCTGAACACTGTCCATCTGCTGGACGTCAGGACATTGAAGACATGTCATGTGCTTGTCGATGAGTCGCTGCTTTCTGAAAGTAGTCCGGAAATGGATGGCACAGTACAGAAAGTAGCTCCTGTATTTAGAGGTGAGCTGTCATATGAGGCGTCCAGTCATTTCCCTGCTCACTCACTCACACCTACTGACAAATGAACCATCTATTAACCTTTAATTCTGGTCCGTGGGAGGAAACCGGAGCAAAACCACGCAAACACATGCCACCAAAGGTTTTAAATAGACATTCCAAAATGCTGTTGTTTCTCAGTTGCAGCGTTTTACTGCTGGGGGAAAGTCCCAAAATGGCAGCCGTGTTTATTTTGTGTACGCTAATGACCCGCTGTGTTCGCTGCGACCTCGTACATGGGGGTTCGACTCCAGGTCTTGGGGTGCGAAGATGCACATAGCTTGCTGCGTTATGAAGTAGACGTATTGGACGTATTGGAGATGACTAAAGCCACTGGAAATTATTTTTAGCTCCCAGAGAAGCCAGTAGTGTGACGCTGATGAATCACACATGTGACAGACTTTTTTCAGCTTTTTTCCCCACAAATGTCGCACATCTGCTAGTGATTATCTCAGCAGAACCCTTCGTGCTGTTACCAAAGAAACATGCAGAGCGATTCAGCAGATTGTTTACCCGCGACATGACGCCGCGGAGGTTTGTCAGACGCAGGTTACCACCTTGATATTTTCACAACTGTCTAGGACTCGACAGTGACTACAACGGTGGTGGAACATTTCTCCTGAATGGGACTCATTCATGCTTTGATGAATGAATAACCGCCACAATCTGCTTGAGCTTGTTTTTGGAGCTCTGTCCTGAAGTTCTCTGGATGTCTGAGGTGTTTCAGACATGTCCCTATAAGAGAAGGTCCATCAAATCTCAAGGCCATGTGAAGACAAACAACAATAACCACTCTTTTTATTTGTGATGCGAGGTCACCATGAAAGGAAGTTCTTCCTCCCAAGCGCATCCTTAGCTCTCACTGGGGAATATATGGAGAACGGGTCCATGAGAGTCCTTGCACAGCAGCAGAGCCATAACTTCATAGAGCAAGGCTACCACCTCAATACAGAAGAGCGACAGCTTTATTTTAAGCACTTCCTGGATGACTCATGGGACCAGCAACTCAGTGGTGTTTCTTCTTCTGGAAGTCTACTGGACAAGATCAGCTTGGTCTTTGCAGTTCCATCGACTCCACCACAGCTGCCTCTCCTCACCTGGCTGAGGTGCAGTCCAACCCTTACTGTAAACACATCTGACCTATGACTGTCCAACATGCCAGTCAAGATGGCTTCAGTTTCCTGAACTAGATATGGCGCCTCATGTTGCACTGCACAGCCACACAAGCAAAGTCTCAGCAGCTGGGAATTGGACCAGTTCCTCCTATAAATACAGCTGACTCTGCCAGATTAGCCCAAACCTCTTCAGACAGGCCACTTTATTAATCCCACTGGGAGGTGCCCGCCCACCAATGATCGTAAAATCCTAGCGTAGTTGAGTCTGTAGCGCCGAATGTTGGGGTGCACCATTGAGTTGCAGAGGTGTGTTGTTCAAGCCAGCTCTGAGGTGGCTAACCAGCCTTGACCTGGAGGTCTGTATGTTCTTAACTACTGAATCTCCTTCTTGAACTCTTGAGTCAATCCTTTTGTGGTGCCACACACCAAACCTTTTAGAAGCCACCAACATTTAAGACTCAAAAGAAACATTGCTCTGTAAACCAGTCGACCACGATAACCGCTGCAGGCCTGAATTGGGCGTCGCTCTCTCTAATATGCAGCAATGAACATCTGTGGCCCGCCCTCTTTAAATAAACCCGTGTCAGCAGCTTTGAAACGCCCCTCTAATTAGTAATCTTTGCCCCCTCGGAGCAGCCAATGGTGCCGCAGCTCTTGGATTACAGGCAAACGTTCAGGAAGGCTTTTGATTTTAGTCTCCACATCTGAGCAATAACACAATACAGCAGGATAGTTTCATGATCATTTTTTAAATGTCCGATTTTAACTACACTATGTGATGTGTTGTTCATTTTTAAAGACTTTTTTGCTGTGATATTATTGCTGCTGTGAGGTCAATGTCCCACTGAGTATTACTGAATATTAATTTCAATCCCATATCAAACATATAGAACATATATAAGGAAATATAGATGAGGGAAATATTGATTTCTACTCACATAAAACATGAATTGGTTTGTTACTATAATTTACTTTAATTTGAAGGTTTTATTTTATTTCCTTTTTTTAATATCTAATATAGTTTTCTGTTTGTTGTGTATTTTTGTTTGTTGCATGCTTTAATTGCTTATTTTCATCAAAAATGAACAATAATATTATCATAGTTTTTTCAATAATATTCTGTAATATTTATCATGAAATTGTAATAATGTTTATATTCTATTATGATGTGTTATATCCTTTAAATATTTTTTCACTTGCTATTTTTATTATATCACAATATACATACATTTCTTTTTTATGTCATTCAGTCCAATAAATAATAAGACTGTCAGATATGACCATTATGTACTTCATCCTGTCTCTCTTTCAAAGGCTCGCTCTGAATTCAATAAAAAGACATTGACGCACGGAGTGTATGTTCAGTCTTAACATTTCCGCTCACACTTCTAAAACTCTGGTTTGTTTCAGGTGCTGGTGTGTCTGCTGATCATCATCCTTGTTGTGGTGTTCTCCCTGAGGAAGCAGGATGGGGACGGTATGCTTGAACTTTTTATACCTTCTCAAACAGGGTCAGTTTAGATCAGGGGTTATCAACCTTTTTGATCTGGGGGCCCACCTTTCCCAGTACAAATAGGCCCATTCGATAGAACTCGTTCATTACCTGTGATTTCATTTCTGATCAACAACCATATTTAATAGAATCAATAAACTGTCAGTCATCGGTCACTTCTCCAGGTTTGTCACAGTATCTTTCCAGAATGTGGTTGTGCCAATCTAAGCATCACCCTGATGTTGACATCGTCCACGCTCAAATGTTCTCATTACCTAGTTTAGACTAGACGTGTTTGCCAACTGCGATTTCCGCCTCAACACTCTGGCGACAGAAATAAACCTCTCAGATTACACCCTCAGTGTCGAGTGAAATACTCTCTTAATCTAGTGGCAAGTTGACAAGCAAACTGGCTAATATGACCCCAGAAGAGCAGGAAGCGTCTGAGTGGTGACAGTCGGCCCCCTGCACACGGGACCAAATATTTAGAGCAGCAGAGGATGAGCCTCAGGTTACTGGCCGGCCCAACAGGAGTGAGTCGCTGGTTCTGTTTGGGATGAGAATCAACAAAAACAGAATTGAAGTGAGACTAGACTGATTTCAGGCCTCGGGCTGCAGATTCAGACTGAACGACTGTGAAGTCTTTGTTCTCAACCACCGCGCCAAAACAGCCTCTTCCATTTCGGGGGCTGCGGTGGCGACTGTGGGCAGCTGTCCCAGTCCAGGGTGGGGTTCCTCCCACTGGTATTTCCCTCCTCCGCTGACGTCTTCTGGAAGGTGCTTTATGTTTGCAATATGTCTCTTTTTGTTCTATTTATTTTAACTTCCTTAATTTAGAAAATGTTATGAATCAGATCCACTAATCTCACACGTAATCTGAATGAATGAACTTGTGTTTCCCAAATATTTGACCATTTAAGTGGAACGTTAAGTTGAAATTGTTATGTTTTTATTTTGTAAATGATTTCTGTACCTTTTATATATTTTATATTTTTGATTCAATATTTATAAAAATGCCTATTTTAGTCCTGTTTCTTCTGTATTTGTTATAGTAGACTTCTTTTTATTTTGCATGCAAAGCACTTTGGTCAGCACTTGCAGTGGAAATGTGCTATAAAATTGACCTTGACCTAAAAATATTTAAAATAATTTAGAATAAAAATGTTAAGGTAAATTAAATCATTTCTATACCAATCTGTATTCAACACAACTAAATTATTAAACTAGTTGATTGTATTGTCGGTCTTTAGGAAACAGCGTAATTGAAAAATTGAAATGAACAATTTGTGTTTTCTTTTTATTTTCTTTTTTCTTTTTTTTACTAATTTAGTTTCTTGTGGTTGTAGTTTCAGAATTTCTATCATAACAAATCCATGATTTTTTATATGCATAATATAAATCAGAAATACATATGAAATTGGAGAACGACATAGAAATAAAATGTTACATTTTATGTATTTATTGTATTTTATTTATTATTAGTATTATTATTATACCGTATTATAACATCTTCTGCTGCTCTGTATTTTTTGGAAAATGTGTTTTTTGTTCATTAAAATGAATTAAGTGTAAATTCACAAAATGTTGTTTTATTGGGGTTTTCTATGGGTCCCAATCTGACACATTTAAATGTCGGGGAATCGGGGAAGGTGGCGCACATGAATGCTGTGGCTGATTTAAATAGTGTGAATTTTTAACTCAAGCAATGAAAAATATTTGAGTTTGCTTGGGTGTTGCAAGGTAGCTCTAAAAACAGATAAGTTTTTCTGCAGTTGGGAAGATAAACCTCAGGTTCTCACATGCTTTTGTCAGTCTGATACAACATTCCGGCCCAATCAAGGATTTTGACAGTCTCTGGCCTCAAAATGCTGAGAGCAGCTTTCCCAGTGGATTATTAACCACAGGAGGACCAGAGACAGCGCTTCAGTATGTTTGCTTAGAACAAGACTGAGTGGGAGCGAAGAGCTTCTTCAGCAGCATGATAGTGACCTAGAACTGAAGGGTGAGGTGCAAACTGAGGTTTCGAGATTCAAATGTGGGTTAACTGGAAGGTGTTATATTTAAGTCATTCGACCAGAGGTTTGCCTCTGTGTAAGGTCTCGTCCGTCTAGTTCCTCCCTGAAGAAAGTGTGCGGATGGGTGGCGCTCCCAAATGCTCAGCTCTGATTCCATGGTCCAACAAGGACTCGTTTAGAACACACTCAGAAACTCAGTGAGAAAACATTAAAAAACATTTCTGTGTCAATGTTGTGTATGTGCAGGAGTAATGGATCCTTGGCTTCAGGAGGCACCAGAGGAACTGGACGCGCCAGAGTGTCCACCTGGGTGAGCCCTGATGCCTTGCATTCAAGTCTGTTGTCGTGTTGAGCTGGACATGGTTTCTTCATTCTCTTCCTGGAGTGGAGCTATGTTTGTGGGACCATGAGTGAACCACAGTGGGAATGTCACCTCTCTGGTCCAGGGTTTGACTGGTCCCAGACCAACCTTCGAATCTATCTCCACATTTTCTGCTGCTTAGTTCAAAAATGGTTCATTGGATTCTTGGATCCATCTTGCAACTACTTGACCTTCTGACCCCAGACCATCAGGTTTTCAAGTGCTCTTTCTGTGACACTGGTCTGAAGTGGAGTCACTTTTATTGTTTTTTCAAAAACACACTTTTTTTGGGTGCTGTTGTTTTTGTAGGAAACAGAAATCACTGTCTCAGTGGAAAGAGTGCTAATGAGTCACCAGACGTGTGTGTGAGAGTGTGTCATGGTGTGACCTCAGAAGTTTGCCTCCAGATATAGTTCAAAACTCCACATCAGTCGTCTCGTGGCTCATTTTGTCAGTTCTCCTTCGGTCTAGGAGCTTTCCTGGAGGCTTGATTTCCTCCCAGAGTCCATAAACCACATAAGCTTGAACTATAAGTCGCTCAGTTAGGTTGATTTGCTGTTCGCAATGACCGTGAGTCGTAGCTCCACATGGCCCCGGCTTGCTGAGATAATCCTTAATAATATTGTTTAAAGAAGAAAAAGTAATAAAATGTACATAAAGGTTTTATCTGATTTTATCTGTAAAATCTTTGAGGATATTCACAGATGTTATATGTGAATGTTCTAAAATATTAATACTAATTAAACAAATACAAAATATATTTGGATTTACTCAGCCTTTTCTTGGCTTCATAAACAACGGAAATGTCCGGAGAGACTCCAGCGGCCAGTGATTGTTTTCAGAATCTCACTCTGTAGTTTTGTGTTTCTGGTTTTGTGTGTCAGTGAATCTGAATGAAAGAGCTGCTTTGTGTTCTCCATGAAGTATCCAACCCACTTTCCAACCCTGTCCTTAAACGCATCGCCGGATTTCTTCCTGTCTCTCTCTCTCAGTTATTCCAGGTCTCCTCTCATCGTGGTGTCTTTGGATGGATTCAGGTCGCAGTATCTGACAGACCACAGCAGCCACATTCCAGTTATCAACAAGCTCCGTATGTCGCAGCGCCTTCTGGTGGTGTTTCCATTCCAGACGTAGCTGAAAGTATCTGTTTTGCAGGAGCATTTGGAACGACGCCGCCTTATATGAGGGCTGTGTATCCCACAAAGACGTTCCCCAGCCACTACAGCATCGCCACGGTGAGCTCTCACAATTCACAACATGCTTAAGGCGACCAAAAACAATGCCTGTTTGGCTACAAAGCCAGAGAAAACCTGAGCTACAAGCGACAGCTACCACTGATATCACCCCAGTAGCACCATTGAGCTAATGGCTGGAGTCAAAAACACTACACAAATGATGATGATAGCCTCCCGATAAGCCAAGCTCTCAGACATCACTCATCTGAGAGGAGCAACTCTGGAAACAGGACCACTTCTTGACCCCCTGGTGTTGCACTTGATCCTCATATCCTGACTAACAACTTTTGTCAACTCTCCCAGTGTGAATCTGAGGTCCAACCATCCCCAAATGAGGTTTCTTTGTAGTCTTTTGTAAAGCCTTGGGAGTGAACAGGGCAAGGTAACTTCACCCTGGAGGTATTTCCAGAAAGTCAACAAGCAGCGAGAGCAGCTCAGAAACTGTTTTTGAGAGAGGAACTGGAGCAGAACTGAGCAGATTACTGACGGACTTCACCTCTGAAACTGGATGAAACTTGACCTAGGTTGTCGTAGCAAGCCACCTCTGATCTGAAGTCTGTTGCAGGGTCTGTACCCGGAGTCTCATGGGATCGTGGACAACAAGATGTACGATGTGACCTGGAACGGTTTCTTCAGCCAGAAAACCGACGAGAAATTTAATCCTCGCTGGTACCAGGGAGAACCAGTGAGTGACCAGAACTCTGATGAATGCAATGTAATGAACACAAACTGATGACACATTCTGAGTTGTCAGTGAACAGCTGACGTAGCTCTGGAGCTGTTGACTTTGTCAGTTTACATTAAGTTGTCCTGCAACCTGACAAAGATGGCCGATTGTCTTTTAAACCTTTTGAACCTTTTTTTTTTTCAACAAAGATTGTTCTTCATAACATCTGGATTCTACATTCTACATAAGCTTTTTGGACACATCGACATATTCTACATCAAGTTGACAACACTGTTAACTGAAATAACAAAAGTAAAACAATTTCCCAATATTATTATATTCTACAGGCCGTTCATGCACTACACACAGTCTGGATTTCCTGAAACGTGTTGAACTATTTGGCTAACAGACAGATAAAAGCTGAGATATTTCCTTGCTGGAGTTAACCAGCATGATGGAATTTCAAATGCTTAACTCTCCTCATGAGACTGATTCAGACTCTACGTGAGTTTAAACCATATATTTACATTCCAGGCATCACGACAAGCATAATTCAATCATTAATCATCCACATCAGATGATTTATAGTCTAGATTTACATCTTTTAATCCAGCGAAGTGCGCTGTTTGTCAGATCTGTGATCGAATGCTCCGTCTGGCCGAGAGTGCTCGCACTTCGCCTCATGACTGGACCTGACTCTACTGCACTAACACAGATGACTTTCCCAGTGATCTGATATTCAATAGTCTGCTGCGATGTCTTGTCTCCGTCTCAGATCTGGATCACTGCCCAGCGTCATAAATTAAAAGCAGGCACGTTTTTCTGGCCCGGTTCAGATGTTCCCATCAATGGCACCTTTCCACACTTGTACAGGAAGTTTGATAAGTAAGTACCAAAGCCTGACTTAGTGTCACATTCTTCTAAAAGTATATGTATGAAGCCCAGACAAGAAGAAGACTTGCTTGTCTAGTGTCTAGTCTCGTAATGTCATGTGTGAAACAGGACCATCAAATTTGAGGAGAGGGCATCAACGATCCTTCAGTGGCTCAGCTTACCTCAGGAGGAAAGGTTGTGACTCTGTCTTTCTTCTAGTGAAATCACATTTTCAATCATCAAAATGAGAATGAATTCTTTGCTCTCTGACCTAGGCCTGACCTCTACACCATGTACCTGGATGAACCCGATGGAACTGGTCATCGTCATGGACCGGAAAGCAGCCAGGTCAGGGACGAACTGTTGCACATGTTGACAAGAATATCTAGGTCTTGCATCACTGCTTCGGCTTGGGAAAAGCAACTTTAGGATGCCCTTTAGACAGAGTGTTAGAAAATGCTGACCAGGGAGTTTCAGTCCAGATTCACGAATGAGTGTGGTCGTACAGTTCGGAGACCTTCCAACTGGTGCCATTTCAGAGTGCATTAAATAGTGATTATGGGACACCCTGGAAAGGTGACTAGCACCCTCCTACTTACTACAGTCTGTTAGCTGTGGTAATGGACGCAGATATGAGGCGAAGAAGAGAGTGCTGGCACGGTGGAGCATGTGCAGATGACAGTCTTGTGTTCAGTGGTGGCTTATAATCACACTGCTGATGTGCCCCCAGATTGTTGAAGCTCTTGAGAAGGTGGATGGGATTTTAGGTCTCCTGATGGACGGTCTGAAGGCGAAGAACCTGCACAAATGTGTCAATGTGATGATCACGTCGGACCACGGTGAGAAAGTGTTTGCTTTGTCCATTTCTGAGAGATTGTGGCCTACGATCTGAGCAGCAAGTGATCTACTCCGAGTCTCATAAGGTCCTCCAGTGAAGCTCCTTCTGAATCTCAAGCTTTTTTCGATAAATCTCACAAGTGGCTGTCAGAAAGAAAATCGTCCCTCATGTCGTTTAAATAAAGTTTTACTTCAGGTATGGAGGAGGCGTCCTGCAGCAAGGCAGCGTTCGTCACGTCTTACCAGAGCAACACTGAGGACTTTGACATCATCCAAGGTCCGGCCGCTCGGATCAGACCCAAGCACCTCCCGGAGGAGTTCGACTCCTGTGAGTTCCCTTCAGATGACGGCAACTTTCCTTTGCTCCACACTGAGCTGATCAGTCTGCTTACCCCCCCACATGAGCTCATCACATCTGTCTCTGCTCTCCACAGTCGACTACGAGGGTCTGCTGAAGAACCTGTCGGTATGCAGTGTTTTCCCAACTTCATTTCCAGTGGATCTTTCTGTCACTGTGCTGAGGTTCATGCTGTTGCTCTGTTCTGAAGTGCAGGACTCCTGACCAGCCCATGAGGCCTTACCTCAAAGAGCACCTTCCCAAACGGCTGCATTTCGCCAAACACAGGCGCATCGAGAGAGGACACCTGTACATGAAGTCTGGCTGGCAGGCCGCCATGTAGGTCCCACACTGATCAGACCCGAGATCAGAGATGTTTCCCAGCTTCCTTTTTAGCTTCAACCTGCACACATATGGTTTCTAATCACACGTTAGTTGTTAAAATATTTATCAATGAAGCTGTCAAAGTTGTGGAACTCATCCATGGCAGACATCGCTCAAAAAAAGAGGTCTTCTGGTTCTTTAGAACAGTGGAACCATGCAATCATCCGAAATTGCTTCAAGATGCCAAAACTCAACACCGGACTTGAAGAATTTATTTCCTGTTTAGAAATCAAATTGAGGTGAGAGCGCCCATTTGGATCCCATCTGAAACTGTTTGTTTACCTCAGGAGCGAGAAGGAAGTCAAATACTGCTCAGGTGGATTCCATGGGTCGGACAATCTCTTCCCCAACATGCAGGTGAGTGGAAACTAATCCAGTCACTCTAACTCATTCTATTCCTGCTGAAATGGATCAGTGTCTATTTATGTAATGATTTGTTTCAGGGTATCTTCATCGGCTACGGCCCAGGCTTCAAGAAAACGTCTGTTCCTCCTTTTGAAAGCATCGAACTGTACAACCTGATGTGTGGTAAGTCAAATCTGATCCGAACATTTTCAGTCTGGAAGACAGGAAAGCTTTATGGAAGGGAAAATGCATGGCACTAACAATGCCCCTCCTTGTCGCACTTCTGCCAGACCTGCTTGGTATCACTCCAGCGCCCAACAACGGTACTCACGGCAGCCTGAACCACCTTCTGAAGAAGCCGGTCCATTTCCCCGTCCACCCCGCGCAGCTGTCTTACTCCACATGCCAGTCGGGCGTCGCCAATTCTGACAACGACCTGAACTGTTCCTGTGATCACCAGACCAGAGCAATGGTACAATGAGTACATAAAGAATAACCGAGCAGGAATTCTTTCATTGTATCATGGAAATTTTTGATTAAAAGAAACATGGTTTTTTTTGCAGCAACTTGAGGCAGACGCAGTTCTGCTGACATCCACTGAGAGTGAGTTTTTAATATTCATTTATCCACATTATAGCCACCAAACTATTTCTAAATTTGAATCCCTCCATTTTCTTTTGGACTGTGGGAGGAAACAAGAGTGCCTGGGGATGTCGACACAGGAATCTCTGTAATTTGTTATGAAATTATCGACTAAAGAAACGTCACTCCCACTTGGCTATTATCCAGAGCACCAGTTTGAAGTGGCAGTAAATGCAGCACTCAGGTGGTCATATACAATTGTCACTCACTTAGTGTAAAGTGTAAAATCATACAGATGAGGAGGAAGAGAAAAAATGTAAATGATTGATAGTATTTTTTATCAAGGAAACAGCTGTAATAGCTCAATAGTTCTAATTGATATTGGTGTAGTATCATCTGAGTGATTCAGAGACGCAACTGTTTTCTTCTCCAGATGATGAAGTGAGGCTACGTCACCTCCACCATCCCAGCGGCGTCCCAGCAGTCGTCCAGCCCGACGTCCTCTTCTGCCTCCTCCACCACCAGGACTACCTCAACGGCTATAGCCGCGACCTGAAGATGCCTCTGTGGGTGTCGTACTCCCTCCCTCCAATGGTGAGACTATCTGCCTTTTTAAGTAGACAGGTTAGATGAGACCATGTTCCTGCTGGAGCTTCACAGATGAATCATCAGAATAGAATTCTGCTGAGTTTCCTCATTGACTTCTTCCAGACATCAGTGCGACCTCTGAGTGCAGATGTGGAGGAGTGTGTCCGCGCTGACGTCCGCATACCGGCATCTGCTAGCCAGCTGTGTACGCGCTACACAGACAACCAGACGCTGCACTACGGCCTCATGCATCCACCCTGTAAGTGTGTGTATCTGTCTCCCGCTGGGTGATGAACCGAGGCTGACCTGCAACTCAGTTACTTTCTCATCTTAAAATGCAGCTGAGCCTTGATGTCACAATCCAAATGGATCGTCACGCAGAATCAAAATGTTTTTGCACGCGGACAAAAGTCTTTACAAGTCAGATGAATTCATTTTTCACTATGACATCAGTCTTCAGACTTCTCAAAGGATTTTTAACTGAATTACGTCACTAAAGTTACGCCCACCTTTGTTCATTTGTTCTCAGTTTCTATAGTAAAAATTCAGAGAATATCAGAAATAAATAAAAAAACCACAATAATTAACATTTTACTCAAATATGAATCTAAAGAAAACCTTTTTTTTCCCAATTGCTACTCAAAATAGAATATGCAAAATAAAAGTCTGTATTATTTGTTATTTTGATAAGCAATTTGAAGAAAAAAACACATTCAGAAATAATTTAAATGTACTTCTTTTTGGACTGTCATTTCAAAGTGTGTTGAAACATAATAATTCTAATGAGTAAAAAAATAGTTGTGTTATTTATATAATTTTCTGCTTAGTTAATCTCTAAATAGAAAAATAGTAACCAAGATCTTCGCTACTGAGAGCTCTCACGCTGATGTGTAAATCAGACCTACCCCTTGACATCATGTTGTTGGTAATAGTGAGTGTTGTGTTCTGCAGATCTCAGTATTAATGGACAAGTGAATGACTCGCTGCTCACCAGCAACATGGTCCCGATGTATCCTGCGTTCAAAGGTGAGTGAGGAACAAAATGGTAGAATGAAAAATAACAATAAGCAGAGGAGTATGTCACAGTGATATGGCGGCAGGAATTGAAGGTGAGAAGTGCTATTGTCAAAACAAATTTTGGAGATGGATTGTCAGGTGTGTTGCTCCTGCGGTGTTTTGATATTGTGTATACAGTTGTGGAGATGGAAGCAAGGAGTTTGGAGGAAGGTTTTTCAACTATGTAAGCACGATCACTCAGCACAGTGATCTGGGCGAAAGTAAAGTGGAGGCAAACATACACAAGGACAAATCATCCGCCACTGTAAATCACAGTGGGCAGCTTGAGATTAATAAATAACTGTCTTGTTTGGACACGACTGGAGGTCAGTGTCGTGATTCTGCTGCTACATGATTCTAGCAAGCAAAATCTCCAGTTTCTGCTTTTCAAACCTGATGAACAGGATTGTTTTAGACATTAAAATCATCAAACAGACTTAATCCAACACAGAATGAATAAAGTCAACACAATTACAGCTGAATCACCTTAATCTAAAAGCTGTTGTTAAATATTTGGTATATCTTTCATTCCAGTAAATTACACGAGTCAATCTTGAGTCTCTTTTGAGCGACTGTAATTTCCTAACTTGATAAAATGACACACAGTGTCGTGTTGAAACCTGTCGAAGCTTCAGAACGAAGAGTGAAAGCAGAAATGGTCCCACAGTAGAGCAGTTGTTGACTCGCCACTCGCCCACCCACCACACTGGGGCCCACAGTGGCCAGCAGTGTGCCGGTGCTGCCCTCTGGTGGCGGATATACGTCATGACATACACGTGTCGACGAAGTTTGTTTATCCGTCATTGTAAATGTAGTCATTGAGATAATATAATTCACTACACTGTCGCATTTTTGTCTGTGTTTAACTCGTTTAAACGTTGTTACCGGAAGTCGAATTTTGAACCGGAAGTTTGGCGTTTCTGTTGAGGATGACGTGAAGTTATAAATGAAATTTCTGATTCTCCTCTCTTGCGTTACAATGAGACTGTCCCCCATGTGGTAGAATGATGTATTGCAGCCTGCGTGTACAGGTTTTAATCGAAACTAACCCAAAGTTTGGTCTTAACCATGTGTCCTCTCTGAACCTGCAGATGTGTGGGACTACTTTCACAAGGTCCTGCTGCCACCACACACTCAGCCCCGTGGAGTCAACGTCATGAGCGGCCCCATATTCGATGAAGACTTCGATGGACGAGCCGATCCGCTGAAGCCGGGCTCGAGGTGAGGCACGCGGCGCCAGTGGTTTGCTCATCGAACGCTTGTCAATACTGTCCGTCCAGAATCAAACCGGTGAATCCGACTCACTTCTACTTGATCCTCACCAAATGTGGGAATTCAACCCTCGACCTCAGCGCCTGTGACACGCCACTGCAGGTTCAGTCTTTCATCCTGCCACACAGAGCGGATCACACGGAGAGCTGCGCAGTGAGTTTCCTGTTTCGCACGTGTGTGTGAGTGTGTGAGTGTGTGTCCAACTAGAGTGGAAATGTTTCACTGGCGAACATGTGGTACAGCGCTACTGTGGTTACAGGCGTTAACCATGTTGAACGATGAAAGCCTCTCACGTGCTAAAATATTTGCACGCTACTGTTTCACTTCATGTTTGCAGTTCACACGCGGGGGACCCTGCAACTGTGCACAAATATGTTAAAGTTAAATCTACACCGGTGGGTAGAACATTATGACCACCTACCTGATGTGGCCATACCACAGCCACACTTCTAATAATGACTAATGATTTATCTTGAATCATTAGAACGATGAAGCCAGCGGACTAGAATAGTTTCTGTCATGGCTCAGGAGCCTGTCCCAGTTACATGGGGTGAGAGGAAGGGTACGTTTACATGAAGAGCCATTCATGCTCACTCTCACACCCACACACTGTTTATGTCGGGACATTTTCGGACTGCAGAGGCTGCAACACCAACCACTACTCTTTTAAATTATTGCTCTTTTTTAATGTGACTTTTTATTTCTAATGCTTCGTATGAGCTCTTTATCATGCTATTATGGTTATTTATTTATATTTTATATCTGTTCCTATAAACTGTCGCACTATAATCGTGGTTTCTTTCGTTCATTTTTTTTGCCTATATATTTATTTAAATATTTTGTTTTTTCTCATACTGACTAGTATAATGCTCTCATCATTTTGCAGCCTGAAAGCTGTTGATAGAAGTATTTATTGATCTTTCATTGGGGAAATTTTGGTTGTTACGGCAGCAACAGAATCAACATGGTAGAAACAAAGAAAAGCAGTTGACATCATCACAAAAAATGAAAGCTACACCAATGAGCGTGGACTACAATTACATATATATATGAGCTACACACTCATATATATATGAGTGTGGAATTACTTATATACTGTATGTATATATATATACATACAGTATATAAGTAATTCCACTTACCACCTACTTATATAATATATATATATATATATATATATATATATATATATATATATATATATATATATATATATATATATATATATACAGTATATAAGTAATTCCATTGTAAAATTATTATGTTAAAAATAGAGGATCCCAAGTAGTGAATGGTCAGTAAGAGGAAAGTGAAAGTCACTCATATTCGTCCACGGCGTCTGCACTCTTCTACACACCCATTTCTCCGTGTCCTCCTCAGTCGGGCTCCTCGGACCTGGTGTGGGTGGAGAACTGGATGCAGCTACACGTCGCTCGAGTCCGAGACATCGAGCTGCTGACTGGACTCAGCTTCTACCACGACCGGATATCGGTGGAGGAAACGCTGCGGCTCAAGACGTTTTTAAGATGAAGTGTCCGCTTCTGCACCTCGGCCGTGTTCATACAGACAGCAAAAGTTGAGTAACCACCTGGTTTTTATCCAAAAGAAACTACTCTCAAGGTCAAGTTGAGGCCCACAGGATTCGATCTAATGACCCCATATGAAAGTTCATACTGAGGCTGACAATGTTGTTCCATAGGCTTTTAGATTCATCATCAAGTCAGTTACTACCCTGCACGTTAGCGGCCTTTTTTTTTTTCAGAAAAACTCTATCGTGAACACGTCATCTTTCTACTTTTTGCAGGTGTTATTTAGCTGCAGCTTCCTTCAAAATGACATTATATTTATTCAATGTTTTCAAGACTTTCAAATGAAGCGCAGTCTGTCAGATTGACTGGAGATATAAGCTTTTATAGCTTTGGATTTCAATTGTAAATCAGATCAACTCAGAGCGTGTCACTGACCTCATCCTCTCTGCAGCTGCGATGAGGAAGATTAGGCTCTTGTATCTTGTTAATGCAGCAGTTGTGGCTGCTGAAAAAAATCCAGCTGTGTTAACAAGAAATGAGTCTGACCTCATTTTTAATTCAGTTTACTGTCGTCCCTGTTAATCTTTTGATCAAGACTTTTGTGAGTTGGTGTTGATCATATCAGAGTCACAGAATAATACTTGCATTGAACATCCTCACTTTTAAAAACAGAGAATCCATTGCCTTAAAAATGATTCAAAACCCGACTGATTTCAGGTTTAATCCGTCAAGTTTACACCACTTTCTGACAGGGATTCAGCTGTGGTGTCACGTGACCTTTTATATGTGGCTAAACGTGCAGCTGTGGTACCAGGTTTGCTGTTCGTGTAAACACAGCCAGTGGTCTGTGCTCGGGTCCAGGTGGTTCAGTCCAGGTCCGTCGCACCAAAGCCGCAGAGCTGTCGGACTCAAGAGCCCTTTGTTTTAGGCAGGAACCTCAGAAGCATGAAGCCAAAGACGCCGTCCGGTCTGCTGCGAGCGCAGGCAGGAAGCTGAGGTCGTGACGACCGATAAAGAACATGAACGTTGCGACAGATGGAAAGACTTCACCTTTAACCCTGTTTTCATTGTATCTGTCGATTTTTGTGCACCTTTTTACTCTAGCTGATGGTGGACCTGAGCAGGAAGTGTGAGCCAGTGCTGGGCAGATCGGCTGACTGAAGTCTGAGAGAAAATCAGGAGCTTGTTACTAAAACTACAGTGGTTTAAATCTCTGACCCCTATTTGTCTCTCACCGGGCACCTTCCCAGAGTCTCTCCTTCCATCCCGCGACCCCACCTTCCAGGCGAGCTGGACCTGGATTTATCAATCATGTTTCAAGTTACCTTTGCAAGGCTGAAGATGTTTCAGTGGCTCTGCTCAGCACTTGTTGCCGTCCACATGTGAACGAACAGCACTGTTGTCGGGTGTGTGTGTGTGTGCTTGTACAGCTATCCTTGTGGGGACGCATTCTTGGAAACACTTTTGCTTTGTGAGGACATTTTTGCCAGCCCCCACGAATCCATGCCTTAATTTCAGAATGAAAGTGTCAAAACAACAGGGTAGTTATAATTATATAAAATATAATAAGTTTGCCTAAGAGTCCTGGTCAATGTTAGCCATGTATTTTGGATGGTTTGGTTTAGGGTGAGAGGCAATGAGAGGTCCCCACAAGGATAGAGATGCAAACCTGTGTGTGTGTTAGGATCAATTTGGGGAAAAACCATGAAAGTCACTGAGAAACCGCCAAAAGTCCTTAAGGACACAAATCTGAGAATGTGTGTTGGTGTGTGATGGCAGAGAGGACCAACAAGTGTTTCTGTTCTCTGGCAGCTACGTCCTGACAGTGTCACATTAAAGCTCTCCACCTCACTGCGAGCTGGCGTCTTGATTCTCTCTTGCTTCACCCTTCCAAGATTGCAACTGCATGAACACAAGAGGAAGGAAACCGTGCTCCTCTGTGTAACCTGTCACATGCTCCAGTTGTCCAGCCCAACGGTGACCCACCGTTAAATAGTGCAGTTGAACACACTCTTCCTTCAAACGCTGCTGACGCCATAAACGTCTATGGACTCAGGTCTCTGAGTTCTCTCTGACTTGGTGACGGCAGCTTGTTGGACCCGGAAAAGCTTGACGGCGACTGGAGCTTCAGAATCTTCTCTGAGGCATCTGAAAGTCCCGGGTTGGAACTGTGCCGAGACAGAGGACTCCATTCTTTGAGTTGAGTTGCATTTGGAGGTCTGTGGTTTCATCGCGTTCAATTTGAAACCCACATTTGTTCAGAGTTTGATTTGCGGTGAATCGGATCAGCTGATCTTTTTCATCTCTGTACATGCAGTTCCTTGCAGGTTTTTTTGAAGATGCACTACAGGCTTTTTAATAAAGACCCCCCCTCCACCCGACCCCCTGCTGGTTTCCCACCACACTCTTATGTAATGTGCCGCTCGGTAACCTAGATTCAACTTATGAAACCTTTGATCAGTGAGAATGTGGTCCTTGTGACTCAGCTATTTTCATTTTGCAGTTTAATATTCAGAGAAAATTCACAGATGTGAATAAGTTGAAGAAGCAGCTGTGACTCAAGGAGCAATAGGCTGGAGATACCAGGCAATATATAGGGGTCCATGGTCTGGATACCGAGAGAGGAGCCACGAGTAGTTAGGACACAAGTCCAGTCAGAGGTTAGTCCTCTCTGACCATAACTGGAATAGTGAAGTGCTCCTGTATCACCTTACTAGCACTCTGACTTGTCCCGCTGAGACCCGCTCCTTGTGCCCCCCTTATGCCCCTCAGTTCACACTCATACATGAACCGTTAGAAACCCCCTTTCCTCCCCCTTAAATCTGAATATCACACGTTCAGCATGTTTGCCATCATAGTGTTGGAAAAGAGTCGACAGTGCTCTTCAGTTGAGTCTATCTCTGGAGTGACGAGGCTGGTTTCTCACTCCCCCGTCTCACGTATGTCACATGTGAGAGATGACTGGCTGTTATCTGGAAGTCACTTGTGGTGGCTGCGTTTGGGTCGCGTAACTCAAGCAGTCAGTGAGGCGGGTCGTTTCCTGGAAGCCGAGCTCTTGATGGGAACCGTGTCAGTCGTTTGGTGCCGAGCGACTTGTGGCTTGGGCTGCTCAACTGCCTGGTTCTTGGGTCTTTGCTTGACGGCAGAGCATGTGAGTCAGCCACTGAGTGACATCTAAGCACAAACTCTTCTCTCATCTCGTGGAAATCTTTGACTCGAGCAACGTCAGTGGGGCAGAGATGAGGCATGTCCTTCTGCCCAGTGGGACTCACTAGTGACACTCCTGAAAAAGACTCTTATCTCTAACACGACCGACGTCCCACCGCTCACTTCCCGTCTCATTCCTGCGCGTGGCTTTATTTGGAAGTGTCTCTTCCCTTACCTTTGTCTACGCATTTTACACCTCACACAGCACTGTAGTTATCAGTATGTGTGTTCGAAACACAACTGATGTACAATGTCTTGATCCAAGCAACCGCTCTCTTTGTAGTCTAAGTTAGTTGCCTGTTAGCAACACGGCTTTTAGCAATAAGACGGCTAACTTGAACAATGAATTTGAATCGATTATTGAATTTAACGTTAGCACAGTGTCTTTGTTATTCTCCAGTCTGAGCCACTCTACCCTCGACTCAGCAATATGAATTAAATAATACAATACCATACAAACACATTAGCATAACGGTTGTGAGACAGTGATGCTGGCGTTTAAATGATGCTACACATGTGATCACACTTAAAATAATTGTGTGATTTTGTTTTTACTACTTTTCCACGCCACTTTTGTCACCTCTGTATCCATGACGTTACGTTTTTTTTTTTGTTTTTTATCTGTTCTTTGTAGCCTTCACAGTCCTGGCTTCCACTAATAGGTCTTCATTGTTGGCAGCGTTGGCATGGACCATGTGCCCTCCTGATCCCATCCTCTCTCCAAGTCATCTGGAGCTTCTGATATTTATTGGGAGCTTCATCCCCACCTCTTTTTAAAAACTGTTCACGACAATTAAAACAACCTCAGGTGCGTGTTGAAATGTACCAGTCTTTTGGCTCAGCTCTTTCATCGCTGAAGACACGCCACGAACCTGTGAAAGATGACGCCCAACCTTCTTAGAAAGATGACGCCCAACCTTCTTAGACGCATGATCAGACTTGGAGGAGCTGATCCTCATCTGTCTCTTCATTTATCAAGAGCAGATCGAGAGGCGCGTCGGTCATCCATCGTGCAGCCGGTGACATTTGCTGCATCGATCCGCAGCGCTTCAGTGAGCAAGAAAGGTCGACGATGACTGCGCTTCACCTGAGGTGACCACCACAAGACGCGCAGGAACTTCTGAGGAAGTCTATATCGAGCGGTGACGTGGAGCGAAAGCAGCTGGAGACCAGACTCAGGGAGCAACCGCTCGTTTTTTTTCTTTTTCTGAAAGAGGAGGAGCCTGCGCGTGAAGGGGAGGAGGTACAGGCGAGTGAAGAGGAGCGGAGCGGCGCGACGCACCGGCACTTCTGGTGAAGATGGACCTGGGGCTGCTGCTGGCGCTGGAGAGGGAGCGAGTGCTGGAGGTCCTGAGGAGGGACAAGCTGCTGCGGAGCCTGGAGGAGGAGCGCGTCAGGTCAGACCTGTCATCTGAGGGCAGTGGCCCTGCGGGTGTCTTCTTAAAAGGAGCGGTGGATGAGACTCTGTTTTGTCAGTGACCAACAAGTAGTACAACTGAAGAAGTACTTGTTACTGTAGGCTGCTCTGCTGCACACCGCTGTGTTTCACGTGAATGATTCTGTTTTCACTGTCGATGAATGCCCACAATTCAGCTTCTAATATGATGTTGACTCTGCAAGTTATGTCTCAACTCGGTGAGACTTCCTGTGGTGGTGAATGAGGTAACGCGACCTCTTTTTTTCACCCGGCCGTGACGACAGTAACAGACTTGACTTGACTTTCTCAAAGAAAGAGCGTGAAAATGACGTCACTGTTGTCCGTTTTTCGAGGTGACAACGGACCACGCTCATTATCACGTGGCCACCTGATGCCGCAACAGCCCCTGTTGTTTGGAGTTTATTTTTATTCATTTAATTTTTTTATAATTATTAATTGAATTCTTATTGTTATTGTTCTGTTTTGTTCATTATTGCACGCTGTTCCAAAGCACTTTCTCACTGTTGATTCTGATTCTGCTCTCGCTCGTCTCTGTGCCCCCTCGCGCCCCCAGGAGGATGAAGTGTGAACTGCAGGAGCTTCGGCGGAGAGGCGCCAAGAGCTGCCGCCGACAGTGCGGCGAGAGGGCGTGCGCGCGCTGCCAGAGGGCGCTGGGCAGAGTGTGGAACACCGGCGCCGTGTGTCGCGGCTGCAGCCACAGGATCTGCAGCAAGTGCCGCGTGTGCCGCGCCTCCGTGGGCTGGAAGTGCACCGTCTGCCACGCCTGCAGGTGGCGCTGAAAAACAAGCCTCATGTTTTGGGAACAGCTGGTGACCCTCTTGTGGTTCCCCTCAGAGAGGTGAAGGTCCGATCTGGAGAGTGGTTCCTGGAGGAAAGAGCAAAGAAGTTCCCAGTCATCACGGGTCAGTTCCCTTCATTTTACAGGCTCAAACTCAAGTCTTCTGGCCCCTTAAAATGAACTGACCGGCCAAATTTGGTACTCGGGCCTTAAGCTGGAGCTTTGCTTGAAAGCATAGTCGATCTAAGATGGACTATATCTCCTGGATTTTGGGTGTCAAACTCATGACCGTCGTTCATCACCCTCTCCAGATAAATATGAAACTGTTGGAGACAATCTCCTCAAGAAGTTCAACGAGATGAGGTAAGGTCAACAGGTCTGCTGGCTGGTTGTGTGACAGCACTGACGTGGGCTTCTGTCCTGCAGTCACATCTCCGTGGTGCCGCCGACTCCTCCGCCTCAGATGGACTATCCCTTCCACAGCAAACCCTCGGTGAGAGACCACCTGAACGCATGACTCAAGTTCATGACTCAGTTGTGCTGAAGTTTCTTTGTGTTGTCTCAGCACCAGGACCTGAAACAATCCAAACCCTTCACCAAGTCAATGGAGGACCTGATCGGTCACATGAGAAGTGAGTCTTTGTCATACATTTTCGTTGGTTTAGCGCTATTTGCGCTAAATTTAAAAATACTTCACTGATGTTTTTGTTTAGCAAAACCCTACTAACGTGATGGCCGTCCATCTTCTTCTGCTCCCCCGCAGGGCTTTCGTCGTCTCACACCGACGTGCGCGACGACTTCCTGACAGTGGACTGTGCCGAGCGACGATATCAGTTTTTCAGCAACTCTCAGAAAAGCCTGTCCGACACTGACATCAACAAATCGTCGCACGTAGGTGTCCATCCACATTTTGAGTTGCAGTAGAAATTGCCTCTGTTCATCGCACGTGGAGCAGCGTTGCTATGGCAAAGCTAGCTGGGTATTAAGTTTTGATCTGGTGTTCCTGCCCAGTTCTTCAAAGTCCCGCTTCTTCCGAACATCTTCAAGAATCACAGTGATGGTTCGTCCATCGGAACAGAGGAGGAAGTCTCCATCGGTTCGGACGACTCTGGAGGAAAGAGGGTGAGTTTAACCAGGTTCTGGCGGAGGGACCCCTGGTGTTGACCCCTGTCGACCTCCTGCAGGGCAGCTTCAGCAGCATCGGCACCGTCTGCAGCTTCCAGGAGGGGGCGGCTGTGAGCGGAGGGCTTCAGCTGGCGCTGTCCTTCAGCCGCATCACTTCCTGTCTGGAGATCACAGTGGGCAGCTGCAGAGACCTCTTGTTTGGTGACCCCAAAAAGAGGAAGTGCCACCCGTAAGATGGCGTCAGAAGCCGAGTCGCTTGTTCAGAGCTCATTGTGTTTCCATGACGGTGACAGGTACGTCAGACTCTACATTCTTCCCGAGAAGAGCCACAGACGGAAAACTGCCATCAGGAAAAACACCACGGATCCGGTTTTTAATGAAGTTTTCCAGGTGAATTGATGCCGCCGGGTTTCACTTCCGTTGCTGGTCTTTTGTGACTGGAGAGCTGTCCAGGGTGTCCCGTACATATTTATAACTAATACTTTAATGTGTCACAGATCCACATGCAGCGCCACCTTCTGATCGGAAAAAGACTGCAGGCGACTGTGTGGCATGACAACAGTGTGTTGAGGAAGGTTTTTCTGGGCGAGGTGCTGCTGCCACTGGACAGCTGGATGTTGGACGATGACATGGGTCAGAATCTCACCTGGTACCCGCTGTGTCCGAAGGTCGGTCATGAGGAAACAAAAGACCTGAGGTTTCCCATTGCTGTTGGCTCAAAAGCTTTTGTCTCTGCCTTGCAGCAGCCCGACTACCCAGACGGTGGCACTGTTGAACAGGAGGTTGTGTTCAAGCTCCGCTCCGGCAGCCACGGAGAACTCCTGCAACTCAGCTCGCTCAAACAGCTCAATGAGAAAGACGCACATCACAAAATTTAGACAGCAAGCGAGCGTAAATGCAAAATTACAAAAAGAAGTGTTTCATTTAATTTATTTATCATAATTATTTTTATGTTACATGTTATATTCAGTAAATTTCTATATATTTGTTTGTCTATATATTGTTTCTTGTTCTTATTGTTACTGTTAATAGTCATAATAATGACGAAGTCTGCACTTTCTCTGTCCACGTGTTCAGATATAATATATTTTTTAATGCTAATGAAAATATACTGTCGCAAGTGAGTTTTTTCCTGCCGTGTAACTTTCATTGAAATTAAAAAAATACCACTAGAACAGATTTCTCTGTCATCCTCCCAAGTCCTGATTTAGTCAACATTTTTTATACTGATTATATTTTAAGTTCAGACACCTGTTTCACTTGTTTGTGTGTAATTCATTTTCATTTTAAGCAATCGAAGACTTGCTGCAACTCTCATTGTATCCAGCAGAGGTCAGTAAAACGTAATTTTCCTGTTTGTTTTCGGTTATATTTTCAATGTAGGTCATGTGACATCGGTCGTCTGAGCGCTCTTATCAACGGCTTCACGCACTGGCCAATGTGCCCGTGAACGCAAACACAAGTCATGAGTCAACACTCGTCATTGTGTTGCTGCTCAGCTCAGTGCGGGTCTGTGAGGTGTGTCGTGGGTTCCTGAATGCATCAGTGTTTGAAGGCGTCAGGGCGTGCTCGCGCGTCAACAATGTGTGTGTTGTTTGTCATGCTTGTTAAAGCACAACCATCTAACACTTGCTCAGTACAGTCACGTTATATTTAATGATTAACGAGTCAGTTATATCTATTTGTCAGTGCAGTTGTACGCTTTAGAATCACGGAAGTGACGTTTCTCGCGCTTTTATTTTATTAATGTGCTTCCGCTAATGATCACTGAGTTAACACCTTGCTCAAATATTTAAAAAATGTTTCCCTCTTTTACTTCGATCTTTTCAGTTGTGGTGCATCTCGAATACACGCATATGACGTCACGTATTCTTACCGCTGCATTGATTGTAGTTCTAACGTTCCTCCCGGATGTGAAGGCTGACTCATCCTTCCCCTCGTTTACGTCACAGTCGCGCCTTTGAGCAGCGTGTGAACCAGCAACTCTGTTTCCAGAGCAACATGAGGAGCCACCGATGATGTCACTGCACTGAAGTTCTCAGGTTCGCCACCGTCACCATGGCAACCGCTGACCGACATGTCGTCTGGATGAGTTTCACATCAGTTTACAATCGTATGTAAGTTACAGTCGTTCAGAGACGCTAGGAATTTATTTGTACTTTTGCTTTTCATTTCACACGAAACTATGCTACAGCTGTCACGTGATATCCCCTTCACACGTCTCACCAATCATCCACCATGTGACTGGAAGTTAAGAGCATTTCTTTATTTGAATTCGAGGTTTGTGGAATTTACCTTCCCGAAGGAACAAATATATAATCTAAAATAAGTTTAAATTTACTTTATTTCCCATGCCAATACAAGTTTTGTGCTTACATTTCAACATATTCAAATGACGTTTTTGACTGCCTATTTTTTTAAATTGCTTTTAAAAAAAAAAGAAAAATATATTTTTGTTGTATTTATTTTTTTCATCACAGGTTAAATGATCAATAATTAAGGAACCATTTTTAAGCTTCATATTTTAAATGATTTAAATGGACATTTTCTGGACTTCTGTACTAAGCGTTACAGTTATACAGTTACATCATTTATGAGTCATTTTAGTTTGGGAGAAAAAAAACACTTTTTGTCATCTCATTATTATTATGATCATTATTAGTAGAAATATTTATGTGTTTAATTTTTAAGGAACGTGATCACTTGAAACCAGACGGCGCTGAGGTTCTGGTGGATTCTTTTATTGCCAACGTGTGGAACACCTCATTATAAAATTCCTTGACAAAGTCCAGGGAGGATGAAGCGACTCCGCTCGACCAAAATAAAATTCTCAGCTTCCAAAGTAACAGGCAGAGGTCTGCACCTCCGCTCCAACAACATGAAGACCTGTAAGTGTCCGAGCAGCCAGAGAGGAAGGCCACGTTGCTTTACAGCGACCTGTAATAACCTCTTCAACTATAAACGCAATCGACAGCACCTCCACGGATGGATTATCCAGCAGCTGAGATTCAAATCTACCCAAAAAATAATTTACTCTCAACAGTGGAGGGAGAAGCGGCTGCCTGGACTTCGGTCAACATATAGTTCTATATCTTTAAAACCTCTAAAAACACGTCATCTTGTTAGCAGATAGCAAAAATATACAAACCAAGATGAAATACCCTTTTTAATGTCCCATATACAGTATAAATATTCCACTATTGAAGCTACTCTAGCGCAAAAATGAACATAACTGGAAGTGTTCAAACAAAATACATATCTATTTCTCTTCCTTCTGATTGGTCCACGTTTGCGCACGTCGGACAAAACAAAATTTCCTCTCTACGATGTCGCTACGCAATGATTTGGTCTGGATTAGAAATCGGGTGTTTTGGCACTAAGGTTGACAGGAGTTTGTCTCTCTGCAGGTGGCGCCGGCGCTCCAGGTGAGTCCAGTAGCGGCGCCCGCGTGTGGAGCGTCTCGGCCCTTAGATGGCCTCGAACTCGTCGATCCTCTGCTTGGTGTTGCCCTGTCGGATCTGCCGCAGGGTCTTGTACTTGTCCCGGCCGGCGCGCACGTTCTCTGAGTGCAGCAGGTCGTTCCGCGTGTTCTTGGACTCGTCACGGGCTTGGGCCAGTTCTGAGGTCAGAGCCTGGTGGAAGAGGAGGAAGAGGTCAGCGCTCACGCACGCACAGACAGAGAAGCCAAGGTGAGTCACGGTCCAGTGTTGTCGCAGCCCAACTCTCACCTTGAGCTGCTTCTGCACGCGCTCGTTCTTCTGGGCTTCAGTCAGGCGGTCCTCCTCGTTGCGGTGGTCGTTGATCCCTTCCATGTGCAGGTCGGCGCTGTGCGTGCTGGTGTTCTCCTCGCTGTCGCTGTTGTCGTCCATGTGGTCGAAGACGGGCGGGGGAGGGGGCGGGAGCGGCGTGGGCGCCAACATGGCCATGTGCAGCTCCTCCCTGGTCTTGATGAGGTCGTCCTGAGCCTCGCGGGCCTGAACAGAACCAGCGTCAGGCGCCGGGGAAGTGGAGTGGGTGGCGTCCGGACGCTCTCACCTTCATCTCCCACGTTTCTGCCTCCTCTTCTTTGCGCTTCTTAGCCTCCTCCAGTTGAAGGATCTTGGCAGTGTGGTGCTCCAGCTCCGAAGCCTGACGCACACACAGACACACTGGTTCAACACAACACTGTTGATCCTGAGTCTCAGTGTCCAGCCACAGCTGACCCCTCGGACCGGTGCACTCGTGTTTAAGCGCTCCTCCACTACATCACTGAAGCACTGCTGCTGGCAGTGGGTGGTCCACGTCCTAGCAGCTCAGCTATTTCTAACGGCTGAAGTAACTGGGTGTGGTCCGGCTGGACGCTACAATGAGCTTTTGTCTGGGCCAGCTGGTCTCCTGGCACCGCAAGTAACGGCAGACACATGGCCTGCAGAAGCAGAAGAATTTGGGACCGAGCCGTGGGGTCACAGGAACGAGGACGGAGGAGCTGTGGCTGCTCAACAACACAGTTGTGAAGGACTGACCAGCTGCTCCCGGCTCTTCTTCTGGTTCTCGGCCTGGCGTGCAAGCTCCTCTTTGGCCAGTAGGGCGGCCTGACGCTCCTCCTCCAGACGGGCCGCCTCTTCCTCGGCCCGCTTCCTCTCCGCGTCCAGCTTGATGGACCGCTCTCGCTGGTCCTTCAGGTCTGGGTCAGAGAAGGAAAGACACGGTTCAGAGACCAAACAGAGATCAGAGATGTGCGTGGGTCACTTTAGGATGGGAGGAGGACTGGACACGCTGATTATGACCAGCAGCTCCTCCAAGTCTGAGGCCATGGTGATGGTCCAGTGGGACACTTTGGATCAGGGGTGTCAAACCAGTCCTCAATGATCCACAGTGGGTGCAGGTGTTTGCTTCCACCTTCTCACCAAACCGGAGTCTGGAGGCTGTTTGTCTCAGCTGACACATGATTGGTCGACCTATATGTGCTTGCAGGGTTGGAAACAAACACTGAGTTTGGCCTCTTGTGGATCAGCTGGACACCCGTGCCTTCCAGCTTTCATTACTCTACTGAGATCATGGTCCTGAAGGTTCAGCCCAGTCATCGTGCAGCAGGAGAATACTTTGATAGGCAGTTTCTCTCTGACTGGTCTGGTGTCACTACTACTGGTCCATCTGCGACTTGTTAACCTGTTAATTATTTTCCAAAGAGGAAGCTGTAAACAAGTTTACTACCTCTGTCATCACACACTTCCTCTCTCAGGGTTTGTTGTTGTTAGCAGCGGCAGCGCTTAGCGAAACTGACGGCAGCGCAGAAACTGGTCCGACCAGAAATCTCGTTTTGTTTTACAGGTTTGGACGGCGATGCCAAAAGATTTACAGCATCTGAGCGTTGCACAATCTTGAGTTTCCTTTTCAGTTTGCCTGCTCTGCTTCAGGACAAACGCCACTGACGTTAAATACAGTCGCGCTTAGCAGAGCAATTAGCCGCTGCGCTTGTTTTTTTTTTCTGGGTCAATGATGTACACCGTGATGCAACGGCGGGAATTTGTGCTAATGTTGCTAAGGCCTCGCTCACTAAGTGTGTGTGTGTACTGAGGTGACAGGGGGAGGGGGAACACCTCAGAGTGGTCACCTGTCAGTCACAGAGCAGATATGAACACACACTCACAGCTACAGAACAACTGCTAGCACAAGTGAAGCACATCGCTCACGTGTAGGTGAAGTCAGAACGTAGCCGCTGTGCTAAATGCTAACATTGCTCTGACCATCTAGCACGAGCTTCTAGCGGACTTAACTGGGCTCTAACGCTTCTGGACCTGGTCCCCACATGTGTGCAGGACAAAAGAGCAAAGACAACAGGTGCAGAAACGTTAGCTGAAGGGCGGCCACATGTTTCTCTGCACTACGGTTAGCGTCACATGCTGCAGGGCGCTTCTTGCTCCCAGCCACTGCAGCCTCACCTTTCTCCGCCTTCTTGGTCAGCTCCTCAAACTGGTAGAGTTTCATCATCAGATCCTGCTTCTCTCGCTCCACCTTCTCCTTCTCTCTCTCCATGGCCTCCCTCAACTTCTTCTCCTCGTCCAGCCGCTTTCTGCAGATAACACAGGGTGGTGAGGACACAAAAGCACCTGACAGGTTTGTGACTGCTGACGAACGATGCCACACACGAGGAGACAAAAGCAGCGGAGATCCTGTCGCTGCTCCTGGATTTACGATCTGTCGTGTCCTCTGTGTTGCATGAAAGTTATCTCAGCAGAGTTTCAAGGTGACGCCTCACCAGAGGATCATGGATGTGCTGCAGCAGGACATGAGGAGGACCACGGTGATGCACATGTGAAAGACAGTTGTGCAGGGATCTGCTCTCTGGTGGAGCTGCGTCTCCTACATATTCAGAACTTCACTGGAGCTTCAGCTCAGTGTCAGAAATGGAGCCAGGCCCAGACTGACCACAGTCAGCTGGAGACCTGATGACTCCCAAAGTGATGTTACATCAGCGTGTTTGAACAGCTGGATGGAGCACACGGTCCAGTCGGAGGTCACCATCCATTCACTTTCACTTCAGCTCATTCAGGAAGAGCCAATTTCCCAGACAGGAAGTGTTCCGCTGCATGGTGGCTCCCTGGGTTGTCTTACTGTGTTGGCTACGAGCTGAAGCGTGTGTGCTCAGCTGAGTCACAGCTGGCCATCTTCGATCCAATAGGAAGAACAACTCAGCTCAGCCAGACACTTGCGTATTGTGTATGACACATGACAGAAAAGTATGAGTAAACAAACTGCTGTGTGACTGATGACACACACGTAGGTGTCAACTGATCAGGCTTTGTGTACTTTGGCGGGGTGTGTTCCTGTGTCGGAAAACATTTGTGCGACCCTATCAAAGCTCTGCGGTGGGTCTCTGACTGACAGCACATTCTCAATCTCTCTCATCGTGGCTCTGGTGTTAGGCTCCTGGACTGGACACTTGCGTGTTGGTTCCCTAAATACCATCAAGTCTGAATAAGATAAGAAGCCCAGCCCTCATGCACCAGAGCGTTGGTGCGTCCTGCACCAGATGAAAAGGGAGCAGACCTCTCCTGCTGCTTCTGGTGCTTCTCCTCGCAGGCCTGCGCCTTCATCTGCTGCACCTCGATGGTGTCGGGCTTCCGGCGCCGCATGTACAGCTCGTGGTTTCCCATGCACAGCTGCAGGATCCGCTTGTTGATGCGCAGCCTCGGCGCGTAGAAGACGAAATCCTGGAATGTGAGGCGGCACAGATGAAGACGTGAACCTCAGAGTCAGAACAGTCAGAGCTGCTGGTCACTCACTGGAGACTTCTTGTCAATGGGCTTGATGATGAACTTCTTGTCGTTGAAGGAGATGTTCCTGATCTCACTCCAGGGGAAGCCGATCTTTGGGGTCAACCTGGAAGAAGCCACATCACATGTTCACTAACATCGCACCAAACAATGCTTATAGTCAACCCTAAGTTGGGAGTTCCTCATCACATTTGACCCAGGGGTGTGGTTAATGACTCTCCTTCATTTAAGTTTTTTTTTTACTGCACTGCAAAAGAAATCACCTTTACTGTTGCAAAAGGAAAGTTATAAATCCTTTCATGTCATAGAAATGCCATATTTTAATATTATTGAATATGTCCTCTATTTTTTTCCATAGATCACATCTGAACACATATGTTTAAAAAGTTTAAAAAGACATAACCCCTCCTATGACAGAGAGAACATTTTGAACTTTTTTTTTTCTTTGACATGAAAAAAAATTCTAAATTTGTGATTGGAGACAATTTGTTTCCTGCTTTAACCTGAAGAAAAAAATGCATGCGGGAAGTATTCCATTTTCATTTTCAATTGTTTCACCATTTAGGCTTGAACCAATGAATCAATGTAGTGCAAACAAAAACCTTTTAGGTGCTAACTATTTTAATGTATTGATTGTGAGGTGAAATATTTTGATGGCGCAGTTTCAAAGGTGTGTTCCACTCCCTCTGGATGGAACACTTCAGGCCACGCCCACCTCCGATTTTACTAGCGAGAAACTTCTCCTAAACAATGTTTAAAGCAGACCTGGGCAGCCGTGGGGACACATGCTGCCCTTCGACAGTATCTATGCAGCCCATTTGGAGTTTAACTAGCACTTTAATATACATTGAAATTGAAAATAGACGGCCCCTCACATCAGTCACAGTGTGGGCCCTGAGGAAATTGAATTTCGGTGGGACAAAATATTGGTTTGTTGCCAGGTCACACTGATTCACAAGTCAAATACGTTTTTATTGTAATTCATGCATCAGTTCTACAGACGGCCCACGTGTCACTCACTGCTGTAGCTTGTTCCTGCTGAGTCAATCCCCTATTGCAGTAATATTCTTTTGCAGTTCCCTAAATCTGCCATTTCACAGAAAAAAACCCTGCAAATGAATGTCATTGCTCAACAATGGCCCGCCAAGACTCCGTCAAATTCAGTTCTTTTTGCTTTCCATGAATTACATTCACGATCACAAGAAAAGTGGAATATTTGACTTGAACATTTCAGAAAATGCAATGTTTTTATGGAGCCAAATAAGGAGGACAGATGTGGTATCAGGTGTGATGGTTGTGGGTGTGGTGCCATTGTGCCAGACGAAGTGAACAGTTTTAATACAAAGTAGCAAGATAAACTGCAGCAAGTGGATCAAGTCATAATCTAGAAACGTCACCTCTGAGAGAAACTTGTATCTGCTGCACTGACTGAACTGGATTTTTGCTTAATTACTGACAGTGACACATGCCAGAGGAACGAGAGAACAATGTGGACCTTATCTCAGCTATTCAATACCTCTGATGGAGGTGGGATGTTTTGAGAAATTTTATGGCATATTTAGGAAAACAGAGCGCACAAAGTCAACAACAACAACTTCCTACAGGCTTCTCCTGCTCGCTATGAAGTTGACCTTCCTTCGTGACATTGTCCTGATCAAGGCCTGCTCTCGCCATGTTTAGTGACCCATTTTCTGCTCCTCTGAGTCTGATTCAAAAGCGTTGGATGCTGTCAGGATCATATTCATCTTGCTTCAACAATACAAACTACAGATGAAACCATTCAAATATTTCCCTGCAAATTGAGAATAAAAATTCCGGACCCCACAAACTCAAAGGGAGCGCACATGAGGTGGAGCAGAAACTGAAACCTTTGGGGTTAAACTGGCACCACAATACGTCTGGCTGCTTTGTGGGCCGGTGCCCTCGCTAGAGAGAAACTGTTGTAGGTTCGAGGAACATTCTTAAGTGCCGCACGGCTTGAAAAACCAGTCTGCGTAACCATGGCAACGGTAGAGGGCGACGTGGAGGAGAGGCAGCAGATCCTGAGCAGCACAAAGACTCACACAAGGACAGAAGTGGCTCTCTGTTTCAGAGGGAAACTGACAGCTTGGAGTGTCGACACGGTTTTGATTTTCTACTACAGGCATCAGTTACACAGCTCGCTGACAGTCAAGTGTAAGCGCTGTGGAAGTCGGTGCAGTGAACGAGAGGTGGGATCCTGACTTTGGGGTCACTGACTGGGAGGCGAGTCACCTGCGATAAATATAACAGTGATCAGTGGCCTCACACACGAGGTCGTCGACCCGGGACACACTCCGCCAGGCGCGCAGGGATCGACTGATAAATGACCGGCCTTTCTTGCCGACACAATTGTGCGACTTCAAAAGTCCTCAAAAGAGCTTTGTTTAATGGAGTAGAAGGCTAAAGTGAAAGTATAAAGCTGAGTAAGCACCATTAAGAAACCTCAAGTTCACTGAAATATTTTCTGTAAATCAGCAGGGTTACAAAGGTTCTGCTTACTTGTCATCCTTCTCGTAAACGTTGAGCCCGAGAGCGTCGACACCCAGCGTCAGTTCGGTTCCCTTTTTGTTCTTGATGTCAAAGTAGTTGACGCCGTACATCTCCAGGTCCTGAGCAATCTTCAGGTACTCCATCATGGCGTCCTCCCTGGCAGCGATGTCACAGATCAGCGCATGGAAATCGATGGATTAGAGGGGATTCACTCACTTCAGCATTCCGTGGTGCTCCTCGTGCCAGACCTGAATCCTCTCCTCCCACTGCTCCCGGGACAACTTGTGCTGCTCCAGGACTCTGTCACACATGAACCACATAATCAAATCAGCTTCACACTTTGATTCAGATTTGAATGAGTGAGGGTGACCACATTTTTGACTCCCAAAAGAGACTCTGCCCATAATATGATCCTCATCTCAGTTTCAAAAATGTGCAGCATGTCACTTTAGTTTTGGCGTCTTGTTCAGTCACCAGTTAAAGAACACTGTGGCACTGTCCCAAAACATATCCAGACAGAATCCCGATAGTGCATCTGTGGTGGGACAATCAGCCTATGCTTCTTCTCAAGCATCTCGTCATGGAATTAGAGTCTACCTTCTGAAGAGGGAAACCTCAACATGACTGTTCCAGAATTCCAGACAAATTTAAAGATGTGTCATTCATGTGTCGCTCAGCATTTCTCAGCAGATCCCTTCAGTGCCATAGAAACCTTTGCCAAGTCAACCATCACTGCTGGCAAGACACCGGCTCCGGCCATGTGTTTTGAATCTTGACGTCTCGCCAACAATCCAACATGAAGTTTAGCTGCTGATCTCTGAGCTTTAAGTATGAGGAGCACATGTCTCACCTGTGTGGCAGCAGGCGCTCAGACAGCAGGTACCCGGGTCGGTGAACATCTTTGACGTAGTCCCCAAACTTGGCCTGGACGGAGTAAGAAGCCAGCAGCACGGCGGTTTCTGGCGGGCAGTAGACCTCGTCGCTCAGGATTCCCTCTTTGACTTGCAGGAAGAAGAGCCTCTGGGTGATGTCCTGGATCAGCTCCTCGCTCACATCCTCGGGGAAGAACTTGGCCCGGAACTTAAACTGTAGTGGGTTTTCTTTCTTTACTTCCTGAGACGACACCTGAATGTTTTGAAATGGAGAAGGATGACAAACAGTCGTCACTGGGTTTGCTGTCATGAAATATTATAAAGACAATCAGGTCTGTCCAGAACTGCGTATCTGAGGTTGGGTCGAGGAGGAAAATATATAGACCTGTGGGTCAGACAGGGTGCCACTGATAAAAACAGGATCTGGAAACATGGAGGAATAAACTATAATAACTCCAGGTTTTCACAATACGTCTCTTCCTCTTATCTATAATACAGGAACCAGACGCTCTTTTCAGAGAATGGGACTTCACTGGGTCCGGAGTGTTCTAGGTGAAGCCTTTGTTATCTGCTGCAGCACATAACAACGGCGGCTGATGCCTTTTTTTGCCAAAACTTTTTAAACCCAAATGAGGAAAGTTTCTCTGAATAATAGTGACATAGTATCCTGCTTTTGTTCAGAGCAGAGCAGCGTGACAAAGACTTATGAAAATAAATCCATCCGAGGAACTAATCTAGACTTGAAGTCCAAGTTTTGAAGCGCCAAGTGTCCAGGTAACTGGTGTTTGCTTGGGCTGGAACACCTGAGGCAGTTATGGTTCAAGGAAAGGTCACCTCCTGACAAGTAATCCGGCCCCAGACAGAAACCTAGGAGCTTCAAAGCAACCTGCCGTGTGGAGAGTGAATGGCTGAGGTCAAATATTGAGAATGGGAACTTATTGTTTTGCCAGAGCTACTGATTGACGGAAGGACAAACACTGGAACTGCTCTGGAGCACATTCTTTCTCTATTGTATATTATATCTGGCTTCTAGTTATGAAACACGGTGTGGAGGTGTTACATGGTTTCAGTCAAAACAAGTTGAACTGTAACTCACAAACTGAAAAACATGCTCAATGTTGTTGGCTAAATCCAATGCGAGCAGTTCCATATCTGAGGAAGTGAAGGTTTTTGACGGAGCTTGCAGATCAGGTCAGAAACTAATGTGGCAATGATGGTCAACAGCGATCCCTGGGCCTCAAATCAGGCTTGAATAAGTGTACACAAAGTGTGTGTGGGGGGGGTCAACAGGGTTGTTATTGTGTAGTCACTGGTCCAGCAGGAGTGTGAGCTGAAAATATAGCTCAGTGACAAAAGCTTCTGTGATGTAACTGTGCCTGCAACCAACAACCTCAGATATGAGTAGGAAAGGTTCCACTGAGGTTCTGTCAGAGGTCAGTCTTTTGTTTACCACTTGTCATTTAAATGAGGTAGGAAGAATCACAGCAGAGCAGGCGGCACTTGAAGGTCGATCACATGAATATGCCAAGAACAGAACGAGCCAGGAGCAACAGCATTATTATGGTTCTCATGTTGAAAAACAAAACAAGACAGCACTGCATTGTTGACACAACCCAGTCAGTTTTCAACCCCTTTTGAGAACAGCGGCGCTGCACACACACTGTCATTACAGTGGCCCCCAGGCACGTGGTAACACGGTATTACTGGGAGCAAATTGAAATATGATGCGTGTATGGAAAATTGGTTCAGGTGGTCAAGGGTTAATCCTGACGTTTCACTTAACATGCCAAATCTACACACACAACTTAAACTTACACTTATACTATAATATTTTTTTACCTTCTTGTCCAGTTTTAACCACGTGTAGTATCCTTTTGTATCCATATACTGTAGTCCGAAGTACCAAATTTCACGTAAGCCAATGGTTTTCACCACCTGTGGAGGGAGAAAAAAACACTTCAATTTCAGTTCATCCGGAAAAGGACATCTCATAGTTGGATGGTAGTTTGAGCGTATAAATCATGTAAATATAAAACAGGAACACTCTTTCAAACGAAACTTGCAAAGATGAAGCAACCCGAACACTCATTGACATCATTTCTCCAAGCCCTGTTAATGGATCACTCATGGACCCCTTAGTGGGGTTGTGAAAACCTCTTTCATTGATTCACGCTGGAGTCTGGATGTGACACCCTGAGGTCTGTCGGGTGGATGATTCCCAGCGACAGGATGTTGCATGTGTCAGTGTTGAACTGTCGTGATTCATGACTAAGGTGCGACATGAGCCTCATTTCACTGAAGTTGGCTGTTTACTCATCATTCCCTTGAAGCTCCTTGTTCTTGATGGACACGTTCAAAGACAGAAAGGTCTACGTCGTATGATGTCTCTAAAATGCCATACAATCGAGCAAAAGGCAAGTAAGCCATGCTAAGAATCAGGAGCACTAAGGTCGAAGCTGCTCTGGCATGCACTGAGACTGGAGGCTGGTTTGCTCATGAGGTCTCTCCTTCTCAGCAGAAGGAGAGCAGGTTATTAGTAGTGTGGTACTGTAAAGAAAGGCTCTTTGTATTACCGATGAAACCTTGCGACAAGTCACCTGGGATAAAAACTGTAAAGTTGTTGGCCAAGATGATATTGGCCTTTCACAGAAGGTTTAGGGCTCATTGGTTCGGTTCTAGCTGTAAGGTTGGTGTATTGGTGAGACGGTAACACAACATTGGGACTTGAGAAGCTCCATCAGTAGGATTTGGAATTGCAACTGAGGAGTTAGGAGTAAGCATTCTAGTTTTTGTGTCTGTGTGTTTGCAGTCTTGTGAGCCGGGTCATTTCGGACCGCCTCTACATTCCTCATCATTTCACATCAGGTATGCTGCCTGGACGAAGTGTGAGTCAACAAACCTGAACCCGGAATCACGTCTGCTCTGCTGCGATAACCTCGCAGCTGAGCGATACAATTGACATCAAAATGCAGAAACAGTATAAAGAGTGGAACGACCTGTGGGAGGGCAGGGGAAAGGCTTTGATTCAGGAAGCTTTTCTAATGGACTGTATTGAACTCCGCAACAACACTAGACAGGGCCTGAAACGAGAGAGCACTTCAGCTCACCTGCGCTGAAACACAGAAGGCCACGGAGCACAACAGGCCCTTTCATGAGGCTTTTAGCTTCTGGGGTCCGCAGAGCAACGGAACACTGTTCTTCAGATGCCTAAATGTTCTCCAGGGGGTTACGCTGCCAGGAAGTGGCACAACTTTGCACAGAGAAGCAACTTTATTGACCTGCGGGGTTGTTTGGTAGAGCTTCATAAAAAAATCTAGATGCTTTTGTGTCCCACTGAAATCTTTCCTTGTCTGTCACCATGGAGTTAGCTAGCGCTAAAACTGTTACTAAAATGTGAACTATGTGTCACCAAACAAAACAATGTGTCAAAGGTATGATCCAATGCCAAAGCGACACCAAGACACCATGGTATAATTGTGAGCTACAAATGGTATTTAATAAGGAAAGAAAAGCTGAATATTCCAGCTGATCAATACAGCGCTTGAAAACTGGAGCTTCCATCTTCAGGCAGGCAAAGTCTCTGTGTCCAGTAATGGCCATAAACTAAACTGAATTTGCACAGATTTGCCTCCAGGGCATTGATGCAAATTCAGACATGGCCAACGGTCCTCTTTCCATCCACAGTGGCGTCCGCATCCTTAACTCCCGGGAGTTCATAACTGTTCTCAGTCCACCTTTGGAATGTGCTGGGTAGCGCTCTGGATTGGCGGGTATCTTGCGATACGTATTGCGACACTGCTGTCGGGATACAATACATTGCGATAGTGTGATACTGTTAGTTCAGCAATATATTGTAATAGGAACCATCAATATAAGGGGGAAAGCAAATAATGCAGGACAATATGATGTGCATGAAAACAAGTTCATTGTTACAATGTCCGCCCAAATAGACTTTCAGTAAAATTTTGCAGTTTTACAGTGGAATGAACAGCAGTTCCCTCAATCAATAAAATCACTTCAGCATTTCCAAGTAAACATCGATATAGACAAGTTAAAATACCAAGACAATATAACACAATCAAGCAATATGTCTAAGTATTGCGATACTTGAGCGCATCAATATTTTCTTACATCTCCAGTGCAGGGAGCAAGGCCTATAGATTGAATCCAGTCTGTGTGTACAGTAGTTTCAGGTGATTCGGCTTTCTACGCCTTCTAATAGCCAAACATGCATCTTCTGATCTCAGCGGATCGTTCCGCTCTTTATACTGTTTGTGCATTTTGAGCACTCAGCCACTGCTGGCAACACTTATGAACTCAAAACATTTGCACCAGCAGTTGCATGAGCGAGTCTGCAGGCCTGCGGTGGTCGGACACAGAGTGAAAGTCTCTCTTTAGTTTACAGCAGCTCAGCTTCTGTGGTGAGAGCAAGGAATGCCACCGGCCTGAAAAAGGCATTACTCACCCGCGGGGCTGAATAACACCCCTGGAAATGAGCAGAAACAGTTCCACTGGAACTGCAGCTACAAATGTAATTTCTAAGAGAATTACAAAGGAACAGTGACGTTGGCAGCTTCTGACCTAGATACTAAACAACGGTTTGAGCTTGAGGAGGTGAAGGACTCCAAATTCACTGAAGATCAGTTGTTACTATGAATCATTGATGACGATTCAATGATAGAATTTCTTGATCCTTAAATGACGGACCGCCTGCCAGTTACCTGCTTGCACCCCCCCTTCTAGACTGGGTAGCAGAAGAACAGTGTGAGGCAGGAATGAGGAGCATCACCTCTGAATTTAGTTTTGACTGGAAACTATGGAAGTTATTCCTCATCTTTTAAGGGTTGGAAAGCGTTAACTAAATGACCGAGTCAGCATTTCCACACAACAGGTTTCATTCAGCAGTGTTGAGATACAACGTGACGTAGCTGGGCAGTTGACAGCCACTGATGTCCCCGCCAGTTGGATGTTATCCAGATGCTGAGAAACACACCTCCCACTCCAGATACCCAACATAACTAGACATTGACTGGGACAGGAATGTCATCACATCAGGCAGACTGAAATGTTCTCCACGCTGCTGCTGATAAGAAGGGTGGATCCCCAACATGCAGGTGTCATCCACACAGCCAGCTACACTCGCTATTGAAAAACGGGTTTTGCAGGAAGTGGCCGCAATAATGCTCTTCCTCCCCCGCCGCTGTCATACGGCCTCAGAAGAGCTCACCTTAATGATATGTCAGCTACATCTGGGCTGCAGGGAAATAGAGCCACAACTAAAAGGGGCAGTAGATTAAATAATAAGACGACCTTCGGTGAACATCTGAGCGTCATCTCCCACTGAAAGAAAGAAATTCTAATGACAGCGAAATAATTTATGAATCGCTCGAGGGCATCTTTTGTGGTCTTCAAGTCCTCTTTTAATAAAACCCATACTAACAACTGAAATCGGTGGATTGATACCAGTGTATTGAACCATGTTGTATTTTTATCAGACATGTTGAACCTATGTGAAGATGCAGCAGTGAATGGTTGTCATTCAGCTGTTGGAATCCTTTTACTTCTTCATAAATATGTTGCTGGATAACAAACAAAAACCACAAACTAGGTCACGGTGCAGTATAACCTTTCACTCAGATAACTCAACATTCTTCATTTGACCCTGAATAGAAGTTGTAAAATACCACAGTGTTAAAAACAGTGCTCGCGGGATGGAAGAGGGGCTGAAGTACCATGTTAGCTGCTACTGCACCTATGTTTGCTCGTCATGTTTTCAGAGGTGAAAGGGCCACATGCTGTGTAAAATCACACACTGGTGTGGGTTTGACTTGTTTCATGTTGGTCAGGGTGAACAAGCACGGAGGCTCTGATGAAGCCCCGCTGGTTGTGATGCGTCTGCTCCTTCCTACTCGCTGCTCACTCAGCAGCTGCATGTCTGCCGTGGAGATTCTTTTGCATCCTGCAGCACATGCTCGGCAAATGCTGCGCAGGGAAGCAAATTCAAATTAAACACGCCATTTAAACCTCCAGCACTTGACAGCACTTGTTAGCGCAGCTGACGCTTAGCAACATCCGCCAGTCTGAGCGTGACATTCAGAATGATAAGAAATAATTATTCATTTCACAGAGCTAGATAAGCAGCCTTTCTCAGGTGTTGTTTACACGGAGATAGAAACGACCAGATTTGTCGCCGTTTTGGAGTCGGGTGCAGCATTCGTTAGCCACCTGAATCTGAAACTTTTCAAAACATCCAGAGTGGAAACTTTTATAAATGCAGTGCTCTCTGTCTTGGAGTCCCGCTACAGAATGTAAATATTTCATGGACATAGCAGAGTCTGTAGAGATTCACCTGCGACATTGGAATAATATTTTTCAGTTGAATAGCTGCTGCATTCTACAAGGTTTTTCTATTTTTTGAAGAGGTATATAAAAACGTGTCTGATTTAAAGTTCATTTTTTCACATCATGTACACGGAAGGTCTCATCATTTTGATTACAAATTCATTGTCAATCCATGTGATCGGTATCGGTGATCAGCACACTGGCTGATTGGTATCGGTGATCAGCAGCAAAAATCCTGATCGAAGCATTCCTAGATAATATAACTGTATATTTGATACAGTTCCCAGCTGTCTTTCCAAAAAGAAGACAGGCAAAGCCCCAGCCAGGCCTGAGCAGCGATTATGTAACCTGCAGTGAGCTGGAAGTAATGGCAGCGACACAATAACAGACGTCTGATTGTGAGTCTGCCGGGCCGCGGCGAGGGCCAACTACGCGGCTCTTGGCATTCACTTTGATTTCTGAGTCAACTTCACTCAGTGTTCCAGGATTTCCTTTCATCATTTATCATTTATCGTTTGCACAGTGATGGTCACCTGGTCAAACAGCTGCTTGCCGGTGGTGCTGGGCTGGATGGCGAACTCCAACTCAGCGTCCATGGTGGTGACGCGAACGTTGACCTGGAGGGAGAAAGAGGTTGCATTAAAGACAGCTGCTCACTTCTGCTGCAAAATCTGGATCGCACTTTAATTGTAATTTATGAAGCAGCAATACTCCCAACACAGATGTGGGACACGGAAGTGGACTCACAGACTCATCAGGGTAGTGCAAGTGAAACCAACTTTGATTAGTCCACAACATTAAAACCTTTACAAAGGGCATGACTGATAGTCCAGGAAGAAGAATAGAATGTGACGTCAAGCGTGTGATGAGGGCCGGTTAAGTAATCAGGGGATGGCGAGTGAAGTTCACACAAAAGCAGCAGGAACAACGCACAAATATTTACAATGGCTGCTCTGAGAGGAACAAGGTGAAGTCATTTTTCCCTTTTATTCCTGAGGGTTTCGATGTCTGTGGTATTTGCGGGGGGTTTGGACGCACACAGGCTCACAGTCAGCTGAATTTATTAACATGCATTGAAAGGCCCACAAAGAGGTCAGTGGAGCTGCAAACAGAAACATCTATCAGCGCGAGGACACACACACCTCCAATGAAATGATGCAGAAACAGAAGTCAGGCGTCACACTATCACGGAAAGGAATCCAATCACAGCCTTCAGACGGCTTTTTCATGTTTAAATGTTCAAGGCTCTCACCATCTTTATCTAGATGTGAGCCACTTTGTTCTTCTTATTCAATGAAACTGTGGAGTTACATCAGAGCTTTAAACACTGACACCCCATGATATTTCAGAGAGAACCTGTCTCATTGTCTGGGGCTGAAGCTAGTACCAGCGACTTCACGTGATGAGCAGACCCCTCACACTCACAGAGCTCCGACAAATCGGAAATAACAGCTCTGATTTTTACTTCTGTTTTCTTCAGACTGCTTCCCTGTTTCCCGTACGAGCAAATAAATTCAAAACTTTAGCAATCAGATTGTAAAAAAGTGCTAATAACATGGTAATATTCAGTTGATACTTTTAATCCACACCTCACCTGAGCCTCTCACACCCACATAGTAAGATAGTGTGTCACAGCAATATTAAGTCATTAGACCAAAGAATAGGGATCTTTTTTAGCCTCTACTTACATGACACAAAGTTAGCAATATGTTCAATTCCTGTCTGGGAACATTTCAGTCATGATGAATATTTTAAAGGACAACAAAAGAGCTCAGCTATTCAGGATTTGATCCTTGAATGACTGTGTTAAGTACATTCCAGACGGACTAAATGAAATACTTGGTAACAGGTTCAGACTTACTTCTTGGAAGTTTTAATAGCACTGACGATAAAAGGATAAAAGCAGATTTTAAGTGTTAGCTGAAGCTTTACTGATAAGTTCACGTCTCAAGTTTAACTCTCAATTAAGCTTGAGAGTGGAAATCAGTGTCAGGCATGCAGCGACAAAATTATGAGCAGCGTGAAGCAGAGCGGTTTTCTGATATACTGTACGGCATATGAACCGGGGAAATGTCACCATGTGTCCAAAAACACATCTCTTTCCTTTCTCCGGAACCATATTTAACGTTCCCACCATCTTCTTCTTTTGGTTTCATGATTCAAATGTGTCCATCACGATCAATTTTCCAGACATCACAGGTCATAGTTGGTCTCAGTCTCTCCATTACAAAATCATTCCTGCCAATTCATGATATCATGGTAACTTCACACTCACGCACCTCCCAACAGCATTGCTCCTCCACGCTGTGGAAAGCATAAATGATTGAGGAAACAACAGTAACAGTTTGACAGGAAGAAATAGAGAGAAGTCATGTCCGACAGAATAGATAAATCAGTTTTCAAACCTATGAGTCACCGACCCAAAGGCTGATGCAGGAGAAGGAACTTCTTTAGAAGTCTGTGTTGAAATTATATTGACAGGCTCAAACTACAGCGAGAGAGAGAGCAGAGAAGAAATAATAATAATCATAATAATGTTTCTGGTGCCTTGATGGGAGGGTTGCAGGCAGTGTCAGGATTCTCCCCTGTGCTGGGAAAATCCTAGCTGAGAGGCAGTTTTCAGCTTTTTCTGTCCAAATATATTGAAATATGTCAGTGCTCACTGTCAGTCAGGTAGGACTCCGCCTTTTAAGGCAGAACCTTGAGGAGGACTATGAAGGAGGATCAATGAATTCTGCTTTTGCATCAATATCAAAATCTGACACATCACGGCCTAACTAACCCCATGTTGGTAAAAAAAAAAAAATCCAGGAGAGAACTCCGAGCGTTGCAGCATTAAGTGGACAGCCTTGACTAAAACTGCTCCTGGCCTTGACACATCTCTCCTTATCTGACATGAAGCTACCAACATCTCAGAGCACTCACTGATGACGGTGTTTATTAACTCAGATATGTGGAATGAAATGCTAACCAACAAACTCAGTGGGTGAGACCCACATGTGCAAACAGTTCACATCAAACGTCAAAGTTACACTTCCAGTTGAATCTATTAAAAACAAGGAAGCTCTGCATTCACAAAACAGCTAAACAAAGCTCCCCTTTCAGCTGCTGAACCCTGGCAGGCCTTCACCACTCTCATCAACTGAGTGCTGCTGCAGCCGCCAGATCACTCTAATCTACCTCAAAAACTGGAGCAGAAACTAAGCCTTTCAATTTACAGTCTTTCTGATGAAACAGAAGTGAAAGTTTCTCATCGAGTTTTAAGACCGGAGCATGTGAATGTGCAACAGAAACTGCTGGCTGAGTGATATCTGATCTCTAACTTCAGTCCTCCGACAGTAACTCACAATAAACTGAAGCCATTGACTGTGGGTAAAGAAAACATGACACATTGGGCTAAAAATATCCCTGGCAAGAAGACTGAGGGGCACAGTGAGCAACTTCAGTCTGAGGAAAGTCCAAGTGTTTCTAGAAAACTGCAGACACTCCACTCATTTTAGTAATAACTGACTCAGTCGCGGTGCAAAGGTTCCCTCCACAGATTTTCAGCCTCTTCTGGGAAGAAACAAACCGGTAACTAAGAAACAACCAGCAACCTGATCTCCATGGCAACAAAACCAAGCAGAGGAGACAGCTGGACCACAGTATATTCCTCTAAAATGTTATCTTCTCAACCCCTTCCAAAGTAGCAGCTGAGGGTTTGAGTTGAGGTGGTACCAGAAGAGGTTCCACTGCATTCCTGAGAAAAGCCTTTCGCTGTTTAACCCTAAACATGCCTGCAAAACTTTAACAAGACAGTAAAACTCCTTCACTTTAAATGTCTCCTGCGAGGTTCTTGAACAGGATTGTCCCCAGTTTTCTGGCTACTTTGTAAACAGCCATGCTGTAGACCCATTCAGTAGGTAAACAGTGATACGGTATGAATGGTTGCATGTCTGGATTTTGGCAACAGAAGTATGGAGGAAGTCCGTTAAGTTTGTTGATCTACATGAGAGGGTACCCACAAAAGTTTGCAAATTTCATCAGCTAACTTGCATTGGTACCAAACCTGAACACCTTCATCGATAGTTCTACTTCATTTAACTGAAAACCTCAGTGAACTACCGTCCACAGTTTGACTACTGGTTCTGACAACCGACACACAATAGTATTTGGCCAATGTCCACTAACATGTAGATATAAGCTGTGCTAAGAGCCGGTACAGTTGAAGAGATATGTGTACATATTTTTTGATGATGTCGACGGTAAATGCATCTATCGTGTCAACGCTGTTTTGCAATCCAGTGAAGCTGGACTGGTTGTCCTGAATGTCAATTATTTGAGTATTTGAGAGTGCTGCTGTCTGACAGCAGTATGTTGGTTTTGCCACGGTAACAAACGTTACAGAGAACACTGGCTGACTCACACTACATTCGTGAGCGATGACATCCATAATCCCCAAGTCAGAACAATCTAAAATATGGGCTTACCTAATGAAACTGCAACAAAATCTATGTGTTCAAGATAAACGCCCACTAACATTTGTTGATATTATGAGAGTGATGGCATAGTTGGTGTAGTCTGCATTCTGACATGGGCTCTAAGCAAGTCAGTCAGTCAAGTCAGTACTAGTTGTGATGTCATCGCCGTCTTCGCAGTAAGATGGGAAATGGCTGAGACCACGGGACCATCACAACCAAAAATGATAGCAGGACAGCATTGACAATATACAAGTGTTAACAGCAACTTAGATACATTTTCTTTCTATTTACAATGCAACAACCACACTTACTCATGTGTTCTTCAACCTGTACATGTCATTATGACTACTAGCAAACTAGTTGTTAAGGTAGTCTGTGACGAGGGGATGATAAAAAATAGACAATAGTTGCAAACCCAACCAGCCATGGACCTCCGTGGCTGTTGTCTTCCTGGTATCTCCATCTATAAGCCTTCATCCAACATCTTCTCCACATCTCCAAACCATCTCTAACTTTGTCTCCAAATCTCTTAAACCCTGGTGTCGTATGAGAAAAACCTCAATGAGTCACCGTTCACACAACACCTTCTGCCGTTTCCCTCTCGAAGGCCTACTCTTGGCTTGGTCTCATGCAGAGGTTCAATTATTCCTATAGTTGCATCACACATCCTACTTCAGACGCCATATACTGATGTAGGAGGCTTTTAAGATCGGCCGTTAAGGAGGATGGTGAAGATGTGACGGATAAACTGACTCATCCCAAATCTGGATGTTGACAAAAAAATCCCAGAGAGAACCCTGTCCTTCCCAAACTCAGATGAGTTTAATAAAAATCTGTATGTATGTGAACCATCATAATGAGAATAGATTTTAACGACAGATCCCGAAGTGATACAGAGTGACACAAAACGATTACTCGTCCATCCCGACTGTGGTGAGTCAGACTGGTTAAGGTGTGATTGATTAATCAATTATTCAAACGAACAAACGTGAAACAACAGAACAGGACCCGACTCTGGCTACACCCGTCAACCACGCCTCACACGGCTGTGTCACCGCGGAGAGGGCCAACTACCGTTTGTGACAATGTGTCATTCAGATACATGAAAGGTGAGTCACTGAAGCGAGGGAGTCTTCACCCCTCCTTAAATCTGCTCCACCGTCCAGACGTCTTTGCACTGAACAAACAATCTCAGTTGTAAAAATATTTCAGGATGCCACAGCCTTTGTCTGTGCTCAGTGAGAAATATGTACCTGTGCATCTAAGGTAACCACACCATAAAAACGCATTTGGTGTTTTCAGTCTTTATGTACTTTAAATTAAACACTTGTCTAAGACGGGAGAGACTCTCTCACACACAACAAACTGGACAGGTAAGTGGACAGGCCCTCAGTCCAACCTCTGATGTGTTCATTGAGAAACAAGAAAAAAAAAAGCTTTCACCAAATTCAAAAACACCTTGGCAGGCTTGAATATTCCCACTGATATACACATTAAAACTGGACCATAGTGGATCATGTTACTTAGATAGTCGTATTTAGAAGATAATTATCCATTCCTTACACTGTCATTTATAAAATAGATAAGCAAAACAATACCAAAGTTAAGTTACATTACAAAACCATGAGCTCACTTTCAGTTGACTTTGATTATGAAAGTTGGTACGCGTCAATATTTAATATCAAGTGCTTATCTAAACTGACATTACGGCAACGTCTTCAAGGATCCTTTGAGTTCTCAGAGGGAATATTCAATAACACAAAGCCGGTCAGAGCTTACTAGCAGGAAGATGCTTCAAGTGTGGTATCTGTTCACAAGTGAGGGGTCAGCCATTCTCTCTCATCTCAGGATGAGAAGACTGAATATTTTAATGCCTCGCCTGGACGCACAGAGCCCTCTGGTCTACGCAGTTCATTGAAACAGAAATGCAAACGTGCTCAGTGGTCCACTCCAGCTCAAGGACACAGACAGAAAAACACTCGTATCAAAGTGGCGATAAGGACTTAAAAAGAGTGGCAGTGTGAGTTGGTGATGTCATTTCCACAGCGACTGGCATGACAACCAAGAGGCCATTCTAAACAAACCCACAACACCTTTTAATGACGCTGACCAGCCGTCCGGACTCACAATACCGGCCTGTGTTCAACCCCAGTGCCCACTGCTTTTATTCATCTCAGACTGGAGAAAGAGGAATTCTCAGAGGAGCTGCAGGAGCGCCGCACACGCTGCGCTTTCTATAAGCAAGCATGGAAACATGCATGGCTCGTCATCATAGACAGAACATTTCCATCCCATTTTCCATCCTGCTGCTAAACATACACATGTGAAGATTTGCCTGCTGGAGTTTTCCACAGTGAGCTGCAGCATGTGCCACACGACAGTGTGTAATAACTGGGGTGGGGCACTCAGCGACAATTAAAAGCCCCAAAACCAGTTTCAATTGCACTTAATTAGACATTTTCTTGCTAATGAAAGGATGGATAGGTTTATTTTTTTAATTAAAATGAATGAAAACTTGTTGAAAAAGCAGTGATCGCGACGCATGAATTGAAAAATAGGATTTAAACTTTACTTTTAAACCTCAGCGTTAACTAAATTTGTTGGGGCATTTGAAGTCTGGGACCCTCAAGTACAAAATTTAAGGGTCACTCCCCTTGTAGTTTAATGTTCAATCAACAGAAAGTGGCTGAGACTAACTTAAAGACACCATTAACATGTTTGAAATAACTACACTGTCATTGTCTCAATAAGATTTTTTTAAAAATGATGTCAAGATATTAATGACGTTAGTATTCATCATTTATTACGTATAATGTTCGAATTTCTTTGTTAGATTAAATCAAAACACTTAATAATTTTTCAGATTTGTTATTTTAAAACCTCAAATAGAAATAGTCTCAGTTTTTCTTTAGTTAACGTTAAAAGCACAAACAGCAATAAACATAATAACAATAACATATAATCCACACGTCACTTACCGCTTTGGGCATTTTGGCTCCTTTTGTTGACTCTATAAAGGCTAAAAACTTCTGTGTCCACAGTCGAGACGAGCGTTGGAGGCGACTGTTCTCACAGTTCCTGGGAAGGGAGAAAGAGGAGAAACGAGTTCGAGTCACTTGTTCGGTACTTAAAGCGGCTGAGAGCAGATTGGCGCTCCCGCAGGCGACAGCAGACAGCAGGTAGTTTGACAGCACCAGAGCGGAAACGCAGAGTCAGTCCTTCACAATAAAAGCTACCGAACTTAAATTCACTATACAGTACAGTATTAGAGCCAATCCCGCTAAAACAGACAAATATTGTTTATCCATGCTGCAAAGTTAAATGTTAATGGCAAGAGGAAAAGTTAAAAAAAATGGATCATTTAATGCCAAAAAAGAACATTTTGTATTATCAGCAATTACAGCTATATAAACCTATAAAAATTAATTGTTTGCTCCTTCAGGAACCCTGATCTCCTCTCACATTTAAAAAAATACAAAGTTTTTGTCAAAGTGTGTGTGGGTGGTTGTCCTGACTGATGACCTTTCCAGGAGGTCCCCTGTCCCTCAAGCAGGCGGGAGAGATCCCAGCGCCCCGATGACCGACCCACAATGAGACTACTAAATTGTAGGTTAAACATTTAACAAACTGAGAACTACTGGACAGTTATTTGTCTTTTTACATAACAGAATAATAAAAGAACGCAACATTAGCATAATGTATTAGAAATAACTGTAATCAATTCTATATATGAGTAATACATGTTACGTACAATGTTAAGTCAAAACTAAGTTATAAAACACGCTCTTTGTCTCGTTTTATGCTGTCAAACTCATTTTACGTTTTGCAACGGAAGCTTTTATTGTGGCACACAGCAACGGAACTCCGAGTCACAACATTCTCACAGGTCGAATTTGGTTCTAGGAAAAGATGTTTAACTCACTCGTTCAAACCAACTTAAAGCATCCACCCTTATTTATTCGTGTCTTTTATTTTGACGTTTACAAATTAGCCACACCTCGACCAACAGCGCTGAAGTGGGTGACGTTATACAAACAAGCCGATTTATAGGTGCAAACCAAAACACAAAACACGCTGTAATTGTGCTGAATAAATAAAGGTGGGTGAAAATGATGTTTGAAACGTCGAGAAATCAGGGCGTGTTGTTTGAGTGAGTCAGGTCAACATTGCGTATGCGATCACAAACGTAAACAAATATCAGACCTTCAAACGTCATATCTATATAAATGGGCGTGGGGTTCCGTTGATATATTTGAAATCAACGTCATTGGTTGTACTTTCGTGTCTTTCGTGGTTTGTTTTGCTCCAAACGGAGCTCCTTCATGTGAGTCGGTAATCCCGCCGACACCTGTTGTCAGATTTGTTTTTGCCTTCGCTGCAGAAAAGTGCACGCAAAAGTGCGTTTCGCCTTGACAGCTCAACTAAACGGGCATGTTTGAAGCATAGATTTATGGACCTTACCTTTCCGTGACGTTGTGGAGCCGTGCACCTCGTCAGCACGGTGTCGAGACGCCGTCCGCTCCGGGTTTCATCCGATCAGTCCGGCGCAAGATGGCGCTCACCCCGCCAATGACGAGACGCACGGGCGGATATACTGAAGACAGGGACTTGTTTGGGTGGGGAGTTGTGGGGTGGCCTGAAATTTTAGTTCATGAAATGGTGGGGTGAAGTACACTATAAAAAAATAGTCATTATAAAAAATGTCACTAGCTTTTCAGCTATAAAGAAAACATCTATTCACGTTCTTCTGTTTGGAGTTAGGTTGCGGAGGCAGCAGCCAATGTTAAGAGGCCCGGGCCTCCCACTGATCTGTCCAACATTCACTCACGAACAAGACGTCAAGATACTCCGATTTCACCCTCAACCTGGACATCCAGACAGCAGTAGCAATACTATACTGGAACTATATCACCAGGTTCCATAGTAGGAGCAATATGATGCAGCTATTTTTTGGCATGTTTTAACATAACTTGTTGCTGTTACACTAATGCGAGCAATGTCAATTTGTTTGGTTTAGCTTATATCTCATTTCCCAAGCTTGTGCTGGACGTGTTCACGGCATGTCAAGTAATGAGGGGACCATGGGGCAGACCTGCTGCTGAGGTGGCTTCACATCCAGTCAGGTATATCAATGTTACAACTTGTTATTGATTCCATACACACTTTCAAGTCTAATGGGCAGTCAGTGGGAGGAAACCGGAGCATCCATCGGGCACAGTAACACCACACAGTAAAACCCCAGGTTCCTGCGAAGCTTCTGTGACGTTCAACCTCGCACCATAGCAACACAATCAAACACGCTCAAACAATACAATCACTAAACCAATAGTAATTATCTGGTCATTACTGTGTTGGTGAGCAACCTGAAACTGAACACCTCATTCTTCCACTGACATCATAGCAGGAAATGTTTAATTCACAATTCAAATAGTTTCAAGGAGGAAGTCTTTGTCATCTGCTAGGAGGCGGCGACACAGAGAAGCTGGCCAATCACAGGCCAGGATTAAAATAGAGCCAGTATATAGTCAGAGTTCAAGATACTTGTCGCTGGAGTATGAAAAAGCTGCCCTGCACTCTCATCTGATCTTCACTGACCTGGTCTATTCAGCACACCAAGTAACAATACGAACACGATAAGCCACTTGTTATCAGTCACCAGGACAGCTTTTCATGGGTCAGTGGTGGGTCAAGTTGTGTATTTTTCAGCGTCACAGGATAAAGTTGTGGGCATAAAACATATGCCTAGCATACGACACATCATTTAGCAGACGTGACTTACAGTACAATGGACCTGCATCTCAAACCAACACTGGGAATTGAACCATGGTTTCCTCCGCCATAACAAAGAGACAAACAAGCTTCTTCACAACACAATTTATACACATAATTATTGAATTCACAAGTCGAGCAGGAAAAATCATCAGTGTTCCGCATTCCTTAATATTTATGAAAAATACAAGTTCAGGTCGTATATGAAAAAAAAAAAAAAGGTTTGAGCTTCACACAATACTGCCGGTCAACCGTCTAGTTATTCTGGGCGACTTCATAGATGATCGCTGAAACGAGAGGAAATGATGGTAAGCTGTCATTTCTCTAGCAGCCACTAGAGGACGCGAGAGGAGCATTAATGGCGGGTGACGGACACGTTTTTAGAGCGCCCTCAAGTGACAATATTGACGATCGCTAAAGCGGTACAAGTAGTTTCACAATTGAAATCTAAGAGTACATTTCATACATATTTCATATATTCTTTGATTACATTTTCACAGTTGCATTTCTTTATCTTTAATATTGATTCTTTAACATGAGTAAAGGACTTACTGTCCAGCAGCAGTCTCACTGCCTCCCTCTTCTCCAGCATCTTCATCGTCTCCTTCATCAGACACGGCATGAAATTGGTCTCGATATCTGAAATCAGAATCAGTGAGATACAGGGATGTAAATCAGGAACCGCACTCTCTCACCTCTCTTCACCGGGTCGAAGAAGAAGCCCTTCTCTCTCAGAGAGGTGAATGCCGATGGTATGACGCCGTCCAGGTACCGGCGGGTAAAAGCCTGGGCGGTGATCTTCTTGGCGAACTCGTGCTGCTCCTCCAGCACCTTCTTCTGTTCGACCATTCGCCGCTTCTGTGATCCACAAACATTTCAGTCGGCCAACGTGGCATTATGAAGAACAAAGCTTAAATATCAATCCGATCTCAGCGACACTGGAATATTGATAATTGCTAGACAGGATCAACAACACTGAGCTCACCAAAAAGCCTCAAGGATCCAGGCTCGCACCGACTCATACGTGTCTTCATCTGAGCCGGCGATTACGGGGATGAAGAATATTTGTTTTATAGGAGTCACCAGCGGTCATTTAATCACAGGGACTTCTAACAAGCCAGGCGATATTGAGTTTCAAATCCTGTTTTATACTTAATAATATAACAAAAACTCAATGGTTTTTCTGCTATGCCAAGGGACAGTGGTTTTACTTTGAGTCTCTCCTGGTTGAACATGCTTCTATTGCTAAGAGAGTCTGGACGAGGGGCTCTAGACCTCCAGGCTCTAGACATGTTAAACAGCTGTGTCACCACTAGCTGAAGAAGGTTATACCAGGGATAGCAGCGATGAGACAGCAGCCCTCCGCCAAGCCACTCAGTCATGTTCGTATTTCGATTTTTTTTAAACCAATACAATTTCCTGAGATTTCATTTTTCGAATTTGACATAAGAATGTGCAATAGGACAGCAGGGGGCAGTAGTGTAGTGGAACTCAACATGGGCTTCAATTGATTTGTTAAGCCAGATGGTCAACAGCAGTTCTAACGCTCTCAATAACTGATCAGAATTTGTGTCCCTCCTATACTTTCCATTAAAAAATAAAGCACTTCATATATATTACAGTGCTTATTAGATTTGATACCACATTTGAGTTGAATAAAATTTGAACATCATACAGCGGGAACTCATTCAGACTCTAGCAAGATCACAGAATTTGTATCCTCTTATGACCTTTGTTTAGAATATGTAAACTACTTCATATTTACATCATCGCTGGTCAGAGTAAAACACTTGATGATAACACTCGATTTGACCACAAAAGGAAATAATTAAATATTAATCTGATTTTCAAAAACGAGTTACACAAAATCGAGCACAACCAGATTGACACCCAAATCTCTTTTTCGCATTGTTATCAACATTTCCTGGACACTTCGTTGAAATCCACTCATCTATTTTCAAGTCATACCTCTACGAGACATAAACATATAGAGGGATCAGATGGCCTGCACAACTGAAGTAATAACAGTGTAATAGCACAGCATCAATTCTTCACAATGTAATAAAGGATTTGGCTGTTTAAAAAAAAGTATCAGTTTCTGTGATAAATAATGGCCACCCACTTACACTGTGTGTTGTGTTGATATCTATGTGAACAGGGTTTTTTCAATAACTCTTTTATGTTACATAATACGGGCCAGTGTTGTAACAGGTGGAGACCTTGGGCAATATTTATGAAACACCGCCCAGTTATATGAAAGAAAAAGAGATTTGACAGCAGAGGAATGTACTGAATGTCACGCTTCGTATTTCAGCTTGCGACGATTCAGTTGTGTTGTGTAGCCGTGGCTCATGTTAGCACTAACAACAGTAAGGAGCATTTCTTACTCGCTCAGCAATACGCCGTCGCTCCTGCTCGCGCAGTCGCTGTACTTCTGCCAGCTCAGCATGCCTCAGATCCTCATAGTATTTCTGCTGGGCCTTGAGCGAGGCCACCTCCTCCTCCTCCATCACTTCCAGCAGAGATTGCTCTATCGTCTTTCCCACCAGAACCTCCAGCAGCGGCTGCACCTCCGAGTCAAAGTCAAACAACTGCAAAGAAGACAAGCGTGAACTCTGCCCTCCCTGATGCTTCTCTTCATCACACAGTACCTCTCCGTCCTCTATTTGCGTCGCCACATCCTTTCCTGTTTTGGCCGGCACAAACAGTGGAGTCGCTGGGCGGTCCAGGAAAGCGTCAGTCTGGCACCCACTATCTGTGGTCTCGATGACATCGCTCAGTTCTTCCAGGTAGAGCTCTGGAGAGAAAGCATCAGTGTTGCGAGTGCCTTCACACGATCAGAGAGTATCTCACCTGTTTGGACGTCCATGTTCTTCCGGCCGTGGACCGGCTCGGGTGTGCTGGAATGCTCCCTGCCATATTTAGTGGCAGCCACGGCCCTCCTGCTCTCGAACAGCCTTTGTATTTCTGAGAGCTAGGTTAGTTGTCAAATAAAATAGATGTCATTCATCAGATAGTCACGTTTGTGATACTCTCACCAACTCTTAAGTTACACATTAGTATGTCACACTGTGTGCATTAATCACATGCAAATAGAAACACTGTGGCACAGGCACAGCTGCATGAAAAACAATATACAGCCATGACTTCAGAAAGCTGTTTGGGACTCACAGTGGAGGCGTGTTGGTCGAACATGCTCCCTCTGACAGCATGACGATCATATGTGATCTTTCCATATTTGGCGTGTGACCTGAAGGGTCAAGAGAAAACAGAATCCATGTGATCTGCACACCAGCATGCAGCACTTATGCTCCACAACCGAAGGAGAAATCAGGTGGGTGTGAAATGTCATGCATTCTGATCATTACTGGTCATGTCAGGGAGAAGAAGATCTAAAAATCCTTATTGGTTGATGTGATTTTGGACTGGGGAGGAAAATATGTTACACTGTATTTTATAGCAACTGAACATGCAATTGTTTAATTTATAAATGTGGCAAAATGTTGCACACTTATCTTGCTTTTTTGTGTCATTAATGTAGAAGCAACAGAAAAAACAGATTTTTTTTAAATGTCCCATAGTCTATAGAGTTCAGCCAGAGAGACTAGATTGGGATGGTTTTGACGTGTACAGAGGAGAGATAGCAAGTACATTGGTAGGAAGTTGTGGAGGTTGGAACTGCCAGGCAGAAGGTGGAGAGGAAGGCCAAAGAGGAGATTGATGGAGGTGGTGAAGGAGGACATGAGGTTTGTAGGTTTGAGAGAAGAGGAAGCAGAGGACAGGGTGAGATGGAGGAAGGCGACCCGCTGTGGCCACCCCTGAGGGGAGAAGCCGAAAGGAAAAGAAGAGTCCAGAGAGACAGTCCATCACAAATCTGATCTTATCTTCTCAACAGGAAGAGAGAGTTTGTTCGAAGCTGTGGAGTGACACCGGCAGCCACACACACACTTGTTCATTAGTTTCTAACAACGTCTGCGACCAGCTCCAGGGAGCCACACAGGAAACACTCAAACACCGGGGATGCAAGTGTAACATGGTCAGACACCACTGGCTACAGTGGCTCCAGAGCAGAATCTCATGGAAATAGAATAGAGATAGTGGACATAAAAAACACAACAGAACACAATGGGAACTTTAACTTAAGTAGATCTTAGTCACCAGTGACCTCAAAAACTCCCGAGTGAGTGTGTCACGTTTTTTATTAAGGGCAATGACATTTTATAATGTTGTTGAGGGTTTGTCATACAACAATCCCCTTTCCTATGAATTACAGTAAACATCTAAAGGTGTTGTTTACAGTACGTATGCGCGTCTCATCTACGGAAAGCCGTAGCGCACATTTAGCTAATATTTTTCTTTTAGCCTTTCACCTGTTTGAATGTATAGTCGTGCAAATACACATAACTCACACGTAAAACACTGTGTCACCAATCTTATTGAAGGAAACAAGCAAGTTTAAAAGCAGAAGCTTGCCGACCTTCCTGACGCCGAATAAATAAACTTACAATGTCAGCGGGTCCTTTCGATATTTGGCCGGTTTCTCAGCGGGTCTGGGCCGACTGGTGAAACAATAAAGTCCGTCTGGACGTGTCTGGTTGTGTATTTCAAAAGACATTGCCCACAATTGCCCACGAAACACTGATGTATGTCGTCTTCTGCTGCCTGTTGAGCAGGTCGCGAGAGGAGCTGTGGTAGCAACCGTATCCAGGAAATGAAGTGCGTCACTTCCGGGAGCACAGGCCCGCGATTTTTTAGCCTTTGAACTGTTTAAAATGTTGTTACCCATGATCTGGCAAATTACTATACTATCTTAATTTTTATCAAATTGATGTAGCTGTTATTTACAAGATTTAGACAAGAGTTAATCACCAGAAGTTTAAAATAACCGTGAATAACCAACAAGCAGGAGTCTGCTCACAATGAATCAGAATCAGAAAAACTTAATTCATCCTGAGGAAAATTAACACGCTCTGTAAACAACAAAAATATAAATATAAAAATGTAAAATATAAAATGCAAAATACTTTTTTAACAGACGATTTGGGAAAGAGGAAAACATATTTCCAGAGGAATAAAGGGAAGAAAAAACAGGAATAAGATGGAAAGCTAGTTAAAACAAAGTTGAGTTGGACCACTCTTACAGGCTGTTATGCACCACGGCGCATGCGCAGGGCCATTGCTGGTGCATTTCTTACTGTTATATTTTCAAACTGTTTGTAAATACAGTGGACTGCGTCCTGCTACCCCTCATGTGGCCTCCCTCTGCTTCGCTCCATTCATCTCACCCTACTTTGGTGCTGCATTGTTTGGATTTCAACTGTCACAACTCATTTTCCCAACACAAATCGACCTCTTGTTATAGCCATCTGGTTATGCAACGTCGCGGCTTGCGCTCCACTCTCCTCTTCATTTTGCTTTCATTAAATCCAAGGTTACAGAGGGTTTCCAGGCCCAAGATTGACTTCATTTTAACATCCAGGGTCAAGAAAAGATGTGGACCGTTTATTTTTTATTTTTTTTAAAGCTTTTCACACCTATTACATAATTGAAACTTTTCATAACGTTTTAACTGATCAGTCATCTGTTGTTGCTTTCTAGCACTTCTTCAAAAGTGAGACTTCGCACCTCGAGGCTCAGGGGCGAGATCATGCTGAAAGCAGATTATGCTGCACGAAATGCTGGACGCAGCAGAGTCTGAAAAGTCGCAGCTGCTAAGCTACACGCTGCAAACCGCTCTTCATGTTGCAAATCACTGGCAGCATCAGTGGTTAACAAGTGTCGCTGATAAGAACCTACTGCTGCGGATCTGATAAGGGAGGAAGACACTTTGTGGCATCAGACAGCGGAAATTCTGAGAAGAGCAAAAAAAAAAAAAACTCGCCCATGTGATCGAGTCTGGTTTCCTCTCTCTTTCAGCAAATTGTGCTGGAACGTGCCGTTCTCTTGGTTGGGCTTGTTAAGCGTTACGCAACACATTGAACTCAACGAGCTGCTTTTACAATTTCGCCATTAAGTATGTTTTCTCTTTGAGGACATTTGGATGAATAGTTAAGTGACGTTTCGCTCCAGAACCATTCGAGAGTTGAGGTATTTTTTGCACAAAGAATTAAACTCTTGATGTGCAGGCATACGGCTCTGAAACGTAATATAAGAAGACAAAACAAAATCACAAAGATTAACATGATCTGACTTTATTTCACATTGAAGACACAATAATAAAAGCTGAGAAAGTGCTTTAGTGTAGTGAAAGAAAATTAGGAAAGGGACTTGCAAGAGTTTTTGTTATTAAAACTAAATAAAAAATATATATATATTTAGATAGCTTCACCGTGATAGACTAAATATCTATCATCACATTTCATAACTCGTACTCTAAACAGTACTACTTAAAAAGTGCCGCCATGGCAACAAGGTCAAACAAACATTTTGAGCAGAACAGAGAGAAGGAAGAGTGAAACACATCTGATAGCTGAGTGACTTAAGAAAGGCTGGCCGTTACTGTGACTGGACACAATGAAAAATAACAAAGTGATATTCCCTGAAAAGAAGCCAGGGGAAGTTGTTAGCTGTTCAGGTGGGTGTTTTTATCAGTCCTCCTCAACCTGCTGTAGCTTTCTGGGCCCTCTCCCTCTCAGACGTAGGACTCCTTGGCGTAGGAAAACTCCTCAAAGACCGGCTGACTGCACCTCCGGGTCACCAGCCCAACAGACTCGGACATGGCTCTCTGGCGGAAAGGTTGCCTGGCAACGACCACGTGCGCGTCATACGGTTCTGTACGGGCGCCGCAAGGGAACTCGTAGTTCACGGAGGACGGGCGCGACCTTCTCTTTAGCTGAATGGCATCTTGTACGGTCATGGACCCGTACTGTGGGGGAAGCCCGGTGTTGTGCACTGCTTGTTCATATGAAGGTGGGCTGCAGGGCAACCGACTGTCCACCTGTCGGAAGACCTCCACCGCAGACAGGGGCCGGAGTCTTTGCTCAGCTGGAGGCTCCGCTTCGCTCTGAGAGTCCTCCTGCAGGGTTTCACACGGGAACAAGTTCTGGGCTTCTTTCTTCAGGCTGCTCCTGTTGAACCGGCCCAGACTACGGGTTCTCAGTAGCACCTTGGCAATAGGGCGCATGGACTGTGAGCTTATCTTGGCATCTGGGTTTTGTTTGGGAAGAAGTTCTGAAAAAGTCTGGTTATTCCTCTTGGTGCAGGTGGGGGAACCTTTTGGTGAGCTGGTGAAGACCGACTCCTCAGACTGGTTGGACATGGCGCTCTCCAGAGAAGAGCTGGAACAGTCTTTCTTCTGAGCACTGGCCAGGCGATCGGCGGTGGACCTCAGCGTTGCGAAAGGAAACATTGGCTCCGTTGCATGTCTGAGAAGGAAAGAGTCGTCGGAAAGAGGCTTCATGAGCGGCTTCTGACCGCTAGGCCGTCTCTCCACCGAGCAGTCGTCGTGACTCCTGCTCAGGCTCTCGCTGTTGGCTGAGTGAAGGATGATGGGCTCGGAGCACCGACGGCCGAACACAGGTTTCATGTCAAAGACGGCATTGGACGGCCAGGACACGCGGGCGGCCATATTTGGGCTGAGAGAGGAAGACCAGCTGCTGCCGTCGTGCGACGAATTGTCGCCCCCTTCGCCATCACCGTCAGGGTCGGTGCTGTCGTACGCAGAGTCATGATGCTGGGAGCACAGTGAGTCTGCCGGGGGGGCGACAGAATGATGATTAAACACAAACAAAAACACAAGCAGGGAGACACTCTCAAAATACCTTCATCCGTGTCCAGCAGATTCACAAGGTTCTCGGCAAGCAACTCACAGTGTTCGATCAGGAACTGAGTCAATTCAGTCACCTGGAATTACAGTCCATCAAACACCATGAACTATGTGATACAGAAAGAGAAGAGTTGGTCTGTCATCTGGTGATTTTATTTCATTTGCTTCTACTATTCTTTCTTTTTTAGCAAAGACATTCTTCAAGTTCTCCAAATGTTTTTACTCCATGAATTCTGTATTTTCAAACCCTCACAAACCCTTTTCTTTCAAACCATACGAATGTTTCCTTCAACTTTTCAACCTTTTTTGTCAAGAATTTCGGAACCCAACAGTAATGAAAGTGAAGTTTCATCTTTCCTCTCATCTATCTCGGTTAGTCATATTGTCATGCTCACTATTTAGGGAATGTTTCTCAGCTGCAACTTTTTTCTCTCTCTCAGTGGGCTGAGTACATTCATTTCAAACTTTTTCTGTTATTTTTTTAGCTGCATATTTTCACCACCCACTTCTTCTTTTCTTCAATATTCCTCTCTCATGCATCATTTTTTTCTGACGAAGCATTTTTTACATGCAGAGGAACTTCTAAAAGGCCGCTCTGTGTCTCAACCTCAAGACAAGACGCACCTTCCCCATCTTGTCCTTCTGCTCCTCCAGCGGAGTGTCATCCAGCTGCAGCAATGTGGGACCAATGCAGACCGCCAGGTTGGAGGCGTTCATCTTGTTGATGTCTGCGTTCTGCAGGATGTGGTGCAGGAGGCAGAGCAGATGTTGCAAGAGGAGCCGGTTACACCTGGGGAGCTGCTCTACCATCCTGCAGAGGGGGAAGGAAGCAAGAAAAAAAAGGAAGAGGATCAGACTAGCCATCTTTTTTTAAGAGCTTCTTCTTTTCTGAACTTGGATTTCACCCATCAACAAGAGAGCACGAGCTCGCCACGCATCACCATTACACACAGAACTTCATAGAAACCTACACAGCACAAACTCACATTCCAATATCCACAGCTCTCTGCTGGACGTCCTCAATATCCAGAGCTGCCATCCATTTCTCATAGAGTTCAGAGACCAGCAGGCTGCCAGGGAGTTCTTTCAGAAAGCTCTGCAATAACCAGAATGAGACAGATACCAAGAAAAAAGTGAGATTGTGGGCAGATTAACCTTCAAAGACATTATACAGAAAGCAAACATTTACAAGTTATTAAGTCTCTCAGTGCCAGAACAGTTAGGATGAATGCGCCTGTTTAAAAATTTATTTTTCCTTCACACATGCAGGAGCTGGACCTCATGTTCTGACTGGGGCCCAATCTATTCAGGGGAGTCTGGGCCTCTTTAATTCCTCTGCTGCCCCTGCGACATAAGCTTCTTTGAGAAGCTTTGAGTGGTGGACAAATATCCCTCATTATAGTCATTGGGTCCGCATGCTCAACTGCAAATAGACGTTTGTTAATGTCAGAATTGAGATTAGTTATATCTTAAATGACACAAAACACATTTTATTATATTAAATAGTATATGCCATCTGTGTATTGACAAATATTATTAAACAATCTATATAAAAAGAAATTAATTTCAGATGTCACATGAAAGTATAGGTTTAACTGTAACTGTATATTCAACACAATATTATTTTTTATCTGCAGCATGTGAAAAGTGTCAATAAAGAGAATGTCAGGAAATAGAAGTAAATATTAGTAAAGTAAATATAAGTAAATAAGTTTACATATCTATAAATATTTGTTTAGGTTATGCACAAAAATCCTCACAAGGATTTGTAGAAATAATATGAATAAATAATCAAGAGAAAAAATCTTAAAATGGCAACAAAAACACACATTAAAAAGGCAACATTGGTAATTGGGTTCAGCAACAGATAGTAACTAAACAGAGAATGACTAAATTCAGGCCGATTGTGTTTTACTTCCATGTCCACAGCATGAAAACAGGAACTTGATTATATAAGCACTAGAACCAGATAGCAGCCAGTTCTGTCTTTTAATGATGGCTATCTGTGCGCGCTGTGGGGGCGTCAAGCGGGGTTCCTCAATAATGATTCATAATTCATAGCATACTCAAACAACCGTGGCGAGGGGACGTACCTTGAGCAGGCCGACCAGCAGGACCACGGGCTGACCCTCCAAGTCCACCTCCTGGCCGCTGTTCAGCTTCTCTCTGATGTCGCACATGTTCTTGCTGTTGCACGTCTTCCTGAAGATCCCCTCAGTGGCTGGACCCCTCTTCCTCAACAGCAGCAGCATCTCCTGTGAATAGGATTAGTCACATGAAAACCCAGCATCTTACCTATATCTGATATCCACTAGCAGCCCATTTGCAAGTGTCTCCATTTATGATCATTGAAAGCCTCATTGTTTTGATTCAAGCTCTAATAGAACTGATGCATTCATTCATTCATTGGCTACTTGAGGGAAGATGTGGTACATGTGGACACCCTGGAAAGGTATCCAGGGGATCACATGGGGGATAGAGAGACAGCAACTCACGTTCACAGGTTTCGGGAGGGAGCAGTCGTCAGGACAGATCTTGTGAAGGGGAAGCCCGAACAGGCGGGTCTTGAGGCCCGCCGCCTCTGCTCTGCTAGCGAAACTGGCCTTCTTCCCCAGCCTCCGCACCAGGTTCCACTTGGACTCTGCAGAGAACCAAAAAGTGAGGTCCATTTTTCAACACCGCAACATCAACTGACGTCTGAGCCAGATGTTTTCAACGCTTGCTGTTATCAGATTTCCTTCTTTGTGACTCTGTGGTCGCTGAGCACATCGACGAAGCTCCGCCCAGCAACAAAATTCAAAAACTCACCATGAGTTTGAGCGGGTTTGTTCTCTTGATCATGCTTTGACACTGATGAAATCTTTGCATCGCCCTGGAAACAAAATAAATAGTTGCAGCGTTAAGAGGAACATACAGGAGGAAGTTGGGGAGAGTTTACAAATGATACATGATGATCGCTGAAAACCACGTGAAGCAGTCCAGAATAGAAGCCACTTGAATTGCTTCATTCACAATTCAGTGACACTCGGTGAGTTTGATACGGACCTAACCAAATATACTTATTACTAAGGTTCAGAGAGCAAGTGCTCACTTACAATTGTAATGATAATAATAATTTTAAAATGAAAGCCCAAAATTTCAATTTAAAAAAGCAACACTGATCAAAAAATGAAAAGTCAAAACACAATAATCAAAACTGAAAGCAAACTGTTTGCATGAAAAACATCAGTCATCAGGAAAATTACATAATATTATGGAAATAATAAAAAAAAAGAAGAACACGAGTTTGGATTAAGAGCATTGCTGGAATGGAAATACTTGATGGGAAAGGTTTCTAAAGTAGGTCATATAGTGAAACAAGTGACCATGTGAGTCACAGAATGAGGAAGTAAACCACGGTATTAACCACCTAGCTCTCATCTGCGTTGAGCTCAAGCTCAAGCCCACAGAATTACTACGTGACGTGATGCTCAGTTTGTCTGAACGTGCAGTAGTTGACACAAGAAAGTTTGACTCTTCATTACTCCAAATTAATAGGTTTATCTCCCTTCAAGATCAGAATTCATCAAACAATTTCTGTCAGTATCATGATGACTATCACGCCCAGATGAAAGGTTACAGAGCCAAACCATGTTTTCAAAGCAGCAAAGCAAATACTCACATCTGTTGCAGACTGGATTATTGGTTCCATGCCTCTGCCTGACTGCTCTTTATTCTGGAACACCATGATGAGGGGTTAAAGACAGTGAGGTCTTAAGATCCCGAACCGATGCAAGTGTCAGACTCACTGTGACGCTGCTGCTCAGCACCTTCATGAGGACAGCTGGAGGAATCGAAGCAGTGCCTGCTCGAGCCGTCGCAACTTTGATTTGGCTTGTGGAAGACAGAAAATATAGCTTACTAAAGTGGAATCTGACTTAAATCCTTAAAGTTCATGAATGAATGAATGAATAAATAAGCGAGGCTGAAAATGAATTCTACCTTTTCCAAGGTGAAGCATTTATTCTTACCTGCTGAGAGTTTCAAACCAGCGGTCCTTCACCTCAGGTGAGCTGCAGGTGAGACATCAGCCCGGTGTTAGCGACTACTCCGCCACAGTCAGACAAGTGAAGCGGAGCGCACCCACTCGCTCTTAACAACTGTGTTGGAAAGTTTAGCTCAGTCATGGGGACAGGAAGAGGCGTCACGGCCTCCCCCGACCAGACACCTTCCACTTCCCCTTTGACAAAGCTGCGCTGTGGTCCACCAGTGGAATGGTAAAAAAATGTGCATGTCTCATTTCTGAGACGATTTGAGGTTCAAGCCCATGATCATGTCAAGCATGTCATAATGGTGTGACTTTTACTGAGCAACAGAACTGAGGCATGTGTGCGCCATTGTCAATTGTTACTCACATTCAGCTGGATTTTAGATCTGAATGTGTTTTTAAAAGCACAGGTGTAGACCCTTAGTTGGCTGCTTTTGATTGCACTAAATGAATACACAAACAAAAGGCAATGTCCCCAGGTGATCGCACCCTTAACAACACTTGAAAACAAGCCGGGCTGATTTTTAATCACTGAGGAACAAGGAAAAGTGATTTCTTTAGAAATATTTTTTACTCAGACAAATGTTCAATAAAACAAATCCATTTGGAAGTTCAGTCAATAAAAGGCTTGTGAGAATAACCGGTGGATGTTTTATCTTGCCGTTGTAAAGGTCAGTGGTTTTCAGACGCGTCGTTGATGAATCCCAACACAACACTGCACTTCCCTTATTGTCTTGTGACTCTGCGGGGATTCACTTTCCTTCTGCTGCTTCCCTTTCTATCACAGCCACAGAGTTGAATTTACTATAATACTGAATCTCGAGTGCAACAGAGGCACGTTTTACCAGCAAAGTCAGTTTATCTGAAGAGGAACTGAAGCACTGTTAAGTCATTTTTGTGATTTCTGTTGAGAAAATGTGAACGGTTTCAGGTCTGACCTTCATGAGAACAATGTCACAACAGAAATACCAGAAGGCAGCTGGTGGCCTGGTCATCAGCTACAGAGATGTGTCATTTCTCCATATAATCAATCCAAATATTATTTGTTTTTATTAAATAAAAAATATATTATAAATTAAATTGAAATTTCAATTGAACTTGTCCACTCACCCAAAACACACTAAAGAAAAGGTGAAAGGCCAGGCCACAACCAGGGTGACCCGGGGGTCGACGTCGGCCCAAAGTTGCTCCTCTTCATCCAAGTCCTCTGCGACGCTCTGCAGACACATGTCGCTCAGGGTGACTCTGTGCTTCAGACGGTAGCTGAACGGGGACCTGCCCAGAATCACAAGCAGGTTAAGCTCCCTGCTATAACACAATGAGCTTGTTTCTTCTGTTCAGCATTTGAAGTGTGATAACAGCTGGAGGGGAGGAAGACTTCTTCAGCGTTTACACGCGTCGACATGGAAATGCTTTTCACAGATCAGCGTCAGCAGCAACAAGGGACACCAGGATGCTGCCTGATGTTCTCCCTGAACTTCGCCATGAAGCAACACCACAGCACTTTAAAGTGGGAAATCAATGGAAGGTGTGTTGCTGTACTCTTTTTCGACCTGCGTGCTGCTGGGTTTGTTGCCTAAATGCCAAGAATAAAAAAGTAACACCTATACATGCCAGAGCTTATATGACTTATACCGTAAATTCCGGACTATAGTTTGATGTGACAAGGCTCAATATTTTGGCAGCATGATGCTCTTTAGCCTGTATGCTGTTGTATAAGCTGCAGTGTTCAGACCACAAGAAAAAAGTAGCATCTTATAGTTATAGTTATAAATAATGGTACCCATCATCACATCACACATCAGCCCACTTCTTCTGTCAGAGGTAAAGGTCAAACTACATCTTTCAAAAGACAACTGACAGGCCTGAACAAATACAGAGCCCAAACACTCTTTCTGGAGGAGAAACATAAGGTCAAATGAAACACGTTTTCACAGGTCAAATGATGATGAGTCTTCACAAAAGGTTAGAGGTCAAGTCACATCTCAACTTTGAGACTGAGACTGACAAGTCACTGTCCAGACGTTCGGCAAGAAGACAGCTGCGATATTTCTGGGTCGTACTGTGCAATTTAGATGGGACAGCGATCTCATTTGGTGGCAGCACATTTCAGTCAAATTCTGTATAATGTGGGTCAAAGGGGCTGAAACAACACATTCAAGTTACAGCTTTAATAACCAAGTTTTCATCGCTCAAAGCAATGGGGCCATGGCAGCGAACACACGAAGCAAAATGAGACAGCAACTGAAGCGGTGACAGTGACACGCTGCTTTCACTTCTAAAAAGTCAATGTTTTGATTGTGCAATGAGGTCTTTCTGTGAAATTACAGTTGAGCTCCAGCAGACACAGAATTCCCCATCCATTTTACTACCACACCATGTCTCTCGATTCGCACGGTCTTGTGGCATTACGGTAAAACGTTTGCGATGCTGAAGATCTCTGACAAAGTTGAATGTTAAATGTTATGGCAGATGCGAAACAGCAATGACTCATTTAAATAACAAAACATATTCAAATACTGAAAGAGTGGGTGGGATGTTTTGGGGAAATGTAACCTCCCACTGCTTCACCTCTTCACATGAGTTTTCTTTAAGACAATGGACTTAAGGAGATGCTTGAGTGAGGATATATGTTCATGATTTAACCAAATACAGTTACACAATACACAAAATGACAAATAACAGGAAGACAGTTCAAAGAGATGAAGGAGATTCAATGCGATTCCTTCAGAAAATAACAATATTGATGATAGAACTAGAGAGATGCTTTCAGTTTCTGCTCATGTGAGTCCACACATTAGTCCTTTCACAGTGATTCAACAACAGTTTCTATTGTGATGGGATTTCCCTGACAGACTGAAGCGACACCCACTGAATTTCGTTCCCCTTTTTTACCCATCCTGCTGCACACACATGCCTTTTGACACGTCACTTATACGCAGTTGTTGTGAGCAGTGTTACCTGAGTTTAGCCATGACGATGACATCACGGAAGAGGAACAGGTGTCTCTCGCGGGTCTTAGCTCCCTCCGTGACTTGGACGCACTCATCTAGCAGCAGCGGACCGTTCTCACTGGTGAGGCCCAGCACAAATGGACTTTGCTCCACCGACACCGAGCAGGCCTCCTCGCTACAGAAGTCAAACACAATCAGGATTTTATTGAGTTGAGTTGTAACAGCAAGGGAAGGAAGAGACCAGCAGGGAGGAGAGGGACCAGATGGACAGGCTAGGAGAGAGCAAGACAGTTAACAGCCAGAGTGAGGTGAAGATAAGGTCTGAACAAGAGCACAAGAGTCACAGACATATACCAGGAAAAGGGTCGAGCCAAGAGAGAGGAGGAGAAGTGGAGAAAGGATCAGCACAGAGTGAAGATTTTGCTAGAGAACTACCAGGAGGTGAGCAAGGAAGGAAGCAGATGAAGGAAGCAGATGAAGATAAGAGATATATACCAGGATAAGAGCTGAAAAGAAGAGCAATGAAACAAGCTGAGAGGAAGAAGATGAAGACAGGGGAGAACAACGTTAAGATAGAAGAGAAAAGCATCAGGATAAAACGGAAAAATTCCATGTACAAATTTAAGGGAATAAATTACTTTTTCATGTGCAGCTGACGTGGCAAAGATAGATTTTATTGGAACATGTGTGGCTCAGTCTGAATGAAAAACACAACCCAGATGCATTGATATGACAAAAAAAAAAAAATCATGGGCAGAATATAGTGGACCTTCAGTGCGTCTGAAGAGACACACACAGCACGTGTTCTGTGGGCCATCGATCAAATTCTTCACTCACATCTTATAAAACTATCGAGCAAATATATAAACAAATCCTTAGAAAAAGGATAAAATATTGAACTTATGATTGAGGTTTCACATTCATGCCAATTGAACCGACTGTTTGGACCTCACTTGCTATTCATAAACGCAGCATTGAGACTAGCTCAGAATCCAAATGCATCTATTCTCTCCAGTCTTATACATCTAATTTGTCCGTTACAAGGGTCTAAGACGATTCGCATATTTAACACACCCTCCACCCTCCCCACACACACAACCCTCCGGCACGTCAGTCGCTGGTACCAAATGCATATGCAATTGGTCAAACCCACATTGCCTTGCAGAGACAAAACAAATATTACGAAAGAAGACTGACATTCTGACGATTTCAGCCGGGTGGACCTGTCTGTCTGTCTCAAAACAGGCTTGTGTTCCTCCTAACACAAGATCACATGTATGGTGCTCAAAATATTTTAAAACTGCACCACACATTTGCCTCTGCTCCTTCAGTGGATGAAGCAGGGAGAGAGGAGAGACCAGGGGAACGGTGTGAGGCCTCCGACTAGCTTGGTGGCTAGCTAAATGGACCTTGAGAAAATCCATTTTTGCAGCCTTGAGCCACCTGTTTACTGACAATCCTCAACCTCCTTCAAATCATCCCACTAACATTTGCTTTCAGTATAAGAGGCAGTCAATAGGTTTCTCCTTTGGCCTCTCAAAACTAGTGCAGTGATGGTGGCACCACCAAATGTTTCACACAAGGCTCTTTCAGCTTGGCATGATAAGTTTTCTGAGGTAAAGGAGGAAGTGGGTTCAGTCCTCAGGGTTCTCTCAGCTTAAGGCTGCTAAAGACTTTTTAATGCCATTTGAATTTAAGACCAACTTGTCAATAAAACTAAATTGAAAACAAAAGAAAACAAAGACGCCTGTTCCTCTATTGCCATCACAGGATGTCGCCACAAGCAACAGCCTGAAAATCATTTTGAATGCATGAATAAATGTTAACAAATAGCGATGAAATTTGAAACTAACATAAAAGGACACTGTAATGTGCTCACATCTTTAAGACTTTTGACCCACACACTTTTTAATAGACATTTTGCTGCATTGTTTTTGGATTCATGAATTTAATGCCTTTTAAGACTTTAAGGAGCCGCGGGAAGCCTGAGTCCTGCCAGTGGACAAAGCACAGAGGCAACCAAAAGAACAAGACACAGGTGGATAAAACATGTAAGGAGACACTCTTAGTGGAGCGACTGAAGTGAAAGCACTGCTCCTCCAAGTTGAGAAAAGCCGGGATAAGCATAGAATGTGTCCGCTTGTCCTCGCTGATACGTCACATCCACCAATTGCGATCAGATGTTTAGAAACACACTGCGAAAAGGTGAAAAGCTTTTTCACATTTTTCTCTTCTTTTATTTTTTTGTAAAATGAATATACGTATCTTTGGTTGTTGGCAATTGTGTTCTGAGAGGTAGATTCAGATTTTTCTACGTTCTGTAGATGTCCACACTAATACATGATTGATCTGAAGACACCGTTCTGCTCCTCTAAACTTGTTTGTGCTAGAAACCACAGCGCCCACAGCAGTGAAAGTAGCTTCTCTGACCCACTCAAGGAAACTCGACGTACGTGTTCGTGCGTGTAGTTTGACATATATCTTTGAAGTTGCTGCCCACTCACGTAGGTGTAATGTGCCAGAGGTGGCGAGACTTATTGTCGAAAATATCAGCGACAGTAAACTTCCAAAAATAACAACGGGATACCAGTTAGACACAAGAAAATAAAACATGACTTAACAACAAACAATAATGTAACAATTGATTGGAAAATACTAGACACATACTAACCCTAACCCTACACACACAACCTGAACAACTGGCTAACCAGCAGTTATGACTTCAACCAAACTTCATACAAACACAAAAAACATTCCCCAAATAAGCACAGCAAATACTCAACAACAAACCAGTGTGTTTTGAGTTCAGAGATTTATCCTTGAATTAATCATGACGTGTTTAGTGACCTGACTCTGAATTTAAAAGTGGCATTCACATAAATGCTAGTAGCACGTTTGGCTTCAGGGGGCCTTGAAATGTAGATTCAGTTCACTTTGTCAACAGATTTGGGCTCAGTCTGCTGTGGATGTGAGTCAACATTTGCATGAGGTCAGACCCAGGTGACGTGGTTGTGGGTCAACAGCTGCTTCGTCTCTTCGCTATCACCTGCAGTGTGTGGGGAAATTCATATTTACGACTTTCATTTAGACGGTCAATCTCACCGTGGGATCATTTCTCGCTCCTCTCCTGCCCCCTAGATCAGTCATGGCCAAGCCCGACTACTGACTTTGGGCTCCATGTGCTAGCATGGCTTCGCTCCGAGACAACAGTGGCCCCAGGACTAAAATACTTTGGTGAGACCTGAGAGTTCACAAGACTCAGAACATTACCGAGAGTTAAAGATGTGGGCGGTGTTTGCTCAGCCGTCAAGACCACATTACATGGACCTCTAAAAAACCCAGCATCAGTATTCACAGATCTTATCTCTCATGCTCTTCATACTTACTGCAGACTGAATCGGCCAAATTGGTGACAAATATAGTTGCACCTCAGGTTTATCTTACCTGATGGGGGACCATGGGAGAGCTTTTCCAAAGACAAGAGACGGAGCAGATCGTCGCCTTTGAGCCAGAACCTTGAAGTGCTGCAACGACACAGCAGTTAATAGGAAACAAGTCTTCTGAGAAATGGATACAAATCCTGAGTGACAGTGAAGGGACTAAGATAGCTCAATAATGTGCAACAATTGTGGAGGAACGTGGAACCTTGACCTTGTTTCTTTCACTTATATTGCATCGAAATGCTCATCTTCTGTCAGTCACTGCATTCGTTACGTAATACATTGTTCAAATGGTTTGGATACACTACGCGCCGTCCATTGGTAACAGGAAAACAATCTCGACAAAGACTGGCATCCGGGGCTGACTGGGTGTAAACAAGCCCACTGACTCGTGATGGACCGCCGCACAAAGGGCCAGGTTCACATACTGTGCCTCTCTGAGGTGAATGGCCTCTTCTGAATGCTCACAAAGGGACTATTGTGAATCACATCCCAACTCATCAAATAAACAACATCGCCAATGTTAACTTTTCAAATTCAAGAGTTTAGTTGCAGTTAGTCATTTCAGTTTTATTTATATAGTTTGGTGTGCAAATAACTTATCATTTTTGCTTTGGTTGTATTCTGAAAAAATGGGCGTTAGCAGGCCTTAAATAAATATGCAAAATAAGTGTTGCACATTTTTATTCTTTTTGTCAAATAACGTTTATAGTACTTCATCTAGCAAAGACATCATATAGTGTATTTCATATATTATATTATGAAATTATTTAGACTATATATTGGATTCATCCATTGCTTCATAAATCATTTCAAAACACTCACTTGTTATCAGTTTTACATATAAATTGACAAGTAAATTAAACAAAGTAAATTTTCTCACTTACAAAAAATGTAATTAGGTGAGGTGGCGAATCACATAATTCAAAACACATTACACATTAATACTGTCATATAACAAGAGATATTACTTTAACAACGTTTAGAATTAAGGCACAAACAAACCACATTAATTTAAAGACTTTTAAAATACTTTTTCAGACACAGACTGCCATTGTGATATTTTGTGAACCTAACTATATGGTATAAAAAAAAACAAAAAACGCCCTATTCATTTAAAATGAAACGCGCTGGCTATAACATAATGAATTACGCTGAGCACATTAGCTTATACAGTGAATCGTGAGCAGAGGCATTAGCGACTTATAAATGCATAAAGAAAAAGAAAAGAAAAACCCTGAGACTTTACTTTTACTTCACGTTTCAAAGCTCGAACTAGCTTTCTGATGCGACGCCTGCATTCAACTACCCATAATTCATAGCAGCTCAGCAACAAAGTTCACTTTTTTGTTAGTACAATTCTAAATGAACATTGTGTTTGTTGTTTCTTGTCATATCAAGTTCTAATTGTTCAGTAGGTGCCTCGCTTGCGTAACAGGTGGCGCTATTACTGTGTTATGTAATGACACGCTCCAGTTTTACTAAATGACCTCTTAATGATCGTTCCTCATTTATGTATGAATTCTACGCCATTCAGACACCATTTCAGCAGCCAGTGTTCAAGCTCAGTACTCACAGGGCGCAGAGACGCAGCAGCGTCATCATAGCTTCCTCTCCTCAGCGCCATGATCCTGGACTGCGGACGGTCCATGCTGAAGCCTCCACCTGACGTTGTGCGTCTCTAGTACAACAGTATAACAGTTTATTTGCAGTTGATTTCAGTTTCATTTATATATGTTGGTTTACAAATAATTGATCATTTTTGCTTTGGCTGTCTTCCAGAAAATGTGCATTAGAATGCCTTAAATAAATATATAAAATAAGTGTTTCACATTTTTATTCTTTTTGCCACCTGTCAAATAACATTTATAGTACTTCGTCTAGAAAAGTCGTCATATAGTGTATTTTCTATATTATATTATGAGATCATAGATATATAGACTATATATTGGATCAATCCATTGCTTTATAAATAATTTCAAAACACCCACTTGTTACCTGTTTTAGAAATAAATTGAAAAGTAAATCAAATTTCCACTCACTTAAAAAAACTGTCAATACGTGAGGTGGCGAATTACATAATTCAAAACACATTACACATTAGTACTGTCATGTATCAACAGGTTTTGCTTGAACAATGTTTAGAATTATGGCACAAACAAACCACATTAATTTAAAGACTTTTAAAATACTTTTCAGACAGAGCTCAGTACTCACAGGGCGCAGAGCAGCTGCAGCGTCATCATAACTTCCTCTCCTCAGCGCCGTGATCCTGGACTGCGGACGGTCCATGCTGAAGCCTCCACCTGACGTCTCTAATCGTCTTTTTTAGGTTGGTGCTCTCCTGAGAGCAGCAGCTTGCAGCGCTGCTAAAGTGGAACGGAACAATAATGACCCACAAATGAGAGAAGTGCTACCCTCCCCTCCTCTTCATCTATACCGTCCTCATCCCTCCATCCAGGACTGTCCGGTTCTGCGCCAATGGGGCGCCTTTCTCTGACAATGAGATCACAGTTTGTCCCACCGCTTGTTCCCCTTTTCAGGCTAATGAGGATGAGATACTGTTGGTGACCCTGAAACACAGGTCACAAACATGGCACCCTGGTATATTTACACAAGTATAAGTACTTTTATGCTTCAGATCACCAATCTAAACACCTCTTCTCCCTCTCATTTGACCCTTAAGTTTGTTTTGGTTTCCTCCCAGCGATCCATCCATTTTTCTTCTGCTTAGCCAAGGTCTAGTCGTGGGGGCAGCATTTGAAGCAAACCAGCCCAGAAGAAGCCTCCGTCAGCTTCTCACCAAAATGTTCACAGCTCAAATCCTCTCGCCAGCATATCCCAGGTCTGCCCTGGGGCCTCCTCACACCGCACCGGGAGGCTAACCTAGACTGGTTTCTCTTGGGGGGACAGTGCTTTGCCCCTCACTTGCGAACAAGACCTCAAGATACTTGGCGATTTCCACCCTGATTCCATGACTGTACAGACTGTGAGTTGGCGTGATGTGTGTGACTGAGTCGGCCCACATGTGCCTAGTCATGAACAAAAAGTAAAGAAAACTACGACTGCCGACGAAGATGTGGTGGAGTTATTTATTTTATTTTATTTTATTTTATTTTATTTTATAATAAAACTGATTCTGATTCTGGAATGAATCCATCCATCCATTGAACACTAGTGAGTCACTGGATCAACAGGTTCCCCTGGTGATCAGGTCAATTCAGTATTTTGAATTGACCTGAATTGAATACCACATGATGCCATGACATAAGAAGGCACAGCAGAAGAAATTAAATAGGGAATATGTTGAGTGCTAGTTGAGTTTTTTTTCTCTTTTCTTTAAATTTATCAAATTACAGTTGTGCTAAGATGGATGTGTGCGTCCTCGTGGTACTTACTCATATCTCAAGGGCCAAACAGGTAGCTTGCAATTCCAGCCAGTGTCAGAGGTACGTTTTATTAAGGCAACAAAGAGACACCACAACACGGAACAAAAGCCTTAAAAACATGTCAAGATTGACACAAGCATCTTTTGGAACCAAACCTGAGTCGCCGTATTTGCAAAGTTAGCACTTCTAGTCTTATGAATCCTCCTGAGGACGTGTCTCGGCAGCTGCAGGAACATTTCTCTGTCATTTCTCTGTTTCTCAGCAGGTGTTGAAGGACAGTACATTCTTCATATCAGTGATGTTCAAGGACAGACTCAGACTCATTTGTTGATGGAGAATGATGTTATAGAAGAATAGACAGTGATTGCAGTTAGAACACATCAGGCTCCTTCACAGGACGTTTGTTAAGTGTGGAGAGAAATTGCTGGTGATTAGACGCAACAGTTGGCTGTTTCCTCTGCAAAATTAATTAGGCCTTTATTCAATAAGACACAATTAGAGGCGTGGACGCTGAATACTTCCTAAATCTCTGAGCAACTGCATTCACAATCTTCAAAGCCTTGTGAGCGCGTCTGGTAACTAGGTCCTTTGTGCATGTTCATTAGGATCATTGATGTGGTGATGTGAGTGTTGCTTAAACCTCCAAATACGAATGCGTGAATTCCATTTGACCACATTGCAACTGAAGCCCATCCGAGCAGAAAAGGGTTTCTCAGCAGCTGTGAACGTCAACACCTTCTCTCAACCTCTTATTCAACTCTCCCCATCCCCCCGTTATCTCCACCTCCTTCCCACCTGCTAATTCCCTTTAAATGAAAGTGACTCGGTTCTATTCAGCGACTGACCTGCCTCACACAGTTGCTCAGCAGGGTCGCACTCAGACCAGTCTACAAGAGAGAAATTGGACCTCACTCTTTTCTGCTTTTGACCTGTGCCTTTGAAAATCTGATGCTGTGTTGTAGTCGAGACCGCTTCACCCAAGCTTTAGTCAAGATCGAGACCTTGACACAGACCAAGACCAAGACTTTGAGACTCCATGTGGAGACCAAGAGCTAGGGGCTTTTCACACTGCAGGCTCTGTCTCAGGTGGCCTGAGTCCGATTTGACCCCTTCTGTGCAGCCTCGCACCTCAGCACCTCAGGCGATGTCCCTTTTTTCCTGCTCAGCTAGCGTCGCTCTGCGCAAAATAGCTGGTTTGTGACCCACGACGAAGCACGTCTCAAGGAAGGTTTCATCAGCTGCGTGACAACCTGTTTACAGCTATCAGCTTGACCACCTCATTTCTCTGTCACTTCTTAGCACTACGTGTCGTCATCGTGTCACATATGAATTGGTGACGGAGCTCTGCCATGACTGTAACAGAATGTAGCGTTTCACAGCCAAAACTAAGCATGAAAGAGTGTTGTCATGTTCTGTGTCTTTTCCCATGCTTTTATTTTTGTTGTTGCCTGTATCATTTCCGTTTCCTGTGTTCTCACCAGCAATGGCCGCGCAGATGGAGCTCGTCAGATGATCAGGCCTTGCTGATTTCCACACCCGGGTTCCAGTCTGCGTGGCCAGATGGTTGCCTCGCATCCACATGGTAAATTCCTTCGATCCTTGCTTCTCTTGTTGCCCTGTTATTCAAGATTTCTTGCGTGCTTGACAACTTTTCTCAGCTGCCTCCTTCGTTTCTCTCGTTCCTTCGTTTTCTGTTATTGCTATTCTCTGTTGTTGCGCGTGTGAGTGTTATTTGGCTTGACTCACTCTTTCTGTTTCCCCACGTTAGAGTTATTTCCTTGTGTGTGTGTTTGATCCACCACTGAGCGCTTTTCATTATCTGTGCCTTGTGTGTGACCTCCGAGTGCCTCTTCTGTTGTCCCTCTTAGTCAGGTTTGTTATTATTCGCCTGTTTTCTGTTTTAAGGTTTTTTTCCCTGCCCTTGTTTGTTTTTCCGCAGTCCACATGTGGTGCGACGTCCTCAGTTTACAGTTCCTGTTCATCTTTGTGTTTATATTATTATATACATAAATTGTTAAATTATCCTCGTTCTCCCAAGTCTTCTGTGAACCAGCATCAATCCAGCTATTGGGTCCAAACTTCCTGGACAAGCCATGACAGAAATAGCGGAAACAAGCTGCGTAATACAGAGCGTCTTGATTGATCCACACTGCTCTCACAACACCTTGAACAAAGTGAGAGAGATTACTGACAATCCAGAAGATTTTAAGAAGTACAGATCCAGACATCAGAAATGATCAATGAATAGTCTGGTGATCTTCAGTAATTTGGGAAGAATCAAGCGGTGTCTTTTCTCCTCGCAGTCCTCCTCATGCAGACAGCAGTGCTGCAACCACATCACAGCAGTGAAAACAGTGACTGTAGATCGCGGCATGATTCATTTAAGCAAATCTGTCTGTCAAAATCAGGTGTTTATCAGCCTAATAAAGGCGAAAACACCTGAGTTATCAAACACCCGCACACATCACGAGTCCCGAACCGCTGCCCTGCGCTGCGCTCCAGTTCCTGAGCTCCATTTTCCTGCAGCTCCCAGCTGCACACCTCAGTGTTATGGGAGTTTGAGAAGAGGTGTTTGAAGAATGCTGTGTGCCCAGACAGCGATCCTTAACTGCCCAGCATTTATTATGTTTGTGTGGAGTCGCGCTATACACGTAGTTTCCGGCATCTAGCGCCACCCCAAGACCAAGACCAGGGGCGCGTTCACACTGCGGGTTCTGTCTTGAGACAAAGCTGTTTCGACTCAGAGGTCCGAGATGTGAACACCAGCGAGTCGGGTTTTGGCCGCGGACTTGATCCCAGCTGGAGACTTGCACTTTGTCTTGGGAAACCCTCAGCGGGTGGTGAGCTTCTTGCCTCAGGTGACTCGGCGCTAGATGCTGGAAACTACGTGTACAGCGCGACTCCACACAAACATGATAAATGCCGGGCAGTAAAGGGTCTGATCACTGTCTCGGTGCACAATATGGTTAAAAAAGAACTTCTAAAACACCCAGAACACTGAGGTGTGCAGCTTCAGCTGCGGGAAAATTGCGCTCGGGAACGGGAGCACAGCAATCGGGGACTCGCGATGTGTGCGGATGTTTTAGAACTGACATGTTTAATTAGGCTGATAAACATCTGATTTTATTTATTTATTTTTTTTTTTTATAACTATTTTCACTGCTGTGATGTGGCTGCAGCGCAGCTGTCTGCATGAGGAGGACTGCGAAGAGGAAAGACCGTGATTTTTCCCAAGTTACTTAAGATCACCAGACTATTCATTGATCATATGTGACATCTGGATATGTACTTAAATGATTCAAATCTTCTCAATCGTCAGGAATCTCTCTCACTGTGTTCAAGGTGTTGTGAGAGCAGCGTGGATCAATCAAGACGCTTCGTATTTCGCAGCTTGTTTTCGCTAGTTCCTTGTAAAATAAACATGACAAGACTCTTTCAAGTTTACTTTTGGCTGTGAAACGCCACATTCTGTTCCAGCCGTGGCAGAGGTCCGTCATCAGTTCATATCTGAGGTAACGATGACTTGTAGTGCTAAGAAGTGACAGAGAAATAAGGTATTGAAGCTGATGGCGGTAAACAGGTTGTCACGCAGCTGTGGGTGACAAACCAGCTATTTTGCGCAGAGCGCTGCCAGCTGAGCAGGAAAAAAGGGATATCGCCTGAGGCGCAGAGATGCGAAGCTACACGGGAGGGCGGACTCTGACCACCCCAGACAGAGCCTACAGTGTGAAAAGCCCCCAAGACCAAGATCAAGACCAAGACCAAGACCAAGACTAAGACCAGGACCAGGACCAAGACCAATGAGTGGGGTGAGACAGAGAACGAGACAGAGCCCAAACTGTATGCAGAAGACACAAGCCTAAGTCAGCCATGTAGACACACACATTCATTTATTACTGCAAAAGAAACGGCAGTTATTTTTTCAAAATAAACCAAACCTGTGACTCTATCATTAGAACAAACTAGCTGTTTAGTGATGGGGTTTGGTCTCATCCCTTGTTGGTCTTGGTCTCAGGTCCTCAAACCCATGGTCTTACACTTGCACTTAGTCTCTCTATGCTCTGAGTGTGAGAGGTCAGAGGTCTCGGCTTCATCACTGCATGACCACACACTCAAGTCTTTACTTGTGAAGACCTGAAGAGCCCACACTCAACGTTCACCTTCAACAACACTACATAACACAGAGTGTGCCCAGATGTTTGAGTTGACACTGCATGAGGCTTTGAAGTGCAGACACATGGCCATGTTCAATGTTCATATGGAGACAGGCAACGAGCCGTTGGCACGTTTGTTGTCTAGAACAATGGAAACGTTCTTCGGTGTAGACGCCCAGCAGGTGTAGACCACCCGACCGCTGATGTGGCTTTTACCACTCTGGAGGTCTTTGGCTTTGCTTTTGCTGCGTGAGCGGTCGTGCGACAGATCAATCTCCCGCTTCCGACTCGGATCCTGCTCCTGCAGCTGGATCTGTATGGGGTACTGAGGTGGAACGCTTTGGTCGAAATGGACGCCGACACGGTTGCCCCTCAGCCTCTGGAGGACGGTCAACAGCAGGCGCCGCAGTTCGCGCTGGAAAGTCTTGTTGAAGTAGAAGTAGATGAAGGGATTGTAGATGTGAGAGCTTTTGGCGAAGAGGGCTGGAAAGACGAACCCCTCGGGAGCCATGTATCTCTTCTCCTTATGGAAAATATAGAGAAAGGAGACGATGGCGTACGGCGCCCACGCGATCACAAAACCCAAGCTGATGCAGAAAAACATCTGGAAATAAAAACAGAGAAGATGAGACAGAATTGAAAGGGGCCATATGAAATCACTTGACAGCCAGATTATTTAACAGATTAGAAGTACTAAGTTTGAGTCTGTCTGCACAGAGCTCACCATGGACAGCTGCCTCTCTGTGCGCCGCAGGTTGTTGCTGATGCCTTTGGTCGACAGCGAGTGGGAGAAGCGGGAGACTCGAGAGAGAATCTGACACTGCGATGCCAGGATCAAGAGCACGGGGAGCAGAGTGAAGCAGGCGAACGAGCAGATGACGTAGAAGGCATCCTTGGCTGAGGTGTGGTAGCCCGTCCAGGCCACGGTGCAGGACAGCCCGTAGGGTTCGGGGACGTACTGGCCCCAGCCGAAGAGAGGGAAGCTGGACCACAGCACGGCCACCAGCCAGATGAAGCAGCACAGGAGGCGGATGTTGGCTTTTTCCAGCCATGCGGCTGTGAGAGGAAGGCAACCTGGGTTAGATGGGGAACCTTTGAAGGCGGGTCAGCGAGGGCAACTGAGGCGGAGTATAGGAAACCCTGGAAATGTTTCCTGTCCATCACAGAGCTCCTAGCGAATGTAGGTTAAGCAGCCAACACCTGCACATTACAATGCAACCGGAAGTGGGCAGAGCTTTTAGCAGAGTGACAATAGGGGCGACGACCAGTCTCTCGTGAAGCAAAAGCAAGTGTCAGCCATCGATCCACATTAATCCAGTGATGTTGTGACGCCATTATAATTCGGTATTTGTGCAATGAATATTCGCTTGAGCTCAATGTATCTGAGTAAAAGAATATGATTCTCAAGCAAAAATAAGAAAGCTTTCTTCAGGAACACTTTTCTCAGATCCAAATCAATATTCAATAAGTTCCCTAGTACTTGAAGCAGGGCGATACTACTCATGCTACTCACCTCTGGTGTCTCCATTAGGGCAGAGGGTAATAGACAGATAAAGATTTCATGTCGAAACATCCGTAACAGCTCTAGTTCTGAAACCGTCAACGCTGAAAACATTTTATTTTGAGTGTAAATAAAATGAAAATGAACAAACGTGGACAGATATTTAGATAATCTGTGCTGTGTTTGTTGTTGATGTTTTACCATAAACCAGACTGTAGCAGGTCTTCAGGTAGCGGATGACGCTGATGGCGGCGATGGTGAACATGCCGCACAGTCCGAATATGTAGCAGCCCAGACCGTAGTAGATGCAGGTGAAGTACCCTCCCAGCCAGGCGTGGTGGAAGGACGACAGCATGGAGAAGGGGTAGAAGCAGATGCAGCCCAGGAAGTCCACCACCGCTAGGTTGACGCACAGCAGCTCAGAGCCCACCATCTTCTTCCTCCTGCGGTAACAGATGACTAGGACCAGTCCATTGCCCAGAACTGAGAGCAGAACTGGACGGAGGACAAAGCAGGATGTCAGACCGGAGTGACCTTCCAGGGAATGTATATATATATATATATATATATATATATATATATATATCTCAACCACAATCCGTTCCAGGCGGCCGTTCGAGAAGGTTCATTACAATGAATGGAAAAAGAAATTATGCGTTCCAAGCCTTAAAATAGGCTTTTGTAGGAGTGAATGTAGAGTGTCTGCTGCAGGTGCGCTGTTCGTCTATGTGTGTGGCCGCTGCATGTGGGAGGGGTTGCCGAGTGAGTGACGTCTCTCCAGAAGTGAAGAGGTGCCCGGTGCGTGTCCAGCTCTGAATGTGCGCTTCTGTGCAGTTTGGCTGTGACAAAGTCATAAACCAAGTAACACTCTGTCCGAGACTCGCCTCATCCCCAATAACAAAGCGTGTTGTGGGTCAGCTGATCGATCCAGTATGTTCTGTTTTTTCCTGCTTTTTTCAGGGGCAAAAAAATCTCAAAATTTTTGTTCGAACTCCGATTTGTATATATATATATATATATATATATATATATATATATATATATATAACCTTGGGAGGTTGTGGTTGTTAAAGCGGCATACAAACATAGTATACATTTAAGACATATACAAACAAAAGAAAAAATACACTTAAAAGTAATAAATAAAAGTAAATAATTGGGGTAAATTAAATATAAATAAATTAAATAAAAACAATTTCAAGATCTCATGAAGAATTAGTTAATAGAATGGAGGGAACAACATCGATAAAGAGCAAAAAGAAACGACTTCAGCTGGGATTCAAATTGCTTTTGAGGCAGCCACGACGCTGCAAGGTATGGATATGGATCACAACTTTGTCTTCTGTTTCCAGATCGCTACTGCCACCTGCTGTCCAATTGGGCTCAATTGAATTTAGCAGTACATTATGTCAACAAGATTTAAAACGCTCCACAGCGTCGAATTTCACAACAGCGCTTTTCTTTTCTTCATTAAAAAAAAAATCCATGTGTTTTCCAAAAGATTAGTTACAGATTAATTAGAAAAACAAAGTGAAACGATATTTTTAACTCAAGAATATAATTGAAATTGACATTTTAATGCTCTGGTTCTAAAAATCAATCTGGATGAAACACATTTCTAACTAAGAGTTTATTCTTAAAGTGACAGAAGAGACCGGAGAGGCGCTCGCGCACTCACCCACGGAGAGGATGGCCAGTCCCACACATATGTCAGCAGCAGGAGCGAGTTTGGACGTGAACACCGAGCTGGTCATTGATCGCTGGCGCGTTCTTCGTCTCTCCCGCGCTCAGTCTCCGGCTCTGACTTTTATATCACAGCGTTCAATGGTCGCCACGGCAACTGCAGAGGTTCCTGAACCACGGGGCTCCGAACACCTCCTGGAGAACGTGTATCGGGACAGACACGGGTGGTGTCAAAACATGAGCGACAATGTGATAAAACCAGCGCCTTTTTTTGTTGAATGATCATAAACTTTGCTAGAATTAATAACGGCTAAATCTGAATGAACTACAGTGCTTCTAAAAACGCCAATGCTATGCTAAATATGTTAAGACTTAATTCTGAAAATAAAGGTGTGCAAAACAAGTTAAACTCAGATTGTGTTTATTAGTGGAAAAGGTGAGTTTAGAATTATGGAAAACGTCAAGCAAACCAAACAGGTTAATATATATGAACATGAACATGAACTAAGAAATAATTTATTGACTGTAATAAATGAGCTTTAACATTAATAACGTTATTGGAATCATTGTATTAACATCACATTTCTGAAAGGAGAAAGAGAGTGACAGTATTCAATGACACTTGAGACACTTTCTTATATGAAAATAAAGGAAGCATCAGGGCTCAGCTAATAAGCGCGTGCAGGCACAGGTGTGAACAAATTGCCGATATTGCGAGAAATTGATTTATTTTAAGCTTTCCGTTCACAGGGTGCCAAGCAGTGCTGCTGTGAATTATTCACATGGCATGTCAGGGTGATGTGAGAAACAGGAATCACACCGCGGCCATAGGAGTGGAAACCTTTTCCTTATTACTATTAGATTTAAGACAGCCGTAACATGACATGACCTCATGCTTTAGTTCTGTGACCTCCAAAAGAGAGTCACCCCAAGCGACACGGAACGTGGGGAAGAAGAACGTTGAGTAATAAGAAATAATAAGAAGAAGAAATTTAACAGAAATAAAAATAAAAAAACATAAATCAGTTTGCAAGTACGTGTAAGATAATTTTAATAATGAGCCATGCAGTCAAATAATTAGAAATGTAAACATAAAAATTCAATAAAAAATAATAGTATTCTACTAAAATAACATTTAAAAACGAAAGGGCTATTAGTTAGTATGTTTTTTTCATGTGCCAGACATAGAAACAGCCTGCAAGTAGTCATTGAATTTGGCAGAAATATCATTAAAAAATAATATAATATAATTTATTTCCAAAATAAATCTGCAACATAATTGTATGGGATTTTAACAAATCTTGACAAACGTAGAAAACTGGCAATGTAATTGACTTTTTAAAATGAAAGTAAACACGATAACTTTTTCCCCCATTTCTGGGGATGTTCAATTACCAGTTATGTGACTCAATTTTAGTAATATTTGTGATACATACGAGTACGAGTAACGAGATAAAACGACTTAGAAATATTTTGTTAGTTCTGTAAAATTTCGCCCCCTAGAGGTGAAAGTAGTTTCAATCCACTTGCCACATATGATGGCGTGTTGTGTGTTACTGAACTGAATTGACTTGACAGCTGCACATTTGTGATACTTACCAAGTATGTATGCAAGTATGTTCTTGAAAAGAAAAAAATGATAAAGAAAGTAATGGCGGACCCAACAGTAAAAACTGTTGGAGCAGTTTTTAAAATTAATTTTATTTTATGGCGATACTTTCATTTACGCAATACTTATCCTCTTTAGAGTTAATTCATGAAAATGAAAATGTTTTATGATATTTGCACATTATATTTATTTTATTCAGAATTGTTCCCATGATGTACAGTTTTCAATTTTCTTAACAGTTTGCATCAAGAGTATTATTTTCTTCTTTTTTTCCTTTAGTAAATTTGACGAACATGAACCTGAACCCGGTTCTGCTGCTGGTTGGACTTTTCAATGACAAATATCTTTGCACTGATCACATGGTTTCATGCCATTTCACAAGGTTTCGGTTTGTTTACATGGATGGTTATCGAACACACATTAAATCGGTAATTCTGACATCAGAAATCAGTAACCACAGTTCTACATCTTGAATGGGTCCCGGACCCATTTTTTTCTGGAAAAGGTGGGCCCCGAGATCAAAAAGGTTAAGAACCCCTGGCATATCAGTGAGAGAGAGAGGGCAATGAAAACACTTGTGGTGACTCAGTAGAAAGATAGAGCAAATTTTATTTGATGGTCCAAGTAGGATCTGCGATTACAAAAACCCACGCACAGAGATTGGAATGCTGTTGGAACAAGAAAAAGGCATCGAGAGAGACGATTACAAACTTGACGGACGACAGTGGACCAGAAGACGGGACATCTGAAGCTCCTCTTGTCGTGACCACAGATCCTTCCGCCACTTTCACTTCCATATCTAAAACGTCCAGGACGTCGTCCCTCCAGAACGACCCAGTGTGAGTGGCGTTTCCCTTTAAGTAGCGTCCACGCTGCACGAATATATTCACCTGACAAAATATACAGTCAAACCCTCGGAATTCCATCTGAAAAAAAAAATGTTTAAGAAAATATTTTCTTTTGCTATGCGCTGAAAAAATACTGTTGCTTTCTTCGGCCTACTTTAGAGAAACGGCAATGGAAAAATACACGCACTATATTTCCTGTCGGCAAAACAGACTGGAGAACGCTACAGTTAGCAGCTTAGCGGAAATCTTTTCGAGTCATAAGTGAAGAATTACACACACAATTTGGCACTAATTCCACACTTAACATCCGGTGGTTAGAATGCTACGCTAACAATGCTAAGAGTAGCGTCGACAGAATAAATATCATTTAACTCTGGAAACTCCTCGTCCATACTATCCACGCAGGGGTCGCTAACAGAGGTGATAAATACGAGAACCGACACCTGCAACACAAAGGGAACATTAAAACTAAGTGATCTACACAATCTACTCCATCGGCTTCAGAGATTATCAAACGGTTTGAGTTTTGGCCGCAGGCTATTCCTTAGCTGCTCCTGATAAGCCCTTAGGTCTGCAGCCTCCCCTGGAAAGTCTCCGAAACTCTGGTCCTGTTTGAGCCGAATCCTCCGGAACAACATCAGGCGTCCACCAGAGCGAGGGCAGCGATGAGAGTCAAAACAAACGACAGCGAAGTGCAGCACGATTGGAAACATTGGATTCAAGTCATCGTTTAAACATTCCTCTCCTTCCTGCGTGTCATAATACCAGTCAAGTGTAACATCCAGAGAATCATTTTTTTTATGAGTTTCAATCTTAACATACTGCTGAGGTGGGATTTGTTTTGCTAACGGGGAACAACCAGTGTCATTTGGCACTTGTGTCAGCATCAGCTGCTGCCGCGGCATCGTCGGCCACAGATCCATCAGCGGAGCCGTCACTATCCTGATTATTATTATTATTATTACTGTTGTTGTTGTTGTTGTGCTGGAGCATGGCGTGGCGGTTGTTGACCACCAGGGTGGTGTTGTTGAGCTGCAGCTCCTCCAGCTTCCTCCACAGCTCCTCCCTCTCTTGCTCCTTTTTCTTCTCCCTGGATCGATGAGAACATGTTGTTGGAGAGAAGGGTCTTTAAGTAAAACCAGGTCAATAAAGTGACGTGATGCCGACCTTTGCTTGTCAGCTTTGTAGGACGAGGTGAGTTGGTCAAAGAGGGCGCTGTTCATCTCCATCAAGGTCTTCAGCACATTGTAGACCAGCGCCACAATCGTCCTGCGGGGTCACAGGGTCGTGTCACTCTAATCAGCGTGGAGACATCAGCACTCAACACCATAACAGTTACTTATTGGATAAATAAGCTTAGTCACTTTCTGGCTCCCCCAGTGGTGGTGCAGGGCAATTGCAAACTATGGTAAGGAGATACGTACGGGTTCCAGTGCTCTTTGGAGATCCTGTACAGGCTACTGAAGACGATGGGTAGAATCTTGTCGAGGTTTTCCTCGATGAGGCTGAGAATGTACTCGTTGTTCCAGAAGTAGAGCGCTCGCTCCGCCACCTACGCGCACATGAGCTTCCTTTAGTCAGGTCAGAACTCACTCAAATGCATCAGTCAAAAAAGTTCTTGCATGGGAACACATTGGAATGAGTCTCCATGTGAGCGCTCACCTGGAAGTGCGGGTTGGACACACACTTTGAGATCCGCTTGAACAAGGGCTCCTGGACCTTCTTGAACTGGGTCGGCTCGATGACATCCAGAATCTCTTCAATTTCACCCAGGAACATCACCTGCGAGGATCCAGGGATCAGAACATCAGTGCACGAGTCATTTTTTGGGCGGATTTTTGGGGGCCACAAAATTTAGGAGACATAGTCATGTTAAAACATTGTCAAGTGAATGAAGACTTAGTTTGCCCCCATATTAGTTTATGAAGAATATAATTGTACAAAGTACTACTTAAATGACTACAGCAAAGTACAGAAACAATATAATCCGCCGAAGTGCATCATAACTTTTGGCTCATTTGAACAGGAAACTTCACATCCACAAAACAGTTGGTCATCACGTTCAGTCAGGGCAGTGTAAACGTCTGTAGATGCAATACCTCTTTTTGACTGCAGGTTTTGGGCCAAAACTTGAGCAGACCACGGATTACCTACAAACATAAACACATTTTCTGAGTCCATTTCAGCACACAATGCCTTAATTTTGTTTCTCAAACATTGTGGTTGTAAGTACCGGTTCAGTAAGTGTCGGATCCTTTTCCAGAAACTGGACCACACAATAAGCCAGCTGTGGGACACAGAGACCATCGATTAACAACTGGTTGTGGTGAGAACACGCATGAGTTTGAGGGATCTTGTACATTAAGTTGTCAGTAACCATCATCTACAGAAAACGCTTCAGTGCATAAGTGCAGTTTCAATCCAGCGCCGCTGGGAGGTGGTAGAGTATATATTATTGCTAGAGGGTATTATTCAACATATTTTAAGTGAGAAGAAATACTCAGACAGGACAAATATTTCTACAGTATCAGTTTCATAAATACCGTTTAAGCCAGGCCACATTTTGCCCATGTCCTGTGTCAGGTTTGGTTCATACTTGAGGGAAACTTAAGTTTTAGTAGGAATATTTCAATATTTTTATTAATTTTATGAATGAAGACAAAGACTATGCTGTTGAAAAAACAGAAATTGCAAGATTAAATCTTCGTTATGTGTTTTGAAAGTATTAAAATAACAACTGCAAAACAACTAACTTAATCTTAGAAAATATTTTTTATGAACGTAAAAATTAGGACGTGTCGATAGCTTGACAAAAAAAAACAAAACCCAAACATCTGGATATTTACAAAAAGTGAATTCAAATTCATCAGAAAATTTTACTTAAAACAGTATATTCAAATAAACTCTGAGGTTTACGGTAGGCTTGCACATAGATTTTTTTTCACTAGGAAATTAAAATTACAATAAAAACCATAAATAATTAAAATTTAATTAAAACAAAATTATATATATATGTACATATATATTAAAAAGTCACTATTTTTAAAAGATTTAGAGAAATAGAAATAGAAATAGAAATAGATATAGAAATAGAAAGGATGCACTGACAAACGGCATACAAATATAGCATATTTTAACATGTTGAAATTCACTGGGAGAAAATTGAAACGCCTGCCCCCACCTGGGCATGGAAGAGTGCCAGTCCCTTGGCCGTGTGTAGTGGGATGAGAACCCTCATCAGGAACTGTTTGTGCTCGGCTTTCAGAGGCAGAGCGAAGCCGTTGATGATGCTGCGGACGAGACCACGTGAAAGAAGTCGAGCGTCACCTTCAAGAGTTTTGCCTGCTCACAGAAGTCAGAGTGTCACGAACGTCGCGGCTCTCTCGCTCACCTCCCAAGTATTTCCAGAAGTTCGGCGACTCCATTGAAGTGCTCGGTCTCGTAGGTGAACCTGAAGAGCACATTTCAAAGGCTGAATAGGAGCACAGTGTGAGGTGGCAGTACGATTGCAGGGATGTTTCGCATCAAGGCCGCTTCACAAAGTAACCAGTTGTCGCGCCTCACACCTTCGGCATGTTTGGACAGGGCCTGGCACTATTTTTATCTCGAGTGGCAGATGGTCAAGGTGAGTGCACCCCGTTTGCCACCTTAACTGTTGGTAAAGACATCAAGTGTTCCTGCTTTCAATCATCTACATCCCTCTGTCTCACAGCAACAGGCCAGAGAGGCCCAGCGCTCTGCTGCAAGCCCCTTCTGGTGACGCTGGTGGCTGAACTTAAACAAAATATTAAGAAAAAAAAGAGCTGGGTAAAAAATAACTAGTTCTGTAGATGATAAAATGTTCCATGAAAGGAAAAAAAAACACATTCCACTGAGCAAACTTCAGACCGAGCTGATTTGGAATCTGTCGCAGCTCGCCACATTATTAAATGGACTTGTTTCATCTCATGACAGAATTTGTATATTCAACAAGATGACTCATTCCTAAAAGAAATGTGAGCTCAGCGACACAGCGACAGAAATGAGGTTGGACATGAATATTAAAATAAACATGTCACATGACTGTCGTTCTCTTCTCACTTCAGCAGAAAAAGTCAGACTCAGTCACTGACTCACAAAAGTCTTGACAAAACTGAGCTGCTAAAGAAGACATTTTAAATCGAAATGTAATTGATCCCAACAGCTGAAGAGGCCTAGTCTTCATTGTGAAATACTTCAATACAGGACCGCAACGTTTACTCACCGCAAGAAAATGTTGTTGATCTGCTTCCGGATAAAAGCCCTGAGTCCCAGGAACTTTCCATAAATCCTGTGCAGGATCGTCTTCAGGAAGTCCCTCTCCCTCGGATCCTCACTGTCAAACAGCTCCAGGAGCTGAAAGGTCAAACATGGCTGAAATCTCACTCCAGGTTCGTTCGAAACTCAAGTTTCCTCATCTGGGACACAGGTGTCAGCTAATATTCAACACTTTTGGATGCAGAAGCGTAGCCCTGCAAACGGTTGCTGCTCTTTAAAGGCTGCATATGTGAATCCATTAACATTTCTCAGCAGCTGCTCTGGCAGAAAAAAAACCTCAGGGCAAAGCATAGTATGGTGAAAAAGAAAATAAATATATTAACCATTTTAGGGACATGTCATGAAATTGATATTTTAACCTTGGACTATGATTATTTTTATGATTATTAATGAAGGCAAAACAACATTTATGTGTGCAGAGTGCCTTAAAAATATCCTTTGAAGCACAAAGATAGATCCTAAAACGCACGATCGTCCACATGTAGAGGAAGAAAAATGAGTTGGTGAAATACATTCTCATATCTGAGGCTAAATATATAAAATGCCCCATAAATAACCAAGTCAAAGCTCACCGCCTACTGGAGTCTTACATAACAAACAAATGTCTGAACACAGAACAGCAAAAATACATCTGGACATGTAACGGTTATATGATGTGTCGGTACAATCCTGCCGCGTTCGCGCGAAAATTCTTTTGGGTTCAGAGGTGCAAGAGTCGTCTCCATGTTAGCGTAGCATCAGCACCTTGGTGACAGAGCGGACAGGCTATTTTTAAACCTACACACACAGATAACCAGAGAATGAATGACGGGTTTACATTCCTGACCAGTAGAAAGTGGAGGAAAGATGTGGAGAGCGAGGCTCACCAGCAGTCAGTGAAGGCTGGTGACACTGTTGGGTTTGTTTTCGATGAAACGATCGGGTTTTTTCTCTGCGTCTCAAGGACAACTGTTGATTTAATGCTATACTATGGAGAAAACATGAAGCGCCGAGCCGTGACTCCACTACTACTACACTTAAACAACCTTGTGTGCAGAAGAACATCAGTGTCAACACCGCTGTGACACATTTACACATGACTCAGCTTCGCCTTGCCATAATTCAGGTTCGCACGCCTCGGTGCAGCAGGCTACTCATCAGCGCAGCTGAGCGTAGTTGAGCCCTACGGAGGGATTTGAACCTTCGACCCTGAGATTTCCACCCCGTGGTCTTCTCTGCTGTTATTGTACTCAAATGGGACTCAACCTCATGGTCCGCTACATTTTTATATTTAGTTTCTACGGTAATGGACGCGAATTGCTGGATCTCAACAGCGAAGAAGCAGCTCTATCACGAGTCTCAGTGGGATGACTGAGTCAGTTTCCACGGCACTGCCGTGCCATGTCACACCTTTTCGCAGTATTCACTCTCTCCAGTTGGGGGCGGCATTCATGGGACTTTGATTTGAGAGCCACTAATTCAACAACAAAGAATTCACAGCAGTCAACAGAGAAGAGCATCTCAGACATTCAGTGAAAATAATTCACCCTCAAACACTGTTTAAAGCTGTAGTACAAAGGAATGTTCATACCTAACGCGTCACTTGTTTCGCTGATCGCAGTCTTTGTGGATCTGCTGGGACCAAAACGACTTTCCACCATCTCTTAAGTTACATTTAAAAAAGTAGGTCAGTCTAGAGGGGTTGGCTCTAAAGTTAAAGGAATTCAAAATGACAGATCGGAGGGTCAGAACTGTTGTGCTTTATGCAGTGTAGAAATGTATTTAACGTTACCACTCAGACTTGGTGAATATAGTGAATGAATCAGATCAGAAAAGCATCGGCTTCTTGAAAGGACCACTAGGTGGCATTTAAATGTGAGACTTCCTGCTGATAAATCGTAGCGTCACTTAAAGAGTGAGTAAGACAGATAATAACAAGCCTCATGTTTCATAGCCTAAAAGCGACTACTTTGAGTGGCAGAAGCTGTTGTGACGAGAACTTGAGTTTATTGTTGCAAAGTGCAGCAAGTTAACGTCACATGAGCACGTTATTTAGTAGAATCTCTTTTATAAAAAAAGAAGCTGCTTACGTTCAAAGAGCAGCACATTTAATGGTGAAAAGTTTGTTCATATGACAACAGATTAACAGGTAAGACTAAACAAGATTAAAGGGATTAAGGAGGCAATTAAACTAATGACTTGACAGTAGCCCTGCAGTCTGGAAGAGTGTTAGTCTGCGTCAGGCTTGCCAAATAAGTCACTATTTCGAGCAGGAACTGAAGAACACGTTCACCTAGAGACGCAAGAGGTTGTTTTATGGACGTTTTCAGACGTTACTTGTTCAGGAAGTAGCACGTGTTTGCGATATTATTGTGCACCGAGATGGTGACATTCAGTAGATGTTTGCCAGAATGAGGAGTAATATAACTTTAAGAGTTTGTGGCCACCAAGTAGCTGAAGATGATTAAGCGAGATGAGTAAAAACATCTGCTTGTATGACGGGCCAAAATAAAGATGTGGCTGGAAAATTTAAGGATCAGGCTTTATGATGGCCGGTTCACAGTCCTAAATGAGGGTGTCATATGGTGTGCAGCCTGTGAAAACCACAGAGGAGTTTAAAGCCCAAGCTTCAGATTGTCATCGCAACTCAAATATGTTTAGTAAAATGAAGCGCCTCGGCGTGGTGGAGGTGCGATGTCAATTCAAACCAGCTGCTGGGGAAGAACAGCTGCCTCCCCAGCACAACCAGATCCAAACATGTGTGAGCACATGGTCAACCCCGCATATGGTCGGTTGCCATGTCATGGGTCAGAGCAGCTGACGCAGAGCAGACCTGCGAATCGTCCGGAAAAAGTGAATGAAAATAGCCCAGCCATTAAAGAGTTCAGATTTACTTGATGTCTTGAAATTCGTCTGAAATCTCTTCTCCTCCTGCAAACATGCACCGAGGCCTTTTCAACGCAAACCAGTATTTTGACAAGCAAATCACAGGACCACTTTCTCTGCAGTAATTGGCGGCCAGCCTCCCTCTCCGCTCCCACCACATCCCTCGCGTCTGCTGCTGAGGAGTAAACAACAGGCCCTATTTAAAGCTCCTCCGAGACGTGCTCGCATCATGGAAAAGTCGGCCGCCGCTCGGATGTGGCCCAGCCAACATTCCAGAACCGTTGGTCCTCATTAGCTGCTGCATCGCTCTGCGGCTTCACCAAAGATCTCAGGCCTTCCAGCACTAACTGCAGACTGAGTCACGTCTGACACTTCACAAAGGAGGAGGAGAACAAGTCCAAAAAGCTCAAATGTTTCTCAAGCATGAAGAGACAGACCAAAAAAATTACTGTCTCATAACACAATAAATGAAACCAAAACCAGCTTCAACAAAGTTGCTTTACAAGACCTTGAGATGAGAGGACAACCTCCCTCATCCACTAGAGACCCTGATAACATCATGAACAGCTGAACACAGCTCCCATGTTTACATATTAAATAGGTATACATCATTGTGTATATTACTGTCTTAAACTTAAATAAAACATCAACAGACGTACATAAATGTTCTGTGCACTTCATTCCAGTTCATCACTTGAGCAGACTAAACTTAAACTTGATGATTCTATGTAAAATGTAAAGATGCAGGTGGAAGGGAATTCAATGGATAGGAAAGTGGATGTATATTTAAGCAGAGACTGGTAACAAATTAGACTCCTCATTTATTTCCTGTCATTGGTTACAGACAACAAAAATCACAACTTTTTTTAATCCACTCAACAATGAAGCCCCGTTTGTGACACATCACCTGCCATATTTGTATTTGCAGGGCTCCAGATTATGAAATAATGCTTGCATTTTTGTGACCCAACTTGGAATCAGCAAGTACATTTCAACCAAAAGATCCATGTCAGATCTGTATGACTGAACAGTGTGCAACAACTTCACATTCAACATAAAACCTGGAACCATTCCTGTGTTCTGCAATTAGCATATTTATTCTGTTAGATCTTGAAAAATCCTAAAATTCTGGATAGTTTTATTTAGTTATTATTAATTAGAATTTATTCTTACACGAGGTTTCATATTGTATTGAAAACTGTTCATACATTTTTTTAAAGTTAAACTATAAAAATATTTTTAAAATTCCCTTGCAATAAATATAAAATAAATGTGTATAATATCAATACAAAATCCTGATCACTTTGGTTATAACTGTGAAGCCCAAAGCTGATGTGCTGTTGTTTATTTCCATGTCATAACAGTGTTGTTAGACTGGTACGATCCTCATTTCTTTCACAACAGAAAACTTTTTCATGTACTTTGTCGCAAACTCCAGCTGCAATGCAGGAAACTGGTGTCACAACACGTATGTGGTTTCAGCTTATATTCAAAAGCCATTTCCTTCAAGTCACTAACCTGGAGAACGAACTTCTGGTTGATGTAGTGCTTAGCGATGCTTGGCTGGAAGTCTGGATTCTCCAAAAAGCGCAGAAGGAACTCGTACACAAGCTAAAAGAGAAGAGATGAGATGAGAACCCGCTTCAGTGGTCACTATTGCAAGGTCTCACAGGAGAAATCGAATCAGTACCTGCATGTGGGGCCACGAAGCCTCGAGCGTGGGTTCGTCCTCCTCAGGGTCGAAATCTGGGTTGTCGCTCGGGGACAGAGTCCGGAATATGTTGGTGCTGATCTAAAAAACAAAAGTGAAGTCATTCAATTAGATGGAAGTTGAAATAAAGATTTCACTATGACAAAACGCTTCAGATTTTTGTTGAAGGTGGGACTCAATTAGAGGTTTTAGTGCTAATAAATCGCATTTTAATCCTTGACACCATAAAAATCAAATTGAAGTTGAATCTGTAGACAAAGTTGAACATCTAGGCGGAAGTGTCTCCAGTGACAACCAACTTTTTCACAGCATTTTTTGTGCTTCTATTCTGGAGTTGTTATAAATTGGTGGAATTTCATTTAGTCTCCTTCATCATGGATGTTTACCAGATGAACACCAAGTTAGGAAATTGAACCCTGAAGTAGATTCCCCTGGTCTTCACTTCAGTGAGTTCAGATATAAATAGAAAAGCAGCATGATGAACACAACCTGCTCTGTCAGGCACAATGGTGGCAGGCAGGTCAGAGTCGACGCGACTGCAGCTATTTTCAGCATTAATAGGTGAGTGACACACGCTGCAGGAAGGAGCTGCATTATATGATTGGACGGTTGTCGCCCTCGATTACAGTCGTCCCGAGGAGCCCATCTAATCGCCCGTCATCCGCATGAAAGCATGAATGCACAACCCAGCTGTGAAGTGTAGCACTACATAGAGATGCTGCGGAAACTATTCATGTTGCAGCGATGGACTTTACACTACATACTTCACATGTGATGACTCACATTTAATGCATGATGTATGAACACTTCTGAAGGCGACGTTCACGCTGACGATGACTCACATTCCCCCACAGACACGGCTGCTCATCTTGAAAGACTTACGGCCCACCTGCTATCTTTAAGTCAGCTTGGTGAGTTAATCGTGTGCCAAATGACCAGAGGAAGGTTTTCAATTTCCTTTCAATTGGATTAGCTGTTCATTGTCTACGAAGAAATCAACCTCTGTGCACCGTCAACCATCACATGATTTGACTCAAAGGCACCAGAGGAAAAAAGCTTCAGCCCTTTTCCGACAGCATCTCGAAGGTCTCACCTTTTTCGCTTTGCTTTTGTTTCTCGAATGCAGCAGCCGTCGAGGTAATGGGCTGATCGCTCTCAGCCCTTATGGGGAGGCTTTATTTTCTCTGTTTTAGCTCGACATCAATTTGCTCCAGCACTTACACAGTGGTCTTCCATTATCCTGACACCATAGTGTTTTCACACAAATAAGCAGTCCGCTATTGGGGCACTTAATTCGGTCCCTCTGACACTTCCACACGCTGAAGAAAAACCACACCAAAGAAGAGTAAACAACGTGGGCAGAGAGAAAACCTGTGTATGAATCGTCCTCATTGAAAGTTGCAAGAAAGAGGAAGGTTTTTTTCTGTGAAAGTCAATTTGTGGCTCTGTGTGACACTTATAGGCCTGAGAAAGTACAAAAAAAGACTTCTGCTTTTGTGTACTAAAAGCAACAGGTCCAGATTGTGGTGGAAAACCAGCAGAGCAAGCACTAATTTTAGATCCTTTAGAGTTTTTTTCTGGACTTTTCTTTTTTTTGCATAATTACATAATTTAATACCTATATCAAGTGTAATTGACAAAAAGAAAACAGATGAAACCCTCAATTTAAAAAATGGAAAAAACCCATCTGTTCACATAAAAAGTTGTGTAATCTGAGCTCTATTTTAAACTATTACAAATATTATAAAATGGATTTAGAGAAGAATAAGAATAATGCATGCAGGGAATAATCTGCATATGATTAAAAGAAAATGTTCATGGACAGAGGGAAATAACATACAGAGGAAGGGAAGGAAGAGAAAAAGTATAAGATAGACAGTATAATGCAAGCTGGATACGTAAAATGATATTTGTGTTGATGACTAAAAACAAACAAAAAATTTGGCTGATGCCACGGGACTGGACCAAAAATATCGGGTGTCTATAAAGTCTTACCTCGATTCAAAAATGTATTACAAAAGGCAGATATGTTCTCCTATACTAAGAGCTTTTCAATATTTTTACTCACACAAAAAAGCATCAGTATGAAGGGTAAAACAAAAAAACAACAAAAAAAAAAAAACTATTGTCAGATGAAACATTTGAAACTATAGAACTAGAGATTCAACTCACTGCAGTCCGATCCGATTCAACATCAATTTGGTTCGAGAGATTTCAGCCCCAATAGTGCTTGAATAAAGAAGAAAAATTCTCAGAGGACTACTGCGGTAAATAGAAGAATCCTCTAATTTGAGGTGATATAAAAATATGAATGCTCATACTGGGATCCAAACTATATTAGACATTGTAGAACTGAGCGTTTAAAAAGTGATATCTATTCAGTTATCAAGAAACTCAATGAAAACATGTGAGACGAGGAATAAAAACAGCAGAAAACATTATGAGTGGCTGGTTTCCAGCTGGTCTCTGACGGACACAAGGACAGTTAAAGGTCGGCCTACGGGCCGTACTTGTCCGGGTCTGCTCTACAAGTATTAAACACTGGTATAGATTATTGTCTCCCGGCCTTGAGCAGCCAAAGCTCTGACTCAGCAGTAGAGGTGTTCACTGTAATCATCTCCAGCAGGGACTGATTCACTCTGTTGTTCTAAATGTTGCACATGAATCACTGTGGTACCGTGGGAGTAATCAACCCAAATCTACAGCGTGTTGGCTGCCGAACATTTGTTGGGGGTCGGACTGGCTGCTGACAGATGATTGTCTTCATTTCCGTGGAAACCGAAGTGTTAATTCCTACACAACGACCTTTAATTAGCAGAGCTTCCTGCACACATGGACATCCCGACTATTTGTGGATCTGTTGAGGAAACAGAGATGTTTTCCGTCGAGTAATTCGTGCATGAGGCATGCTCGAGCAGAGGAAGAAAAATCTTCATTACAGCACCTTCCTCAAGCTTATTTACGCTTGGATTCCACACTCGCACCTGTGGTGCTGAAGTTTTGCTACCGATTGTGTCATTTCTCCACAGCAACTGAGAAGACCTCAGATGGTCCATCAACACAAATGCGATTTGCACAAGGATTACTTGCCGTTAAAGGGGATATGTGGGTGAGAAAATTGATTTTCACAAGGTGGTTAGAAACCACACACAGGTTGAATCTCAGCAAAGTGGTTCTATATGAAGCACGGTCTTGACTGATTCTAGCAAGGAAACTGGATCGTTGGGCGCTGTAGACGTGCAAGCACTTGGCGGTGGCCCATACTGCTCTTGAGTCCAAGGGTCGGCATGTTTCAAGTCATTGCATGTCACAGGGTTTTAAATAAGACTGGATTAAGTTGAGTGAACACCGCACACCTTTCTTCTCAGATCATTTCCGATCTCAGTGCCGAGATATATATATATATATATATATATACTTCCTAAGGGTGGTTTACTTCTATATATGCATACTATGTGCTCGGTAGGCAACAAAACTTGTGCAGCCAGAAGCAGAGCACAAGAGAGAAGTCAAGGAAAGAGAAACTTAATTAAGAACACTTCCTGTGTTTTAACAGCTCTAATGAAACCTCTGACACAACTACGCTGCACAACCCAGTGCCGAGATACATACTAAATCAAGGAAGTGGTAAATATTATGGGTTATAGTCAAGAATGATTCATTTTTTCTTTTACGGTCAAAGTCCGGGTTGCCTGCGTTTGTAATTTAAGATGCTGTAGCACTGTGTAGACCTAATTGCTTCTACAAAACACAAATGCAGAATGACAGCTGAATGCTTCAAATAATCACTTACTGCAACAGGAAACTTGAAACTGCAACTTGAAACGACAAGAAATCAAGCATCACAACAACAACAAACAACACCTTCTTTCATTGGTTATATTCACTCAAGCACTGAAGAATTGCACCTCTTTTCCTTCAAATTGAGGTTTCTCATTTTTATGCTTGTGTCTAGTGCTTTGACTGTTGAATTGGTTTAGCTTGATGTGTCGTGTATGCTGCTTGTTAGTAAACTTTGATTGTTGTGTTGCACACTTGGTCTATAATACTTCAAAACCAAAAGCCAAGCTGCCTCTTTGAACTTTGCTGAGGTGCATTTTCATCGACCAATATTTGTTTTTATCAGCACAAATAACAATCCAAGACATTAAACAAAGATCATGCAGACATTGAATAGTCAAGGTCAACATGTATCCACAAACTAACAACAACAAAGAAAAGGTTTGTTAGGAAAGTTTCATGGAGCAGTGGACCTTACAAGTGACCCGGACAGAATCCCACAGAAATATTGAAAGAACCGTCCACTTTCAAGTCTACTAACCTTCATCATTACACTCACTTAAACACAGACTTGGTTGGTGAAACGGCCGTCTACATGCTGAACCCAGCGCTGCTGTAACTCATTTCTTCTGATTCCTATTCCCTCAAGTTGGCAGGAGAACTGGACTCTAACACCCTATTGATCAGCTTTTGGTGTCAACCTGTCGGGCTAAGACCAGGAATGTCTACTGTGTCTTTATTTTCTGTATACTATTGACTAGTATTAAACCATAGACACTGTGACATCATCAAGAAGCAACTGTCCTCCGGGATTATTTCTTTATTTGGATATTAATGTTACCATAGTGGTGAAGAGCAGCATAGTGTAAGGTCACGTACACTTGCACCTCAGTTTAAATGTGAGTACGCATAAATAGCATACATTTAAAAATCCATTCAAACAAGTATAAACATAATACTAAGTACTAATAATAATTGAGGGGACAAGGTTCTACCCAATGCTTTAGCATCATAGTTTTTATCCAGCAGAGGAGAAGAAATCCCAGCTGTGTACACGCAATGACAGCACTCGTATGAAACACTCTACTATTTCTGTGAACTTTAAAAAGGCCTGCAGTCAGGGGACGTTCAGGGGGTCGAGTATACAGTGTTTAAAGTGTAAAGAAGTGCAGATGACCTATGAGTTTTGCTGATTGGGACCATCCACACAGCCTTGTTTGTGTTCTTCCTGGCAGGTCAGTTGACTAATGTTGCTTTTTTTTTTTTTTTTTTTTACACCATCTCAAAAAGTGAAAGTGAAAACAAGATGACCTCCAAGTTACACTGATAGACTGATAGAATTGTGGCCATAGCACCTCCCCCTGAAGATGACACACGTCATGACTAGAGTTGGAAAGAGAAAGCTCCCTCACCATATTGGTGATCTCAGGGTACGCAGGTTCTACCAGGACACCACGGTTGGTGGACACGTATTCCACCAGCTCGTTCAGAGTGGCTCTCTTGATCTCCTTGCTCTTCAGGTCTGTGACGGAGTCCAGGAAATCAAACAGCATGCAGCACTGCTGGAGTTTCTGCGTGAAGAGTTCCTGCTGCTCAGTAGATGAGGCATCTGGAATCACACACAGAAACACAACAAGGTGTTAGTAAACAGCAAAGGGAAGAATCTAATGCTGCGGGTGGGAAAACATCCATGTAAATTCCTGAATGTTCCTGTAATGACTATACAGTCCAGTAACCTAGTTGCCTGAAGAAATATTTGAGATATATATATATATATATATATATATATATATATATATATATATATATATATATATATATATATATATATATATATATATAAATTACGAACAAACATTCATGTTCTGGCACACACAGAGTCGACCCAGTCACTTTCCGCTTTGATTATAAAGCCTTTCATGGATTAGATGGTGAGTGCATTCTGGGTTATTAGAGCTGTCAGACTTGACCGCAGTGACTCCATCAACAGCCTCTGGCAGCGCTCCAAAATAGCTCTGACACTGTACACTGACGTTCTGTACCTGCTGAACACAGACAAGTGGCGCAGACAGACGCAGCAACACTGACACTCTGATTTACGATCCTCAGAAAATCAGACACCTCCTGGTTAGAGGGGTTACACAAATATCGGTGCCATTCTAGAGCAGCTGCTGACACAGAGCTGGACCGCAGGTTGACATGTTCCTACAAATGTCTGGTCTAATGTGACTGCAGTGGTCACTGTTGGAAAAGACCGAAGTTCTGCCAAGAGTCAGCGAAGTTAGGACAGAGATTACAAATGTTCCGGAGGTTCAGCTGACACACTGCTGGTGCAAATGAGCCTTGGTAACACAACTGCTGAAGTGGAAACAAAGTAGGCAACTTGTTAACTAAGTGATGACATTTAAAACAGCAATGTGGGTTCATAACTGAGCATACACGGATCATAGAGAGATAATCAAGTGAACTTGCAAAATGCTCGGCATATTAGTTAGTTTTTGTTATTAAAGGGAGAATATTCCAGCAGTGTGACCAGGGACCACATACATTTATGATATACATTTCATGCATATTAAAATGATTTAAGTTAGGAAGGATCAATATAGACTGCATAAGAGCTAAATAATGAACTAATAATACATCATAAATACACACATACATATACATTATAAAATGCTATAATAAACGGCGGCTTTATTTTCCCAAAACCGCCAGAATAATATAAGTTAGAGTTGTTATGTTTATGCATACTGCAACGTCAGACAAAAACCAAAACGCAGCCACTGCTGCTGATAAAGAGACTTGTTTTGAAGGTGGCACACAGAGAAAGATGAATATGCTTGTTGAAACTTGGCAAATACAAAGAGAATGCAGGAGATAATTACAGTCTGAAGTTACACAACATTTTCCATTTTAGCATCCAGAGCTAGACTGATCCAATATTCTGCAGCGGAGAGGAACATCCATCCAACAGAAATCTATACTTGCTGAGCATTTTTTTTGTTCACAGAATAAAAAGATTACAGAGGTACATTTTAAAGTGATATTTAGTCATAATGTCAATATCCTCAGTAGCATTGACGGCTTTTGGATAAATGATATTTGAAGTCGGCCATGGACCTGAATGGGGCAACAAGTATGACTGAAGTCATGTCTGGCTCAACGTTTGTATTGTAGACATTGAAGAACCATCATGACTGTAGAAACAAGGTGCGTTTTGACGTACACATTCAAATGTACAACAAACAACAAACAACTACCCAGCAAAGCCTCAGCAAGGCGTGTGACCACTGGTGTTTGCACTCCAAAACACTTCCCAGAAACAAAGCCGAGCAGAAAGAGATGAACACAAACTCAGTATGCAGGACAGGTGACCTCTGAGGAAGACTTTGACCCGCAGTCATTTGGAAGGGCAAAAGATGTATGTAATGTGAAATGAAAGAGCAGACGAAATGAGCAAAGACATTGTGTCTAAATGCCAACGTCCGTCTTCTGCAGCAGAACTGGTTGGGCAGGGTCACACAGGAAGAGCATTTTTGCGTTCAGGGCACGTTTGTTTTGAGAGCACATTCCAAGAATACACTCCAAATACACAATGGAAACTACTATGCAGCATTCAACTAAACATTAAACTGCAAATGTCATTCAAAAGCATTTCCAAAACAATGACATCACAAGAAGACAACTGCCATCTGAGCCAAATACAACAACCTGAAACATGGTCTTGACATTCTAAGTTGCAGAAGGTCAAAAGTCCACGTGACACACATCTTCAGCCAGAAGACTCACAATAGAAAAGACGATTTAAAAATGAGGAATACCCTTTTTTTTAATGAACTTGAGTCAATGAAACCGACGAACCTCTTTGGAAACATTTCGGTGAGAGACATCAAAACTACCGAGAAGCTATTGATCGGCCATCTGTTGGCAGACGGGATGGAAACACACACCAGTGTGCACTGGTCCATCAATAGATGAGCTGGGGGAGAGCTTTACATAAACAGACTGATGTGCAACTGTGCATAGACTGACATGATGTGCAAGAAAAGGACTTGAAACATCTCACCTCCAGTATCTCTGGCCACCTACTCTACTATCTTATCATATAAAACATGTTATCCAGTCAACTTCTAAGGAAGATATTGGATCCAGTCTGTCTTCAAAGCACTCTACACTCATAAATTTAAAAAGTTTAGTCACTTCTCCGACTAAAAAATGATGAAGACTTTGACTCCTCCGCAAATTTGAAAGGAAATCAAGGCTGAGCAGAAAATTGTACTCCAGAGACAGAAATATCTAAATAGAGGCAGTCTTAATTTGGAAAGTAAACCATTTCCCCGACTCACTCTCAAGGCTTCTGGCTGCCATGGCAACAATGCTGGTCTCCAAGTGACTCATCTTTTCAATGTCTATCACACAACAGGAGCGATCAGTGCTGCAACCTCTCCACAGCAGGAGGGAGGAAGCATCTTTAGTAGGTCTTCTGTGACCCTAAACTTGCTCTTTGCGGAGGAACAACATATCTTCCAGCAGGCCAAAATGTACATTTGTTTATTACAACAACCCAACATAACTGATACCATCAAGAACTCTGTTTAGAATTACCTCAGAGGCATTGAAATACAAAAAAATAAATGTAGATTCCATCACCAATCCATCTGGCCAATTGATAACTGGTCTTTAAAAAAAAAGGAATGTCAAAAGGGCAAGTAGCAAAAGTAAAAGCAAACCAACAGCTGAAAAGTGGGGTGATATTTAGACAGTACTATAGGTGATTCCCCTGTAATGTCAAACTACTCCAAGTATGAAGTCTGGTCCAGGGTCTACAGTGAAACCAGACCACGTGATCAAGTTAACTTGGCCACTAACTCTGACACTTATCACCCATAATGGGAGCAAAGATTCTGTGCTTCGAACCTAAATATATGAAGCTACTCTGAACAGAAAAAAATGATCATCCATTACCAGCTATTACCTCTCAAGCATTCTAGAGAGGACAAAAGCCAATCCCAGTGGACATTGGTCTCAGGTGTGGTAGAGAGGCGACAACAAGTCTGGAAAAACGACATTCGCACCTATGGACCGTCAGTAATTACCCAGAATGCATGTCTGACAGAGGAATGCTGAGAATGACTTGCACAACTCCAATGTGAGTCGAAGTTGAATATGTGGCTCTCAGCGTATCGAAATGTGTGGTCTGAAGGTCCTGAAAGTTTAACATAACTATTGGTCATAAATCAATGTAATTATTCCATGTGTAAAGGTTTTGAGAAACACAAGTTTCAATTTGATTCTGTTAAAGTATTCTATACAGAGCAAACACAAGTCCATAGTCCAAGATGCATCACCGGCATGCTAGAGAGACGTCATACAACATGAATAACTTCAAGCCAAAATAAGTTGAAGGGGTATTTTCCAGCTCAATCTGAACTAGGTTAAATTTGAGCCCGTCCAGTACAAACACGGTAAAAGATACAATAAAACTTTTGATCGACTACTACTTCAATAATATTTCCACTTCTTCATTCACTGTTTACCATTTTAAAAAAATCCAAGAAATGTACAAATCACTTGTTTGATGAACAACCCCTGGATAGCTGCTGGCCATCGCTAGTACTTGAATGCAACTCTGTCATTGTTGAGGTCTTAATCCTGTTGTTCAGGAAGAAATAACTCCACGAGCAGCCAGCAGGTGTTAGTTTCATGTGATGAAAGACCTCCATTCATCTGTTAAAGCAGTCAAGTGATGTGTCTGCTGAAGTCTTCATAAGAGTCCACTGTCTTCCAAATGTCGCAGAGAAATCCAGCACTGTGGTTTACCTTGTTGTTTCTATAGTGTTCTACAGTCCCCACCAATCAAAGGTGAGCATAAGTGTATGCGTGATGCATCTTATTTTTTTCTCTACATCTTCACAACTGTGATGTTGAGTCTATATTCCTCATCTGCTACTGATCAGGGATTGTCTTGTCAGTTGACTTAGAGAGTCACTCGTTTTGACAAGAACAAACCTGCCTGGAACACGTCTTAACATTTCTCAACACAGCAGCTTGATACTATAAAGTTATTTACTTAGTTAAATCAACATACAGGAAACAACATAAAGTTGAAATAAACAATGTTAAATCATATAACATCTCCACCGCAACATTCTGTCGGTCACTGATCTCTGACAATATTCAAGAACTACATCTTATTTAGAGTTCATCACTACTTCAATTCATTTAAAGGACATCAAATTATATCTGTTTTTATCTTGTTAAGTTAGGACCTAGAGAAACATTAAACAAATACTCATCCACCTACTTAGTAATATGTCACACAGGAATGATGAATCTTGGTAAAATTAAGCACAGACTTCAATTATCGCAGCATTTAGCGTTTCACCTGCACATTCCTGTGTAGTTTATACAGCCACACCTGAAGTGAAGGAGACATGATGAGAAACAATTTCTGCTCTAGCTTGGGGATGTCTGAACAAAAGACATCAGTCTCATAACACTCATAAAACTACGATGAAGAAATAAAAAGATGTCAACTCTTCATGTACATTTCTAAACTTGGATGGCATTTATGGCCATGGCGCCACGCAGTAAAGTGCTTCATAAAGCTCCAAAGTACTGCCAAGAGTTAATGAACTACAACCGCACACTGTATGACATGCACATATTTCCGGTCTTAAGGTGCTCATTCATACTCATCTTATCTGTGTGCAAGCTGGTGTTAGTTTTCATCAACTGTAGTTCACTAAAAAAATCTTGATGGTAAACTGATTTCAGATTGAAATGAGAATGCAGTAAGCAAAGCTTGGAAGATCCTTAATCTAATTTTATAAACTATTAGCAACTTCCAACGGACTGAGATACAGTTGAAATGTGTATAATCAAATTTCCTCAAATTAAATTAAAGAATGGCTGACAAAACAGTGTTCTTAACTCAAAATTGATTGAATTTATTAAGAACATTTGACCTTCTCCTTCAGACAATATGTTCGAATTCCCTTATCAAGTCATGTGCCAACAATTGTCACGACCCCGCCCCTCATGTACAACACTAACAGCACCACCTGACTAGACAGGTTTCACAATGCTGGTCGCCCATATTTTGCCACAAACTGACATTATTCTGATGAATCCTTGCTGACCTTTCAATGACTTTAGACTTTGCGAAAGAGAAAACCAGGGTGGATGAGAGTCAATTCAGCTGGTCGTAATGAAAAAAGGTCAGCGGCCATTTAAGGAAAGACAACAGAATAGACGGAAAAATTAATCTTTGGATTTTTCATCAAGATTTGTAAGCCTAACTAGAAATCCATAAAGCAACACTTGGACTACTTTCACCGCCAAGTTTTTGTCTACATACTTCACTAATGCAGGGTACATTTTTCCCCACTCTTGCTGTATGTAAAGCTGAGGCAGTCGCAAACGTTACTTTTGCACTCTTTAAAGAGCCACCAACTTGGCCGACTTCAGGGTTTCACCACCATAACGTGGTGCCTCAGAAACACTACTGGCATAAGATCACATTCATTAGGCACAGGTGAACAAGGTCTTCAGCTTCAGTATCAGAGAAAGAGAAGAGATGCCGGATGGCGTCAGGCAGCATGGAAGCCTGCTCTCCTTAGAAATGCAGTAGAGCATCGTAAGAAATTGTGAAGCAAGAACTAGGAGCAAGTGGCAACCATCGGCGTTGTCAGCTGAAAGTTCACCTTAGAAGAGTCCTGACATCGACTAAAATACCCCTGGTTTCCAAACTTAACATAGAAGACAACGTTCCACTTCCAACTCAGAAATGTCGGACCTATTATCCTCAGAAAACTGTGAGTCCTCACTTCCAGAATGACATAGTTTTGAATAAAAATGAGTCTTATTTACATGAACCAGCTCTCCTTCCTCAAGTTGCTCAAATCTTCACCGATATTGCTCACGAGTTCCACCCCTACAGTACCGGTTCACAGAGTTGGTGCCTATATTTTAGAGTGGCTAGTCTTCGCATCAGTCAGATTCAGAACACGGTGACCACTGGTGGTCAAGGAGGAGAGGTGTATCCAAGTAGACAGCAAGTACTTGTATAATCAACGAAACTTTTTTTTTTCCCACTATTAGTAATTGAGAGTGAGTAATCGTCCAGCCCAATTCTTTCTAAGCAGACCGCTGGGCTCATCACATGACACGTTGTGTTGCGTGATCAATAAGTGGGACTCCTGCAGGGTGCTACTGGTCTGCAGTAGTCACTCATCAATGGAGTACTTGAACTACAAGAGCCCGAAAGGGGTTGGAAAGGTTAACGCTGGTATTGATAAGGTCTACTGGACGGTGAAAGCTACACGTTACTTCCGTAAAATCAAATTAAAAAAACAGGGTGCGAGAAGGAAACATGACATTTCCAGAAAAGACAAGGCAACCGCCAACATCCTCACACATCATCTAGGATGTTTCATTACATTGTTGCTCAGAACCCCAGCAACGAAAAGTTTAAAAGTCAGATACAATGACAAATATAGGGGAAATATAGGGGAAAGACATATATTTGTCTCATCAATCGGGAAATATTGAGCCACATATGTAAAGATCTAGTCAGAAATGACAGCAGAATCCCATGATAGATTGAAAAAAAAAGTGATATTATTTACATATTAACAAGGTACGAAAATCAGAGAGGAGTGAAGCACAACATAGTGAGGTTACTGGTATTCCCTCGATGTAAATATAAAAGTAGACAGCGTGTACTACGGGAATCACAGGCAGGTACTGCTCACAGCAGACTGGGTTTGTTTGAGATTCAGAAGCATGACTGTTACTATGAAGAGGTTCAAGCGTATATACTTTACATTAACTCTCGTTTGAGGAGAGGAGATGTCGTGTTTCTAAATGTGCTTCAACAGGTAGGTGGTCACGAAGGTCAGACTATTTCGGTCGTGGTCATCCTCTTACCTTTGAGCTGCGGCAGTGGGGAGAGCTCCACTGGTGCGCTCTGGGTGCGAAACTGGGACGAACCCTGCGGCTTCCTCTGCTTCTGGGCCTTCCTCACGGACTTCCTCGTAAACCCGTCCACTTTCTCGGATTCGTAAATGGCCGACATTTTGATGCATGAACCCGTGGAGACTTCAGACTCGAATCCAATGAGCTCTATTTATGACAGATTTTCCTTCCCAATCTTCACATGAGAATTAAAGACTCGGTTCCTTCACTCGTCCACCGCTGCTATTCCTCATCATAATCCAACATGATCGGTGGGTTTGTGGGAAAGACTGATTCCTCAGACGACATCGTTAGGAGAAATCGACAACACAAACCCGAGCCGTCATCCAAACAGTAGCCTGCTTCGACTGTACGCTTGTTTGGCGCGTATTTGAGAGGTTCAGAAAAGGCTACCTGTTGCTGAACATGATCCAGGCATCATCAAAACAAAGTTGGAGGTCGGACCCAACTGCTAACGCAGCTACTAGCTAGCTTGCAAAACGAGCTGACATATATGTATCGCTACACCATTTACACCGTCGCTCAAAAACAAAAACTTCCCTTGCAGCTGCGGTCGAAAACATCCAGTTTGCTCTCGTCGGTTCGACAGTCGTGCATTTCCAGTCGAGCTGAGTTCAATTCGACTTCAGTACAGAGTGAAACGCTTCCTCTACGGTTTCCAGTCCGAGCCTCGCCCTCGACGCTGCAACTGCTACACTCCTCTAACTTTAAGGAACGTCGTCTTATCCAAAAACGATAATAGATGTAGCTCCGACTCCGAAGAACACGGCGGTTCGCCCCGGCACTGGCGTCCCGTCGTTGTCTGCCTCGCTCGGCTGTACCGCCGTAGCGCAGAGCCTGACAGCTGTGCGTCACTGACTGGCGTACTGAACTGCCAATCACAGCTCGAAGATAAAGGCACTGAAAACTTTTTCAGCCAATCAGTTTCCAAAAACGACGAGGCTGACCATGTGACATGTAAAAACAAATGCGTGACGTCGAAGCTGGCAATGTTTATATACACACAGGTCTGCTGCATAGTTGGAGGGATGTTTTGATGAGCAGAAAATTGTACTTACATTTTTTACATTCCGTGGTTGTAATATGTATAATATAGGTTAAAATCTTTCCCTCTTATTTCCAGACATAAGTGTATTTTGACATCATCCCAACAGTTAGTTGAACGCAAATAAAAATAACGCTTATATATGAATAAACATAAAGTAGTCGAATGTCTCAACTAAAAAGCCAGAAAACTTAAAATTTTAACATGTTTTTCCATCACCATCATACTTGTGGTGTTCCTGTATCCTCTCCCTGTCCTCTGTAATGGTTATACAGACGTCAAATGAATCGTTGTTTATTAAGTGGACACCGACAAAAATGATAGAACAATGAGGTTTAATAAAATGTAAATTCTGGGATCATAAAACCACACACCAAGACAATTAGTATTTTTGTACATATGAACAATAGAAGGGAGATATATCAACCACTTTTGCTTTTTACATTTGAACAAGGATGTCGTGAAAACTGTGGCAATGTTGACATAAACATTCATTAAAGCTGATAATCTTTCAAATTTGTATGTCATTTAACAGTCTTTCATGACAGAAAACTGTTTTCTCATTCAGAGATCTGACACATAGAAATCCTGTGAGGAGAACTTGTGAATCAGAACAAAAGTTCGGTCACTCTGTTGGTCTTCTGGAGAAATAGGTGGAAATCTTCTTCATGCTTTGTGGAGATCGGATGGTCTGCAACAAGATGTGAAACATAAAAATTAGATTTTAGGCATAATGGGATTGAGAAACTGAAGGCATGAGCTCTAAATTCAGTTCACAATGTGAGCTTGAATATCCAGACAGACTACATTCTGAAGGGTGTTCGGCTGATGTGTCTGCATAGAAACTGAGTTCATCTGATTATTATTCATTCACTTTCAGACGATATACAGAGACGGATGAAAAGAAAAAGTGAGCGACCTTGAGGCGTTGTACCGGCGGTAAAAACAGATTGCAGATATGAGTTGCTACAAAGCCTTCCCTTAGCTGGTGACCCCCTTTAGCGAATGAATGTGGAGCCCGAAAAAATAGGGTGGTCCATGTGATATTCTGTTTTTAAATTCAGAAATCACACGCTGTCCAAAATGAGGAAACAGATCTTCAACCAATTAAATAGCTGTTTTTGATTTGGGGGACTTTGAACTGTCGTTTCAGCTTCCTTCTGTAACGTCTAGAGAGAGTCTTCTGTGGCCGTGACTTGACCTTTACATGTTTCACACAAAGATATCCTTTGAAACACAAAGGTAAATTAAAGTATAACGGACAACCCAAGAGTCACTGCTGACGGATGATGAAAACATGTGCTGGTTTGGTAAAAAAAATGTCTCAATTGGACTTGGATAGCTTTTTTCTGTGAATGTGCTCACCGGTGAAGATGGTGTCTTGCCGTCTTGCTTTTTGGATGTCCTAGGGCTTCTGGGTAGACCTGTACCCCTCATCTTTTGTCCCATCACTGACAGCCAGTCCGTCACTCTGGGCGAGCAGTTCTCTTTACCGGACTGACTCGACGAGTCTTGCGTGTCCTCCGAGTGACTCTCCTGAGAATGGCAGCAGACACTGGGGAGCACTCTGCTCTTCTTGGTAGCGGGGTTCAGTTCCTGAACACAACCGCATTGCTCGGTGCCTGTGCAACTGTTAGCTGAACCACTGTCTGTTTCCAGTCTGCGCTTCACCCGTCTTTCCAGGTGAGGGGTGCCAGTTACAGGGCTCTGAGGACATGGACTCAGGACCTTTCTCAGAGGTGGGCTGAGATGGATCGGAGAACCATGGCTCGGTGATAACCAGGTTTTTATTGAACACGGCGTTCTCTGGCGGACAGAAGCTGCTTTGGCATCTCTGGAAGGTGCAGGAGAAAGAGTGGAAGAGGGGAGTGGCAGGGCAGCTCCACTGGGGGCACAGACAGCCACCTGGGGGGACACCAGTCCTCTCTGAACATCTGTCCTTCTCTCCTTGGGTGGGGTCTTCTCCTCCCTTCTGGAAGGCTCTAAACACAACAGTTAGAGGTAAGCACAGTCTCAAGCATTCAGCAAAACAAATGTTGCGAACATACTTGTGATCATTACAGGACGCGCCCAGCCGACAAGATTAGCTTCCCCTATCGACGACTCTGCTCCGTCCATGTCACGATGAAGCCTCCAGATTCTGACAGTCTGGTCATCCGAACAGGAAGCAATCTGAGGAGACCACATTGAATGTAAATGAAAAAATAAAGCAGTTTTAAGGTTCTAAAGTAGCAGACAGGGCAAGGTTTGGGCATATGCGTGGCAGCCTGCCGACTTCGCAAAGGTAAACCACCCAACAAGAGGTGGAATGTGTTACATCACGATAATTACAGTATCTGTGGGGTGCATTTTGAACAGATGTTTCAGCAGAAAAAAAAGAGTGAAACTGGGAAAGTCCAACTCATCTTACCTTGGTGAAATCTGTTGGGCACCATGCAACACAAGTCACTTCCTCATTATGACCTTGAAGAGTCATTGGGGGTTGCTTTGGGTCAGAGATCTATAGGTGAACAGACGCGGTCAAATTGAGAATCTGGACATCAAAGATAATTCCAATATTTGTGTTGAAGAAAGTTTGTACCTTCCAGATGTACATGTTATTGTCACTGGACCCGCTGGCCAGGAACTGGTCGTCTGGGCTGATGCTGGACTTGACGTAGAAGGAAGAGTTCAGATGGCCACTGAAAACAGCCTCTGCAAGGAAAAAATTAATAAATAAATAGACTGGCCAAATTGTTTTCCAGCTTCATACATAATGATTTTATCACACTGTAGTGGTTAGATCACAACCACTGACCTACATCCACACACAGCTATTTTGAATACTTTCACAAGGAGTGGCACCGCCACCTCTGCTACTATTTACCAGGTGTCGGCTGCCCATCCCAGGGTGAAGTGACTTCATATTCAAGTTTATAATGAATATGTTTTCACCAATTCATCTGTCTAACTTGCAGCCCCCTTCAGCTCAAAAATATGTGTACACTCATGCTAAGTATGCTAGAGCATTCATACCACAGTCTGAAATGAAGGCAGAGCAAAATAGGTCTGCCTCCTAAATCTCACCACTGGAATCTCAAACATAGGTTCATCCAACATCTAAACTGAAAGACGACGGTGGTCTTTGTACAGAAGACATCCTGAGGACAGTGTTCACCTGACTAATAATAGCCGCCCGTCTATTAATAACTCATCTTTTCCTAAAATATCACCAACATCGCAACGAAGCGCCATGTGACTTTACCTCTGATTCCCTCTAGTGACAGTCGGCAGAACTGCGAATGATCAAGCGTCAATTGAGCTAAAAACAATTACCAAAATTCATCCTGCAAAATATTGCTAACTAGAATCGAAATCTAATCCCAATTTTTTTTTTTTTAATTTCGCTTGTCAATGTTACAGAGACGGAGGAGAAGAAATCAAATCTGGTTAAAGAAGTTATGCGGATGAAAGAACAGTAACAATTTGCAAATATAGAATGCTGAGTTAGTCACTGACAACACAGAATCATGTATTATATATTGCCAATTATAATCCACTTGTGCAAAATGAAGTGAAACTATATTTCCTCAGCACACACACTGTGTTTGAACTCTCACTTTCGGGTTTTGATACTAATGTAGCACGAAGCTAAAGGGTCTTGCTTGTTATCTTTGTTTATTTGTTTCTCAAACATTACAATGTCATCCATAGGACTGGCCTCTGCTCTACATCGTTTTACACCCCCCATGCTGAAAAAAGAAACCTGACAAGAACCCTGGTGGATGTCGACAGAAGAACTATTTAAAGAAATAAAAGAGCAGTTCAGCTATGGCTTGTTATGTATGATAGGACAAGAACGAAGCAATGATCATTTAAGGACAGAAAAATGGGCCTTAGATTTCAAGCTTTGAACATTAATATCTTTAAAACGAAGCAGTTGGTTACCTGGCGTTGTTTTGATTCCGCTGACGTTGAACATATAGATGTTGTCGTCTGTACAGTTGCACATGACGTTGGATCGGGTGGAGTCTAGAACTAACCCAGAATAACCTGCAACATGGAAAATAGCTTCTCATTTAGCTTATAGATAAAATAACCCATGTTAAAATAGTAATCGATTTGACTCCACTGACCGAGTCGTGTGCGCATAGAGGAACCTGGATATGGGAAGGTCTGCAGAGCGACGGGATCATGATTGTGTGCTGTGTAGTTCTTCCTCAAATCCCACATCTTGACCACTCTGGACATGAAAATGGAGAGAAAATGTGAATGAAAAGAAATTGTCTCTTCTGTACTTTCAAGAGGGAGAATCTTTACCCATCAACAGCTCCAGAGGAGATGAGAGTGTGTTGATCTCGGAACAAAACCACAGTGACACTCTGCTGGGAGTCCTGGAGGACAGAAGAAGCATGTGAGCATCAGCCCGTGTCTTTGATGGCACCGCTAAAACAGCTAAACATACGGTGAAACTCACCACACTGGGAGCCATTCCACGCATGCTGGGCCGTCGTTTCTTTGTTTTAGAGGGTTGGTTGGTCTCTGCCTTGTTGTGAGCACTGCTGACCTGCTTCACTTGTCTGTAGAACCCGTCTGTGATGAGAACAAAAGAACCATCCACGTATAAATATCATTGCCAACACACTAATTTTACATGATCTCTTGGTACCTTTCTTACTGCATCGGGTGTCCCACACCATAATGTTTCCATCCCGAGCACCGGTGCAGAACACAGCTAGGGACACAGAACAATGGCAAATTCAATTCATTGTAAGATTATGGCATATTTTCAAGAACAAAAACTTTGGTAGTTTCCAGTAGAAATTTAAATATTGAATCGTGAGCTGCTATTTACACAGGGACATGATAAAAGCAGTTTAATCATTGATGTGTCACATTAATGAATATATAGCATCAAGATTCTATGGTCCAGTAAGTGACTAGCCATTCTCAATGTTGAGTGTTTAGATTTTGTTTGTTGAAAATTGCAACATCAGTAGACACAAGTGAACAATAACGTTATATGCACCAATACAGTACTGATTCCAACCTTTCTCTTCTGGACTGAAAGCAACAGTCTTGAGGCTGCAGTGGTGACCTTTGAACTTGCCCAACATCTCTCCAGACTTCACGTCCCACAGATGAGCCATCTGATCTCCTGCAGCGGTCACCTACAGACAACACATAACAATCTTGTTTTTCCGTCAATTATAACTGAATACCACACGAATGTGAGCTCTAAAATCAACATTACTTTAACCAACACTGGAGTGAAATCACAGTAGAGTTAAGTAGTCTCACCAATTGAGGTTCTCCAGGTACCCACGCTACGTCAAAAACAGCATTTTCATGTGCAGACCATTCTGAAAATTCAGATAAATATTAGCAGTCAGTACTTTATGGTGAATTACAAGCTTCAAACAAACCTTTTAAAAGTGGTGTTTTGCATCTCTCTGTGTTGTAGACCATGACAGCACCCTCCTCGTTCGCCACTGCTATAATATCCTTCATATTACCTACTGCAGAGGACGGAGTTAGTCAAACAACAACAGTGCAGGAAGCTGCTTTTAAAAAGGACTCATACCTGAGGAGAAGGCCAACCCAAATGGAGGCACAGGAATTCCCAGACTGCCATAGGAGATGTGCTCATCATGTCGAACACACTTGTAGCCAGGCAGTAGAGAGCTCAGAGGGTATCTTGGCCCGCAGTCCGCGGAGAGAACTACAAATAAAGCACATTAAATCATTTTTAGTTGGCTTACTGGAATACATACAGTTAAGTTGATATCGCAACAGTTTGGGAACAGTGGATGTATTTATTTGTAACCAACCATTTATGCAATGCTGAGCGATGATTTGAACTTAGCTTGTTGTTGACCAACTCCAACAAAGCAACGTGAAACGGCTGTCGACAGTGTCGAATGCATAGGTTTTATTGCAATCTTACATTCTTTTCTACCCACAGACGGATTAATTGAATGAAATACATTATTTCAAAAACACATTAAAAGGAATATGCACTATATATCGAGCTAACGGAGGCCAGAAGAAACTGATCCAAAACTCACCATTATCTCTCCGTCGTCCCAGCCGTCTATCGACTATAGAGCGAAAAAGCATCCCTGCGCCGGTGGGAGAATATTCTTGTTCTCGTTCCAAAAGTTTAAGGAAACAACAGGGCGGCTAATCGTGTGCTTCTGTTGAATCTTCCCGCGAACTGAACTCGAGCGTAGAGACCGAAACCCCCGCTAAAATTACGTCATGTGTTGCTATTGGTCGAAAGATCCACTTCCGCTCCAGAACCGCTTCTTTGTTGACGCATGCGCATTCGCCCGCCGTGAAGCTAAAATGCATGACGTCGATACAGCCACAACAACTTCATTTCAAAATAAAAAAATAAACTACAGCATTTAGATCTGGTTGGGAGGCGTAATTGAGCACACAGCCGCAAAATATGAAATTCCGAGATACATTTTTAATGTAGCAGGTGCCTGATTTGGTTCAATTAATAGTTCACTCAGAACCTATAGGCTTTATTGTGAAAGCATACAGGAAAATGTTCAACAACAACAGACGCCTATGTGACTATGTCGTGTAGGGTGCTTGACTCATGCCATTGATGGAGTCAAGAGGATTTTAAAAACGCAAAGAGGCTTCAACAATGTCTTTATCAATCGCTCGTTCATTCTTGTCTGAGGCGTGTTATGGCGAACAGGAGCTCGATGCTAATTCCGCTCTCATGGAGCTGGACAAAGGTGTGCAAGCTTCGATGCTAACGAGCTAGCATTGTGTATAGCAACTTCGGTCTCTTGAAATGTTGTTTGACACGAGAATGTTTTTCAGGACTTCGGTCTGGGAAGCTGGGAGAGCAGTGCGAGGCTGTTGTGCTCTTCCCAAAACTCTTCCAAAAGTATCCATTCCCCATCCTCATAAACTCAGCCTTTCTGAAACTGGCAGACGTCTTCAGACTTGGGTATGGATGCTGAAACTAAGACTGCATGGGAAGTTACTGTTATTATCGAACAAGCTATTCTGAAAACACAACTAAAGAATATCACTTACAGGGAGAGTTAAACGTGCACTCTGTGTGTAATATATTGTTACTATCTTATGACTGTTGTCGACGCCATAAAGAGGGCAGGATAACCAAGTGACTGTCTTCAACTATGCTTTCAGGAACAACTTCCTGCGTCTCTGTGTATTGAAAGTCACACAACAGAGCGAGAAACATCTGGAAAAGATCCTCAACGTGGACGAGTTTTTGAAAAGGGTGTTTTCTGTCATCCATAGCAACGATCCTGTGGCCAGAGCCATCACACTCAGGTTCTCATTTGGACAGTAAATTGAGGAAGGTGGATGATTTCACCCTGAAATAATAGTTTAAAACAATGAACTTTTATGTCCAGAATGCTCGGCAGTTTGGCTTCCATCATCCCTGACAGAAAGAACGCCCACCACAGTATTCGTCAGAGTCTGGACTCTCATGATAATGTGGAAGTGGAGGCTGCGATATTTGCTGCTGCAAGCTTCTCAGCACAGTCTAAGTGAGGATGAGAGCATATAAATTGCCCTTGTCAGTGATACGTTTTCATCATGTTAATAGCTGTTGTTTTCAGAGACTTTGCTGCTGGGATCTGCAACAGAGTGAGCGAAATGATTCAAGGTAAACACATCTTTTTGTTTTAGAATGCCAGGCCATTTTCATGATCTTTTCTATCTGCTGTTGGATCCCAGCGTTAGACACTCCAGTGGAGCTGAAGCTCAAGTTGATTCCCATGCTGCAGCATATGCATCACGACGCGAGTTTGGCGTCCAATAGCAGAGAACTTCTCCAACATCTAGTCGACTCTTACCCCTCAACCCCCATGGTCATTGTGACGCTGCACACCTTCACTCAGCTTGCTGCTTCCTCCCTCATTGATATTCCCAAACAGGTATGAGCAAGTTCATTTACTTTTAATTTGTATTCATCAATTGACTGTATTCCGGACTGGGAGACATTTGAGGAATTGTACCTTTGAGAGCAAGCCAGGCGAGAATTGGATATGATCAAACTGCAAAGCTGGTATGGTGGAGCATGTCTCAGAAGTGTTTCATTGTTATGTGATGAGATTTCATATTTATTGCACATTTTTGAGCCTTGTCTTGGTGTTCACTGTCAAAGTTCCTGTTGTAAGTAATTGATCTTTGATTTGATGCTTTCAGCTGCAGCTCCTTCTTCAGTACCTGAAGTGTGACCCCAGAAGAGCGGTGAAGAGGTTGGCCATTAGTGACCTGAAGCTTCTGGCTAAAAAGGCTCCTCATCTGTGGATCAGAGAAAACACCCAGGTACAACTGTTTCACAGGTGACCTGCAGGATTTTAGACATAGTTGTGTAATTCTTGCTCATGCTGCAGACGCTGTGTGAGTGTGCGCTCAGCAGTCCATACGATGGCCTGAAGCTGGGAATGCTGGCCGTCCTCTCCACTCTGTCTGAAACCATCGCCATTAAGCAGTACTTCAATAATTCAGCAGGTATATTGTAACTCTGCATGAGTATTCATGCGTGAGCTCATTATATTGTCATAACTCGATGCGCCTTTCCTCTCAGGTGGTACTTCTTCTCCCCCACGAATCACCGATTTGGTCAAATTGGCGCAAGAATGCTGTTACCATAGCAACCTAGCAGTTGCTGCACATGGCGTCAGGGTGCTCACGAACATTGCAGTTTCCTGTCCAGACAAAGGTAAGATCATTGGGTTAGATTGTTGTTTCTGGTGAGGGAGATTGACATGTGCAATTTATCTCCTCAGATATTGTTCATCTGGAGCAGGACACCATTTTGGGGGTGCAGTCTCTTCTGATGCTCTGCAGTCAGGATGAAAGCCCAAGTTCTCAGGCCACTCTCAAAGTAAGAAGCCAACACCTAATGAATAATCTGGACTTCAGTTTGGAGATTTGAACAGAATGTTAAGATGCTTTGAAGCAAGTTTATAAAAAAAATTTAAAAAAAAGTGCAAAAAAAAACAAAAATGTATTTTTAAGAAAAAAAAGTGAATCATCATTCATGGTTGTTGTTCCGACTGTAGATGTCCTTGACCTCTTTGGTGAAGCTTCTCAAGAGTAGACCTCACCTCAGCCAGTCAGCTGTAGAGTTCCTGCTTGGCCAGCTCCACCTGTCCTGCGACCCCTCTCGTGTCCTGATGTGCCACGCCCTGGCGGCCATTGCCAGCCACCTGCCTGTGCTGGGCGATGGCATGCTCGGAGATCTGGTCGACCTCTACAGAGTGGCCAGCCACTCGTCCACCGACCAGCAGCAAGAGCTTCTAGTGAGTCTAAACGAGTGACACAGTTTTCCTACAACACTTGTACAACTGTACTGCTGACTCTGCAGGTTTCCTTGGCGACGGTTATCTTTGTTGCCAGCCAGTCATCTCTGTCAGCTGAAGTGAAGACGGTCATCAAGCAGCAACTTGAGCACATCGCCAATGGCTGGACCGTCTACCGCATCGCACGACAAGCGTCACGCATGGTAGTTGCAACACACGACTCATCAGATTCCTCTTATTACTCTGTCTGCAGTATAGTATCATTGAAGATGCGCTGCTTCCTCAAATAATCTATATTCACTCCTCACTTGTGTGACAATTTGCTATATTTTCTTCACATTTTCATACACTGGTTGACTGTGAATGCCTCCACCATTGTCTGATAGGGGTAGCTCCAGGCCTGACCCTGATCGGTCTAACTTTAAGATCAAATGTCTTTCTCGCTCTGCAGGGGTGTCATGAGTTCTCCAGCGAGCTGTACCAGAGCCTCCGGACCCGCGTGGCATCAGAACACTTCTACTTTTGGCTGAACAGCTTGAAAGAGTTCTCTCAGGCAGAGCAGTGTTTGAGTCTCGTGGAGGATGGAGACTACAGCGGTGCCATGAGCGCCATTGCAGAGGCCCTGCGCTCCTATCAGAAGGGCATTGCTTCACTTACAGTCAGTGTACCTCTTAACTCTCCTGGACTGCTTTCTGAGCTGATCCGTTCACACTTATTGGGTTTAACAAGCCTAATACCTGAGTTCATCAGCTCCGACGTAGCTTCAGCGCTCATGTTTATCTCATTACTTGCTCCACACAGGCCGCTAGCACGCCGCTCAGTCCCCTCACGTTCCAGTGTGACTTCATTAAGCTGCGGATTGACACCCTGCAGGCTCTGTCCCAGCTCATCTGCACCTGCAACAGCTTGAAGACCAGCCCACCCCCAGCCATCGCCACCACTATCGCCATGACCTCTGGGAACGAACTGGAAAAGTGCGGACGCATCTCCCTGCAGGTGGGAGCCGGTCACATGACGTCATTGGGGTCAACATTTTTACATTTCGGACTCTCCTCAGATGAAGGTTTGCATGGACGACTTCCGAAGTCTCGCTTCCCGCTACGCCGATCTCCATCAGTCATCGTTCGACGCCGACTATGCCACACTGAGGAATGTGGAGCTGTATCCTTAAATGTGTCACATTACCTTTTGTTCCTTTTATTTATGATCCAGTCACCATCAAAAGGATTGCATATTTTAAATTACCATAAAAGTTCAGGTTTCGGTCACATCCTTGAGTCTCGCTCACAGTCACACATAGTCCGTGCATAGTTTTACCAGCTAAAAACGCATGGACATGGAGTTGTCTGGCACAAAAACTGAATTATAAAAGTCCAGGAGTGAAAGTTTGTTATTATAGATATATGAAATAAATAATCTTAGTTTGGATTTATATCATTTTAGACTTCTTAGCATTTTATTAAGACAAAAAAGACAGTTGCTCTTGCTTCAAAATTGTCTCAAACAGAGCGTGGTTAGGTTAACAATGACAGTTGGTCACAGACGCACTGATACAATGTGATAAGTATATCATATGAAGCATGAATCAATTTTTCCTAATAATTTGTGTATTTTTTCATAAAAAAATGTTATGTCACTCTCAGTTCTGGGCCATAAAATAAAAATAAACCATCTGTATACAAATGAGGATATAAAATGGGTCACACATTTCACGTCAAACCATAAATCTGCATCATTACAACGCATGTTTTAATCATTCCATCATGACATCAAAACGCTTGAAGGAACGTTGTTTATAAGTATTTATTATGGAAGGTCAGTGTCTTTAACTCAACGTCCAGTCAGCAGCAGAGCTGTCTGCTGGTCTCTCACGTGATCGAGGCTCTGATTGTCAACCCACAGGCAACCAGGTAAGGAATGCTGTGCATTTGTAGTCATGTGACCACAGTTGTGTGGATGAAAGTCACCTCATGTTAGTTTTCTAAGGTCTTTATCTTCATCCTCCATCTACATATTTACCCTCCGGTGAATTAACTCTTTAAATTAAGTGTTCGACTGTTTCTGTTGACAGCTTCCAGGAATTCGGTACCTATGGGTCGGTCCAGACTGAGAGTGAATATGAGCGTCGGATGATCTCTGTCTTCAACCGGGTGCTTGAGGAGGTGGAGGGTCTCAATAACAAGCATCCCCCTGTGTCCTATCTGGTGAGTTGCCATGTGCCTTCTACAGACTTACACACAATTGTGATACCATGTGTGCGGCATAAATCGAGCAATCGACTTCCTTCTACTCTATGATCTCAGCACACGGGATGTCTCTGCGATGCCGTCATCGCGCTGCTGAAGGTCCCGCTGTCTTTCCAGAGGTATTTCTTCCAGAAGCTGCAGTCCACCAGCATCAAGGTAACTTCACCTGTTCACACTGCCTACTGCAATTGAAGATAGTCACAAGCAAAGGTGTTGTTCATCATGTCTCAAACTGGGATCCAAAAATAATTTGGTACATGACTGTGGCATTCCCAGTTCCTCCCCTTCCACCTTGTTCCATCTTTAAGGATTTAAATCTACAGGACTTGGTGTTATTTTGTTCCACTTGTCACTGAGTGTGTCTTGTCTCCCCAGCTTGCTCTGTCTCCATCGCCACGAACGCCGACTGAACCGATCCCAGTGCAGAACACGCAGCAGCTGACTCTGAAGGTGGAGGGGGTGGTGCAGCACGGTTCCACCCCTGGGCTTTTCAGGAAGATCCAGTCAGTTTGTCTGAACGTTACCTCGACGCTGCAGAGCAAGACCGGCCCGGACTTCAAGGTCTGTCCTCATCGCATCCTACATTCCCAGCTTCATTTGAACCATCAGAACATCATATTTATTTGATCTTCTCTAGGTTCCTCTCGACTCCAAAACCAACGAGATCGAGCAGCGAGTTGAACCACACAACGATTACTTCAGCACTCAGTTCCTGCTCAACTTCTCCATCTTGGGCACGCACTCGGTCAGCGTGGAGGCCTCCGTGGTGGACGAGAGTGGGATCGAGTGGAAGACCGGGCCAAAGACAACAGTGTCAGTGAAATCCATGGAGGACCCGTATTCTCAGCAGCTCCGGCACCAGCTGCAGCAGTCGGGAGCTCCGCCAGCCCCCCAGAGAGCTGCCTACAGTCGCTTCTAACTGCCACGTCTCTCAATTCTGTGTACATAGACTGATTAAAAGACCTGATTTTATAAGGCTTGATATGTCTTCCGTGCCCTCAATAAAATGCTTCTTACATATATTAAATTGCTCCGATGACGTTCAAAAAGGATTAGCAGGATATATCGAGTGTCTATTTAATTCTAACTGCAGTAACAAATAACGTCGTCAGGGGGCAGTCTAGCGACGTCAAGCCCCCAGTGGCCTAGTGGTACACAACTAAGGAACCGCAAATCTGGCTTTTAAAACTTAAAAGGGATTTAAATCCTCCAGCAGAACACAACTTGAAAAACTTCAGTCCGAAAGGAAGGTCTGTATGTGGTTGTATAGTGTATCCTTCAGGGCAGGAATATGTTAAGATACAACTGCTTTCGAATATGATGTTAATAACCTTAACTTCAGATGGAAGCGATGGGGAGTTAAGCTTTCAATGGTTTTATATTTGAGATCTGTAGATTCTTCCGTCACTAAAAAAAAAAAAAGGAATGACCAAATTTTATTGAGAAAAGGCGTTCAGTCAAGGACTAGAACAAAAATGCTGTAAAGCTTGATTGACTCATTAACACGATTCTTCATCTTCCCTGGTGAGAACCACAACACCCGGAACCTGAACTCCACTTTCGTTATGATGGTTGGCTGGTGATCAGTAAACGCGTATACACCGGCGGTCATAATCATTTGCCGTTTTCAGGAGGAGGGTTTGAGGTAGAAGACAGATGTTAAAGTCAACTTTGCTCGGAAGGAAGAAGCAGAAACGATTGATCGCAGCGGTATGTGCTTTAAGTTGTAATGCCACTCCACGAGTTTCATAATAGTCCATGTGAAATGACTTCTAAAATAAAGTGTATTGGTTGTTACAAGTGCGGTGAGAAGCACGGTTCTGGAATTTACAAGTAAATTTGCGCGTGAAAGGTGAAATTAAAAGACTAGTTTATTGAGCGAAGACAATGAAGCCATCAGGGTTGACAGCAGGGAGTCTGCGCACTTTACGAACGAAGACCATCAAGTCAGAAGAAGCAATACGGTAGTGTCCGCTTTTGGTTTCAGAATAAATTGGTTTAAACGTTTAGTTTGCATTTAGAGCCACATTTCGCAAGCATCTTTTTTTTTATTTCAGCATATTTCAGAGCAACATTTTAATGAATAAGCGTCACCTAGATTTGGTTTGATGCTACGTCATTGGCTGTAATTCTTAAAACTACAGCAGATCGTACCATATTAGCGACAATTCATCAAATGAGGCCTTAATTTAATTTTGAGGAAAACGTGTGATATCAAATTAACTGCGAACGATTATTAAAACGTAAAAATAGCAGTCCAGATTAATCGTAACAGCTCTCGCTCAAGCTTTTATTTTGAAGGTAAAGGACATTGGTCCACTCTCCCCTCTGCTGTCTTGTGGCCATTGACACGTTGTGGATCCGGGTCTGGAGGCAGATAGCGGGTCCTAAAACACCCGACGAAAAAAATCGCAGCTGGGTGTCCGCGTCCTTTAGACCAAAAACGTTTGGTGTAGCGAGCAGCAACGCGTCGGACACCCACCGGACGCGTCGTTCTGGTTTCTCGGCGAGTGGAAGCTCGGTAGCTGGCTAACGACGACGACGGTGGTGGTGATGATGATGATGCATCGCGGGGTTTATCCCGGCGCCTGGGACTGAGATGACTCTCCCGTGGGTGCCAGCTAGCATGCTAGCCAGTTAACAGCTCTCCGAACCTCCGGGATCTATGGTCCGCTGGATGGATGCTTGTGCTACTGTAGCGCCCAGCGTTCCCGCCTCCTCCAGCCCGGTCCGTGGCTTTGATCGAGACTGACTATGGCGACCAGCAGGGAAGTGCAAACTTAACCGCCACACGTGATAGAATTGATCTCGCTCAGCTTGGGCTTCACCCTCGGATGCTCCAGTGACGCTTGTCGGTGAGTAACCGGAGCCTCCAATCTCAGCGGGTCCCGCGCCAGTGTGCACACCCAGGGATCCATAGTGGCTTCTAAAAATAGTTAGCAGCGACCAGTGTGCCTCGGTGGTTCCAGCCCACCGGCGGCTGTCACGCCGGTTCCGTACATTTGGACCGCTTATGCTAAGCCAGCCCACTGCTAGCTAGCACGTCTCCAACTCCTGCGCCTTTTATGGTCGCGCTCCTGCTGGTGGTTCACTTTGGTTTCGCCAGCTTTGCTAGCAGCGAAAAGGCAGAGCTGCTGTGCAAACAAGCAGAGGGGGGACGGAACTGCGAGGCTCGTGCCAGTCCACTTCGGCCTCCGCCGGTTAGCAACACGCTCCCTCCACAGTTAGCGGATCTGCTCACCGGAGCCAGAGGTGTGTTCCGTTTTCTCCCCTGCGCTTGTGGAGTCAGAGTGGAGCCCCGAGAGCCTGCAGTAAGTCTGTTGTGTTTCTAGCGTCTGCCAGCGAAGTTGTAGCCTCTGTGTTCTCCTGCATTGTTCCTGTCACCTGGAATAGTTTCCATCTGAAATTGCATGGGTGAGGGTCAACACCAACTATTCTGGGGCGTTGGTCTCTCAGGGTTGCAACCAACCACTATTTTAATAGTCGAATAGTCGCCAACTATCTTAACAATTAGTGTCGCTGACTGGTGTAATTCTAGTGTTATAGATAGTCGCTAGGAAACGGGAAAATCTATTTACATTGTTGTGAACGCTAGTTGACAGTTGACTAGTCACAAATATCTAACAGTTAGAACTTGTGTACATGTTGATGGACGCACGACTCGTCAGATTGTAGTGTCGTAAATTGTAAACACAGGGTTCTCCCCTGTGCTTTAGCAGGATAGGGGGCCATACACTGGGATTTTGACCCCCTATCGCTGGTTAACATGTAGTGATGTCAGGGCGTCAGTTAAGCATGACTCCACCTTTTCCAGTAGACCTTTAGGAGGACCGTGATGGATGTACAATGCTTTTGTCTTCCTTGTTTTGCCTCCTTGTTGTCACAGACTCCCCCTCCCATCGGAGACACCCCCTATGCTGGTCAAAAAATCCAGGGGACAACTCTGAAACAATAAGTCTTGAGTGCTGTTTTGAGATGTTACATTTCAATTGCTCAAAATGTTGTTTGATGGGTTTGTGTCCTGAAGGTCCCTGAGCTGCTGCTTGGTTTTGTTTAAGGATGCTTTTCTTCTTTTCTGATGTACCTTCTTTTGCAGGTGGTGTGCTTCACGATGGCGCAGCTCCTGGACGGGGCCAGCACACTGGGCTGGGTTGTGCTCAGGGGTGTGTTCCGCTTTGTCTTCATGTTCCTCAACAACTGTGTGGCCATCCCGTCCTACTGCCTCTACCTGATTCTGCTGCAGCCGCTCAGAATATGGGACAGTTCTGCTTTCTGGCACCTGGAGGGGGTTATGTTCAAGTGGTTGCTGGCCATGGTGTCATCATGGGGCTGGATCGCGGGTTACACAGGTGAGAGTCTGTCCTTGTGTGAGTGGTGACTAGGTTCTCGAAATATGAAAAATGGAAGCAGTGAAGGCTGAGCACGAAGGGCTTGTGATGGAGTACTGTAGCTGCTCTCCTCTTCAATCTGCTGTCTTGTTCGTAATGAGCACAAATGTAAATAAGAGAGCAAACATCACATGATGTGAGCCATAAGATGCATTGTAGAAAAAACTCATGAGGTTTTATATGTATTTACATAGAGTTCTTCTCACTCAGCCGTTCCATGAACTTTAAATTTGAACAGGCATACCAAATTCGTTGGGAGACAAGAGGGTTCATCACATATGTAGTGATGCTGGCTGCAATGTTCATCATAGTAATTTTCAGAGAACATGTTCAGTTATTCAATATCTGGATACTGTGATATAACCTAATGGTCTATTAAAATGTGCTGCTAAAGAATATATACAAATGGTCAGGACACCAACAAAATATGACTGAATGTCAATGAGAAACAATAAAAAAAATTGTCACATTTAACTTGAAAAGAATGGAAAATATGTTTTACAATGAAAAAGAATTTAGAGTAAATAAAAAATAATTTTAAAAAACCAAATAAAAAATTGAACTGCCTGAAAAATGACCTGATTAAGTAATAATAATAGTAGTTAACTCAGAAAAAAAACTCATTTGAATAAAAGGTCACAATGAAATTAAAATCACAGAAAATTCCTTCCATAATTAAGAAACGGTAGAAACTGAATTGATCGCGATGGCGCTGTTGCTGCAATCACCATTTTTGATTTCTGCACGGTTCCTGATGAAGTTGCAGCGTTTCTAATCTGTTAAATCAAATCTAAAATTGCCTTGGTGAATGGCACTTTTGTAAATATAATCAGACAACAAATGACACACAATGTACTCGACGTTTTCATTCCCTGACAAGCACTAAAGCTCAACTCAATCTGTTGCCGTTTGTTTACTGAGCAGTCCCTCAGGAAAACATCTGCCTACCAGAGAAATATTTACTTAATATCGTTTCAGAGGCCAGCTACTCCTCTGACATCACCGGCGTTCAGTCAAGTGGGATCCCAAAGACGGTTAATAACAGATTATGGATTTAAAGAAGTGTCCAATCTGGACTTCTGCTTCTTTTAATCAGGTTAAATGATTTTAAAGTCGGCAATGTTTGATTTGGACTTCCTGGTTTTGGTTTAACGGCTGCATGTGTGTGAATATTGGTCATAAATGTGTAATAAACCTGCCATCAGTCGAACAATGCTGCTCCTGTTGTGCATGGTTATCTTATCCGATAAAGGCGGTCCCAGACACAGGAAATTCAATATGAATGAAATAATACAGAAATCTTTATTTTGGATCTGTGCTGGCTGAGCTCTCTCCTGCTATCTTTGCATCATGCTCTGGTATATTGTTGTTTGAGCTTCATTTTAGTTTCTCCATCCAGAGACTGGCACGTGGAGAGTAACCAAAGTATTCTGAAGTATCATGTGTTCTCTGAGATTGCAGCCTGAAGTGGTTATGTCCCTCACCGGTGTTGGGTTGCATCACTGTGAGCAAAACACTTTCAAATGGCTAAACGGCGAGCGTGGCGGAGCAACAGGGTTCAGTGCTTAATAATGCAGCTTCTCCGCCTATTCAACACCTGGTCTGGAGCCCAGTGCTAGTCTCAGAGGCAGGGCTGCAGGGGAAGTATCAGATCTGCACACTGTGTCAGTTAGTTACTGTTTTAAAAAATGCTTAAACTTTTAAGCATTTTAGCTGCTGCCCACATTGTGCTTAAAAGCAGTCGCAGTTGACTTCATTTGTGACTTGTGTTGGCATTTCTAGTTTTCGTTTAGAGTACTGCCAATTGACAATTTGCTAAAATAAACTGTTTTATAAACTGACCCAATAGAAGCATGAGATACTTATTTTCTTTCTGTCAACATGCTTCAAAGGTTGCCTCTACATATTTGTTGTCATCAGTATCTGATGAGACTGACCTATTGACCCTCCAAGTTATATAGCTGCAACTGGCATTGCGATCCTTCTGAATGTTTTTTCCGATAACATTTGTCCTAAAATGTTGTAATAATAATAATATGTGGTGCATGTTTCCCCTGTATTAGCTGTTTGAAAGGTTGTGCAATCTGCTATCAGTGCACATGTTGTCAAGCTTTTGTATAAATCAGAGTATCCGCCAGGATTTTTTGAAACTGTCATTCACTGTTTCACTATTGATGAGAGTAAAACGCTAGTTTTTAATCATGAAACATAAACTCACATATGTCCAGATGGAATGCGCAATTTGAGTTGTAGGTTTACTTTGACTTTCCATTGCTACTTTCCCGCCCTCACTCCTATCCTCCTTGCGACGAGTATTTGTTAACCAATCTCCAATAATTTTGAAATTAAGGTTGGTGTTATGCTCAGTGCCTCACACACCCACAATGTATGTCGCCGACATCTCACCTTGGCCACAGATTAAGATGATCCCCATCAGAGTCAAATATTCAAAGATGGTCAGAGGTCTGTTAAAGACTACATTTATGCTTTGATTTTTTTTTTTTTATGTGTGGGCAAACGTCCTGTTTTTCTTGTTGTCATAGCAGGCAAGGTCCACTCCGTGACACACACACACACACACGTGCTGCTCCAACAGGTGCACCAAAGCCTGCAGGATTAAGTCTTCATTGTGTGGTCGATGAGTGGGTGGTCTCTTGGAGCGGTCCAGGCTCAACGATGCTCAGTCACAATCACGTCTGTGGAAACTTGATTTCCACTCATCAGTCCTCATCGGCTGTCTGCATAATTACATTAAACTGCGATCAGAGAAACGAGGCCGTTTCTGCTAACGTTACAGTGTCACTGACACTTTTATCTGAGATCGGACTTGTATTTCCTAATCTGAGCGAGGGCAGGTGAGGAACCGTCCAGTCAAAGTCCATTATCGGGTGAAGCTTGACTCAAAGTTACAGATCAAAATTTCTAATTACACTTCTATCCTGTGGTTATTAACACATCATTACTAAATAATTCTCATCTGAACCTTTTGATTTTCAACCCCCCCAATCCACTGTGGTAGAAAAAACTTGATATTTGAGTCTTGAGACTGAGCGAGACTTGGTAGAGAGAAGAGGAGTATGTGGCACAGTCTCCCTTGAAGAAAGCAGTACTTCACAAAAGATGCAGTTTCCTGTACAATATAAGCAACAACTGAGTTATCTACTGCTACACAACATGACAGTCAGTTGATGCTGGCAGTCTTACAGCTGTTGGGACACACACAGAGTCAAGAATTGTTTGGACAGCTTCATTGGACTTGGATGCAGTTAGCAAACCAGCTTTATTACAACATACTCACTGTTTGCAGATCAAGTTTGACTCGGTAATGCATTGATAAGCATCTCTCTCAGGCCGCTGACACACCAACGGTCATCAATCACAGCTGACACCATAGGAGGTTCGAACCAGACGCTGTTTGATGTGCTTTAGCTGACGTCGCTTCATTTGTCGACCATAAGGCAGCAAACTTAAAAATAAGTTGTAAGCCTCTGCACCAGCTTTAAATGCTACAGAACATTGTTCTAAAGTGTGTCAGGCTTTTTCATGTTCAAGCCACTCAGTTACGTTAATCTCCCCTTACAGATGTTACAAATCGTTTCACTGAGCAGCAAATGTATGGTGTGAAGTCTCTAATAACAATGGCAAAACAAATCACTGCAATGGATGAAGATCTTTAAAACTTGTGGTGTGGAGTTGCACGCTGGTTTCCCTCATGGGTCCCATTGTTTCTGCACCTGGTGTTTATCTGACCAAGCTTTTCAACCTCCATCTTCTGTTGTCTGTGATGTATCTATTGAACATACAATATATACTGGATCCTTGATGCAGCCAGCTGGAGAGGATCTTGGTTTGGTGATCTCAGGGTCTCATCACTGCTTCTGCAGATGTGATGCTGGTCATGTTCCCACCTTCATTTGTGGTGATTTATGGTGGTTATTGGTTTTCACTTGAAAATGAAGATTGCAAACCTAAGCAGCTGAAATTCGTCGATGTAGTGTCGCCGTTACATAGGACACGCTGTTGCGGTACGATGTGGGAGTGGGGGACGTGACACCTCTGGGGTGACATTTGGCTCATCCAATGCTGAATATCTGAACTGTGCCAGCAAGTGGTTGCGGCACATTAACCAATTTGGGTTCTTTAACCAAGAACCCAAATTTTATGGTGACTTTTGCAGAGAGAGAAGATTCATCAACAAGAAGCTGTGAAATGGAAGAGAAGGAAATTGTGACGGTTGCTGAAATTCAAGGCTCACTGAGCTGATGGCTCCTCTGAAGGATCTGATGGACCCAGTGCTGAAATATTTTGTTGTTTTAATATCCTTCCACGGTAGATAGTGGTCTTACAATTTGCCACTTTAGACCCACCCCCAGGAGATTGACCTGCTTTTTTAGCATGACTTGAGAGGTGGGTCATCTGGTGTAGACATACTGTAGGGAAGCCTATTTGTTTTCCATTGAAATCTTGTGGTTTTCCACATTGTGTGGGTCATGAGACTGACGTTTGGTGGGATGTCTGACGGAGTGCATGCCCCCGGAACTCACTCCATGTATCGTTTCCAAATACAAAATTGGTCTCTGGATTAAAATCCTGGTGAAAAACCTGTAGGATGTGTCTCTGATGCCTCCTGAGTGGTGGTCTGAGCTCTAGGAGGAGTCCCTGGGGCACGCCGAACTCACACTGGGCAGATTATGGTTGTCATGGGAACGCTCAAGATTTATCCCAGAAGGGAAGGTTTTGTGGATGGGTGAAATATGGTCCTCTTGAGACCCAGCCTCAGAAACGGAAGACAATGAATGGTTGTGCGTATAATTCAAAATGGATAAGCCATGTTTGTTTCATAAAGAATGCACATTTCAGTCTGTTCTGTGGCGGTTTACCTGATTCAAAATAGTCAAACATATAATCGGAATAAGAGGTTTGGTGTCTTTAGTTGTTTTGGTTGGTGTGGTGTTGTGTTCCGATTCCAGAGAGTTGTAGAGTGGAGTCTGTGTGATTTTTATGGGTTGAAGGATGGAGTGTAGCCACCAAATGTTTAAATCTCTGTCATCATTCTCAGCCTGTTTCCTGCTAGCATAACGCTAACAGCGGGTATTCAAAGTGCCACAGTTGCCAGCTGTGTCATTTCCTATCTGGTTCTCGAAGCAGACAAAGATTAATGTTGTGAGTCTGCGGAAGCCTCGGCAGGTTGACTGTCTGACAGGCGGTCGCGTTAACGGTCAGTTTAGCTGACCACCACCAGCGGATTAGACATGGTGCTTGCAGCAGGGTTTTCATCCTGCTACGCTAACTGTGTCATCTCTCAAAGACAATTTCCCTAATGTATTCTATCTGACAGATGACCCATCTCTGTGATATCATTCCTGCTCGTCTCCAGCAACAATGGGGACTCCGGCGAGCAGGAAGACATGCTTCCTGTGCAATGACATTGCCTTCGGGGTAACATACACACGCTGCTGCAGCCAAAGTGTCATCGACGTGTCACTTTATTGCGAGAGCGCTCTTAATTCTTCCGCAATGACAACTGTTTTTTCTCTGAGGACAAAAGGTGAAGCCTGGTTCTTGTCTCCACTCTGATTTAAGATACCTAGAAATGCATTATTTATAAATGGCTACATGCTGCACTAAGGAGTGACAGTGTATTTTGATGTGAATAAGAGAGCGATGTCAGAGGGCTATGAGCTCATCCAGTGAATGTTACACACACTTATAGCCTGTGGCTCTGAAGGAGCATTTGGTAGGTCCAGTCTTGATCCACGGTAAATCACACCAAGCTTGTCAAGTTTGTCCTCCATTTGTCCCCAGAACATCACCTTCAAGTGAGGCCACCATACTAGTTTGTTGAGCTGTTGATCCTCTGACAAGGAACGTCAGATATCAGACAAGGAATTACAGCAAACAGTGCTGGAGACAATAGCAGGAAACCTTATCTGACACTGGGATCTTGTTTGTGTCAGATTATAGGTGCAGCTATGACCTAAATATACATATTGATGAGTAATATTAATGTGTTATGATGACCAATATTTCACTCTCTCATGGAAAATACTGGACTTTTTCCCACTCACTCGATTCAGTTAAAGACCAAGGTGCTGTGTTATATAACCAATGCCATTGCTCCTTCTGTGGTAAGTGTCACTGCCTCCTGTAAGCTAATAAGACACCGAGGCGTGGTCCAGTCTTGTTATGCTCAGCTCTGACGTCTAAAAAACATCCTGATGTGCGTTACTGTCGGCTGCTGCCGGTTAAGTGCTGAAGCTCTGCTCTGCTCTGCTGTGCTCTGAGGCCTGTGTCTGAGCTTCACGCATGGTTCTTTGCCTTGTGGCATGAGTCAGCAAAATTATTCTTTGCTTAAACGACAACTATGTCTGTTTTTTTGTCCTTTTCTTTCTTCTCTACCATTCTTTTCTACATTTCTGAGTTCACTCTTGGTCAACATTTATGAGCGTATTAGAAATCAACATTATTAGAGGTGGCGATAATTTAGTTTACTGTAGTTTCCTAATAATCTTGACAGTCCTGAGCACGTGTTGCTGAAAACCACAGCACTCTTCATCACACAAACCCAAGAAGACCAGATGTTGCCCTATGTGGTGAGGATACCGACAACAGGGAGTTAATTCTTTACACCCCCGAAAACAAGCTTGTTGGAGTGCAGTTTTAAATTGCAAAGTGGGCTGAAGTGATCCCGGGAGGTCAGCTGTCTCAGCTCCAGTGTATCAACAACCATCCGCATGTGATAATCAATTCCTCTTTGAAAAGCCGTAAACGATGTAAATTAGGGTTCTCAGTGGGAGAGACGGAGATTCAATCATGCAGATGTGGAAGAAGACCGGCCATTGTTGTCGCCCAGATCTACTTTTGTCAAGCTGTGGAACTAAATATGCAGAAGTGGGTTCTGGGGTCTCTCAATCAGAAAGCTGCTTATTCAATTTGACACTTTTTTTCCAGCCGTTCTCTCCGAAACCCCGGTGCTCCTCGCTGCCACACTGATCTGCGGATGTATTCTGCTTTGTATTATTTTTATCCCAAAAAGCCTTCTGTATTCAGCCATTCTCAAGTGCCATGTGAGGTTTCAGTGAAGAGGGGAGCATTATTTATGGATCGTAGACATGCAAATGAGTTTGATCTCCTGTTGCAGCAGGATGTAAACCGAACTAACTGCTTATCCAAATGAGTAATGGCTTGCCAGCTGAGGCACTCTGCTTATTATGATATATTGTTGTGTGTATTCTGCAACGTTGGCTGATTGCTTCTTTAAGTGCAAACATCGTTGTTGGAGCGTTTTTGCTAAAAAAAAATAAAACAACGGCGACTCAGGAATGCAGATTTAGCTTGGACAGAATTTGGAGAATGAAGGTTGCTTCAGACTTGCTGTTTGACTTACTTCTATAAAGTTAGGTGTTCTGCCGTCACAGTGTCTCCTCAATGATTTTGCCCCACTGGCGACCGTAAAGGAATAGACGCCAGTTCTGTGGGTGTTTATGCCGGTGGCTGCAGAAGGCAGGAGGTCCAATGAAATCTTTCAATGCAGCGGCTGCAACCCAGTCTTGTGTCATCTAAGTGTCTCGTGTTGCGCATACCTATGATTAGAACTACACACGCACATTTCAGTGACTGTCATGCTTTCCCCAGCCTCTCACCAGACATTTTGAGGTTTTAACCCTCAAATTAAGACTTAATCTTGTGGGGGCTCGCAAAAAGTTCTCACAAATAGCAAAGGGTCCCAACAAGAAGTTGGGTTTCCGAGAATTGGTCCACACAGGTATAGCTATTCAACTTCACTGCAAACTGAATAGTAAAGCAGAGAAAGTGAGGGGAAAAAAATTGTCACGTACTCGGAACTGAATCCGGAAAACGTAATGTTCCGGATTTTCTCTTAAACCATTCCATCCCATATTAACAGAATTATCTGAAGAATGGTCCAATTTCAAGAGTTCTAGCTTCATCATCATGGTTTAAGTAAGTAATTTCACACCAAGTAAGTCCAGACTTGCCTGGTGGAGAAGCTGTCTAAAGGCTTCCTCTTCTTCCAGGACTTTTTCAAATCATGTATGTCTCTGATCAGAGGTGGGGGCAGTGATGTGTCACATTTGGACGGCAGAAACGCAAAAGTAGAGCGCATTTGTATGTCCTTCACGGCCCGCCTTAAAGTCCAATTGAACTCGCAGTGAGCAAGCTCTGACATCTGTCATATTTCCTTCCATTTTGACAAAAGAAGTGTTAACTCCCCGAGCCCTGATGATGCCAAAGCACTGAGGAGAACCCTGGTCTCTAGACTGGTTGTTGTGAATGTCTGAAACGTATGAAGTAGGGATAATGTTTGCTTGTCGGAATGGTCCACAGTGTCTTGTTTGCACTTTTTGACACTGCCATTTCTGCTTCGTTCTTCAATTGATTTCAGTTATTTTTTTATACAAAGATTGCAATGAGATTCGATCAACTGAGTATCGTTCCAACCTTTTGGAATTGTCAGTTAAATTCTTTCTCCTCGGATGGGTGCATGTTGTTATCTGTGCCTTGGGATCTTAATGCAGCGCTCCATTTTTCTCTTTGTCAAGGTCATGCTGGTCAAGTTCCTGTCTTGGGCTGCCCTCCGTTCCCCTGTGGCTGCTTTTTGATATTCCAGATTTAGAATGATGAGGTGTCGCTGCACTGGAATGCATCGCAGTCCTGAAAAGCATAGTGAATAAAAAAGCCTTCATTCCTGAGTAACAATAGGTCGCTCAGTAACTCCAACGTGACCCCAATGCTCGGTCAAAGGTGAACCAGTGCCCTTGAGCAAGACACTAGTATGAGACGAGAGTTGGCGACAGTGGAGGCAAACTGTTAGTCTCAGAGTGGGATTCAAAAATCTGAAATAGTCGACACCTCAACTCTCGCAAATATTTGTTCAGCGGCAGTGTGTGTTTTCTTCGACCAACACACTGAGGAGGCTTGAATTAATGACTGCACCTTGTTTGCTCATCAAACTCAAAGTGGTGTACATTAATCAGGGGAGGTTTTCTATTTTAGCGCTGTCTCTTTAAACCACAGGATAGACCTGTTCTTCTCACCCATGCTGGCTCCATTGTTCAACATCATTTCCTCATGCTTCCTGTTTCCAAATAAGCGTAGAACCTGCATTTCATCATGCTCTCCACGGCCGATTATTAATCCAATAGAAGGAAACGAGAACTCTAATCCAGCGTTACATCATAACATCATCTCAGGACAAGGTCTGGTATACGTTCACACCAGCCACTGGAGAGGGAATTTAGCTGTGTCCCAGGTTTATGATGCAGACATTGTACTGAAGGTAAAAGTTGTCAAATAACACGAGATTTCACAACATGACTTCACAAAATATTTAATGCTCCAGGTATCGACATGATTCCTCTCTAGGTTTATGAGGTGGAGAAGGTTAACTGTGATGATTTTGGACCTTCTGCTGTGTCACAGTATTGACTGCACGATGAGGTTAGTTCAGCTGACCTGACAGAATGTACTGAGAGCTTTATGGGAACTTGTCGAGATCTGATCTGAAGATATGTGAAAGCAGGGTTCAAGTTCCCCTTAAAGTTCACTGACTTAAAACAGTATGTATTTGTGCCTCTTCTGTCAAATCTTACATGGATACTTGTAATATTATTCTTGTTTTTAGCCCACTATATAATGCTTTATTTGGCTGTTAATATTTGAATAAATTAATTCATTTTCATCTGCTTGTTCCCCAGGATATTTTAGTTGCGTATACACTCATTTTCTCTTCATTTAAGCCTCCAGTTTTAATTTTGCATTATTGTTACATGACTAATTACTTTCTCTAGGTTGTTTTTTTAAATGCGTTAATTACTGAATTTTACTTGTACTCCTCAGTTCTTTTTTTTACAGAAATAATTGTCTTAGAAAAGTCAATACATTATTCTACATTTTAAATTACTTTATTTAAATTATTATACGTTATAATAAATTACTTTGGGGATTTATTGTGTCTGTTTTTTTGCTTTTTATACTTCTGTTTTATAAGTAACATCTTGAAAAATATTTATGTAACATATTCAGTTTAGTGAAATTCTTCTGATCTCTTTGTTTTACTATTTTCAGTATTTATTGTTTGGGATGGTTCGTTCCTGACAGTGTTTGTTGTCTCTCTGCAGTCACAGAGTGGGGGGATGACGTGCGGCCGATCTCTGAGGAAGAAGCCATGGTCATCGTCAACCACCAGTCCACGGGAGACGTGTGCACTCTCATGATGTGCCTGCAGGACAAGGGCACGGTAAGACGGAAGACAAGTGCTCCTCGAGATGACATGAAACATTTCACTGAAGCGATCTGTTTTGGTCGTTCTGTGCTTTTGTTGGTAAGAGTTCCTGCATCGGTCACGCAGGGTTCATTCTCCAATATGTGCCTCTGCAGTGCTGCGTTGCCTCTGTTTGCAGATATAAATAGAATCCCTGCTGTATGTTCGCAAAACATATTTGAAATGGCCCATTAGTGCTCAGAAGTGTGAGAGACGGCAAAATTCATCTCAAGCCAAAAAAAAAAAGCAGAAGAGAAGATGCAAATATCCAACGTGCGTTGTGTAATTTGATAACGGCCTCTGAAGTTACTAAACCTCTCATCGCCTTTCAGGCGGGTGATCGTGGGCCCCCAACTGGAATTCAATGACTCGACACGTTATGACTTAACAGCAGACAGTTAAAATCTGGCTTTAAACTTCTGTTTAGTCACTCTTGAGTCACTGTGATGAGACCGTTGTTCTCTGCAATATTCTCAGGCCGGAAGCATGTTCATCACTTTAGTATCTCAGGGTATTTGAGTTTTCCGCCGTATTTGTCAGCAATCCCTCACCCATCAGGCTCCACCTTTTAAGGTAGGCTCTTAAGGAGGACCGAGAATGATGTACAGTTGGCGGTTTTGTCTTGGACCTCATGAACCGTCCATCTTAAAAGGCAGTGTCCTGCTCTACTGATGACAGAGCGCTGACATTGTGAGTGAGAGTTCATTTAATGTCATCTGAAAACACTGGGGAAATCCCATAGTTGGGTCTCCTACGCTGCTAAACCGCTGTGGAGAGCCCAGATGTCTTGTGATCTTGTTTGCGACAAGAAAATAGACCATTTAATTGGTTAGAGCTGTGTTGCTTTGGAATTGGGACATTGTGAGCTTTGCCTTCTACTAGATACATGGCTCTAAACAACTTTGTCAGTGATTTTCTCTAGTTATGCTCCTTCTTGATATGGAGGTTGAAGAAAGGACTATTAACTCAAATAAGGGACTTGATGGAGGTTTAATCTTGACACTGGTCTTAATTATTTTGGGAACTCTCGATAAAAGCGGGGCAAACTAAGACCACACAATGTGCCATGAAGATTTGAGTACCGGTAAATGTTATTTTATTTTATTTTTTGTAATTGTTATTATGCCAGTTAGGTGAAATCACTCTGCTCTATTTATTTTTAAGTCTGAATTTACCTGTAACACGGCATGACAACCTTTAAAAGGCACATTATCTTCTTTTTCATTATCTTCAGTTCTTTTTCAAAGAAAACATGTCAATGTTGTGCCGGAGGATTTCAATTTTACCTTTGTTTGTTTCTCAGGTGGTACGAAAAATGATGTGGTTAATGGACCACGTGTTCAAATACACCAACTTTGGCCTGGTGTCCCTCATCCACGGGGACTTCTTCATCAGACAGGTGAGAGAGCCACCCATGAGCATGCCTGTGTTGTTTTTGCCACTGATAAGAGCTGTTAACTCTCTAATGACACAGTTTGAGGGAGGTGTTTTGTCTCAAGTGTCACGTCTTGGTCGCTTCAAAGTGCTGGTGGGAGGAGGCTTTGACCGAAAACTCTTGTCAGAAGATGTTTTCTTTCCTGTCAACACCTCTTCTAACACGCTGCAGTCCGCTGCTTCTCTGTACCGAAAATGTGACGTCGCTTCCCATCTGCTCGTCCCAGCTGGACGGCACTTGCACAAGCCGGCCTCCTACAGCAGGAGGATAACAGCAGTGGACGCCGGTGTGGGAGGCCGTCCAGCCCGCTAGGTCAGAGTGACCCTTTGTATTCAGGGCAGATGGAACAGAGCACTCCGCTTTGACACACAGAGGCTGCAGGGCAACGACTGGTCAAGGAATTCCTGGAACATGACAGAAGTTTCACTGTGCTGTTATCACCAGCCGTGGAATTCTTCTTGAATCGTGCCAGTGTTCCTTTCCAAATTTTAATGGGTCACTGTTTTTGTTTACTGCCTTCACGGACGCTGCGGCGACCTCTGAACCGCGACCTCCTGTCACAGACCGAGGGACTTTTAACTTCATGTTTTCCTCGTCCAAATTGCTCCCTGGTGAACTGCTCTAAATATATGCTCTGCTGTATCCACTGAGCTCTCCTCCCTGACAGCTCATTAATTACCCCGGCTACTTTTCCCCACGTCCACGTCCTCTTTGTAGATGGACAGCTTGTTGCATCAATATTCTTGAGGTTGTCAGAGAAGCTGTGGCAGGACTAGTTACACATTGTTTGTCACAGAGTTGTGTTTACAAACGCTGCGGGTGCTGGAAGATGTGATGTGCGAGGAACTACAAATTCTAATCTTCAGCTTTAGCCTTCAACTGACTACAGGGTTTTCACCAGGATTTTTTGAAACCGTGGTGAGGCCCCAAGACCCCATCTAGCAGACTCATGCTTACTGACTGAACCCAGTGGTGCTGAAACCCACTTTATGCCTTTCATCTTTCTCCATGGTGACAGAATAACAGGCCATAACGACCCAGTTTTTCTACTTATGGTATCAATCCACTCAGCTCCATCATCGACCACTATGAACTATACATTGCATGGCATCATCAACAATGTTTTCCAGGCTGTTCATTCATGAGGTTCATCTTTTTGTAGATGTAAATGTGTCGCTCTTAAAATTTGAACTGTCAATATATAATGAAAACCCTGCTTCATTGACTGGTTTCAATAGTTTTTTCTTTTGAAAATCCAGTCCATATGCCTTGTGCTAAAAGTAACCTCTCGTGATGAAAAGGGACACTGATTTATGACTGTCTAAACAGCTTTTCTCTATCAAAGAACGACATTTACAGACTTCAATTGAAGGATGTTCAGCCTGTGATTTTTCTGTGTTTGAAGTTCGGGTCCCTGCTGTGATTAAGTTTGACACCATTGTGTCAGTAGGTCAACGCTGCAGGATGACTCGCTAAACTAGACTAGGAGCAAGTGAAACTCATAATCATTGACCTGCAAACATCTGAGTGAGAAGAACCTTGTAGTTCCAAACACCTGAGTCTGTGAATGAATCTTGGCCACTGGAGTCCGAAACCGCTTCACAAGTTAGTCAGAGTTACTTGCAGTTAGTGGGGACTTAGGGACGAGTCTAGAGAAACGCAAGTGTCCTTTACATGACACGCTAGCTGACTCTGATACCAATGAAAATGGATTTCAGATCCTAATCCGTTTCCTCTGTGCTCTAAAGAGCTTGAGGAAGTGACTGGATGTGTAACCACTGGATCAATATTTCCATACTGACGCAGTGTTTGTGTTGTGTCGCAGGGTAAAGCTCACAGAGACAAGCAGCTGATCTACCTGAAGGATCACTTAGACAAATATTATCACAGCCGCGACAGGAAATGGGTAGTGCTGTTTCCGGAGGGCGGGTTCCTGCGCAAGAGGAGGGAAACCAGCCAGACATTCGCTAAGAAGCACTCGCTGCCCCACCTCACCCACGTCACCCTGCCTCGACTGGGGGCCACCCACGTCATCCTGAAGACCCTGTCGGCGCAACAGGAGAACGGCAGCATCAGCGGGGAGGGCGGGACACTCAACCAGAAGGGTAAGAGGAGAGAAAATTGTGACCTTTCTGCTACATGCTGCAGACAGTGCAGTCTTTTTGTTTAAAAAGTTAGAGAAACCGTTAATGAGTTATGACAAGTGCTCGACCAATGAGAGGGGGGCTTTTCCTCCTGTGCACTTGTTGCCTAATCTGTGTTGTGTCTTGTTTTGCGGCTTGTTTTCCCCTTTGTGTGTTGTGATGAGTTAACTTTGTTGAGCAATCATTTGCTGTCAAGTTTGTAAGTTTAGGTCTTGTTTGTATCTTTAATAGGTACATCCTGTTTCTTTTTTTCCTTTGTAGTTAGTCGTGTTTAGTCATTTCTTGGCTCTCAATAGATCTTAGAACTTTTTAAACTCAATTAATTGTGGTAACTCAGGATTAATGGCAAATTAATCCCACATTTTGCATCGGTTCTAAATCTAACTAAGAGAGATTTCATCAACATGTGGCCAATAATGCTTTCCTCATACAAACATTTGTTTACTACAACAAACAATTTAGTCTATTTCCCTCAGGATTAATAAAGTTTTTCTGATTCTGACATTCCCTAATCATTTATTGTGTTTCAGTAGTGCTGTGATCGGAAATTTGGTGTCGAGGTCGTGCGCACAGTCATCCACTTTGTGCTCTGGTACTGCGTTTGACCGTGTTTTGTGCTCAAAATTGTGTGGATGTTACTCATGTCATTACAATGGAATAGAAGAATAATTGCTATAGTGTATTTAATTTTCTTTCGTGGTCAGTAGTTTGTGGTTATGTTTTGTGTTACTTTTATTTTGAGGAGAAACTTGGAAATCCAAATCCTTTAAATGTGATATATTTTGGCCTCATGCGGAGATATAAGCAGAAAACACAACAACATACAAGTTTTGCTCTTCTTCACTGGCTTCTGAATAGAAACAGCTTTTTTGGGTCTGTTTAAGCCAAGGTAGTTCTGAAGAAGAGGATTTGTGGGCGTTATTACTGGTTTAAAGTTGTCTCTCTTGCTTGAGTTATCAAGTCTGAAAAAAATAAAAGCTATTTCTGCTGGGTTCGTTCCATCGACTCCACATCCTCTGAGCTGGAGAGAGTCAGTTAAGATATGTCCTGTGCTGGTCCTCAACAGGCCAGGTTGAAGACACAGGAATGGCCGAGGTTGTTAAAAAATCTTCTTTCTGTCGGAAAAATCCACCTGCCATTTCCAAGAGTCATTTTTCCGACCTGAAAATAACCGATGTTCAGGAAGTTAACCGAAGGGACTGTCTGCTGAATGTAATTATTTCAATCTTATCTGACCCAAAGTTCCAGTTGCTTGATTGTTTCAATTTTGTCTCTGAAGGTCAATATGACAAAAGTTGAGTCACTTTCTTTTTTCTGTTGATAATTCCATCAACAGCGTCAGACATCCCATCAATAACTGCGCTCTCCCATGCTGAGTCAACCAATAAAATGTGAGTGTCGTGAATCGCAAGATTTTGCCCAGTGAACATGATGGCAAAGGCACAGGTCCATGAATGGATGGCAATCTGCAAATTTCTATCCAATTCCATGCAAAAACTGGGGGAAACATTTTTTTCACTGAAACCAGCATGATTTTCACCATGATGCCCCTCCGACTAAAAGCCGGTGAATCATCCGTCACCCAAAGCAATGGACAGAGTTGAAGAAGAGTGTAGAGTCAAGTGTGATGTCAGAGCAACGGAGAGCAACAGAGAGTGACAGAGAAGCTTAAAGGACAGCAGTGGTCACTGTACAGATGTGTAGCGCTGATGTCAAACTCAAGGCCCGGGGCCCTAAACCATCATATTTAACGTGGCCATTGAGATCTTTAAAAACATGATGTTGCCTCAAAATGAAGTCAAGAGCTCATCATCTGTTGATGTTGTGACCTACAGGATTCAATCTTAAACTGATCTTAAAACTTAATCTTGTCTTAATCTTAAAAAAAGTCAGAGATGAAGATACTGCTCATGTTTTGAGACTATGGAGGTGAGATGGTCGAACACATAGACAGTGTTGGCCCAAGAGAGTTTGAGGTGAAAAAGAGAAGGAAGACTTGTGGATGTGGTTGCTGTGGCAACGCCCCCCACAGCAACCACATCCGCCTCATTCCTCTTGCTGCTGTAAACTTCTTTTTATTGTTCAGATGTTTTAGTGCCGAGACTTCAACTCAACATCCTGGTTGTTCTAAATCACCATCAAGGAAAAGTTTTTAGTGCTTGTAATGAATGCAGAGTCATTTTTGACAAAACCTCCTCATGCTGCCTGCATCCCAATGTGCTCCTGACTGCCCGCGTCCTTGCTCCTGGAGAAGGTTGCTCTGCTGCTGCAGTGGACTCGTCCTTCCTCTTGAATTTGGCTAATGGCATTAAACCGCTTGCAACACACACCGCAGAGAGCTGTGACCCGCGGTCCCGTGTGTGTACACGGCTGATCAAACACATTGCTAAATCTCCTTTTGACCTCTCCTGATGATCTATAGGCGTTCCCAAAACCTGCTGACTCAGTTAGGTCCGTACACCTCTAGTGTCCGAGTTCATGGCTCACTGCTGGGCCTCATCTCCTTTACAGTCTGCGATAAGGCGTTCAAGAAACGCTGACAGACAAGCAAAGTTCATTACTGTGATTTATCTTGGGGCGGGGCTTGTGTGAGACAGCCAATCGGGTCCTCATCAACAGATGAGCTCTTCACGTCGTCCCTCCTGGTATGTTGACACAGGGCTGGGCCGCCAACACACCTCACTATGCTGTTATCACAGACCTGTCCAGCCCTCCACTCACTACAGTGCCGACCCAGTTTCAAAGCCAAATATTAACTCGTGCTTAAAGTGCCTAATTGGTGGCGTCATGACGTGAGAATGTTCATTATATAATATTAAAAAATCTTCCTCATCTGTTGTCATCGTCTGTGAACTATTGATAACAGTTTTTTGTGCACTCACCTTCCCACAGGTAACAAACGTAAAGGCCTCCAGTGGGTAATAGATGTGACCATAGCGTATCCCAAAGCTCGGCCGATGGACATCCAGACTTGGATCTTCGGCTACCGGTCGCCCACAGTCACACATGTTCACTACAGGTAAGGTTTTGTGCTGTGGTATTATTGACGACCAATATTTTAATTGTGTCTAAGAACAGACAGGTTAAGAAAAGACTTAATTGTCTGTAGATGTGTGTAGTTGATTTTGAGCAGAATAGAACAATCGGTTTTGGGGTACAAAAGTTAAACGCAGGTCAAAAATAAAGCTACATTTGACGAGCTATCCGTCACCTTACTTTTATGGCTCACATTATGGGACTAAATCAGATATTGTCCTTTAATTCTTGGCTCAAAAATCCACCTGCTCTCCTTTCCTTCCTCATCGGTTTTTCTCTTTTTGGATGTCTCCATGTGTTTTCTGAAGCTGATAATCTCTGGTGGCCCAACTTCATGACATGAACATGCACATTAATCTACAGATTATTAGCCATATCATGGGCCATATAATATAACCAGGAGGACTGTAGTTAGCACCTGGGCCTTGAGTTTAAGACTTGCTGTTTACAATTGCTCTGATTTGGGTTCAGCAACAGCATGTGTGTAATAGATAATATCTGCAGCTGCTCAATTCATTTTCATTCACGAAATAGAAGGATGTGTTGCTCACCCACGCGGATGTATTTTTTTATTACGGGTCTGCCGGTCTTATTGTCTGCTTCAAACGTGTTGGTATTGTCAGCATGTGCAGCTGCTGGTGTGATGCTGAAGTGTCACCTTAGGGGCTGAAGTTGTTTGTCAGTAACACAAAAGAAGGAGGCTGGACTCGCGGCCACATGGCGGCTGCTCACGTCTGTCCTTCGCTGTGGTCCTCCCCTCTGTGTCCTGCAGTTAATCCATCCACTTAAGGAAATGATGGCGGTGGGTCTGCCTCAGATTTATTGCAAAGATCCATTCATGGGAGATGCGCAGTTTAAAGGGGGCGAACATGGTCAGGCAGGAGCCATCAGGGAGGAGTCGCGTTAACCTTCAGTATTCCCGGGCGACCTTCTCACAGGACACTGTGTGTGTGTGTGCGCGCGCGCGCGCAGGCTTTAAAATGTGATTTATGAAGCCCGGTGAGTCGGCCTCCGGATGCTTCTCTTCACGCTCGTGCTAAAGCTAAGGACTCATTAAGTGTGTAATTAGCTGCGCAGTGGAGGCGCCGGTCCCAGCTCACCTCGGCGACTCCAATCAACATCACAGTCTCCTGCTCGGTCAGAGGCTCAGACGGACGGACCGAGAGCCCAGCTGTTCCTGAATCACGGGTGCACGCCAGGTCTCATGGAGTCCAGAGGCGCGTGCTGGCGCAGGTGACGGGCCAACAAGAGGATTAGCGGGACGATCAAGAGGCCGCTGTGACGGTTTGAGCACAGTCATGTGTGGGGGGAAGAGGAGGGGGCTGTTTTTGTCATGTTACATCAGCACTATCTCTGCTGTCGGTCGAGCCTCTTCCCATCATTTCTAAACAGTAAGAAGGCTTAAGGCGATAAGTAGGATATCCCCCCAAATCCTAATCGGAAACATCTCCTGCGTTTTGCCAGTCGGTTTGGCGACTGCAGCCCGATAGTTGTGTGTAGAGAAACTGCCCGTCGGTAGCTGAAGTAGGAGTCCACGTGAAGATTTGTCATCCTCGTCATCTTTTCTGGCACCTTTCAAAATAAAGGTCAGGTATGTCGTCCTTTTTGCTAAGCTACTTTATTTTGGCCTCTCCGACCTCTGTTCTGATCTATGATCGCCCCCCCGCCTCCACTCTATAGAAGTGATGCTGATCCGTGCTGTGGGACCGAGGTTTGCCCAGCCATGTCCAGCGGCACCTGAGCTGCTGACTGTCGAGTAATGTTCTCCATCAATCCACATTTTTGATGTAATCCCTCTACCTCCATTCAGCCCCCTCCCTCCCGTGCTCTCCCTCCTCCCTCCCTCTATGTCTCTACCATAATCTCAGCCTCCCAGATTGCAGCATCATAAGCCCCCTGTGACTGGCATATGGGAGAGCGAGGCGGGCGAGCAGAGGCCGAGCAGCGGCAGCAGTGGGTGTTCAAGACTTCTCTTTTTTTTTTAATGCTCTTTTATTGTTGTTGATGCTGTAAGCTTTTCTGAAAAGTGCTGTTCGAAGACTTCCGACTTGATTTACGAGGTGCACGGTCATCACACGCTTTCACCAGGAGGAACAGCCGCAGAAATGTTGAACACGCAGGTGTTTTACCTGGAAGTGTCTGTCTCTCCTCAACCGGCCTCCATAGTAGGCCTCCGTCATCGACCGGTGACTCTGAGTTGAGCCAACTATTGTGTCGGAATCGTGTCAAGTTTTTAACCTGGTGGTCTGCGTCGTGATGGCTAATGTCGCTAAGATAAGTGCCGGATTTATTGACCTCTAAGGTGCAGTCAGCAAAACTCTCTTTCATCTTGCGAGTTCTGCCTCTGTCCTGCCGGCGCCAGGTTTATCTCTGGGCGGAGCATTTATTCAGTAAAAGCCAAGCAAGCATCAAGAGCTGGGTGTTCTCACATGTACGTGACTATCATTCCGTGCAGTTCATCACCACCTGTGACGGGGACTTTATGGCTCTTTACTTCTGCCCTCTGTGCTGATAAGAGGTCGATGCACCTCGCTGCACTGTTATTAACCCCCCCTGCACACTCTGTCCCCGGCAGGACTCTCGTGCGCAAATGGTCACATTGAGGAGGTGAAAGCGTGTGCTTGCTGGTGGACTCAGTAATAAAGGGGCCCATTTGGAATAAAAATGCACATAGCCATTAGCACTACAGATATGCTGCTAGCCTCTCTTTTGGATAAACCTGGCTATTGTGTTAGTTCGTATCATAGTTTGGTGAGTCGTGCGAGTGGTCTATGTCCGACCTGGGCAAAGTGCGGCCCGGGGACCAAATCCGGCCCTTTGACTGTATTTATGTGGCCCCCCAGGACATTGTTGTCGTTGCTGACATTTTTGTCTTGTGCATCGTTTTTTCTTTCTTAAGATGCGACTGAAACATAACTTTCTTGTTTGATTATTTTTCGTTATTGTTGTTCGTCTTTTTGTTGGCTATAGTAGGAGTATTTCTTATGCCTTAAAATACATCAGAATTGAAAGTAGATTTGGAAATGTGTGTGACACATTGAGAATCTCTAAAAGGTGTGTGGTTTAAATTAAATAACAACACAACAAGCCAACATTTTCTGTGCATTTTAAAAGCGTAATTTCATAATCGCACATGGTGTCATCACTTCATTTCTATTTTCCATTTTCTCTTACCCTCCTATCTTTGGGTTTGAGGGCCCATCTCAACAGTCACAATATACAACCTGGCCCCAAAGGAAATTTAATTGCCCACCTCTGGTCTATGTTAACACACCTTGTAGTATGACACTTGTAGTGTTAACGGCAGGGTTGCTGTGGAATTGCTATTGCCATGTTGTGCCGTGGTCATATTTTTTTCTGTTTATCATATCAATTCTTGACAACCAATGGAAGTGTATCGTGCCCACACAGCTGTTTTGACATTTATGTCAGCTGGGATTTAGTTTTAGCATTGCGTACCTCAACGTCTCCTCATCAGTTTAGTTTAGTTCTTTATTATCAGTTCTCCTGTTTGTGTTGATTTACTTCTCCCTCTGTGGGAAAGCTGCTGCCACAAGTGAACGACCTCTGGGATCATGACCGAACGGTCGCGCCAAAGTTGTTGAGTTTCGTCCATTTCTTTTGGCGGCAGCACACATTAATAATGAAATGTTTTCAGGGCTGGTTCCCAGTAATCAAACACAATTAAAATTCTGTGCCGGACCTTTTCCTTCAGTCGCGTCCGCGCAATAACTGGATTGTTCATTAGAGGGAGACTGTGATGAATGGCGCTGTTCTGCTATTCATAACAGCAGCGAGGGGAGCACCGCGCAGCCTTTATTAAATATCAATCACTAATGTGACGATATCTTGCGCCCGGTTAACTCCGCGATCAGCCTTGTTGATGTCTCACTGGAGGAGGAGGAGGAGGGGACCAGATGAATGAAGGTGCAGAAGCGCCTGCTACTCTGTAGCAAACCATTTCCAGGAACTGGGAGCGCCGGGAGTCGGGGAGGAAGCAGATTAAAGACTAAATGGAGCAATTAACAAGCAGCATCTCTAAACCTCGCTCTGATCGTTGATAAGCACTTCTTGGCATCCTCCTCGGGAGTCATGTGGCCGAGCGTGCGGTTTACTTCGATCCAAATCACAATCAATAGAATATCATACAAGAAGAGCTCCATTAGCTCCCAGCGCAAAACCGATTTCAAGCTGGTGCTGGTGCTTTTTGACTTGTCAGGGAGGCTTGACAAGTAGATGTGGGAGCTTCACTGCTGGAACGATGGGGCCTTATCTCCACAGGAAAAATGAAGGAAGCAGACAGGAGACCGTTTGCTCCCTTCTGGGCTCTTATCTCATTGTTCACCTTCCAGAACTCCCGGGAACGACTGGGCTTCTGTCAGTAGGGCTGAGTCAAGTCCCCAAAACAATGGCTGGCTTCCCTCCAAAGAGGCTTGTTGAGTGGACTGACTTTTGCAGCCAAATTAAATCAGCAGAGACGGAAACATTATATTGGGAATAAGAGCCGTGGAGGAGCTAAGTGGTTCGAACAAAGCAGCGATTATGACAGATTAAGAGCTGCTGTTTGCCTTCTTTGTATTTTCTAACAAACAGGCAGGTTAAAAAGGCCTTTAATGAAGCTTGTAAATCCTGACTATCCCAAAAGATTCGCCCAACCTTGGTAGAGACACGTCATCAGGAGCTTCTGTTGTCACGTGTAAGTAAAATATAAATTACGAGCCTGACGCGGCAGGAGATACTGCAGCTCTTCCGACTCTCGGTGCGTTCCGGGTGTCATGTTCTCGGGCGAGACGCTGCCAACTGGGTTAGGATGAAAAGGAGAGCGCTGCCATGGACCGGCGCCAGCACTTAACCGGCACCCACTGACCTGCTAGACACGCATTCGGTCTGCGCCGGAGAAATGTCAGAATGGATCTGGACCCGGCTGTCTTCAGACTGGAGCTGAGATTGTTATGGTGGCAATTGATCTCTGCTTTTGAAAGCTAGCACTGCATTAGCTACAGGCCATGTAGGGCTGTTGATAGATTCAAGTTTTTAATCTCAAACGCGCTAAACCTCAGTTAACCCATGATTAATCGCAAATTCATCTCACATTTTGCATCTGTTCTATATGCAGCTTAAAGTAAAATGTTATCAACACCAGAGTGGCCAATAATCCTGTGCAGACATTTGTTTACTCCACCAACCCAATGTAACAGATGCTGTCAAGAGCATTCTTTAATTACTGACGAGGCTCAACAGCATGCTAATAGCATAGCATTGGGAACATTTACCACATTTGTTGACGGCCTCCTTTCAGTTACATTTGACACAGTCACAAAATGTGATTTAATTTGCCATTAAGCGTGAGTTAACTCAGATGTTCAGATTAAAATATTAATCCATTGACTGTCCTAAACATAGTTTAGTTTGAACATTTAAAATATGAGCTAAATGATAGCTCTTCCCAGGTAACAAACATTGAATCAGTGTTGAAATTTCCTGGATTTCTGACCATAAATCTGTATGTATTCCGCATTGAGTCATTGTTGATTTTTTTGCCTCGACCAAATATAACCAATCTGACCAAAATTCAAAGCTAAATCGATTTCTTTTGCCCCTGCTGGCTTATGTTTAGCAATTTTGGTAGGTTGCAGCAAGCAAATCCGCTCAAACATGTTCTCAAACATCATTCTTGACACGTAATTCTAGATTTGCATGTTGAAGTTTGCATAACTAAGTAGTAATGTATGCAGTGGCCTTGCATCAGAAATGCTAATTGCTAAATTGAATGCCATTCGTTTTCTTCTTTGCTCAAGTTCACTGGGTCATATTTTTATTTGTCTTATCAGCGTGGTGAATAATAATGAATAATACACTCTAACCTTACAATATAACATGGGTAACTGTTAGCCTCATAATTTACTGGTTTTGATGAAAGCTCACACAGCAACAAGCTCAATCTCATGTCATGCGCAAATGTACACATTAAATGGAGACGCCATAGTTGCAGTTTTGCTATTGAGAACATAAGGAAGATACTGGGACTAGTTTGTAGTTTAGTTGTGACTTTGTTGTGTTTTCTGTTCTGTGTTTGTGATGAGAAAAGCTGGAAATGTTGAAGAGAATATTTAATCTCTAGTAAGCCGCTCTGTCATCTTGGGCTCGGAGTAGAGCTGCTCATGTTTCTCATTAGAAAGAGTCAATTGCAGAATTGCAGAGTTGTGTTGCTGCATAGGGACTTAGATTCTGGGAGTCTGAAGGTCCGCTGGTGACATCCTAACCATGACGACAAGGTTTTTCACTCTCATTTTTATTTTAAGGCAGCGTCATGTTTCCAGACTTTCTCCTGCTGGTTCAGTGAAACTTGCTCACCAGTGAAGAGGGACATCTGAGCCTCTGAACCTGCAGGAGGTGTCTGGCGTCTCCGTGGCCTCCGATCAGGTGACTGCTGATGGTCCACTTCAGTTTCAGCCACTTACTGAGAATACAGGACTTTTAATGTATATTTAAAACTTCATGATCATGACACATGACTGCAGCAGGTTTGTCATAGAAGATTGATAAATGCAGACTGAAGTTCACAGTCAGAATACACTTAACAAGACATCCAACCACCGTGTACTTTCCTTACAAATATACTAAATGCATCTACTGTCTACAAGGCATTACTCCACTGCATGTGTGCAGTCACACATACACTTGCAAATTCTCCTCAAACATACACCTGGACACATCAACACAAACAAGTCACACGCCTACAACGCACATGAACACACAAATACCACCATCATTATGTCATCATCCTACACCGGAGTGTCTCTTCAGCATATTGCTTTTTAATTGTATTGATCAGTCCGGCGATCAATCCTCGCTCACTAGTGACTTCCCTCCTTCCGCGTGGGCAAAGACGTTTTTTGTAGCTGGACATTAGACGGTGAGAGATATCGAGCGGACAGCCGCGAGGAGACGCCGCTGATGGAGGAGACGGTGACCTCCAGCTGAAGGTGACCAGCGGCGGCGCGGCCTAGTGGCGGCGCCTGCTGGCGGAGTTAGCGAACTGCAACAGGGTCGCTCTTGAAACGCAGTAGTCGCCACTTTTCTCTTGAAATTTCAAATATCTGGCGTCATATTATTCAGGTCCGCAATCAGTAACATTATGACCACCTGTGCACGCGAGATATTAGCCCAAATACTCGCAGCTCTTTAGAGACCGTTTATACTTTGGGGTCCACTTGAGCAAACAAAAACTGCCTTAAAAGGTTCCTGCTACTGCTGACTGCAGAGCAGATAAATGTTGGGGTTGATCAAATGCTCTCAGTTTTTGTCTTCTGTTGGATGAGGCTGGTCAAATTTGAAGTTTGATTGCTCTGCCCCCGCAGGATGTACCCCATCAAAGACGTCCCCATGGAGGCCGAGCCGCTGACCGACTGGCTCTACCAGAGGTTTGTGGAGAAAGAGGATCTGCTGGCCCACTTCTACAACACAGGTCAGTCTCAAGTCGTCCGTGTTTACGCAACAAGCTCTGCTGCTGATAAAAGCTGTCAAACACACCCTTGATTTATCGTCACACGGCTGCACGGACTCCAGCACACTGGCCTCTGTAACACCCTTCCCTCTGATATACCGTTGTTGTAAAAGTGAGGTTCAGTTATTGATACTGTATGATTTACTGTTTTAGTTTCTGATAAAATGGGTTGTTAAACTTGAACCTCTGGTCACAATGACATTCTTCACGCATCTGTGTGGTGTCCCTCCCCAGGTTCCTTCCCTCCACTAGAGGGCCAGAAGCAGGCAGCCTCCCGACAGATGACCCTTGACCCCGTGTGGCTCTGCCTCATCCAGTCGTTTGCGTTCGTGTCCGGCTACATGTGGTTCAGCCTCTTCCAGTATCTGTACTGCTGCTTATTTTGAGGTGACTGACCAGGCGGGGAGGGTCCCGCGTGGGACCACTGGAGAAGAAGCCTCAGGATCTGTTGGTGTGCGGCCCGGCGTCCTATCCACCCCTCCCCCACCCGTCCCGCCCGATGGATGAATGTACATTCGTGGAGCCAATTCTGTTCCAGACAAAACAGAACCCGGTCACGTGACGTAGAAGAATCACACACTCGGCTTCGCACTCGTCACCCGTTGGTGTTTACACGTCGTCATACACGCTCACATTAGTCCACGGTGCAGACCGGGCCTCAGGATCCAGACAAGACTCTCTCCACGAGCCGTTTGGAGCCCAGACGTTTGCCCGAGTCCTTCCTCCTCTAGAGCGGCTGCCAGTCCGCCACAGGCCAGGCAGAGCCGGCGCTCCTCTGAACCCTCATTGCACTAATGAATCCATACTGCCCCCAGCAACCCACTCAGCCAGGAGAAGCTCCTGAACAGTTTTAGATTTGTTTTGAATCCCACCGCTTACGTCCACAAACGTGTCCCAGGAGGTGTTTACACCGGCAGCCCTGCTGAAAGCCTGAAAGGATTGATGACGCGGCGCTCGACGGAGGACCTGTGGTCACATGACACTGAGGCGGAGGGGCACGTTCGACTCCATCCTCACGTTCATCACGCAGCGACTCTAGTCCCTCTCTGGACGACTTAGTTTTACAAATATTTAAGCCATATGCTTAGTGTTGTCTGACGTCGGGGTGAAAAAGATTTTTATAGAGCGACCTGATGTTGAGCGTTCCGACATAGAGATTTTGGCTTACATTAGGGTTCATTACTGTAAATTTTACAGCCTAACCTGCCTACGTGAGTGTGTGTTCGTCCTTTTCCCATTTTGTTTTGTAACTACGATCCCCTGCTCCGCGGATGGATCGGATCTCACCTTTTTTAATCTCTCGTGTCTTCATGTTCAAACTTGTACATAAAGCAAGAGGAAGAGTTTCACCTCCGATTTGGGCTCCTGAGAGGTACGGCGGAAATGTGGCAGGTGTTTTGAAAGCCGATGGTTCCCACGGTGTTCCTCGTTTATCGTCTCTGAGCAGCAGACGAGACTTCATCCACACTGCTGGCCTGTTCCCGCTGAGCCTCACTAACCTGAGTTCGCTTATGCATTTTCATTTGCATACACAGCTCAACCCTGCCGTCAGTCTTTTCACAAATAAAGTGATTGAAGAAAGTGGAGCAAGTAAATCACAGCCATCTGTTGAATCACTGCTTCTCTTATTTCCAGGTGGAACACAACTCATAATGCTGTATGTGTCAAGGTCACATGACCTGAAAATGAGAGTTATAAATCATACTATTTTGTTTGGAAAATTGTGATGTTTCTATTGCTGCTTCATGTCAGGACAGGAAGGAATAAAAGCAAAACTGTTTTCCATCTATTCCTTCCATTTTCCCTTGTATATTTTTTAAGATCTGAAACGTTTCTGCTTCACATGTTCTAGTTCAAAAGGCACTAGTTTTTTACAAGGTTATGCAGACGTTTATTTTCAGGAGTCCTGATAAGTGATATAAAGTGTAAAGTGAAGCATTTTCTGTGTAATGTTATTTTCACATGTGATTTTTTTTAGGTACATTTGCTTTCTCTCATCATGCGACTGTGCTTGGGTATAGAATTGTATTTTTCAGCGCGATTAAGTTTCACCCGCTAAAGATTTAGACTTGCGCAGGAGTGTGGATGAAGTCTGAGGTGAATTTGGGGCCAAAGAGGTCAGTCTTCACAGAAGCGATCGCTGAAAACCTTTAGTTTGTGACGAAGATTTACCCGTTTGCTGTGTGACTGTTAACGGCGCCTCCTGGTGGAGCTGTGTGTAAAAGTCTGATAAAATCAGGCTGTTCATCCATCTTTTCTTTCTACTTCCATAGTGAGATTTTTAAAAAGATCAATCCTCCAAAGAAGGTTGGGAACGTCAATCTCCTCGATGTGATTTTAGCTCGGGGGTGGGGGACACAACCGGGGTTGAAAAGGAAGCAAAATAGAGGTGTGTGTGTGTGTGTGTGTGTAATTTTCCATTTTGTACTTCTCCTTTAATTCCTAGCTACACAGCCATTTTACACCACAGAAAACTTGTGCTGGAATAAAATCCCATAAAGATCCAACGGTCTGCTGAAGTTCATCGTCTGTCCTTTTCTTAGTACTGACTGTGACTTGATTTGAGCTGTGCTCCTGAATATTCCAGGCCGATGTTCAACCTCTCACATAGCTGTTTTCAGAAGATTGACTGAACACTTTCCAGCAGAATGTGTATATGTATGTGTGCCACCTGAGAGACACTAAAGACCATCTCAAAACAACAAGGTCCTAGGTTTACATAAATTTGTATTTCCTCTCTGTCTTACACACACACAGAGAGTTGGAGGGCTGACTGTTTATAGTGACAACCCGCGGTGTGTTTGTGTTTCCAGGTGACATCACACCTGCCACTCCGGTCACATGACTTCACCACTGACATGGTGATCCCCTCTTGAGTTTTGCATCACTGAAAATCTTTTCATGTTCAAGTACTGTATATTCTATATTTGAACAAAACGTATTTCCCTTTTAAAATATATACTGTACAATTTTAAGTGTACATTTCTAAAGAGCAGTATTTGTTTGCTCTTTTAAATGGTAATAAAACTATTTTTCGATTTTCCGTATAAATTAGCAACAAATCTGTCATTATTCACTCCTTGGTTTTTTCTTCGTTTAAATTTCATAAAAAATATTTAGTATTCGGTTATCTTTAAGTTCATTGTGTTGTGACGTCACACATCTACCCGCTCCCTTCTCGCGGTCCTGGGCAGCCTGGCAACGTCCTTCAGCGTCCCCTGGCTACAGCCAATCACACTTCGTCATTTGAAGGCTATGGACCAATCAGAATCGAGCACCGGCGCACCAATTTTAAAAGCGAGAGCAACACTTCCTGTTTTGGTAGCGGCGACAAACACACGCGGAAACAACAAACGAACCGAGAGGTTTTTAGCCGTTTAACCTTTCGTCAACCACGGCGTCCGAAATTTCGTCAACTCCGTGTTTTTAATCCAACGACTCCCGCTTGCTCGCTAGGCAGCTGAGTGAGCTTGAGCTTCGGTGGATTCGTCACAATGCCGTCCCGGGTCGAGGATTATGAAGTTCTGCACACTATCGGATCCGGCTCATACGGAAGATGTCAGAAAGTAAGACGAAGATCGGACGGGAAAGTGAGTAAATCTCATTTCTTAAGCTTCTAATGACGCTTATTAGTTGTACCGGGTATTGACAAATTCTCGTTACCATTGTATATGTGTCTTACTGCAGCTTTTAAATTGGATTTCAAACATTCATGACCACTATATCTTGGAACAAATGTTAAACCATGTCAATATCTTATGGTAATAAAGCAACTTTATGTTTACCCCTGCATTTACTCCATGCTAACCTGGGATTCCATGAATCCAGAGCACTGCTGTATTCACTTGAATATTTGACTCAGCTGTGTTTTTTTTCTCAGATGCTGGTGTGGAAGGAGCTGGATTACGGCACGATGGGTGAGAGTGAGAAGCAGATGCTGGTGTCAGAGGTCAACCTCCTCCGTGAGCTCAAGCATCCAAACATCGTCCGGTACTACGACAGGATCATCGACCGCTTCAACACCAAGCTCTACATCGTCATGGAGTACTGCGAGGGAGGAGACCTGTCCAGCCTCATCGCCCGCTGCATCAAAGAAAGGTGACGCCTTCGGAGATGGTGTAAGCACACTCCACCATGTGTTGTGACCTGAGTTTCCTGCGGTCCCAGGCGTTTCCTAGAGGAGCAGTTCATCCTGCGGGTCATGGCTCAGCTCACACTAGCCCTGAATGAGTGCCACAGGCGGCGCGACGGCAGAGCTACCGTGCTACATCGGGACCTGAAACCAGCAAACATCTTCCTGGACAGCAAGCAAAATGTTAAACTGGGAGATTTCGGTCTGGCCAGGATCCTGAACCACGACACAAGTTTTGCCAAAACCTTTGTTGGGACGCCATACTACATGTCACCGGTGAGTCACTTTGTGTTGCGAGAATATGCTTCTTCGGACTGTTCTTTGGACTGTTCAAAATGAAACCTGTCATCTCAGATCAAATAATCTATTTATGTCTAAATATTACGCATTGTTGCTTTAATGCTAACCCTTTTTCTCTCTACCCTGAACTGACTGAACTGAGTTATTTAAACAGCTGTTCATCCTAAAGAGTTACTGTTTAAGATACTGAATTTGAGAATTAATTGTCCCTCTTTATGTCTGCAGGAACAAATAAATCAAATGTCCTACAACGAGAAGTCAGACATTTGGTCTCTGGGCTGTTTGCTCTACGAACTGTGTGCACTCTCGTGAGTCTGGCAACACACCCCTTAATGGTGGCTTTCTACTCTATCTGCTCATCTTTGGTTTCCATCCAGGCCTCCTTTTACGGCGTACAACCAGCGGGATCTGGCAGAGAAAATCCGAGTGGGGAAGTTCCGGAGAATCCCGTGCAGATACTCTGAGGAGCTGAGCACGCTGCTCAGTAAAATGCTCCATTTGAAGGTTTGGAATCTGATCCTTTTAAGGCCTCAATGGCGCGATCCATTCATGGCTTCCACCCTCAACTGGTGGTTATTCTTTCAGGACTACATGCGTCCCTCCGTGGATTCCATCTTGCAGAGCAGCCTGCTGGCTGATGCGGTCAGTGAGGAGCAGAAGAAGGCGCAGACGCGAAGACAGTCACCGGAATCTGACTGTCCGCTTCATAAGCCTACGGCTTCCGCGGAACTCCGACTCAAAGAGCAGCTGCTGCAGGACCGAGAGAGGTGTCTGAAGGAGCGCGAGGAGCGGCTGGAGCGTGAGTGTGCACAGGGAATTATCGCTCCAGATTTGGCTTTTCTACAGCTGCTTGCTAAAACAATCTGTGGCGGAAACTTGGAGCAACATGGCCAGTTTTGTAGCTACGGACTTCGTAATCCCTCTTAGGGATGGTGCAAAGAGCTCAGTCATCTTCAGATACTCAGAGTAGAGCTGTTGCTGGTTTTCCACTGAGGTGTTCCCAGGCGTGTCAGATGAGAGGAGACTAGTGTTGTAGTCGAGACCACCTACCCCTGACACCAGAGCATACAGAGACCACGGGCTGAGTCGAGATTGAGACCAAACTGAATTTGTTTTTTGAATGTATTTTAGTTCTCGATTATTTTTTTTATGACTACAGCTTCTTTGGCAGTAAGAAATAAATGTGTGTCTTTATGACGAACAGACTTCTGCCCCCTGACTGACTCGATCACAAGCTCAAGTTGGTCTGAGAGTCGTCAACTCTGGTCTCAGTCCTGGGTTCAGTGATCTCAACTACAACGCTAGAGGAGACCATAAGGTCTGACACTGGAAAAGATGGGAAGTTTCCATCTTCACTCTGGCCTGGGAAAGTCTCATGGATCGGATGAGTGTTCGAATGGCAGGATCAAAACATGTCTTCTCTTCTCTTTCCTGAAGAACGAGAGCGTGAGCTGTGCGCTCGTGAGCGACTCGCCACGGACAAGCTGGAGAGGTTTGTTTTGCTGCTCATCCAACCACATCTCATGAACCTCCAACTCAATTTGATTTTTTTTTCAGAGCCGAGAATTTGCTGAAGAACCTCAACCAGCTGCAGAGGAACCTGTCTCCTTACTGTGCCAAAGCCCAAGGTATCAGACGCCGACCCGTGACCTGAGCCATTTACTCTTCATTAACTTATTTTTTTAACAGTGTAAATAAACTTTTTATAACCAATAAAGATATTTTATCTGTGGACGAAGGTGTTAATCTCAACCCCCTTTGGTTCTTAGATGTGGTCGGAAACGTCTCTCCCAGTAAGAGGAAGGTCCACTTTGCTGGCGAGACGAAAGAGAACCAGCAGGCTCATACTCGTGTGTTGCCTCCAGAGCAGAGTATTCAGTGGAGGCTTCGAGCGGCCAAGATGCGAGCGCAAGCTCTCAGTAACCTGGAGAGAGAGTGTCAGCAGAAGAGCCGGCAGCTGCTTGGCATCCGCTGATCCAGCCGGTGCTGTGACCCGACCCAATGTGACTATTTAAGGACCATCGTAGACCTGACGGCAGCTAGAGTTGTGATGTGTTTCTCTTGTGTCTTAATAAACAGTTTTGCATTAAACTAAACTGGTGAGTCGGACTTAAGGTGTGTGTGTGTCACATGGTCAGCCGTCCTGGAGGTGCTAACTCCTAGTCAGCCTTCATGATGTCATCACTGGCCTTTGTTGCATCCCAGGCTGGCAACAGTTGGTTTTTATTTATTAGCACTTTGCTCTTCTGCAGTGAATCGTCTTGCTCCTTCAGTTGAACTTTGAATGATAGACAGCGCAGAGCGTCAACCAGGCTCCACAGAAAGCTTCCGCGTTTGTTCCTCTCAGACGTCTGACCGATGAACCCTCTCCTCAGCTCTCGTCGCAGCTGCACGTGTATGGCGTTGGTGAGTTGGTGGGAGTTCTGCCGAGCACAGCATCGGCTCCCCATTGTCGGCGAGTAAGAAGTGTCAACAGCCTGAGCGAGCCGACTGGATTCTGACGGGTTCTGACCCACATGAAGGCGAGTCCACTGTCCGTCAGACCCCTTGAGAGCTTCGGCCTTGAGAGTCGGTGCGAGGCCCGAGGATCTACTCAGCGTTTTCCTCCTCTTGTTCTGAAGACGAAATGAGTCACTCGGCTCCTGTTGAGATCAATTACAACTCCATGAAGCTGCTCATCACTCACAACCCCACCGACGCACAGCTGGTGAGTTTCGTGGAAGGGCTGAAGGCTCTCGGCATCACCACGCTGGTGCGAGTGTGTGCTGCCACTTATGACAAGAAGCCTGTGGAGGAGGAGGGCATACAAGTACTGGACTGGCCCTTCGACGATGGCTCAGCGCCCCCCGACCACGTGGTGGACGACTGGCTGGGCTTGCTGCAGGCCCAGCTGTGCAGCGGGAGCTGCCGCGTGGCCGTACATTGCATGGCAGGACTGGGCCGAGCGCCAGTGTTGGTGGCCTTGGCCCTCATGGAGGGAGGCATGCAGTTTGAAGACGCGGTTCAGTACATAAGGCAGAGGCGACGCGGAGCCTTCAGCTCCCGGCAGCTGCTTTTCCTACAAAACTACCGAGCCAAACAGTGTCTGCGCCCCCAAAAATCCAGAAGACTCATGTGCACGGTACAGTGAAGACGTTCCTGTAGCTTAAAATGGTCACCAGGAACATGCACCCAGAAACATTTATGTACCTGAATACAGACATAAATTAATAAAAAGTCTTCTGTTCATTACGGCTCAGGAGAGTAGTGTTACGTCGAGACATCTAAGACTTTGAGGGACCAAACTGACCAAAAGCATTTCAGTTCTTGATTTATTCTGAAAAATGACCACAGTTTCTTTGGCAATAACAAGTAGATGTGTCCATATCACTAAGAAACCTATGCTTGGTTTCAAACCATCAAAGTCTTGGACTTGGTCTCTGTATGCTCTGTTGTTGTTTTCGACTATCACAAAAAGACCTACTTTTATTCATGAAAAATAAATAACAAATGGAGTTCCTCGACCGAAATTCACGCCCAAGAGTTGCCAGGATATTCATCACTACTCAGAGCCAAGCTCCATCTAACAGAGAGCTACTTTGAAGAAAGGTGGACTTAAACCCAGATTTCTGTCTCCAACTGCACAACCTCAGGATTAAAACGAACTCAAATCTTGGTGACAAATGTTATACCACACTGCCCATCATTTTTTCCAGCTCTAACTTGTCAACAGCATTTAGCATATTGTTGTTTTTACGGATGAACAACACCATGGAAGGATCTTGGAGAGGCAGCTTTAATTCATCCGCGTTCTAGACTCCATTCGCCATATTAACTGACTTATTCTCGTTTTTGTTCCCAGGCCATTTATCGCAGAGAGACGTGCAATAATCGAATCTAATCGAATCTGATCTGCATTGAGCCAGTGCCATTATGACAACGGTGGCGTAATTGAAAGTATTTGTCCACTAGATGTCACGAGTGAGCTAAAATGCTTTCCATAGTCTCAAATAATTAACAACTACTGAAGTGTTTTCGTACATTTTAATAGCACATATAAAAGCTCATGATAGGTTTTGAGCTATTGAATGTTATCGACAATGAAACACAACAAGATCATTAATTTGATAAAAGGTGGGGTATTTCATGAATCATTAATAAATCCTTTGATTAAATAAATCGATGATGAGTGACGAAGAATTTACTAAAGGCTTTGGTGGTGCAAAACACTTTCAAAACAAAGGACGGTGCGAATATATGCCGAGTTGAATCTGAGACACAGCTTCATTCTTCTGATGTACGGATGGCTAAAAGCTCTGCGAGTTATCGCGAGGTTATCGAAGGAGAGAGCGTGCGTAGCAACCGCTGTTGCTTAGTCACATACCTCCTCTTTTACAAGCAAACCAATGAGCTTTGCGTATTTGCCCACTAAGCCAATGAGCGTTCCTGTGGGCGTGTCATTGCTTTGTCGTGTTCCGTGTGGAAAGTTTGCCGGCTCGGGTGCAAAGTTTCTGCCGTCTGCAAACCGTCGATCGTCGGGCGATGTAGAAATGGATGCTCGGTGACGTCTTTGTTCGAATGTGGACCTTTTTTTCAGTTTTACTTCGGTAACTATCGTCGATAAACAGAGAGAGAGTGCGAGATTTCGCTTCTAGTTTTGGTCCAGGGAGACGCTCGGCTCGGACACATTCCTACGGCTAGCTAGCTTGTTCCAGATCCCCGTCCTCGCTCCGTGAGTCGCCAGGTTCCGAAGGGAAAAAATGGCTTGTGAACCCAACCGTGCCCGGCTGCTATGCATGCTGTCACTGACGTTTGGGTTTTTCGTCGTGGAAGTGGTGGTGAGCCGGATCACCGCTTCCCTCTCGATGCTGTCGGACTCCTTCCACATGCTGTCGGATGTCATCGCCCTGGTCGTGGCTCTGGTGGCGGTGAGATTCGCCGAGAAAACCCAGGCCACCAACAAAAACACCTTCGGCTGGATCCGGGCGGAAGTGATGGGGGCTCTGGTCAACGCGGTTTTCCTCACGGCTTTGTGTTTCACGATTGTGCTGGAGGCGATCGAGCGCTTCACCGAGGCCCATGAGATTGAGAGTCCGGTGGTGCTGGTCGGAGTGGGCGCTGCGGGCTTGGTCATCAACCTGCTCGGGCTGTGTCTCTTCCACGGACACGCCGGCGGTGGACACGGCCATTCCCACGGAGGGAAGAAGAGCAAAGGCGTCAAGCACCAGAAGGCTGGGAACGCGACGAATGGAGATGAAGCTAACCACTTGGTGGGGAACCACTGCAACCCCGGTGACACCAGACCCAAAAACGGTGAGTGGTTCCTGCTAAGTCATGTCCCGCCACCAACCTTTGTTTATGTCGGAGTCTAACAGTACGAAACAGTCCCCCGAAAACTGGACCAAGAGAGAAGTGGCCTGATTTAAGTTTCACATTCTTATTTAAAATTGATAAATTGATTTTCCTTACTCATTCAAACTGTTTAATCTCCTCTTCGTCATTTATGACCTCAATATGAGACCATTAAAATGGCTCTCTGTCATGACTGTCTGAGTCATGGATGTTCCTCAGTCAGAATGAGAAGTTCTTTGTGTGTCAGATGTTATCACTCCCAACTCTTTGTTTTTCATGACAAAACTCAATGATTTCCTTGTCTCATTTGTAATGACATTATACTGATATACAACTAATAATACTTTACAAACCTTGTCGTAAGTTCCCATACGTGATTTAATGGTGTCCTAATAATGCATCACAGATGAGGCTTTAAACTGTTTTATTGATCAGTTGGAATCACTGGCCACTGCCAACCCTTGAGCTCCATGTGGCTCACGTTTGAGTTCAGCATCATTGTGTATTATCTCATTTGTCATTAGTCCAAATTACATAACAGCACGATCATGCAAGAAGGACACTTGGCCTATGCTCCGATTGCCCAGCTGGAGCGCTGACATTCCCTCACATTTGTCCTGCTCCACATACGAGTGGCTGCTCTCTGTCTGGAGAGCCATGGACGCTGCCTGTCAAACGGCGGAGTGTCGGCTTTCATGCTTGTGTGGGACAGCTGGCTGAATAAGTCGCCTACAAGTGCGTATCTCATGCTCTCAGCTGAGTCACATCGTCTTTTCAGCATGTTTAAACATGTTCATTATTCTGGCGGCGCTTTATCAGTTCCAATCGCTTCCAGTTTGTATCTCTTTGTCAAGCATTCCTTGTCAGTGTTGTTGTTTTTCCAGTGTCACTTTGAATATAGTGAGTTAAAGAGATTATCTCATTTGCCACTGACTTCATCATCATCACTGGAATTCCAGTGGAGTTGACTCAAAACACACAAAGACATGTTAGCCGTAAATAAAATAAAAATGAAAAAAAAGACTCATGTTTAGTAGTAACTTGCTACTTTTCATCAGCCCAAGCGGGTCTTCTTACACAATGAGTCCGACTGAAATGTGGCCACCTCTCCACTGGCCTCCTGTATTGGGTGTGTCGCTGGCGCTTCTGGCCCATCCTCCCCTCCCCTGAAGGGTTAAAGCCATACAGCAGGCAGTTTCTCCCCCACTGTGCTCGGCTTTGCTTGTTTCAATAAATGGAGTCCGTGCGCGCACACACACACCCCTCCTCCATACGTCAGCCGCCGTTAGTGGGTCATACATCAGTGTAACCATGGAGTCGACAGCCACAACTGAACCATTAGCTGCTGATGAATGACCCTGGTTAAGACACCAGCGGTCCAAACTCTCTCTTTCCCCCAGGACTGTGCACTGACATGCAATGATCACAGGTTTAACTGAATGTACATTAAGATAAAATCCCACAGGCTCTGTTTGACTCTGTTGCTTTAAGCAACTGAGACACAAAGTCACAAGACTGGACTGTCATGGTTGAGGAAGAACATAGTACGATAACATAGTTGTGTTTCTGACGAGAGCTATTTGAAAAGGCAGTGCTCTGGATGTCCTTGAGAACTTGAGAATGGTGATTTTGTTAAATTCCGCTGCTTATATTCCCTGAACAAACATGTCGGCGCTGCCACTGAATTCACTTTGAACATTTCAAGTATAGCCTGGGCTATCTGTATGTGTTGATGAATCATATCTTAAGATCCCTGTGCTGCCTACTGGTTTTCTGATACAGTGTTCCCTGGTTTATCTGGGAGGTGAAGTTCATGGACGCGACAGTTGATGCCCCGTAATGTAACCCCTGGGTAGTGCAGATCAGCAGATAAAAGTGTCAGTAACTAGTAATGTCATGTGTAATGTATTTTCTTGAATTAAAAACTGTGTCATAAAAAACCCCGCAGTTGTTTCTCTGGAGGTTGGAGCAGGTCATATATCAGATAATCTATGGCGCGTGTCTGCAATCTCATCGGGGCAGGTCAATGTCGGTGCTGATATCGGGGCAACATTCTCTCTCTTATGAGTATGGAAATTATGATGATTTTGACTTGTAGCTTGCTTCTCCTTGTGAAAGCAAACAACTGCTGCGTTACTTGTGTTTCAGTAAAACAGTATTTCAGCATCGAAGCTGTCTGCTCTCGGTCATGATAGGTAACAACAGGTCAGGTGATCAGTCAGAAAACTGCAATAGGTGCACCTGCAAATATGAACTTTACAATCACTTTTACTTTAGCCAAGTCAGCAGAACTAACCCTGTGGTCTTCACCGCCAGACATCTCGCTGACAGAGGGCACCGTGGTGCATGTCAACGGTTCGGTCCAGTGCGAGGAGCCGGAGCACGAGCACGACGCGTCCCAGCTCAACATGCGTGGCGTCTTCCTGCACGTGCTGGGTGACGCCCTGGGCTCGGTCATCGTGGTCATCAACGCCATCATCTTCATATTTGTGTGGCAGCCGTGTGAGAAGGACGAGCTGTGCATCAACCCCTGTGTCAGCACCCATGACACGGACCACCAGCACGTCAACAACACCCTGGTGGGCATCGACTATGGTTCCACCAGCTCACCTCTGAAGGTAGCCGGTCCCTGCTGGGTCCTCTACCTGGACCCCACGCTGTGCCTCATCATGGTTTGCATTCTGCTGTACACCACCTTCCCACTGCTGAAGGAGTCGGCGCTCATCCTGCTGCAGACTGTGCCCAAGCAGATCAACATCCACCAGCTGAGCGATCGGCTGCTGGGCCTGGAAGGAGTTCTGGCCATCCACGAGCTGCACGTGTGGCAGCTGGCCGGCAGCCGCATCATTGCCACCGCGCACATCAAATGCCGCGATCCCACGTCCTACATGGATGTGGCCAAGAGCATCAAGGACATCTTTCATGACGAGGGGATCCACGCCACCACCATCCAGCCGGAGTTCGTCACTTTCAACTCAGAGTCCCGGGACTCCCTCTGTGAGCTCTCCTGCCGGACTCAGTGTGCTCCCAAACTGTGCTGCGGCGCCGGCGACAAACTCGTCCAGGGCTCGGACAAGAGGGGCGACTATAAGCCCCCCTTGGCCTCGGCACTTGAGGTGGTCGTCGAGACCCCGGATCATGCTGCGACTGCTCGGGATAAAATCGCCCAGGAGGCCGAGTCTTCTCTGTGACTCATGGGGGAGGAGTCCCGAAACCACACTCGGTGTTAGCAGGACACGCACTCTCCACCAGTCCCCGAATAAGCAATCATCCTCTGTTCTGCCTTTGTTTTCATGATGGCAGCCCCCTGAAGGCTCGGGTTCAAACCCCGAAAGTGAATGTTTTCCATGGTGGCTCCCTGAGAGTGAAGCTCGGAATGTAGTTATGTCAGAGTGCGAGGGGGAAGCCGTGACACACTTCTCAAACAAAGTCTGCCTTTACATTCAACCACGCGTGGATCATTGATTTGTGTAGAATAATGAATCATAGTTTATTTCAGAACCTTCAGAAGGTTGCTGGTGCGAGTCCACCGACCTCTCCGACGACAGCAGTGTTCAGCACCTTGTGTTGTCGTCCCAGGTGCCAAAGCTTCTCTCTCCAGGACTGGACGTGTCCTGAGAGCATGCGCGCTGAGAGTCATTCTATTGTTCGGACCTTAATGTTCTTTAACCTCTGGTCCTCCTTGGACGTGTTGCATAATAATTAAAATATTTATTAGTAATTATCTTTGTAGAGCCTGTGCACATACTTTATTTTGCAATCATCAGCACGTTTTTTGGCAGATGCAGTCGTGGTTTCTCGAAATTCCCAGGCCTTTTCTCTTGTCACTGCCTTCTTGAACCTGCTGCATTTCATCTCCACGTCACGTCGTGAACCAGAGTGTGTCGCTGTAGAGTCGCTGTCTAGCGTCAAGTGTCGTCAATGTGAACCAGTAACTGGAAAGCCTTTCCCAGTAAAACTCATGAATGTGTCGGGCACTTCTGACAGCCAGCTGTTTCGGAGACCCTTGCATGACCAAGATTGATGTCGGGTGCTTGTTTCTGTTCAATCACCAGGAGCTTGACTCAGGAGCTCCAGCTGCTGCTTCACCAGAACCCACTGGTGTCCTCCGACTGTAAGTCTCACCTGCCCTCTGTTCTCGGGCAGGTGAGCCGGCTGTTCAAGTTTGGATCAAGTCCACATGGTGGCCTTTTGTACTCGTAACAATTCCCCTCGCTCTTCAGGTTCCGTGAAGAGTTCCACTCCTGATAGAAACGTGTATGCAATGTCGCTGTGCTGGAAGTCTTTTTTGGCACATCTGGAGTCACTTTTATTCCACGTCTGTTTCAGACTTGATTTCAATGTGATATCTGGAAAAAAAAGTTTTTTATTATTTTATTTTAGATATGACATGTCTGCTGATGTGTTTTGATATATCAAATGTCCCTGTCCAATGTGTTCAGTTGTGAAATAAACTGTTTGCTACAGTCTGTATAACAAGCACGACACTCGTCCGGTTCGTTCTTCATGTTTCTAACATGATCTAATCTCTGTTGACTTTTATTCTTGAAGGGAATGAAAACACCAGCCTCTTGTATTGTGTATCTGGATTCCTGAACGGTGAGGTTTGGTTCAGATTGAGCTGAATTGAACTGAACAATGATAGGAAAAAGCAAATTAAAAAGAATCTGTAAATGGAAATGCTGAAGATTCTGTGGAACAGACAGAAATAGAGTCACTGGTGATGTTGAGGAAGAAAAATCATCTGATAGTTTTATACTTCTTCAGTTGAATGGATTCTCAGTCAAATAAGAGAACGAATCCTGTAAATCATAAATGTTCAAGAATCGTTCGTAACCATGGTTCTAGTATGGTCTCATAGAGAACAAAAAATGTTTATCTACAACCCATCACAACATTATGACCACCCACTTGGTTAAGCTTCCAAGTCTCTGACTCAGTCACAGGTTAATGATTCGCCACCTTTTTTACAAACGTGCGAGCCGAGATCACATGACGCGCAGCACATTTGATGGCGATGGCAATGAGTAAATAGATCGGATGGTAATAAGATGTTTCTGAGGGTGGATTACTGTTCCATCTAAAGCTAAGCTTCCTCCCAGCTGCTGGTGGGAACCTCTGAAACCACATCAGTGCGACCGTTAGATCCACAAACATGGAGCTGAAGTAGCTACACAACCTCAAGAGAGGTTCATCTAAGACAAGAGCATGTGAGCGCTGCCATTACACTGATCCATCATCACGCCGCCGAAGTAGTTCAACTCAGACTGCTGAGTCAGCAAGTGAGCTATGACCCCAGGGGGGCCCCTGCAAGTCCAACAAGAACAGGTCGCTCTCCTTTGTGTGTGTGTGTGTGTGTGTGTGTAATCCAGGTGTTCTCTGCACGACGTTTGCCAAAACGCTGACTCAGTTCTGAGCTCCTTTGTTTGCTCTCTCATGTTTATCTTAAGCAGGTCAGGGCTACGGGTAGGTCGGGCTCGACCTGATCCACAGACGTGCGCGGCGACATCTCTCTGCAGCTTCACTGGGATCTTTGGATTCAAATGTGTCGTGGGCTTCAATTGACTCACATCTGTGTGTAAATCAATGAATCCAGTGATGCTGTCGTGTCTTGCCCTGAGACATGTACTGGAATCGAACCGAGTGACCACTCAGCTATCCATGCTGCCACATTTCCCACAGCTTATTCAAGATCAGGCCAGACATTCCTCCCCTGGGTACCCTCCTCCAGCTCTTCAGGGGAAGGCGTTCTCATGGCAACCAAGAGAGTCTCTCCAACAAGTCCTGGGTCTCCCCCAGGTCCTTTCCCTGGGCAACCTCAAATGGCTTCTCTTAATGTGGAGCTCAGTCGAGACAGATTGTGTCCCAACCGTGTGGGAGTGTAGAGCCTTTTGGCTCAGCTCTTCCTACACCACAACAGACTGAGTCCTCCCGACTGAGGACGCCAGTCCTTCTGTCCTTCCCGTGCCCCGTCATTCCCCTCACTTTGGAGCAAGATGTTCAGATATTTCAGCTCCTCCACCTAGGGATGGAGGTCACCTCCAACTTGGATACTTGGCACCCTTTTTCATCATGGAGAGTAAAGAGGAGCTGATTTTCATCCGGGCTTCTTCACCTGCAAACTGAACCTCCAAATCTGCAGAGAACCTGAGGCCACCACACTGAAGAGCAGATGAAAATAGGAAACAGATCTTGTGACAAGGGGGCTTGGCTGTTGACTGTTGTGGCTGAGCTCTGACCTGTCACAACAGACTGGGCCTTGTTGATTCAGAGAAGATCTTATGTAAAGAAACGTATCTTAGTACCACACCAGGATCCAATATCAGCGTGAAAGCCCCTGAAACCAGCAGGACAGGACACCTTTAGCTCTGTTATGGTGAATGAAAAGGATGACTCCACTGACTCCCATGTTGAAATGAGGCCTTTAAAAATATGTGATTCATTAACTGTATCCAAACACTTGTCCTACAAACCAATCTGACACAGCGAACACACTGTCCTCCTCCACCAGGACCTCCCCCCCAACCCATCTGCAGTGGCAGAGGTGAATCCGTTTACTAGCAGGACGACCTTTGACCCCCATGCCCATGTACTTATTCCCGCTGGCCCTTGTTGAACTCACCGGTTTGAAAATCCCAGGAACAAAGCCAGTGAGACAGATGGTTGGAGGGGACAGACACACACACACACTAATACTACACACAGTGCAAACAGCAACACACACGATTGGAAGTTGATATGGATCGTTCATTTGTGTATTTCAGTTGTAATCCCTGGGATGAGCAGATGGGATTACCCGGAGAGCATTGCTCAATGGCACAACGGCAATGCAACCAACAGAGAGTGAAGAAGAGGAAAAGGACCAATGAGATTCATGGATATAGAATAATAAGAAGAAGAAATGTTGCTGCAGGAGATCCGCCCCTGGTCTCCCACACTCTTCTAAGAAAGGCCCTAATCTGACCACATGAGCTTTTCTTCCATCTCATGTGACTAAGATCGGAATGTTAACAAGATCCTCACTCATGGTGATGATGAGGAAGATGATGACGATGACATAACTCTGTTTGAAACAAGTATATGGAAGATTTTACGTTAAAAAAAAAAAAAATATATATATATATATATATATATACATATATAGTAGAAAACATTTTAAATAAAAGAACAAATAAAAAAGAGAATACATATATATTTAATTAATAACATCTGTTACAATTAAAATATATATATTATTATTATTATTTATTTATTTATTTTTAGAAAAAGTCACACACAAAAATAGCAAGAACAGAGTCGGAGGTGAAGCTGTTATTCTGCCTCACGTTTGCTAATCGCTGACGTGCAGCCAGTGTTATCAGTTTTATTACCACTGACTGAATATAGTGGTGTCAAGCTTCATCATAATAGATTAGATGTATGACCAGTTATGACTCAATGGCCTCCCTTTACAGCCCTGACAGGTCTCCTTCAGCATCACCGCACCGGTGAAGCCAGACATGTCAACTCAACATGCAGCGCTTTTGTTTGTCAGATCAAACTCCTGCCTGAACTGTACATACTGAGCAGACGCTGAGAGTCTCTAGTGTTCCTCTGCCACAGCTCAGACTTTGCCCACATACCTTCGAGCGCTCATCCTTCAATTATTGATTCCTGCCCTGATAAACGTGCAATGTTAGCATTGGAGCGGGTTTTCTTTCTCTGCCCATCATGCAATCTGCATCCAGTAAAGATATCAGCGTCTTCAGCGGCACGTGGATCCACTTAGTGGCCACTATCTGTGGAAGACAGAAGGTTAAGAGTCATTGCTTCTCATCAATGCTGCAGAGAGTTTGTTTACATCAGCCACTTTCTTTCAATCGGAATAATAAAGGTGAGCCAGTCACTTGAGGCAAAGCAACAAAACACGCAAGAAATAAAAGTCTACCACATGATACTTTATTATGCACTGACACACATTAATTCAACACCAGGCCATAACACCAAATGACAATAAAATAAAAATGAGATGGAAATACAACAATGGAAAAAAAAAGTTTTATTTCCATGTATTGAATGGTCAACCAGCCTGCAAATTTAACCACCAAAATATTTACATATTTCATATATAACTGAAACACAATTCTATAAAAATGAAAGCCAGATGCAGCAAGACTATACCAGAACTAGAAAGTGAATGAAAAATGATAAATATCATGTCCAAAATTATTGGACAATAAATTAATTTATTGAAACAGATATATTATATTATGAGATATTATTTTATCAGTATGCAGTATTAAATCAAATATCATTAACATTATCAAAGTAATAGCTTTTTTTCCATTGACTCCAGAACGAAATTGAAATAAAGCGTTGATATTTAATATTACAAATGAAACTCTACACGGCTGCTGTCAGCCTGTTGATACACCAGGGTATTCACAATCTGACCTCAGCGTACTCAACGCATACTAGAGGCTTCGAGTAAAATGGGACTCTGGACAAAGGCCAATAAAAACAGCTATGTCAGCAAATGTGTTTTTTTTTTTTGTGGCCGCAGCATGTGATCTGTCCTAAGCTTCCTTCCCTGCAGCCAGTCATCACAATGCTCCTCTGTGGCTGAGAAAATACCTCTTGAAATGTGTTGAAAAACATGTCTGTCCTTCAAAGTCATTATAGTGACACAAAAAAAGTTAGCATTAATTTGGAATGTAAAAATGTGAGAACCCCACCAGCAATGTTTCTGTGAGCCAGGTAGGCAAGTGGAATCATTGGAGTAACAAATGTACTCTGTTAACCCATTAACCTCAGCAACAGAATTGTTTTTCTGATATTTATAAAAAGTTATATTGACTATCTATTAAAAATATATACTTTATATATATATACATTTAAGTTGTAAATTTCTTTTTAAACAGAACAGAAGTGTTTTTGTATTTCTCTCAGTATTATCAATCATTAAATCTATTTATTGTAATTATTATGTAATACTACCAAAATAATATATCTGAAATAAAAAGTAAAGTTGAATGGAGGTAATGATTAAAAGAATATTGAAACCATTCTGCATTCATTAGCATCTACTGCTCACTCCTGTGATGTGGTCAGCAAAGTTAAGCAAGAATTTAGTTTCGATAGCTTTTGTTTCTGGCTCCTCTGCAGTCTGTGCATTGAGTTTGAGGAAGCAACAGTCCAAACTCAATCATGCACGAGGGGAGAAATTTTCACCGCCATCCAGTCCAGTCTTAAACAAGGAGTAAGAATTTCAACAGAATGCAGCGCCGTTTCTGTTTGACCTGGAAGGAAAATGTTTCAGTTTAACTTGTGAGAAGCTGATGTTGACATGAAGCTTCTCTGTGGTGAGCACCTCAACTCTGATGTTGTGCTCTTTCACTTCTCCTTGAAGCACAACCATCCGCTTTCAGCAATTCCTTCCTGTTTGCATCGGCAGTTGGCATTTGTTATCTCTGCTTTCTAAAGAGCAGCATGTTGTTCTGTTTCGAGCACTTTAGGTGGCCTTTAAATCAGAAGGGAACGAGAGTTCACCTCAGTTAAACACATGTGAACGTCTTGCAGACCACATATAACATGACTCGGCGGCTCAGACTTGGCCCAGGGCCTTGTGTTTGACACATGCGTTTGCACGCGACACATGAGTTCTTGCACAGTGATTTCTTCACCAGTTTGTTGAGACAAATCTATTTATTGTCTTTTGAAACACAAACACAATCAACTGCAGCAGGCGCTGCACTTTCTCCACCTTCTATCAGGAATGTGCTTTTATCTAGAGGCGTCTTATTTGTTCAGAAGGTGCTGCGCCTTCTCTGAAAACCTTGGGAGGATCTGCATGTTCCACCTTCCACCACCTGAAACAACGCACACATAGTTGATGTAGCGGAATACGCCTCTCATACTTGATAAAATGGCAACATGGCCACAGTAAAAGGAGATACTGTATATATTTGGGATGGTCTGGGAAAATGTGTTGGCTTGATCTCACAGCATTTTTTTGTGATATTGCACCCCCTGTTGGTCGAAAAAAAAAAACCCTGATCACTTCAAATGAAAAATCACTTCAACGACAAAACCTTCAGGAATAATAAATATATTTTTTTCAAAAGACTAATAAAGAAGATTAATTGAAATTGACATCTGTATCTTATTGACTGACCTATGAAGAAATTGGTTGTGAAATGTCTGAAATTAAAGAGCTTTGGACTGAGTGTAATATTTTAGAAGGTAAGTTGGGACTAGTTTATTTGGGGCTTATTGTCGAAACGATTATGCAAATTTAGTGACTATCGTCAAACGGTGAAATTTGTATTCTAGTCGAGACAATGTAATAAAGTAACATTTTCTATTTTCCTGATTTTGATTAAATCACGTTACATACAAATGGATTTGGAACGGGACACCTAAAATAAGGAAACAAAGTTAGGCCAGGCGTAAAAGACAGAAATGTAAAACTAGTTAAAATAGTTAAAAGAACGCTGCTCTGGCCACAAGCGTTTCTTTACTAGGTTGTTCATAGTTTCACCCGACAGAGGGCGCTGTTGCATTTTGTCTTTCCGTTCAACATAAATGGCAAGTTAACTGTCCCTTCTGCTGTTCATGCACACGGTACATGGAAATGTATAAAACGTAAGGTAATTCTTTATATGATAGATAGATAGATAGATAGATAGATAGATAGATAGATAGATAGATAGATAGATAGATAGATAGATAGATAGATAGATGGATGGATGGATGATAAACAGACAGACAGACAGACATACAGATAGATAGACAGACAGACAGACAGACAGACAGATAGATAGATAGACAGACAGACAGACAGACAGACAGACAGACAGACAGACAGATAGATAGATAGATAGATAGATAGATAGATAGATAGATGGATAGCTAGATAGATAGATAGATAGATAGATAGATAGATAGATGGATAGCTAGATGTTGACCTGGAGGACCTGAGGTCATGTGCTGTTCTCTGAGATATGAACTGAGGCGTTGTAAATAGGATACAAAAACACACGTGACATTCCCAGGTAGACAGCGGTCCACATCTGTTGACAGGCAGGTCAGTGCCAGACGGTGGCTAATCCAATCAGACGCGTGGCCTGGTGCTGGACGTCACCTGGTGCTGGATCAACTCTGGGGTTGTGTTCGCACGTGCAGACATGAGCCTTCTCAACATTCACAGCAGATCATTGTTCTGGGTGAGGCACCTGCTCAGACGTGATATCAGCGCGGTGAGTGGGCTGAGTGCAGCCAACTCACCTGCCCATCTGTCCATGAGCTTCAGCAAACACACGGCAAGATCAGCCATCTGGGCCAGATATCTTGTGGCCCCTCTGGTCTTGCATGCTTATCTGACTATTTCTTACGTCTGTCACCTTTTCAGCCAGAGGTGGGCAATTAAATTTCCCAAGGGGCCGGGTTATATATTGTGACCGTTGAGAAGGGCCGTCAAACACAAAGAGAGGAGGACAAGAGAAAATTGAAAATTTGAAATTTGAAAAATGAATTTACACTGTAAAAATGCATAGAAACTGTTGGTTTGTTGTGTTTTATTTAATTTAAAACACATTCCATTGAAAGATTGTCAATGTGGCTCATACATTTCAAAATTTACTTTCAATTCTGATGTATTTTAAGGGACACGAAATACTCCTACTAAAATAGCCAACGGAAAAGATTTAGAAAAATAATTAAACAAGAAGGTTATGTTTCAGTTACATCATAATAAACAAAAAACAATCCATAAGACAAAATGTCAGAGACAACAACAATGTCAGTTTTATAGTTTTGCTCTGACTCCAGGAGGGCCACATAAATACAGTCAAAGGGCCGCATTTGGCCCCCGGGCCGCAATTTGCCCAGGTCTGTTTTAAGCTATGGGTCTAAGATTCACGCAAATGATCCATCTTTTTTTTTTTTATGGGAGTCTTAATATTATCTTTCCCGCCAAAACTATGAAACTTGTGCACACCACAGGTTAGTTAGTAAAGCCCGAACTTGATCCCCCATTGGTTTGATAAATTGCAATCGGTTGTGTTTGTCCTTGAGGAAAACTATTGGTTTATTCTGCGGCTGAGTACAGAACGGTGATTGAAGAGGTGAATAGAAGTAGACTGCAGTGGAAACGGGGCTGGCAACTCTCACCCGGTGTGAGACTTAAGGCGTCCCACACACTCTCACACCGGACTTGCCATGTTTCACGCTGTTGTAGCTGAGTAGCTTTAGGCAATAAACGTACTCTGAGATGCTGCATGTTGCTTAAAAGATCACTGTCAAATTGCTGAAACCCGTAGCAAAGAGAGGCTTGGTTGGTTTTTTTATGAACATGAGATTGATATCCGAGGCGGTCAACAGTGTTGCATGTTTCACGTGACGTCACTTGAGTCTGTCTAATAAAAAATCAGATCCAGGTGGAAGCATGATGCTGGAAGGCACACCAAACTGCAGTGAGGAAGAGGGACTGTGGGAGCCAGTGTCAGGACTCACTGAGATCCACAGGGAAACAGTGTTGGTCACATCTGTACACGCCAGGCAGATCCGGCATTTGTCAGATGTGTCTTTGTGTGAACGGCTGATCGGACCTGAGGGCTGTTCCAATTGATCGGTCACCGATCATGATCACCCGATTTCAGCGTGATCGGTGAATGCCGATCACTACCTGTCATTGCTGATCATAACAACCGTTCTCCAGCACTTGACGCAGCACGGAGAGTTTTCCAGGCTCATGAAAGTGAGACAGCTGGTTCCTCAGCAGCAGGCTGTTAGCAACACCCGCGGGTCAGAGCGTGACATTCGGAATGATGAAAAAAAAAAAAATTTCAGGTGCAGCGTCTGTGAGCCACCAGAATATGAAACTTTTGAAAACATCCGGAGTGTAATGGGAATTGTGCATTTATTATACAATATTAAAATTTACTAATAAAGAAGTTATTTACAGATGGAGGAATGCTGAGTAAAGAGTAAAAGTGTGGCGGAGTGTGCGTGAAAGAGAAGCTACAGGTGGAGTACAAGGACGGGAGTGAAGCACACTGGAGGCCTGAGCAGTAACTCAAGGGTCCAAGGTCAGACAGAGGAGGCTGGTGAGTGCCATCTTCTCCACGGCTGGAAGGAGCTGGTCCTGATAAGAGCGACCTGGGTCCGGGGGAGGGGAGGACGGCTTGTGATCGTTGCCATGGTTACGAGGGAGCCGGCGACCGGCACTGTGGTCAGCAGCTGAGGACCAATCAGACGAGGATGCAGCCCGCGTGGAGAAACTTTTGTATATAAAGGGGTCAAGACCTCAGGTCTCTACCTGACTACTGCTAAGGCTAAGTCAGGTGTAGGTGCTGACCAAGAATTCAGCGTATGTATTAGACTCCTCTGTCAGGGAATAAATGTCTTGGATATAATTTATCATTCTCACGAGTGAATGGACGCGCGGAGATACATGGGGGGAGTATTTCCAACAAGTGGAAGTGCAGTGCTCTCTGTCTTGGATTCACGCTCCAGTATGTAAATATTTCTCAGACATAGAACAGTTTCTAGAGATTCACCTGTGACATCGGATTACATATATTTCAGCTGTCCTTTTGACAGAATAGCTGCAGCAGTCAGCAAGGTTTTTTTTCTTGTCTTGAAGAGGTTCAGTATATAAAATGTGCCTGATTTAAAATGATTTAAAGTTCATTCTTTCACATCATGGACAAAGAAGGTCTCATCATTTTGAATACAAATTCATTGTCGATCCATGTGATCGATATCAGTATCAGTGGTCGGTATCGGTTATCAGCAGCAAAAATCCTCAGTGGAGCATCGCTACTGAAAAGAAAGTCATTGGCTCTTCTCTCTCTGCAAAAGTTGGAGTACAGATCTTTCGTCAATAGTGATTCATCTTATTGTAAATATGAAGTAAAAATCCTTAGCTACCGCTGGACAAACAAAGTTATCTAATCTAATGATAATATAACATGCTGGGAAGATCTTTCGCCACAGACACATGACTATTCCATGTCACGTTCTGCTCCTGAACTGCTTGTTCCTGACTAACCAGAGGTCAGAGGTCGCTCAGCCTTTTATTCAGCAGTGCATAAATGAGGCAGTGGAGGTGCGGGCTGCTGTGCTGGAACTGTGATTCTAAGGTTGGAGAATTTGAACCTTTGCTCACACCTACACGCTGAAGCAGCATCTCCACCTACGCCGTGACTGCCAATACAATCTTTTGTTCTCCACCAACTCATCTCAACCATTCCTGTCTGAAAAGTCATTAACAGTGCCAAGCTAATTGAAGGGCGCGGCCTCAGGTAGAAGAGCGCCGGGCCAGTTAACCGAGGTCGCAGCCCCGTCCTCCACGACAACATCCCTTTGATTTAACTCCAGCTCAGCTCACCGCGCTCCTCTTTATCTGCCTCTTCATCGCTCTCTCAGCTGATGGAGCTTATTGTGGACAAATAGGCTTAGCGCTGTCACCATGGCAACGGCGCATGGTAAAAAGCAGCATAAGCACTTCATCAGGGGGCTGTGATCCAACGCCTCCCTTTGGAGATGCTGCCCCCAGCCTCCCGCAACAAGTAAAGGCAGACTGGAGAGGCTCCTGGGAGAAAGGAGAGGAGGAGGAGGAGGAGGAGGAGGAGGAGGAGGAGGAGGAGGAGGGGGGAGATAAGAGTGAGAGAAGACAAGCCAGCTTCCATTTCTCTTCAGCACCACCATCTGCACCGTCTAAGTCCACCTTCTATCCAGTCAGGAGCTGCTGGAAACTTGGACAGAAGGAGACAACAAGGTAAGAAACTAAACAAGTCATTTGATTCAAGTAACTGGTTCATAGAATCACGGAGGTTTGAAGCCTCCTCTGGCTGTATTTAGGGACAAAGTCCTCTTTAATTCACTGTTTTGGTTCCAACAACTTTTGTCATTGATCCATGTGTTCCAAGATAATGGTGAAACTAACTGCGCCTGGTCGTAGTTCAGGTCTGAGTGAATGATGTTTTGCCTGCTCAGCAGCCGACTGCCACACTGGACCTCGTATCCTCAGGGATTCACCGCGGCCATGTCCACATCCGAGCTTGCAGATTAAGCCAAGATTAAAACGAGGACAGTTATCAAACATGACACCGGGTTGAGTCAGCCAGTCGACCGACTGAACAGAAGGAACACGTTGCTTTTTTAACTGAGTTATCCTTTAAGGTAACAAGGTGCTCGCTTCAGCTGTTGACTTGTAAGAACATTACCGCTGACCTGAAGGCCACCCGCGTTCAAACACACTGACCTTAAAAGAGGACTCGGTTTGCCTTTTAAATGACATGCATGTCTGCAATGAGAAAGAAAGACAGAAAATACTTTAATACGTACTTTAATAAGGTACTTATTGTGCAGTACTGTAGTATTTATAGGACCAAAGTACAAAATATTATTTTAGAGTTTAATAATTCCGTGGTTTGTTACTTATATTTTCATGTGCTCTTGTAATTTATTTATTTTTAAATAATCCTGTTCTTCTTCTTTCATTTATCTGATGAATAATAGTTATTATAGAACAACGCTGCTACTTCTAAAACCCCTATGACAGCTGCTCGAATGAAAACTAACATGGCTACAGTGGATAAACAACTTACACAACCAGAGCTAGCACTCACTGCTGCCTTACTACAAGTCCGACAACTTCAGTGACAAACAATGAAACTAATGCTTATATCTGTAGCTCAATAAAATGCCCTTAAGGGCCACGTTCTTACCTCTGACTGAAATTTCGGGGCCGTCAAGCCTGAAGACTGTTAAATGTTAGAGTTTTTTTTTAATGGGGAAATGAATGAAAAACACATTAATACTTTTCTACATCTAATATCTATTGATTCATTTCTTATTTCTGAGGGACAAAAATAGTGTTAAATACTGAGAATTACTCATTTAAAGAATATAATTCCGAAAGAAAAATTCAGTTTAATCTAGTATTTACATAGTTTTTGTGCCGACCTGTAGCTAGTACCACCACTTGTGTTGACTAAACTCTGCTGTGACCACTATGTATAAAACTATGTTAGTTTATTAGTTTCTACTTTCATGACCAAATGCACCATCACCGACTTCCTGTTTTGTTATTTTCCTCCACCTTCACCCATCTCCAGTCACATCCTCTAGTCACACCTCTTCATGTCCTCATCCATCCATAAACCTTCTTCATCTCCAACACTCTGGGTTGAACTCTGCTCACCAGTGACCTTCTCTCCTCCCTAACTTTGTCTCCACACTCCGATGAGCTCTGATCTTGTTCGCCCTGCTGACTCCCAATGACAACCTCGCTATCTTCATCTCCTCAGGGGGGCTGTAAAAGGGGGACATGGCCTCCTGGTTCAGCTGGAACGAGCCGTACTACCGGAGCCCCCGGCGGGACCCGACAGACGTGGTGACCGACACCTTGATGCTGGAGCTGACCTGGCAGCTGAAGGAGGCGGAGAGGCAGCAGAGAGAGAGGGAGAGCGAGTACCGGCGTCTGAAGACGGGAGTGGACTACAGCTGGTTGGCCAGCACGCCGCGCTCCACCTTCACCATCAGCACCGGCGAGAGGCTGGGCCTGGAGGACCTGTGCTCCAAGGTTCCGCCTGTCAGCTGCGGCCTGGTCATTCTGAAGTAAGCGGACCGTGGCTGTGGGTGCTGTTCTCATGGATGCAGCTTCATGATGTGAAGGCGTTGGGTTCCGTTCCTGGCTCTTAGTGGAGTTGGCTCCAGCTTGGGTTTCCTCTGGACACTCTGGTTGCCTCCCATTCACCCAGAACTTTCACAGCCCACAAACAAATAGCAGTCTGTTTTGGTTGTGGTATATATATATATATATATATATATATATATATATATATATATATATATATATAAACCAGTCACCCCAACTGTGATAATTATAGTATCGTATAGTATCTATACAATTCGTGTTAGACATATTCCAAATGCGATGAGCTCAATCGGGCAGAAAGTGGCAGTAGCACACCCGCTAATAATAATAAAAAAAACCTTCAACACGCTGATAAATCCACATTTTATCGCTGTCATCACTTGAAAGATGATCACCCTCCGCCCTGGTTTCCTTCTGGCCTCTGGAGAGATGTGTCAGTTTGCGCCCTGACACAACGTTCTTTCAGCCTCCAGTGTCTGGCTGTTGAAGCGGGAGGGTGTTTACATGCGACAAGCTGCGAAAGTTCAGGGACGAAGTGTTTGTGTGACTTTAATGAACTGCTAACCAGAGAATTGGCTGTGACGCCGTGTAATTACTGAGGTGGCGGTTGCTCCTTGTCAACATTGGCTTCACATTGGAGGGAGGAACTTGAAAAGAGGATTTAGACGCGATGGACGCAAACTTCTCTCATCTTATCATAGAGGTGTTGCAATGTATGAGTCTTTGATATATTCATAAATGACAAATCATCTGCTATTAATGAAGGTAAATGAATGTTTTGAACGTTCTTGCTGCACTAATTAGTTCAATGGTGATAAAAGAGTATCATATTGTTGATGCTAATATATTTTATTTTAAAAATCGAAAGTTCCATCTGTCTTTCTCTTTAAGATGGATGCTGGATTTATCCATTTACTGCCAGAAAATGTCACTATTTGATGATCCCTTTGCTGCTTGTGCCGAGGCTTTGATGTAGCTTGGGTGACTGTGGTGAAGCTGCAGCTCTGGTGTGACCAGTCCTCACTCTTTCGACTCTTCGGCGCTTTCACACTAAAGCTTGTTATGATGTGTAAATCAGCCCGGTCCCTGGTGTGAGCCGTGCCTTTGATCTTTGTGGCGATGTAGAAGAGGGGAAGGGAGATTGAATACCAGGGGATCAAAGTCACCGTAAACTTGTAGCAAAGGGAGCTGAGGGGAAGATGGACTGAGTATTTTTTGTTTACCTTCACATCTCCAGAGAATCTGAAGTCATCTGTCTTTCAGGTTTCGGGAAGCGATGCAAGCCAACGAGCCCGAGGTCCAGGACGTGTCCGCCCTCTTCCGCTCCGTCCTCCTGGAGGCAGTGCAGAACCTCAAGGAGGAGCAGCAGGCGCAACGGCTCACGCGCCAGTGGACCAACAAACGCGCCATGAGCGTCTCCCTCATGAACTTCCGCTCCAGGATCAAGATCAACCCGTTCGGGAGCGCGACCACTCTGACCCCGTCCGCGGCCAACGGGGCGCCGCTGAGCGACCTGAAGACGGTGTCGGAGGATGTGGAGCGAGGGACGGAGAGGGAGGAGCGGGTGTGGAGCATGCCCGACTTTAGATACAAGGGGACGGGGAGCAGTGAGGTTGTCTGACCAGCCGCCCGCTGGAACTTCACGAACAATCCCTGAACCTTTCACCTGACTCATTTACAAAGACTGTGCTGAGCTCAGAAGCAACCAGGAAGCTGCATCTCCCCCTATTTCTATGTGTTCATCGGGTGTCTATTCCACCATTCATCCCATCAGCAATGAAAATGGTCGGTAAAAATCATAATAATATATTCTTTGTTTTTTTTTTTTTTTTAAAGTCACTTCAGTTATCAATAAGTAGGAAGCTATATTTGTGTGGTAACGTTCACTATAATGATTGAGTTACCATAAAGAATATTATTAGGATTTAAATATTAGATTTTCATCATATAAATTATAAACAAATAATAATAGATATTATATAATAACTTTTTTTTTCTATAATACTCATTGAAAATGAAATTAAAAACAAAGAACAAACTGGAAGATATCTTAACTGAGAAGCTTTTTTTCATGGCAATATTTGTCGAATATTTGTTGAATTAAACACTTCATTTTGCTATTTATGACTGATATTTACAATAGATTTATGAATTTGATCATACCACATGACTAAGTGGAGGCTTCGTGTCAGATGATACTTAAGATTAAATTATCTTTGCTGGACAGATTCAAATACCCATATTCACACAACATAAAAAACGACTTTAATATGGTATAACATGAGCTAAAATGACAACTGCAGTCGCTCAGCCAGGCGCCTCTGAACTTATGGCCCTTCTGTTCAGCATCTCTCATGTACGAGAAACGCTTCCCTCTTTGAAGTGAAAAGAGGTTCATACTGAGTGTGAGTCGTGTGCTGCTGGATGAAAGATTCCGCTGCGTGGGATTCTCACATCTATTCACCGCTCAAGGTCTGAGAGCTTCCACACGGCTGCCTTCATCAGGACAAATAAACGAGTGCTTTATATCATCTCGAATGACATGGCTCATTTCTATACATGTTCATGCTTTTAGAAACGTTTGTTGGCGTTTCTTTTTATGCAAAACGTTGTGGTTTTAATTCAGTAAAATGAATGACAGGACCAACATTTCCCCCCCCATTCTCTTTGACAGCATGACAATGCCACGTTGCCAATCCCTTATACTGCACACATGAACATCAATGCCTGAAATTCTTCATATCTTCTTCACATATATGTGTATACAAAACATTTTTTCAGTCTAAAATTGCATCTGAAGATTAGCTGACTGGTAAATATACATTTTTAAGTCCCTGCCTGACATTACTGACATGAGGTAATTGTTTATCATTAAACTGCCCTGCAATTATTTAAGATTAGTCAGCATTTTTACTCGCATTTTATTTTTACATTAACATTATATTTTTGTGTGAACAGTATACGCATGAACCATCAACATCCATATATCTTATTTAGAGATCAAATATGGCATGTTAGACTAGTTTATAAAACACTTTATGAGAGGGCAGTGAGGACACTGGGCCACGGCAAGAAGAAACAATGGTACACAATGGCATGGTTGATGAAATATTATTATATATATTATTTTCAGAGGCCACTAGATGACGCTCCTGGCTGAGAAATGATTTGAAGTGTCATTTAACTAGTTGTTCAAATCAAAATATTTTACAGCACACAGTGCCATCTGGTGGCCTCTGAAAACCAAGACACTGTTTCATGAAACCACATCTACTACACACTGATGGGGATAAAAACTGTGAGGTCATTCTGCAGTCTTATTGAGTCGCTGTTGGACCTGTTTTAGTTCTGAGAATCTTTTCAGGAACTATTTTAGTACACAGTATTGAAGCAGAAAGGCTGGATAGAAGAAAAGAAAAAAAGTGACTTGCTTCTCAGCCAATTTAATGTGAACACTTCACTGTCTCTATCAGCACAAACTGGTCAACATTGACAATGTTAAAGTAAAATCATCCACAGAAATAATGTCACTCCAGCAGTAGAGACAAAAACTACAGGTGTTTGAAGATTATTTCCATACAATTCTCTCCTGACTTTTCAGTAGTTGTAAGACAAATATGAAACCAATTATAATAGAAGTGTAATCGGACATTAAAAATGTATTTTTTCCAAAACTATTAGACTTAATGTCTAACAAATGAAACAGAGAAAAACACTTTAACTAGAAAGGTTTGCCATGAAAAAATATCTTGTTTGACTCTTACACAAGTTCAATTAACGAAAAAAATTGTGTTTATAATATCAATCCTTATTATAATATCAAAACCTGGTCTGGCGTCTTGCAGCAGGTTAAATGAGATGTTTTGAAATGTTCTCCTCAAAAGCCTGCACTTACGCCTAGCAAACCTTCAGCCGAAGAAACGAGAGAAAAACACACACGATTGATTCTGATCATGGCTCTCGGAACATCACACAGTTCACCTGCTCCGTCCAACTCAGTGAGGAAGTGAATTCATCGCCACTTGAGCTGACCGCTGGGGCATCATCGTCCTTCATCACAGGGTGGAGTTGAGGAAATCCAGCAGCTCTGCTCGGTTTCTGTCCCTCTGAAACAACACAGCTGGAATCACAACTCAAGCAGCAGCTGATTTTGTTCAAGGTAAAACAGACATGAATCTGGAGCAGAGCATCAGTGGTTGCCATGGTTACACACATCATCGAAGCCAGTTGACCAGACAAAGATTTTGTGGTCAGTTTTTAAACTAAGCGGCGATCTTTTTAAATGTTCTTTCTGCTTACCTGTTTGTCTTTTTTAGACTTCTTGACTTTCATCTTTATTTTCTTCCCTGTGATCATGCTGTACTTGCCACCTTTCTTCCTCTCTTTCAAGTACTGGGAAACAGCAGGGGGCATTCAATGAACAAGTGGAGACCAAAACAACAGCAGAAAACAAATCCTAAAATAACTGCATAGCTGCATAAATTTAATTTACAACAGTCAGTTGACTTTGTTTTAACTTGCTGTTTTTGTCCATAGTTGTGCAGCTTAATAATTTGGCTTGTCCTCCTGAAACCCAACTACCTCAGGACTACATAAATAAAAGGCCAGCATGAACAACCTTGGAGATTTGAACTGGTCCAGAGTCATCTTCTGCCTCTTTGGATTTCTTCTCCTTCTTGTGTTTATGCCGCTTCTCCTTCTTCCCCTTCTGGTCAAAGGATACAATTTTAAAAGTCGCCTTATGTCATTTAAATTTGCAATTGTTCTTAAGAGAGCACACAACATTAAACCTTCTTGCTTTTGTCCTTTTTTCTTTTCTTGGACTGTTTTCTGGATTTACTCCGTGAGTCTGCGGACAGAAGCAGGATTACAACAGCACGGCGGAGGGAAACTTGATTTCATGTGTCAACAAAACAAAGAGCGTACCGCTACTCCTGGAGCTGCTACGACTGGAAGAGCGGGATGACGATGATGAAGAAGAGGAAGAGGATGAGGAAGATGAGGATGATGATGAGCTAGAAGAAGAAGAAGATGACGAGGAAGATCTGCTACGGCTACGCTTTCGCTTCTTTTTTTCTCGACCTAGAATGAATAAAGGTAAACATACAAGTAAATTACAAACAGAGTTGCATGACAATTATTAACACTGAAACTGCAGCTTTGAAAGGTAAAAAAAAGTTCATATGTCCAGAAAAAGATTACAGAGCAGTTATCACTGCCAACTCAGTAAAGGTATGTGGTTTGCACTAATGCTGAATATAGAATTCTAAAAATAAAGGTGCAATCTCGTCTCCAGAGAAATCTTACTTCGACTGCTGGACACTGTCCGTTCTTCGGACCTGGAACTGGAAACTCTTCTCTCTGCTTTGGTAGACTACAAGACGAGCACAGACTAGTTACCTTTCGATATAACCACATAAAGCCACTCATTCTAAAACCTAGTGAAAGGAGTGCCGAAATCATCCACTCACCATGATGGAGAATGCAAGAAACGAGTCTCTAAATTACCGCACTGTCGAATATATATATATCTGAAAATATACAAATGAAGTGTTTTGGTTATCAAACGTTTTATTAGCATTAGCTTTCACACGTAGAAGCCATTTCACATCCCAGAATGCAACGTTCAAAACAAGAGCTGGAGACTTCTTCTTCGTTGATTGCAAACGCCGTTCGGTGCGATGCTGCCACCTTCTGTTCAGGTTAATAATACAGTACTGTATATCCAGTTTATGTTCATATATTTTGAGCTAAAAATGGCTGGAAAAAGTCAGGTAGCTTCGAATATATAACGGAGCAGATACAGTTTAGGCTTTTATGTTGAAAAAGAAACATTTTTTAAATTTTAGTTAATGAATGAATTGAGTGATAAAAATAAGTAATGAGTAAGAAAACGGATTTACATATATATATTTACACACACACACACACACACACACACACACACACACACACACATATATATATATATATATATATATATATATATATATATATATATATACATATATATATACATATATATATATATATATATATATATATATATATATATATATATATATATATATATATATATATATATATATATATATATATATATATATATATATATATATATATATAGCTTATAATGTGGTGAATAAGAAAGACTTCCATTGAGTTTAAGGTCATGATGTTACAGAAGACTGTCACGTTGTTTACAAAATGAAATAAAAAAAAAAACAAAACACAAAGACTTTATTCTTCAATATAGTTTCTGTGTTACAGGATAAAGAATGGAGCACAAAATAAAAAAATGCATTGTTATTGTACAAAAACATCTTTAATAGAACAGTATTAGTATACCAAACAAGTAGAGGCATTTCACTGATATAAAAATACAAAACACTGGGTGAAGAAGACATTGTACAAATTATTACAAACCAAAATTATATTGATGAACTCCTCCTGTGGTCAGTTTCATTCAGCTTGATTTATTTAAAGACATGAATCAAAATGTTGACAGATTTAACTTCACAAAGGTGTTTGCTGGTGCAGAGAAGTACCCAGTTTGCTTTACAGAACTTAAACAAATGTCCTTGGATGTGAATATGAAATATGTACATGAGTGTGAATAAGAAAGAAGGAATAAAGATGTTAATGCCAGACAGAAGTGCTTCAGAAGATCTTCACCATCCTACTATCCTTGTCCATTTTGGAGCCTGACCACCTCAGGCTGAGCAGAACTGGACTCCAGTGAGGTAAAAGTGTATAAAAAGTTAGCTTTAAAAGAGGATTTAACACGATGATGCGTGATGTCTAATTCGTTAAACCCAGTGTTCATGTTTACTCCGTGTTTTTTGGACGCCGCCATGTAAATGAAGCTCTTAAAAGGGAAGTAACTGATAGTTCATAAACGTGCTGATACTCTTCAAACATGCTGCTAAATAGAGAGACAAAGAACAAAGAGGGGGTGCAGAATATATATATACGACTCCTATTGGGTCTCAGTGTGAGGATCCCTGACGATAGGTCTCGAGTTACACCAGATCAAGTCTTTATTGATTCAAATTTGTGTTGTGGCTCTGGTTGTTATCACGGACTGAAGATTCAAACGGCAGAATGGTGAGAAATGTCCGGGTGAGTGTAACTGGTTGTTGATATTTCTGCCTCATCTTCAAACTTCAGCTTTGTTTTTGGAGTGGTCAGCGTGAGCCAAGCTCTCCTCGTTCTCTTCCTCCTCTGCTGGAACCTGCAGGGAGACACCTTTTCTGAGCACCAACCACACACAGAAGGAAGAAGAAATTCAGGTTCTCACCTCCCAGTAAAGAGAGTCGTCGAAGCAGTTCTGGTCCGGAGGTTGACCCCAGATCGGCAGCTTCATTATGAAACCTTGGATAGCCAAAGCAAGAGTTCAGTGCTCAGCAGACCGAGGTGATGGAGGCTCATGTGTCGCCTTGACTGACCTGTGATTGCTCCGCCCACCAGAGCAAAGCCCAGAGATGACGCCAAAGCAGCTGCCTGCATGGAGGGGCTTCCTCTGCACGACACAGGTCCACATGTCACAACCCACGACAGACATGAGCACGGCAGACAGGACGTGTAGGCTTACCCGTCTTTTTTACCCAGTGCCACAGCCACGATGCCGGCCAGGCCTCCCAGGATGCCCGGCATGCCGTGCAGGTTGTGGACTCCGCAGGTGTCCTGGATGCCCAGGTTGGAGGCCAGCACAGGCTGAGAGAGCAGAGTGGGAGCAACAGTTACTGCCATGTGGATTACTACCACCATTCCATCCTGCTGCCCCTGATACACTTCTGCATGTGATGCCTGTATTACTGTAAAATATACCATATGCAACTACTCAGAGGCAGCAGCATGTGTGAAATATTATCGTAAGATGAAGGCATTAAGCATTTCACACAAGAATTATGGTACTTTAGTCTCATTCCGGTCTGAAAGCAAACTTTAAAAAACCAATCTTGTCATTCAACGTTCTTCAATACTTTGACATGTTTCTCTAATTCACTCCTCAGCTGATGTGTTAAGTGCCCATATATATTTTGGTACTGCCAGGAGTACAATAAGTTGTTCCACATCTCCTCCGTCGGCCATCTTGCTACTGATGCTAGAGACTCACACTCAGGTACTTGAATCCCAGCGTGGAAATGATCCCAGCCACCAGTCCGATCAGCATAGCTCCGAAGGGTCCGATGTTCATGTCAGCACAGGTTCCCACAGCGACACCTCCAGCCAGGGTGGCGTTCTGGATGTGGACCTGCATCAGCGCAACAGTTGTGTGAGATTAGACATCAAACTTCAGAGCAGCAGCTGGCAGTTCCTTCTCACCATGTCCAGTTTGCCTTTGTGCTCCACCAGGCTGGACAGGGCGTAGGCCGAGAGCACGCAGGCGGCCAGGGACAGGTAGGTGTTGATGACGGCAGTGAGCTGAGTGTAGCCTGGATCTGCGATGGCCGAGTTGAAACTGGGCCAGAACATCCACAGGAAGACGGTTCCTGCAGGGTTCAGATTCCTTCAGCCCACAGTATTCATGCCGCTGATGCTGCGTCATGAGGCGTGGCTTACCGATCATAGCAAAGAGATCAGAGTGGTAAACAGAACCGTCATTTTCGTGACCATTTCTCAGGCCGGGACGGTAGAGGACCCGAGCCACCGCCAGGCCGAAGTAGGCACCGTAGGCGTGGATGATCATGGACGCTCCCACGTCGTTGGCCTGAGACAGAAGACTCAGTTGCAAACAAGTTTCAGACTTCAGCATCAGTAGAAACTTACACCCATGACTTCAGCCACCAGGTGCTCATTAACGGAGAAGATGGTGATCTCCAGGATGGTCATGATGAGGAGCTGGACCGGGCTGGTCTTTCCCAAAACAGCTCCAAAGGAGATGAGGACTGTGGCTGTGCTGAAGTCTGCATTAATGATCCTGCAGGAGGGACAAGAGGTTAGAACTCGGACCCTGAAAACTGATGAGCAGTGAACCAGGTCCTACTTGAAGATGCTGATCTTGATCTTGCCGTCGTCCAGGTGCCAGATCCCCTGCATGAGGAGACCCCACTGCAGGCCGAACGCTGCCAGCAGCAGGTTGACCCCCACGCTGCTGAAGCCGTACCTCTTCAGGAAGGTCATCAAGAAGCCGAAGCCGATAAAGATCATGACGTGGACGTCCTGGAACACTGCAGGAATAGGGAAGGGAAAATCAGCGGCATTGTGGATTCACCGTTTCCACCACAACTGTTCCATTCTCCGAGAGGTTCTTGAAATTAAGGTCAATCAAAAGTAATTATGGGGAATTGACTCACACACAATCAGTCAGACTTAACTTATTAGCTAAGTCACATGATGATGTTGGACTGAGGAATGTCCACCGTCAAGGTCACTGCGGGACATGTGATCATCAGATGAAAGCTCCACTAAATGAGTCAGAATAATGGTCAACTATTCCTCCAAATCAAAAGATTTGTTGAGTTGAGTTGAAAACATTTTTGTAATTTAATAACCATCGAAATAGTGTTCACTGAACTTTAGTTGCTGTGATCTGATCTGGATGCTGTTAGCTACATGCAAAACACATTCCGTGCTGCAGTATATTTTAATAAAATTGATAAAATGTTCAGGACTAACTTAAAAGTGACCACATATTCTTTGTGCCTGCTGTGTGTGAGCTGCAAGAGCTCTGCCACACTACTGCCACCTGCTGTCTGTAAAAGATCATCACTGTGAGTGATATTTCAAACATGAATTACTTCAGTACAATAAATGTGGGTAAAAAGAGTCACAGTGAGGCTGGAAATGAGGACTCCATTTGCCAATCTGTTTTGGATTTAGTGGCTTGTAGTATGGCTTTACAACAGCCGAGCTGAGAACAGTAGACATCACCAGATCTTGGAGTAGATGCAAGTTATTGTAAAAGGAAATTCAACCCTAGACAGCTTAAGGAGTCGGGGCGTATCCTCATCAGTGAGGCAGGAAATTAGATTCTTGTCCACTGAAGCCCTGATGATGACCTACTAATGTGGAAAAGACATGGAGGTAAAGACCTGGAGACAATAGAACTCACATCCTTCCTCGCAGAAGGTCAGTCAGGATACCCCGACTTCATTATCCCAGGAAGAATCTAAGGTTGGAAAGAGCAGTCTGGCTGAACAATTGGAATTTCCCTTCATATATAACTCAGTATTCCTCATTCATTTGTGACGTAAAAACAGAAGCCAATTGTCATGATCACTTGGTCACGCTCACTTGAGTTTTGAATCAAGAGGCATCGTATCGTATATGCCTGTTGATTGATTTGAACGAGCCCTCCTCCCCCCACAGCTGTTTAGAGCGACCTTGCCCTCGATGCGTGCACCTTGACCTCTGTGGTCTCTGCTGGGAGGCTCCCCACATGGAGAGGCGTTCATGCAACCAGGGCCTGAAGTGGAAGTTTGCTGTTAAAGTAACACTGCCAAATCTGAAGAATTACAGGGCACGTTTGTTTTTGGTCGTATTGCTTTTTCATATTCAGGCTTATGCAACATTAAAATTCAAGAAAGTTGCTGGTGAACGTTTGGAACCGAATTGACCTTTTAAAAGTGGAGCAAATGTAAGACAAGTGTTGTTTTTAGTGATAGGTTATCAGAGAGACAGCAGCAGATAAGTTTGGATGCTGCAGCGTGTGGGTTGCGCCTTTGACCTTTTATGACCTTTTGAATTGCGCAAAACAAGTGTTTTGTTTTTCATGTTTCATGTTCAACAATTCCATCGCAAAATAGCACAAGGATATTTGGGACTGAGTGAAACATTAATCAGCAATTTAAGATGATATTATTCTATAATTTAGCAGAGCCCCACCCATACTAGGTTTCACCCACGACCAAGAAAATGTATATTTTAAATATTGTCTTTATTTACCAGCTTTTTTCAGTCATAAATTTGATTTCAATTGATTTTTCATTTTCGTAATGATAGTGTTAAAAAGCATAATTTTCTCAGTAAATTCTTTTTTTTATAAATTAAAATGATGAGTATAAATTCACTTGTACAAATTCAAAAGCATTATTCTTGTCGTGCGTTAACCTTTTTTTTTTTTCAAAATTCTGTCATAAAATATTTCTTTAACATACTCTATTTATGTTTTAATTACATGTCTTTCATTTCATTGTTTTTAACAATCAGAGAGCTACATTATACATAGATTAATGCAAAAAAATCAGATGATTATTTAATATAATGGTTATGCTATTATTAACATGACTGAGCCAGTGGATTAGATGAATGATGGACTCAAACAGTTTAAGAAATAAATATTAGAAACACGTATTTATGGTTCATTCTTTGTTTTAAAATGTCAAGGAATATCTAAACAGAAAAATACTTAAATCAACTGTTGCAAAATGAATATGCAAACAGAAAAAAGAGAGGGTGAACTATAATCTCTGGTGGCCACGCTGCCACGCCCAAATCTGTACATACAGTTACAGTTACACTCAGATAACGGCGCTGTACATGAGCTACGAGCAGCAACGGTGAAACCCTTCACTGCACTTGAACGGCGGACATCACATGACCCGCGAGCGTGTCTCAGTGCTGCAGCTGCGTGAGTCCGACTGATGGACGAGCGAGACCCCATGACTCGTCTTATTACAGTCACCAGATCCACACGTCCACCACCAACCTTCACTTCCATCTATTTCTGCAGGCGGTTATTGGAAAAGTGAGTTAAGGAAAATGGAAGAGCCGACTTTGACAATCTTCTCTTTTAATTTGACAAACTTGAGCAAGATGAAGAGCTTTGAAGTGGAAGTTGGCTTTTGCTAAATTTCAGAGCGAGTCCTCTTGACAAGACAGAAATCACATTTGTTTGACCTTTCTACACCAAATGTCTGGAGGATTTCGGGACACTTACTGGGGTAGAGCTCCATAGGCCCCTTCTCCTCGTGGGTGGCATTGGAGTGCGTGTCGTGTCCATGTCCGTGATGTTTCCCGTCATCATAAACCACGAAGACTGCGAACAGGATGATGGTGATAATCTCCAAAGCCAAGGCCACGATGGGGAACTTGAGCCTCATGTTGGTGGCGTACGCAGGCATCCTGGTTATCTGACTGTCACACACTTCACTTCACTTATTTTGAGTGAAGGGAGGGAGCAAAGTGGCGTCTGGTTTTTAACTGATGCTGGTTTTGGTGGGGACCAATGGCTGAGCAGGAGAGTGAGCAGGGGCCCCTGATGGTGAACTCCCCCCCCAGTGTACTTTGCTCACAGGGATGGGTTTCCTCTCTGGATGTCCGAAAACATACGAGTGACACCGGGGGGAGAGGATTCCTGCCCCGCTCGACTGTCACCACTTATGAATTCTGGTGCATTTGTTCTGACTTTATGGATCGATATGTGAACTCAGCTTCACTTGCCTGAGCATTTCTTGGTTGAGTGAATGCTCTTCCTCTTTTTCTGTTGTTTTGACTGAAACACCTGCAGTTTCCGTTTACACAGAGATGGGAGGAGGATTGGATGAAAATCAAGTAGAACACAAAGAGAACCACCACATAATACACATAGTGGAGTTCACTGAGCTGTTCAGTTGTCGGGCCAAAGGGTTCTGGTACCTGAGGGTGGAAGGCTGAGGATGGAGTGTAATGGAGTGTAATAAGCCAAGCCTTCAGTGGGTGTGAGAGGTTTTTTCGTATGTGGAAGAATTTATTTACTTTTGTCTGAGTGAATTCAGGTATGTGCCTTATGTCTCAGGTTTTCTATGTGGGGGTTCGAGGTTCTCTGTGTATATGGCAGAGGTTTTCCATGTGTGTCTCTGAGCTTTTCTTTAAGTGCATCAGAGGTTCTCTATGTGTGTCTGTCTGAAGTTTCCCATTCGTGTCAGACTATATATGTCAGACGTTTTCTATGTGTGTCTGAGGTTTTCCAGTTGTGTCTCAGAGGTTTTCTGTGTGTATGTGTGTGTCTGATGTTTTCTATATGTATGTCAGAGGTTTTCCGTGTGTGTTTGAGGTTTTCTATGTGTCAGAGATTCTATGTGTGTATCAGAGGCTTTCTATTTGTTTGTTAGATGTTTTCTTTAAATGCATCAGAGGTTCTCTACGTGTCTGTCTGAGGTTTCCCATGTGTGTCAGAGGTTCTCTGTGTATAAGTCAGAGGTTTTCTATGTGTGTCTGAGGTTTTCCATGTGTGTCAGAGGTCCTGTTAGAGGTTCTCTGTACGTGTGTAGGGTTTTTGTGTGTCTGAAGTTTGAAAGAGGGTTCCCATCTGTGTGTGTTTTCTGTGTGTGCAACGTTCTCAAGATTCATAACTTCATAACTTCAGTTTGGGTGGAGCAGTGTCCTTCCTTTGTGGTCCTCAAACACCCAGCGTTACATTGCTGACTGTAAATTGATTATGCTGATCCTTCATTCATTCATGAAGCTGCGCTTCAGCCTCACAGGTGTTTCACCTCACGTTGTTCCTTACACACATGCAACCATTCCATCCTCACCATGCTCTTCCAAGTCCACTTGTTTTCCGCTGCCGTGTTCCCACTGCAAACTGACCTCCAGGTTATGATCCTACAACAACCTCTCAAGTGCCTTTAGGCCAGAGGTTCTCAATGTTTATCAGGAGCTCCGTGAAGGACTTAATCATGACCACCAACATGTTTGTGTTGGAGAGCGGCTCTTCTCAGATTGTTTGGGAAATGGCTTCCAAATGTTATCAGAAAGTGCTGAACTACCAGAAATAATCTACACACGTTGGGTTATTATTCAATCAAGGCGCAGAATTTCCCTCTTATTTTTGGCTGGAGTTCATTCATTCATGAGGCCCGTGTCCGCGACTCCCAGGCTATTCATCATCAAACCAAGCGCCTCCTCCACTTCTAATATCCGTCAACGTCGTCCCTTGAGTCGCCCTCTCTGTCATGCAATCACACAACAGGAGTGTCTCTGTGCTTTCTGCACCTCTGGGGATCCTTCCCTCATTTGTGTTGTCAGCAGAGTTTAATACGAGTCGCTCTCACATTTCTCCCAGAGGTGCCTTGACTTTCTCTCACGTACAGTGCGTCTCCAGCTTCTCACACACTTCACACTTGAGCTGGATAATTGTGGCGACAACGTGGAGCTGAGAAATATTCACGCAGGAGCTAGTAATGTCTCCGCTGTGTGTACGTCCTGTTTACTCTTCATGTCTCCTCCCTAATTTGTCTTCACTGACTCATCACTCAGCTTCAACATTTTGCAGCTCCGATGAACGTCGTGATGTCAGCGGGAAATATATAATTTAGCTCTTATTTCGCCTGAAGAGCTCTAAATGATTCAGGATCAGGAGGATGTTGCCGAGAGGAGATTGAAGTTTCAAGTCAGATGCTGAGGCCGAGTCACCAAACAAACTCAACACTGAAACTCTTACACCATTACAGCACAGAGGAGAAGAGAAACACTATTTTATCAACCGCGTTTTTATCTAGCCTGCCTGTGAACTTGAAATTCCAGGAAAGCCATTAAGCCATTTATCTCCGCTCACTCTGCCCCTCAGCGAAGCCAAATAATCAACAGCGAATGAGCTCCATCCTTTGTCTCTCACGCGTTGCGCAACAGTCACGACTCTTCGGCGAGCGATCAAAGAGTCAACCTGTCAGATGACGGATCACCGGTACAGTGCCGGAAATGGTTTGCCAGATGTGAAGGTGCGGCTGAGCTCAGGACTGACATTTGGAATCAGCAAAGCTATTTCATTCAGCAGGGGGGCAGCAGGTCTCAAGCTACCCATCATGCACCGCAACAGTTGACGCTCCCAGCCGGTAGACTCCTTTTTTGACCCCTGATATCTACACAAACAACTTTAATCCAATTTTAACCTAAACTTTCCCAGTATGTAACTGTAATCCTAACAGTGTGAGAGGTTTTCAATTTCTGTGTGTGTCATTTTTGTATTCACCTCTGGTGAAAAGAAAATCTGGATATGTCCAAAAATGGAGAAAAAAACTCATTTTTTTTTCTTTTTTTTTTTCTGTTTCATGTCTTTGGACAGTTTTTGGTTCTTTGCTCTCCATTGACAGTACCATAGCTTTTCTGGTGCATAAAAGCAGTGCCACTTTCTCAAGTATTGTCTTTGAAATCTCATTCAATTCACCATATTTATTTATTAACTGCTTTAGCGTGTTCCTTATCTTATCAACCCATAGGTTGAGAACCAGTGATCAACAGAATGGAACAGAATGTAAGGCAGGCCGATCACCATGGAAGCTCTGAACCGCCATGGTAAGTTATTATTTATTTATGTATTATCACGTTCGTATGAGAAAAAAACATGTTCGTACGTTGGATGTGAGATGACTAGAAACCACCAAGCTGATGCTCCGACAGCACCTGCTTCTCAATGGACGTCTTTTTTTCTCGTACGAACGTGATAATACATAAATAAAAATAACCTACCATGGCAGTTGAGAGCTTCCGTAGATCACGACTGGGGTTTCCTGGAAACATTCCTGCACATCTTTCTCACGCAAAGGTCGATTCCTCCAGCCTGTTGTTGTGAACCCCGAACCTTACAGAACGTGGTCTTATCTCTCCAGCAGCGTGACCTCATTAATGCTCCTCTCACCCAACAAGATAAAGACCTCCGGGCCTCCCGAGAAGCTGTGCACGCTTCAGGCTGGATGGCTGCCACATTCCTCAGGCTGGAGAGCACTACCATGCGGAGCTGCATGTTCACATGATTGGAAACAGGCCAGAGGATGTGATGGACAAAACCCAGCATCTTCAACATCATTAATCATCTCTGTGTGGTTGTAATATCCCACTCTGCTCACACAGGCTCTGATGATCGGCTCCAGTTCGAATGTGAATCGTGATCGCCTCTTTGAAGTAGCTGACTTTTTCGGCCTTGAGGATCACAGCCGCGAGTAGCGCCAGAAAGCGTTCAATAAAACAGAAGATGCAAGATCAGAGCATAAAAGCGCAGCACTTTCATCATATTCAGTCTGTGGATTCTTCAAGCAGCAGCTCAGAATGTCTCCATCGCTCTGATTTTATATCGCCCCATGACATCAACTACTGAATTTATGACAAAATCGCTCACAGAAATTCACATTTCAGCAGCCAGAGAAAGTATGTTGCTGCCTTGCACACTATAAAAGCAAATTTGAAGACACTAATAAAGGTTTTCCTGAAAGAGGCAACAGGTTTCAGTGTCTGTGATTTAGCTCTCAACAAAGCAGCAGCAGCAGATGCAACTCCTCAACAGATGATCCAAGCTTAAGACCTTTAAATATAAATCTGGGTAACAAATGACTGGACTTCACCCAGGGAACAGAGAGGATTCCTAAATCTTACATTGAAGTTACAAGGCCGGCACGGCTGGGATCAGTGTGGGATCAGGTGAAGCAGTGGGGTTTGATTTAGTTTCACTATGAATGCATGTTGACAGACTTCAACAGATGGATCATAGGAGGGAGAACGCTTCAAGCTTGATGGCTTTAGCTTCCCTTTTGAGTCTTAAATCTGGTGAAATGCTGAAAATTCACATGAAGTCCATGCATCATATTTTTTCAGCCTCAACTTCAAGTTTTGAAACGGGACAACAGAGTAGTAGTTGAGATTTTTATCTCTAATATTTTTATTTTATTTTTCTTCCTTCCCCTTTCTTCCATTGATGCACATCCTAAACAGCTGTCAGTCAAAATAAACAGCAAGCAAATAACTACATTATTTTTTTACAGATGAGCTACCTTGTTAGCATCGAGGCCAACAGAAGAATTGCTGTTGTTTGGGATTAAACAAAGCCATTGCTAGGGCTGACAGAATAGTATGATAGGTTTATAACCGATGGTTGTTGATGTAAGTGACATTATTTGGACATTGTTCAGTCACACTTTTTGTGGAGAAACTTTTCAATGTTTTCAACTTTCCATCCTTGAGTTTTTCCTGTCAATGTTTGCCACATTTTTCAGCCTGACTAAATAGGTTAATATCAACATAAAAAATTTACAAATTAATACAAAAAATGTTTTTTGTATTATTGATGATTGTTTTTGCTAGTGATGACTAACAGTAGATAATCCATATATTTTAAGCATTTTAAGACTAAATTCCTGAGGATTTTCTTTCCACGGACAATAAATTCCGCACAGATTTTCCACCACATGCTGAAGAGAATCCACCTTCATTTTGGGAACATAAGGTAACCACAAAGGTCGCAGGCTGGTGAAGGTCAAGGGTCAGCTGATTTACTCCCCTCTCTTATTAGACGACGACAGCGTGTGCCGGTCTCCACATCCATGATGCGCCCGGATACTGAGATCTGGAATGCAGATGATGATGTGAACACAAGCTCACGCACTGCTGTCCATCCCAGCACTGCACAGCCACCACACCCCCGCGAACGTACCCCACCCCGAGCTTCCTGTGGCGGCAGCTGAGGGGAACAGTTGCGGCGGCTGATAAGCACACGCTCAGAGGAAAACCTGCGCAGCCGTCTAATCAGCGCGCTGGATGCTGTCATCAAGAACAATCACAAAGTCTTATCATGTTTGCGTGGCGCTGCCCTTTCATAATGTTTACGTTCGGGGCAATAAACCCCTAGTATTAGCAGCTCATTGCCTTTAACATCTGCTCAATGGACGGATTAAACTTCAGCCTCTCAATGGGAGATCTCATACAAACATAGGTCGAGAAATATGCATGAAAAGTAAATGGTGCAAGCAGGAGGGAAAGTCGCTGGAATAAATTCAGGAAATTATTTGTTTCGACGATAGAGACAATTGACATGTTGAGCAAGAACAGGTGTGTGTGTGTGTGTGCAGGCCCCATGTATTGCATTACAGCATGAGACACGACAGGCATCAGTCAGAGGTGCAGACAAGGGAATCAGTTTAACATGACTGAGACCGCAACTGCCGAACACGATACTGGAAAATTACAGTTATGAGTTTCACACAACAGCAGGAAGCCAAACAGAAACCAAAGCTGAGTTTAAAGATACACACACATGCTTATCGCCACAACGCAACTGTCACTGAACCGACAAACTAGAAAATAACAATTTAAAATTGTGACTTTATTTGAGTGGCTTATGTAGGTGATGATACTCCAGAAGTACTGAGCGGGTACTAACTCACTTTTTTTATCTACATTGACAAAGAAAACACTTATATTTGTTGCTTGGTCCCTTGGTTTTCGTCGCCATCTTTGATGCTTTGCAAAGGACTCTGGGTATTCCTCAATACCGAGGGAGGTTCCTTCCTAAGAATTGGGACAGTACTTGCTCCTTGCAAGAACATGCATTTTTGAGGTTGAGGATTAACGAATGGAACACACCCTAAATTCTCAACTCTGATTGGTTGACAACTTCAGCATTTGACACAACACGTCACCTGAATCTCCAACCTCTTCTACAACTTTCTATTACAATCACTTTTCTGGTGAGAAAAAAATTCTAGTGAAAAAGCTTCTGAGCTTTGCATATGTATTTACTTTGGGTGAAAATGAGAATACATGTTTCTGTAAATACATAAGCTTTGAATGTAAGATGTCAGAGTGTTGCGTAATCCATGGTTGACATAAGCCGGTTCTGCCTCATTGTGTCCACAAACAAACTCCCCTCTCACTGTTTACAGCTGCTTGGCTGCCGTCCACTTGTTGGGTGTTGTAACGGGCAGCTGTGGGAGGGGATGCTGGTGATGGCGGGGAGTCAGTTTGGGTTCTTTGTAGTGCCGTGGGACTTCTTGTATTTGCTCCCACTCAGAGATAAGTCTCAGCTTTGCTTTCTAGTTTCCTCAATTACTGAGATAACATGAGGAGACTCTCGTCCCAAGACACAGCACGAATGACGTGTGAGATAAGGCTTTATTAAAATTTTATTCTCTCAAGTTTTCATTCTTTGTGTCTTCTGAATTCCAACCAAGGAAAACAGACCGCTTGTATTGATCCCATCAGGTTCAGCGCATTAAGAACGCGGCGTCACTTGAACTGCCACTCGGCAGTAAGAGAGGACAGAAGCAGCGATATAATGGGCACCTAAAACCACGCTGTCACTCAGCTCAGCCTCCCCGCAGTCCAGCGCTTTATCTCACCCAAGTGAAAATGGTGTTTCACTCCACCCTTTCCTCGTGTGGCTCCATGTGGCAATCAACCTGCTGTGTTATCGCTGCATCTAAAAAAAACTAGAACAATTACAGCCGAGCATTTCCTCCAGAAACAGCAATGGTTGAGTAAAGGAAAAACATCCAGAGGGGTGGGCTTGTCATGGGCAGCATGGGGTTTACAGGCCACAAATAAGACTCGACTGTGTTGCAGCTGAATGGGTGAGGAAGAGTGAGAGGTGTGTGCGGGTGCACATGGTGCAGAACCTATACCACAGACTGTGTTCTGCCACTTATATTTTGGGGTTAAACTGAGGCCGTGAGTGACAACAAAAACATGTTGTGTGATGCACAGACCATGATGTTCACAGATGGTATAGTGACTGGTCATAAGGAGGATGTGGAGGTGCAGAGAAAATTAAATTAAAATCACAGGCATAAAGTTAATATCTTTATGTTTTTATATTTAATTTAATATTATTATTATTTTAGTATGTTAATTGTAATATTATTGTTATTATTATTATTATATATTTTGTTATTTCTATTGTTGTTTATTATGTATGTATTCTGTCCTCTGCAAAACAAACCTTGGTTATGTAGGTCCTGTACGTTTGTCATAAATGTATTATTCTCATTAAATGATATTTTAAGAATTTAAAGTCGCGGGCAGGAGGTGCTGGGGACACCCTGGAGAGGAGGCCAAGCCACCATAGGACACACACAGATGGACAACCACTCACACACAAAATGTATTAATCGATTTAAGGACAGCGTTCTTCACTGTGGGAGGAAACCAGAGCGCTTGGACGAAGCTTACAGGAGGAACATACAGTACAGAATAAGGACTCAGCTTTTCCCAAACCTCCAAAGTTCCTCAGGGTCGATTCAAACTTTCTTCTGTGAGAGTGCAGCAGGTGCCCTTTCTTGACAGGTTTATTGATGCTACATACATTTCACATCCATTTTAGGAGTTTGGTTTCATCAACACAACATGAAAAGAAGCTGTATGGAATTCAGGCGGGTGGAGATGACTGTGGACTATTAACATGGCTGTCAGTTAAGATGCTTCACTAATGTCTTTGTTTGACTTGACTGCTGCTGAAATCAGCCCCACATGTTGGTTATTATACAGGCATGTTAATTGCCAAAGACCTTCCCAGATGTACAGTGTATTTACGGCACATATATGGGAGCGCAAGCGCTGCCTCGCTCTCACGGCAGATTTACTCTCTCAGCCGAATCTGTGGGGGAAACATCACATACACTGCTGAATGTCATGGTCAATTTCTACTGTGAAGAGGCGGCGCAGGGCTGTACAAACCTCTAATATTTACATTTCTCCTTGAAGGCTTGAAGGGGGTCGGCGAGAGACGACGCATGCAAGGTCCAAAACTCAAAGTGCAGTGACGACAGTTTGTTAGAGATGCTTCAGACCCACCTGAATCACAGCTGGACATAACAAGGATTTACATTCTGAAGGCTGGTGGGACGGTTGGCACTGATACTCTACCCAACTATCAGTCCAGTTTCTTGGGTTGTGGAAGCAGAAGTAGACACAAAGAAAGAGTCACACATCGGTGACCTAGTCATAAACCTCCTCTCTAGTCTTCCCAGGCCAAAGGAGCGACTACTTTCATTAATACAAACCTTTGGAGGTATTTACATTACATTGTAGTTTTAACCATGCAAACACATGCGTTTTCTTTCTCTGTCAACAGGCAAATCTCTTTCTAGGAAAACTCGACCTCTTGAACCGCCTCATCACAAACAGAGCCAGTGATATAATAAACTGACCCGAGCATGACCAGACCATTCCTGAGTGAAGCTTATGGCTTTCGTCCGTGCAACCGTCTGACACGGGCTAATGGCGAACAGATTTACCAGGATGGGAAGGAGGAATGTTTCCCCTCTCAGCTTGCTAGATGCCAGACCTCGAACGACGTCTGTCTCAGATTATTGAAGCAGCGATAAGCAGATGTAAAGGCTCCTCAGGTTGGCCCCGAGAGCGTGAAGAAGAAAATCCAGTCCAGGAAGTAGAGGGAACCCACACTGTCACGCAATACTGGCAAGGGCCTGGACACTTTGTTCGATACCAACCTTTGTGCACGTATTGTGTTTTGTTATTTTATTTTACCATTTTATCTTAGTCAGCTTATACAAAATACATAACTGAACTGCCCTTGGGAGGAGGAAGTGACATCATCGAAGAGGACGAAGACGTCGCCACTGGAAGAGCAATGGGCTTCGCTTCAGATTGTCGCATACGTTGCATTTGTTATGTGTTCCCAAATTCAAGTCGTGGGCTGAACAGAATTCATATGTATTGATTGATCTAAATGCAATTTTTTGGCAGAAGAAAACGTTTTAAACAGGGTCTGATTTCAGTGTCACGTTTAGCTTTGACTACTGAAAGCTAATTTCAGTGCCAGGCTTCTGTGGCTAGCTTCAAAACACATCAATTGTCATCATCCTCAAACATTTCCAGAAACTTTCCACTTCAATTCTGGGATATTACCATCTCTGCTAGCTAGCCTATCCTAGCATGAGAACACATTTTTGTAGGCCACGATATCAACTTGAACTTTATTTGTAGCATTTGCTGGTCACATAAAGGACTTTGGAGGCCAAATTTGGCCCTCGGGCCTTGAGTTTGTCTCATGCTCTTTTCATTTAAAAATTCATTTTATTCTGCATGAGTAAGACGGGCTTCTGAGCTAAAAGAAAGCTAACTTTTTGACTTAAAGTTCATGATAGGTTGGAAAATTTGACAGAACCACGGGGTCTAGAGCAGAAATGTTTATCAGAAAAGATGTTCCTGCACTTAAGAGTAGTTTGATTGCAGCCCATTAGTTTTGTTGAACTGTTATCAGGAAGTGAAAATCAATGTAGCTGGGGATGTAAGACAAGCTCCTAATGCTGTTGTTGACTTGATCTCCTCCACTTACACATCAGCGGATGCGGCGTCACAATCCAGACGTGCTTCTGCTCCTAGATTCTGATCTTGATTGCAGACTTGCAAATGAATGTTTTGCCGCGTACGTTGTGTTTGGAACACACCCACGACCACTTTAAGCGTTTCCTGCGCCGCAGGTTTGGGACCCCTCTCCAAATGTTTGTTCAATGTACACGGGCTGGAGCAGCTATCAGAGAAAGAACAACACGCGTGTGCTGATGGCTGATGCCATCCAGGCCCGTTTGGGTCGAGCGTTCTGTGGAAGCCCAGAGGTTGAACTTTTTAGCTTGTAAAACAATAGCCCCATCATATACAGGCACCACTCCTGAGGGTGGAGGTGTATTTGGGACAATATGGGGAAGCTACTATGGAACTACACTGAACTTCTTTTCCTCCAGGCCTTCGACGAAAGTGACCTATCAATGCGCTGTCATGTGACCGTTCTATTCTGGCTTCACTGTTGATGAAAGCTTAAGCGGTGCAGACTCAAATGTGTTGTGCTGCTTGTCAAAGTATTCAATGAAGGGAAGGAAGCAGGTTGGACGTCACCAACTGTTTTCATCAGCATCGAATGTGTTGATCAGAGAGGAAGGACTTCCTGTGGTATCAGGACCTGACGCCACCTGAGTTCTGTGTGGAAGAATATCTCAGGACTGCTTGACTTCATCTACAAAAGTTCTCCAGATATTTTTATGAGAATATTATCAAAGTAATACCAGTAAAGTAAACTATTTCCAGGCAGAAAGGTCAATGGAAACTTCAAGATTTCTCTACTTTTTACCATGGGTCATTTTGTTTCCACCAGACACAAATCCTGCAAGCCATCGTAACTCTGTTATTTTGTGAAATACAGAATATTACGATGCGTCTGAGAAATGTAGGTCAGAGCAAGAGAGAAAGAAATGAAAAAAGATGACAGTTTTATGTGGAAAAGAATCGCATTCCTTGTTATTGTTTTAAGCCTGATCAGCTCAAGCAAGCACCCTAATCTACGGTGGCCTCAAGTGGATAAAAAGTGTGTCTCACTAAAGAGAGATTCATGAGAAATGATAATTGTCAAAGTAAAAATTCAGTCAGCTGAGGCAGTGTAACTACAGCTTTACTTTTCTCCATTGCTGCTTCCTGTTTCCACCACAGGGGGAGTGAGATGTGAAGCGATAAGGACTCAGACTAAATGTCATCAGTCTGGACGACAAGATGACACCAGTCTCTTCCCTCTTCCTGTCTTTTTTGCCGCATTGGTTTCGTCACATTCATCTGGCAACTTACCTGATAAAAGACTATCCGTCTTTAAAATGATCAGCAAACTTATATAAAAATGTATTTTTTAAATAACTCCCAATAATCTGAATTTTATAATCACTTGGCCTGCAAAACAAACCAACTCCAGAATCATGTCCATGTTTTGGACTAACAGTCGAGTCTCGCTGCAGGAGCAGATAAGAACCACAGCATGGCACGGCCGACCTTATCTAGCTCCACCAAGCCCTTGTATCAACGGCCCTCCTAGCTGAGGGAAAAGTCATCTCCTTATCTCCCCCTGACGCTCCTGAACTCTCACTGCAGGACGGTTTCCAAGCGAGTCACCTTCCCTCCATGGTCTCCTGGCTGTGCTTCCTTCACCTCCGCGACAATATAAGTGATGATGAATGAGCCTGAGAGCTGCTGCCACGAGTGTTTGTTTTCAGAGAGAGTGTCTGTTATCACATGGAAAGGAGCTAATCTCAACACAATAGGAACATGGCAGCAATAGGAAATAGATGTTGAAGTTCATGAAGATGATTTTTATGAGCTGAAAAGAAAACATTCCAGGGTGGGAAATGACATTTTTGTGGGACTGCTGTGAGGGATTGCCAGACCAAAGTCAGAACATATGAGGAATTTTGAAGTATTGAGAATAAAATGGATGGAGATGGATGCTTTACATCAGAATATAAAGCGTTATGCAAAACCCTTTAGAAAAAATGCTTATTGCATTAGATAATTGAAGTGGTGACTATATTGGAAAATAAATAAATCATGTTTAAATGAGGTATTATTATTATTGTTATTAAAGTACTTTATGTATTTTGAAGGACTTGACTGAAACGTTTACCAATGCAGAAAGGTATTAGACTTTGAAATTTGAATTTAATATTTTAAATGACAGCAGTGGTGGAAGAAAGACGGACAAGAAACAAGAGAGAAAATAAAGGGAAACAAAGGGTAAACACCAAAAAAATGAAGCAAGTTGATGAGTAGAATCTAATCAAAAGTAACAAAAGCACCAAATAAAATTGGACATTATTAACAGCTGTCAAACATTTATGAACTCATACTAGAGCCTCAAATACAGGCATGGGGCCCCTGGACTACACCTTGTCCAGGTCAAGAAGTAGAGACTTTTTTCAGTAGGATATTCGGTTACTCCGCTCTGGAGCACCTGAGTATGCCAGCAGCTGATCCCCACTCCTTCTGAAGAGTCCATGCCCCCAAGCTGACCTTTTGACCTCAGTAGCATGACACCATGCTTTTCTTCACATCTGTAAAACTTCACGGCCAAATCGCTCTGCAGCTGTAGAGGTTCCCACCACACCATTTTATTCTTCTATCAGTACACAAACAGGGACTCCGATAACAGCACTGTAGCGCAGCTGATTATTCAGCTCTGTGACAGACGGGGAAAATGGAGGACAGTTGGAGATTCAAAATTAGAAACAGACATCTATTCTCTGCATGTTTCATTTCTTTAAAAAAAGGTATGAATACTGCTCAACAAATACGCGGCATCCTCTGGCTCATAATGTAGTACAAGTACTTCATCACATTGAAAGACCTGCATCTGTTCCACAGAGACTCAGTGCAGAATAAATAAAAAACATTCTTAAGTGATGGTCGTCTTGAAAGGTCAAGTTGCTCCCATTATCAAAGAGGAAATGGCTTTTTTCCGCTTCCAGTCACGTCCTGACAAATGTAAGACACGCGTGAATCTATGTGGGCTTGCTTTGGAGAAACTGGCGCTGACACTTTGTTGACATTTCCGCTCCACAAGCGACCAAACTTAGGAATAAAAAGACAGTAATGTCATCTGTGTGGGGGGGGATGAACAGAGGGAAGTTAAATTAAAAATTATAAACGAAAAATTCCATTCAAAAAGCAGATTTGTATCCTCCCAATAAAGTGATAAAGGCATGTTCAAAGTCTGGTCCTCCGGCCCACTCTTGATCAGGTTTCCTGTGGCCCGTATTGGAAATGTATTTGAGTCATTTCTATAGATTTTCATGCTCTTATAACCATACTCTTGCTTTAACCAGGAATGAACCAGGCACAGTGAGGCCTCAACAGCATGATTTTCACGTGTAATTCATATATGGGCTGCATATTAAAAAAAAGAATATAGTGAATATAATATAGTGTATATATAATATAGTGAATATAATATAGTGAAATCCCAAAATATCATTAAAAAGACATGACCTGAGACATTTTGATAAAGCATGTATTAGTTAAAATTTTAAATGTAACATTTTAAAACATTTTTTAACTATAGAAACACTGCAATATGGAAGAAAATCATCACCAGTAACTTTGCAGACATTCAAATACATTATTTCAAATTCTATCCAGCTTACATAATTCGTTATTATTCTCTAATGAAAACTAAAAATAAAATCATGATCTTAGCTCATTTTGTTTTTGTTTTTGAAACATATTTCCAGGCACAGATGAACTCAACGACACCATCACAACACCAGAAAACGTTCTGAAATCTTTATTGCGCTCTGTCTAGAGTCACTGTAGGTCAGGTGCTTTAAACAATCTGGTTGGTGCACTTGCAGGACGCCGGACACCAGGAGGCCACGTCTGAGTTGCTGCAGCCCCACTGTTGCTTCAGTTCTGGGCAGTTGCTGTACTGGTCTTTGTAGGGACAGGGGTTGGCTGGTGCAGGAGGACACAGAAGTGAGCGCACAGCAAATCATTCACAGAGACACTTTTGTGGTGGAGCATAGAAAGTAAAAACATCAAATTGTCATTTTATTTAAATTACATGGAAAATCATTATTCAAGAAAAACTATTGATTTAAAAAGATTTTGGTGTTTATTTGTCTTTCATATATTCATGTTTATTTATTAATTTATTTTATTTAGTATTTTCAAACAACAAGGTTGTCTGAATAATGTCGCTGCACATTGTGTGAGCGATGATGATTCCATTGCGATTCATTCATTCACATTCATTATTCTGTTCGAATAAACAATAATAATAATAAATAAAATGTAAAAACATGAAGTCAAAAACACATTTATTACGGAATAAAGGGAATTTAATGAAACTATAAGTATAATGCAATACATTTATATCACATCTGAAATTTTCATGTTACATTAAAGAAAGAAAATTTAGATTTTTATGAAAAAAATTACAATGTAGACGGTTTTTTCCCTTAAAAAAGCAGAGAACTTTTTTTTAATTAGAAAATTAGAAAAAATACCAAAAATACTTAAGATTATTGGAAATGTTACTTGTAAAAGATTCAATTTTCGAGCTATATCTTATGAAAACAATATAGCTTTTGTTATTGTTGTTGCAGTATACAACACTGGATGGCTTTTCTGCAGTATTTAAACAATTTATTTTAAAAAAGACCCCGTTTTATTTCACATCATTTGAGATTGGTGAAGTTATATCGATATATTGAAGGTATTTTCAGCTACAATCATCGTGGGTGAGTCCACAGTATTACTCACAAAATGTCACAGGTAATTCGTGTGAAATATCTACAGAGGAGCTAGTTTCCACTTACTGCACAGGCCATTCTCGCAGGCGCCGGGACAGTCAGCACAAGGCCTTCCAGATTTGTAGGGATGAGTGTAGCCGTAGTTCCCTCTGAAATGTAGGACAGAACATGAAATATTAAGAGTCACAGATGCTGGCTTTACCATCACAGGACCTTCAAAAAAACATCTCCAAAATAGCTGTTAGCTTTTATTGGATAATTATTGCTGTGTTTATGATCATTTGTGAACGGTCACTGCCACAATTCCACTCCACTTGAATCATCTTTGTTGTTTTCTTAGCATTACGTCAGCCATGTTAGCCATATTGCACTAGCTCGGCTGCTCAATAAACGTACGTGCAACCGCTGTTTACTGGTGTAAAACTTATTTAATAATCATTTTTTTCACTTGTAGTGAAAACAGATGTTACATATATTGTTGTCTTTCTTTCTGAGTTAGCTTTGTTGCTGTTAAGCAAAGCTACAACTGTCATCATCAACAACTCTGTAGTTTAAGTGACCCCATTATTTTGAACATGTATTTAGACGTGTATTATAGCTGCCTATAACAGACTCATCAAAACTGTATCAGGAATTTTGATATCTATAAAAATAAAGTAATACTTTGTTAGCATTGATGCAAAATTCTATGTTGCTAACATTAAGCTGTTAGCATTGCTATGTAAACTGACAAAAAAAATCATGTGCTGCAGTTTTCTTTTTGTGGCTTATTTGTAATATCAGTATTGTTGTAAATATTCCACTTTTTTAAATATAAAATACTGCAAAAAAAAAAAAAAAATAGCTGAAATAGAGATGAACTGTTTGAACATTATGGTGCTCATTATTTTCAACAGCTTTATACACTGTCTCCTGTGTGTGTTGAGCAGCTTGGTTTCGTGTTTATTTGCTTCAGTTGCTTCTGCTTCAGTTATTAAACAATAAAACAAAGTACTCACGGTGGACAGTAGTGGCAGACATAGAAGTACTTATATTTGGAGTTGGGGCAGTAGGACATGGCACAGCCGATCTGGTTGGAACTGTACCAGACAATCTGTGGCGGGGAAGTTTTGTTTTTTAGTTTGTAGTTACTCCATGACTTCAGTGGAAAGTGAGACGACCACAGACCTGAGTGAAGTGGCCAACAATGCCACCGTTGATGGAGCCCACACCGTAGCGCCAGTCCTTCACCTCATCATACCACGACTGGATGGCGTTGCTCCAGCTGTTCTTGTAGCTGGCCATGTAGAGGTTTTCGCCACAGCCGCTGGCTTTAGTCACACAGCAGAGGAGCGTATTGAAAATTAATTTCACCATGTTTACTGATCGTCCTCATGTCTCAGCAGTCATAAAGTCCTCCCACTGAAGGGGTCATGAAAAACAATCTGCTTTCAATAACTGATGTTGAATATATTTTCAGACTTAAGAAGGAGGAAGATTTTTGGAGAAAATGTGTTATATGCATGAAAGATACATATTCGTTGAAAGAACTTGTGTCAGAGTGAAAAAACAAAAAAAGAAAAATTTTATAAAAATCTAAATAGAAAAATTACTGAGTTATATTTGGAAATAAAACTATATATTTTAAAAGACAAAATTGAATGAAAACCCCAGAGAAATATATGATGACAGAAATAAGATGTCAGACACAATAGCTTTTCAAACAGGTGTCTGAATTAATAAAGAAATTAATATGCATACAAAAACTGTCAAAATGGAGGTGTGTGTGTTTATTTTAAATATATAATAAAAAAGAAATGCAATTATTTCAAATTGCACACTAAATCAGCGCAAAAACAAATGAAAACGATGACTTTATGAAATATAATTTTGAAAAATTTTATATCAATATATCACACTGCTTTGGGATCAACTTTTCAATACAAGTGCAACCATCAACTTATTCATAAAGCTTTGAGGAATGGAACTAAAATGACCATGAGATTTTAGGAAACAGGAGATGTTGCTACCATGATGATGTATGGAACATTGTGGCACCTGTGAGAGGAAGGAAGCAGAGAGTCGGTGCTTGGCGAGTGAGTCTTACTGCTGATCTCTCTGTCGCTCCTAGAACTGTGCTTCATGGAGCAAGTGTTGGCCCATCTCTGAGCGTTGGCTGCTGCTTCTCTGTTCCAGCTCTGTGGGAAGAGAAGAGACACTTTCAGAACTGAGGAACTAGGTGAGGGAATATTCAGAAAGAGTGCCGGCTAAATCAATATTTTTGTGATCATGAAAATTCATTTTATATTAGAATATATTTGAAAATGGGTGAAATACACATAAAACTAAATAACTAACAGACCATATTTGTACTTATATGTCTAAATATTTTGTCATACATTTTATTATAGAGATGTGTAACAATACTACTATATAATATACTTGTCAATTACTAAACAATGTGAATTTAATATAGAATTATTTATATTCCAGAGAAGCACATTTATTGCTGCAAATGAAGGCCGACATGTTCTACTGCAAACAAAGTTTGCTAGTCAATATCTTGTTACCATTTTCAGCATGTTGCTGGCAGACGGTTTCACATTCCTCCTCAGGGTGTTGTGCTTGTTCACAATCTCACTCTGTTCTGCGGAAGATGCGAACATTTCTCCTGCGTCGACACACAAAGACATGAATTGAGATCATATCTCAGTGAGCAGGACTTGTAATGACTCACCTTCCTACAGGAGTGAGTTCCACAGAGGATGGAAAAACAGAATGAATTAATTCGTCATTTAAAATGAAGCAAATAGAAGAAGCAAATGTGGCTTTCTGTGCTTCCACTTACCTCCACATCGTCGGCCAGAGTGGTCGGCACCTGAAGCGCAGCCAACAGCCCCAAACACACACACAGGTAGGTGAACGCAGCCATGTTTGAGCACCCCCGACCCCCTGCTGGAGCACAGCGGCGACTTTTATAGTCGCACATGTGTGATCCACCACATACATTCAAGGGCATCACTGTTTTTTTAGCACACAAATGCAGCAAAAATAGCATTTTATCAACACCGGACCTGGGAATCGACCTCGGGCCAATGTGTGGATGCTGTGATGTAAGCTGTTTTTATATGTTGCGAAACATTTACAGTGAGAGCTGACCTGCTGCAGGGCTCCAGAAATGCATCTCAGACATTACTATTTATATGTTGTGATGCTGTAAAACGTGGCGGTTTATTACAGTTTAGTTTGAGTTTAATTTATTGTACTCTGTGTTACATGACACATTTAAATGTAATTTTAGTTGCATTTGGTTGGCTTACAAGACACTAGCGACTCTAGCAGTCAAATAAATCGCAAGAATATGATTCATGTCCCCTTAAAATCCTATATGCTTAATTTGTTGGGATAGGGAATAATGTAATACATTTTAAGCAATGAGTGAGAAGTACTTGGTATGAATAAATAACGACTGACAAAACTTTATAAAAGAATAAAACAACAGACTTAAAATCGTTTTGAATATGGCAGGTAACAAAAACAGTTAATACACTGTATCATTAAATAAAATTAAATCCAGTGATATGCAAGTTAAAAATCAATTTCATCGATTTATAAATTAGTATTTGAATAAAAGCAATAGCATTTTAACTTTCTTGGACGGTAAAGGATAAACAATAAATAATTGCTCGGACGTTTTTAAAAAATAATTCGTGATAACTAATACGTGTCATTATCCCCGGTTCTTAAAAAAAAAACACCAACTAATATCATATCGTATAATGTTGAATATTAACGTTTTTATGATAACCGACGCGTTAACCACAGTCTAGTTAGTAAACACAACATGTGTAGAACGCAGTCAAACGTCACAGTTCACGGGAGAAGAGGTGATTGAATCATAAACAGGTGAAATCGCGAATAAATGTATCGTGAGACGACGCTCAGACACTTGTAGGGTCTGGCGCTACTGAGCATGCGCAGAGGCGTCAGCGCCAGAAGGAAGACATCATCGTCTCAGGTTGAGAAACTGAACATCTTCTTCTTGTTTGTGTCTGCTCTTCTTCCTCCTCCACGGCCGCGACTCTGCGGTGGCGAGCGACAGCACGGGGGGAGAGGAAGCCGTAAGATGAAGAAGCGCTATGTGGACGCGAGTAGGCTTCGGAAAATGAGAAAGCTGAAGATATCGGAGAAGCTGTCTGAGAGGTGAGCTAGCAGCTTTTGTTGTGGTGCCGCTCTTTGTGTACATCCGCCGCTGTCTTCCTCCACACCTGTCTGCCGCCCATCACACTGCCACTCTCCGTCATCGCTTCCTTCATCCATCCTCGCGCTGACACCGAGCCATCTAGCTCGGTTATGACGAGCAGCGTTTACAGACAGAAACATTAGCAAGTTAACATCGGCCTGCGCGCGTTCCTTTCATTAATATCATAACATCCCTTATTTAATATTTAACCGATCATGTGTTTCCTTCCCCTTGTATAATAATCATTAAAAGTGAGTTTTATTTATTCAAAATAATCAGGAAAACTATGGGCATGTTGGCGTTAGCTGGCAGGGAAGTAACCACTTGTTTTAACGACGCATTGTTTCACATGGCCAGCGCTCCGTGTGACCGATGAGGAGTTCAAAAGGGAAAAATCACTGAAATAGGATCTCAAAAGTACATTTCTGTGTCTGTATCCTCCTGCATTTTCAGTTGAACTTCTGTTATTTAACATATTAATTTCAACATTTCACACGACCATGAACATTTTTCCCTGAAGCTTTTTTCTTTTTGTTTGTTTATTTATTATTCTACTTGGATAAAGAGAAAATTGATATTTTTTTTCATGCCCCAGTGTGAGCAAGAATTTCAGTTTTAGAAAGCAAATAAACTCACATCCACTAACATCTATGTAAGTGTTTTTATGAAAAACAAAAAGGCATCAGAAGATGTTTGCCCCGCGATGCTGCTCTTCCTCTCCTCCAGATGAGTCGTTGCCGTGGTTACCAAACAAAGAGGGGCTGATGTGCTGGCAGCCTATGGAGGAGCAGAACAAAGGACTGAACCGCTGCCTCCTTTTTGGCTCATGGTCAACTATTAGAAGGAATGAATTATCACTCATTGTGCAGCAGAAAAAGGAGATGCACTACCTTTTTTAACACAAATCATCACATGATGAACTCTACTCTTCATGTGTTTTGTAGATTTTAAGGTGGTTCACAGCTGGATGAAAAATAGCATGCTATTTTATCTTAAAGGGAAAATCATAGCTGAATCTCAGCTGTTGGAGGCTTTTATTTTTATGATCATATCCTGAATTTCACACGTATAACAGGGCTTATTGCTAGTCTATTAAGATATTTACATTAAAGAGAATGCCTCTCAAAATGATCAGGTCATTTTGAACATATCACAAGCCAACTCTGGCCTAGTCTTTTAATCCCTCGGTTCTACTTTGTATTTCCCATCTGAGGGATCGTTCATCTTCGCTTGAGGCACATCTTTCCTCTTCATATCCATGAAGCTCATTGGTTGTCTTCCTCTTACGTGAGCTGGCGATTTGTCCTTGCAGTGCATACACATTCCTGAAGTTCATGGTGATGTGGATGCTGGTTCTGCTGGCCGATTTCATCCTGGAGTTTCGGCTGGAGTACCTGTGGCCCTGCTGGCTGTTTTTCGGTAGCGTGTACACCACCTTCCACTGCCACGGGCTGGTGAGCAGCTTCGTCCTCCACGCCTCTTGTCAACCCAGCCCCGCTGACAGCAACTTTCTCCTTGTTGTGCAGGTCATCTGTGTAGTGTTCGTGTGTGCCGCCTTCACCCTCGACATCTTCTGTCTAATTTTCGTCCCACTGCACTGGCTCTTCTTTGTGGCCAGCACTTATGTGTTGTTCAACTACATTTGGCACACAGGTAACTTCATTTCTTCTCTTCAAGTCCCTCAGCTGTGACTGTCTTCAACGTTTTCACCCTGTCTCTCCTCAGAAAAAGGCATCTGTATATCCACAGTGTCTCTGTGGATCCTTCTTGTTTACACAGAGGCCTCGCTGCGACTCAAAGACATTAAAACAGCTCACGCCAATCTTTCGCATCTTTTTGCTGCACACTGGTGAGTTCGTCGATTATCTTTAACACTTTAAGTCTAAGGGACTGAATCACTTAACAGCCTTTGATCCAAAATCTCAGCAATGCTGGAACACTGGACATATTAAATGTATGGTTGTGAGGGGCCAAAAAAACAGATGGACCAAACCAAAAAAAATAAAATGAGTGGAAAATTAAAAAGACGAATTGCAATATTATTATATTATATATATAAGTGAGAATGCAGGTATACTGTGACATTTTAAAGAAAATATGAAGCTTTATATGCGTTTTATTTAGAGATTCTCATCATGAATGAGAATGTTTTGTACTTATGTGACCTTAAGAGCACAACTATAATACAAGAAATATTAGTATAATAAATAATTAATAGTTAGAAGTATTAGTATAATAACATTTCATTCAACATTAAACATAAATAAAATAAAAAAATAATACATATTTATATTGCAACTTAATAATAATTCAAAACATACATTGTATTATTTTTTTAAACATAAAGTCCTAAACTAAGATATTTTTAATCAAAATGATGAATGAATAATAATGGAATTACAACATTTTAAAAAAGTGACATGAATAGCAGGCATGGCTATATGTTGCATTTCAGTATTTCCAAGTTTCCCTCTGTTACAGTCCTGCTGCTCACGTCCGCTGTCATCCTAGTGAACTAGAGGCCAAAAAAATAAACGTCCTGGACTCAGGATGGATGTTTGGTGTCACAAGTGGTCATGTGACCAGAAGTTTTTTCTTTATTTTGACACACCCTACAGTGTGAGGTTTACCACTCTTTATCACCCTGCCAAGATGATCCTCTCCTCCAGGTGTCAAACTCAGGGCCTGGGGGCCAAATTCGGCCGGTTAAGTGAGGAGTTTGAAGTTAGATTCTAAATGAAACCACAGCCCCGACTGTGTCGCTTGCAGTGTCTGTGTCTTTTGTGAGAAACTGACTTGTTTGTTCTTTTCCCTTGACATCAAGCATTGGATATCCAGTCGTGTATTTGGGCTTCGATGCCACCTGCTACTTCACCAACATCTTCAAGCTTCGCATCCAGAAAGCTGTGCAGAGCGAGAACGACTTTCACATGCACCTCCTGCAGCACTCGCTGCCCCCCAGCCTGCAGGTGTTCCCCAAAGCTGGCACGGACGCCGTGAGCAGTGAGTCCAGGCCGCCCGGGTCGGTCCAGCCCAGCTGAATATTTAACGGGATGTTCTTCTTCTTAGACTCAAAGTGGAAGACAAAGCCAGAGTCCAGTTTGTATCAATGCCAGAACGGTACCCTGGTGGCTCACGACGAGACCAACAACACAGACTGCCATCAGATCTGCAGTGAGGAGAAGGTGACGCAGGAGCAGAGGGCCACTGACATACCCAGAAGGCTGGGCGGGGCCAAGTCCAGTGTCAGCGAATCAAAAGAGTCCTCAGGGGGGCCGGAGTCCTCCACCACCTCAGAAAATCTACCTCAAGAGGATCAGGGCACGAAAGCCACACGAGCAGCGAAGAACTCCTCGCCCAAAGCCCGCAGGTCCAGCACAAACACTCCGTCGCCCCCTGCTGGCAGGATGGAGAAGAAGCCGAGGTCCAGCCCCAAAACCATCAGCCCCAACAGGGATGCTGTCGACAAAAACACAGCAGCTCAGAACCACCACGCGGAGCAGCTCAGCAGGTCGGTGCTTATGGAGGCCGCCCACAGGTGGCGCTGGCGTCAACACTGACGCGTCCCGCTCTCGTGTCTGCCAGGCTGGAGCAGGAGATGAAGCGGCTGAAGAACGAGCTGCAGGCCAGCAGGCAGAGCGAGCAGGAGATGCGCAGCCACATCTGCAACCTGACCAACAGCGAGAGGAGCCTCAGACCAGAGGTGGCGCTACTCAGGCAGTCCAACATGCTGCTGCAGAGCAAGTGAGTGGGAAAGCCCGTGTTTGGCTCCATCTGGTGGCCCCCGCACACAGTACACCGGTGATGTGTTATGTCATTGTTTACTTGGAGTTTTGAATAAAATCAATGTGGCTCAATATTAATGAAGAATATTGAATGTTTGATGATGCCAACTCTCCATTCCTGACATTTAACCTGTTCACTTTGTTTCCCAGAATACTGTGCCTGAGCAAGAGCAAGCAGAGAGACAAGCAGACCAGCGCCATGCTGGAGAAGAAAACCAGGGCGGAGACGGAGGCCAGATTTGCTGCTGAGAAGCAGCTGACCGAACTTCAGGCCCAGAAACTAGAAGAGGCTGCGAACCTGGCCCGAAGTCCAGCCGTCAGGTGAGTCCAGAGAGCGTGGAGGAGTGTTTGACTTGAGCTGGGCGCTGGAGCTACTGTGTCACGGCAGCTGTGCCGCTGAGTCGGCTGGCGCTCTCTTAATGGTCAACGTTGTGGTCTCCGCCCTCAGGCAGGAGAACTGTGAGAGCCAGATGTTAAGGAAAAGAGTAAAAGATCTAGAGACAGAGTTGAAACAACTGCAGCTGGAGTTTCAAGTGAAAGAGAGTCATGCGCTAGATCTAGAGCGAGACCTGGAGGTATTGTGTCTCTCTCTGTCCTCGGGAATGTGCTCTGTCCGTGATGGTGTCGTGCTGTCAGTGCTTGTGGTGTTTGTGCTCAGTGGGCATGTGCGCCGCCACCGGCGCCGCGTCTGTGTTGTTGTGAGTCTGGTGACACTTCAGACGGGCTGTATTCTCCTGGTGACGCATGAGGCAGAGTCGCACTGTCGTGGTGGTGTTTGGATGCAGGACGTTAGTTTGTCGTCACTTTATGTGGAATCACTGTCTTTCAACTGAGGCTTGAAAATAGAAAGGAAGGAGACTGGAGCAAGTGAAAAATGACCTGTGTATAAAAATGTATTAAACGTGAAAAGAAAAATATGGGAAAATAGTATATATAATAATAATAATAATAATAATAAACAGCTCCTTATAAGGGCTATTGAAGTCCCTATTTGACCCAGAGGCCTCACCTGGTTCAGACCATGTGACCAGGTCAGGATCTCATTGTTTATTTAAAATGAATACAAACTGATATCTTTAGAATATTAGATCCGTTGATATTTTTTGAAGCCTCAGTAGCTTTGCTTTCAGTTTTTAAGTCTCAGTTGAAAGTGGAGTGAGCCGATGTTGTTCTCTGGCGAGTTCCCGTGGTCATCAGAAGCTTCACGCAGCCTCTGGTATCTCAGGCTCTGGGGAAGTATCGCGGCGTGGAGAAGGACACGGACATGCTGCTGTCCACGCTGTCTGCCATGCAGGAGAAGGCCCAGCACCTGGAGTACAACCTGAGCGCCGAGACCCGGATCAAGCTGGACCTGTTCTCTGCTCTGGGAGACGCTCGGCGGCAGCTGGAGCTCGCTCAAGGTTTCCTCCCTCTCCTCTCCGTCTGCCTTCTAGAACCTAGCTCCCGTTACATTATGACCACTTCTCTTCCCGTGGCTTGAGTCTAAACCCTGTCCACTCTGCCCGCAGATAAGCTGCTGAAGCAGGAGCGAGAGATCAGTGAGATGAAGCAGAAGATCGCAGAGGTGATGGCTGTCAGTCCCGGGGTGACCTACATGGCCCCGCGACCTCCGGTGCCACAGTATCTGACCAAACTGCTCAGCTCCGACCGCTACATGCTGAACTCTCGAGCGCTGATGTACCAGTGTCTGAAGAAGTAGGAGGACTCTAGCGGTCCCTGGTGGTCTGTTTACATCAGTAAGTGGAGGTTCCTCTCCTTTTACGACTCTTGGTGCTACGAGAAACACGTTTTGGTAAAGTCGCTTCCAAGAGCTGAAGAGTCCGACCCGCCGCGGGCGACATGATGTCACACATCCGAGACACAAGCACAGCACGGAGGTGATCCAAGGTCCGGATCCCGGTCAAGTTCACACTCATAACTCAAACCAGACTTCATGAATAAGCACAAAAAAACGATTTGATTCACTGTCACTTTCAGTATGCAACATGTGTTATCCAGTTTTTGATGTGTCTGGACAGATATTTGCTCTTTAGAGATGAAAAGGACAAATCATTTGCCAGAATTTAAACACTATATTCAATATGATTAAAATAGTGATGATTATTAACGTGTTTGTACAATTTTCTGTCATATTTTAAGGTATACGACTTAAAAATATCAATGAATTCTGAAATGATGATATTATGAATAATTCAATTTGAAGGTATTTATGAGCACAATATTGCATCATTTATAGTTTGAGATTTATTCTCAGTTTCCAGATTTATTATCTGAGGTTACGTAATGAATATTTTTAAAATACTTGGTGACTTCGGTCTAAAAATACATTTTTTCTTGGCTGTCATTTCATGAAGTAGAACTTACATTGTTGCTACACCTCCACTGACCTGGCCACGGTTTGCCTCCATGAAAAACCACTGCGCTCCAGGTGAACAAGTCAGAAACTCTTGCAAAGAATCAACACTTTTTTGATAAACTTTTATAATCAAACTAATTTGTCAACAGATGAATATTGTCTGCATTTTTAAAGGTACAGTTCTCCAAAATATAGACATGTCAATGGTGATATTTTCCTTTCAAGGTTAAATGTTGAAGATAAAATTGCTGTGACTCAATAAGAAGCTGAACATTACTTTGTATTTATTCTTGTCGTTTAAAGATTGCTGTGGCCAAAAACTGACTGACAGCCTGAATTATTTGTTTATGAATGATAAATTATTGTTGACTCCATGACGGTGCCTCTAAGCTTTACTTTCTGAACGGAAGTAAAAGACAAATGTAATGTGATATCGTGTTTGAATTGAAGTGCTGCGTACTGTTTTTTTTTTTTTTTTACTCACCATGTACAGAATTGAAAACCCCACACGACTGGAGAAGATGTGGACGTTAGTAACGCGCTTTCTAGCTTTGTTTTTCTATGAGAAATATTTTGTAGTCTTGATGTACTTTTGATTCCAACTGCTGTCATTTTGTACGGCGACGTGTTTGTCCGCATGAAGTTGTCCAACCCAGCTGTTTTCTGAGGCACACGTGACTTTTCCGCATGTACAGGGGTGTACAAGGGCTACCGTTTTTCGAATCCTTTCAACAACACAAGAGATGATGCTCACATGTAACTTTTGTAAAAATAAAGCCAAAAATTGAACCATGTCTTTTCCTTCCAGTCGTTTCATGTGTCACTAACGTATGATTGATGTAGTTTACATAATGGCCGCTAGATGTCTCAGTATGGCTGTATGTTTCTGTGACATCCTACTACAGCATTATGGGTAAAATGCTATGCTGCTTCTGGTTTGTGCTAACTACACGACAACAACAGCATCAGGATTGAGAATGAAGACACGTTTTGACTCCGGTTCTAGAAAATACAACCCCCACAATCCTTTGTGATATCCTAGTTGTGCCCTACCACGTATGCACGAAAATATGCGTTTTGTTTGTTTATTATTTATCACTTTAGAAAATGAATTAAAATGAAATATTAGTCTAAACATTTCAACTAAAATTTATATTTTAAATTATCTCATTAAATCACTCATCGGCTAAAGTTGCAAGACATACGCAACAAAAGCAAAAACGTAAAAAATAACGTTTTTTAATTTTTTTATTGTACTTAAATGTAATCACAAATTAATGTGGAGCACCTGTTGAGTGCCTTTTCTGATGACGAGAATACATATATATTTTTATATATATTACATACATTTTTATATATGTATAAAATGTAGTGGATAACATTTTTGACATGATGTGTGCTGTTGCCCTGGACATTATTGTTGAACGAGGATAAAATAATCACATCCATAGCCTCAGGTTAAGCTCCAAAATGGATATTAAAATCGATGTCAGTGTTGACGCAGCTGCTTATTGGTCATGTTTGAGAGCAACACAACTCAGGCCTTCTAAGTGCTGATAACATTTTATTTCAGGAAGTGGAAAAGGGACTAAATCTATAGCAGAAACAGCAGTGTCCAGCGTACAGTGCACAAGATGGTAACAAGCCGCCCCTCACTCCAGCCCACCGCAGGAAGTGAATCCTTCACTTGGTGTTCAGAATCACTCCAGCAGAGGCTCAAACCAGCCCAGCGAAAGGTCGCGAACAGACGAATGACAAAGTGACACGTTGAATCTCTGACTCCGCACAGTAGGCAGAAGGCAACTCTCCCTCAGTCGAAGACGGAAGCGAACACGTGTGGCATGACGCGGAGAGCAAACACGCACTGGTGTTTAACCGTGACCAAACAAAACACATCAAAGGATCCCACCAGCGCAACACGTTGACCAGTAACTTCTGATTTTAAAACCAAGGGAAACAGAAATAAATGCAATAAAAGCGTACATTCAAACACTCCGGTGCTGGACGTGAATCACAGTTGACACTCGAGAAAAGATACACAAATAAATATACTGTTGGAATTTTATTTGTAGCTCTCGCGCCGCGTTGCTGCTGCCATGATGGTCCGCAGATGTCTGTGGAGAAGGACCATATGACCGAACTTCATGCACGCTGCAGTATGCCAGGACACTTGTTCTCCGCAGACATGACTATTAAGGTTTTAAGTAAAAATATTTAAAATACAGTTTCAATACTGACTTAAAGAAAAAAAACAGCGCTGTCTGCTAGCTTGCTAGCAAACCAGCCGACCACAACGGTATTTTCCTTAAAGTTGTAACTAGTAAATCCTCTTAGAGAAGAGAAGCAGATGGCTGTAGAAGGTGGGACAACACAACATCTTAAAAAGAAAGCCATGGCCACTTAGTGGCAGCTTTTTTCCCACCAGAATATACAAAGACGGCCGCGGCCATCGCGTCGAGTCTCCGGCGACTTCCCAGTGAGGCAACAAAAATGAAGCGAGTCCCATTTGCGGAGGTTCTGAGAGAAAACCTCCGCTACAAGGAAACCGTCACAGGATTTAAAGAACCGTTCCGGCTGTAGAACTTGGAGAAGGCCTCGTCGAGAACGGACGCGAGTCGTGGCTGGTCGCCCTGGAAACAAGGAACACAGAGGTCAGCGGGATGCTCAGCTTCAAACTAGAGGTGAAAGAGACCAGTCGCAGCTCATTTCACCACTAGGGTCAAGGTCACTGACCTCGCTGATGAAGCCCAGCTGGACCAGCTCCACCGCCAGCTCCTGCACGTTCTCATCTGCACACAGAACACAGCAGGCGGTTCTGACTCCACTAACATCTGAGACGTGAGCAAACTTCCTTCACAGCGCTTTTCAAAACAACTAACAGAGGAAGTTCGGAGCATCGTGACGCATCATGTGGCAGCAGAGTGTAATTTTAAACCGTCAGGTGACGGGAGGAACAAACAGCCGGCCGTCCGGCGCATGTGTGTGGAAGTCTGTGTGAGTCGAGGCATGAGTGTGTCTGTGCGTGATGTCACTGCCGGACACTCACTTGGTAACAAGTCGCAGCTCAAGTGTCTGTTCAGCTTGTCCTCCAGCTTCAGCAGCAAGGTCAACTGGAAGACAGCACTGACGCATCAAATCACCTTCACCCCACCAGACAAACACGTCCCGCCTCAACACCTACGTGATGTTTGGAGCCTTCGTCCACGGGCTCGATGTTGCACTGCATCTGGATCACCTGATGCGCAGCAGGGAAACACATTGAGCTCATGAGCGAGTCACTAGTCAGCTGAGCGGGAATTTATGGCCTCCATCTCAGCGCCTACCTTCCTGGTCTCGATTTCCGCTGGCTCAGGAGTCGGGGTCTTGACTGAAGGGGGCACTATCGGTGACTTGACAGCCTCCTGCTGGGGCTGCTGGGGACACGGCATCCCGAACGCCGTCAGAGGATAGATCCCGTTCCTGGAGTCCAAGAAGAAGAGTGGGGAATTAAAGATGGCCGACAAAGTGATTCATGTATTTTTTTTGTTTTGTTTTTTACAAATTAATTTCATATTTTTTTAAGTACAAATTAATTTCATTTTATTACATCAACGTTTTATGGCAGTCGTTTTTAGGTCCACTTCATTAAATGATGATGGTTTCTAGTTTGCCCTTCAAAATACAAATTTGTTCAACTTCATTTTTTTTTATACAATTTTTTTTTTCTTTTTTTTGTGTCTTATACTGACTGTTTATTTGTACTAAATTAAGCAATGAACAAATAAATATTTACATGCATCTTTTTTCCCCCTTTTTAATTAATTTAGTTATTATTTCTTATGTTTTTCGTGATGAATATCAACTCATTCATTTATATTACAAATGTTTGTCCTGAAAGGAGCTTCCGTGACTCGGTGAAGCTGAGAGGGACTGGTCACCTGACGTCCTCCAGGAACTTGTCCAGCTCCAGCGCAGGAAACTGGGACAACCTGCAGGAAACACACAAACCCTTAGAGCAGCTGAACTCTCACCAGTTTCACCACACATGTGACTCATGAATTATCACTCGTCGGATTTTTAACATTCCTGAACCTGAAGACAAACGTCAGTGAAATGTGTTTCACTCAAGAAGCAACCAGGAATTGTAACAATAATAACTTCCTTTATTGCATTTCTCAGCCACTCACTTCATCAGAACTCCTTCTTTGGCTTCAACGATCACCAAATTAGGGTCCATGTTCTTGGTCATCTCCTCCAAAGCGTTTTCAGGAATCATGTCTGTGAGAAAGGGAGCGGGGGTGAGAGCCGTCCCAGCAGGAGGCGTGTCGCGTGCTGGACTCACGCTGGTGGCTGACGATGCAGTGGGCAGCCAGCAGCTTCAGTAATGGCACCTCGAACAAGGCCTGGTGGAAGAGCAGCTCTTTGGCTGTGGGTCGCTTGCTGGGGTCGACCTCCAGACACTTCTGGATGAACTCCTGCAGGGGGAGCAACGTAAGGGTGGTGAGGTGAGAGCGCCCCACATGCCGGACCACGGCCCCCTCACCCGTTGTAGCGGGTCCTCCAGGGACTGAATGGCACTGTTTATGGCTTCCTGTGACACGTAGGAGGAGTCTCCGTTGCTCTGGATCTCCAACACGGCCATCTGAGGAGCACATCCAAACGTCCTCAAACTAGTTTGAACACACAGCTTTCACTCTTTATTAACGTCAGGGCAGCGAGCTCGTGAGCAGGAAACTCTGCTCGCTCACACAAGCTGCTGCTTCTGAGGGGAATTCCAACAACAAAGGAGACGAAACATCAGTCAAGAAGACCTCTCACTGACCTCTAAGGCGCACATTCCAAAGGAATAGATATCCACGGCTGTGGTGACGTTGGCGACAGCTGGAGCACAAAGACAACTTAACAACATTCTCAAAGTGGAGGCAGCAGAACTGTGAAAAGAACATCACCTCCATATTCTGGAGCGAAGAAGTGAAGGCTCTTCTGCTCCTCCCGGCAGGTCTTCACATGGTTGTTGATGGTGTCTGGAGCCACTGGAACATCAGGGAGGTGGTTAGAAACAGTCCTGCTGTGGTGCAAGCGAGAGGCTTTTACCTGAGCCGATCTTGATGAGGCCGTTGTGCTGGATGAAGATGGTGTCACAGGTGAGGTTGCCATGGATGATGGGAGGTTCACACGAGTGCAGGTAGCTGAAACAGGAATGAGCCAGTCATTGTGAGGTCGCCGGGATGCAGCAAGAGGAAGACTGACCTGAGGGCAGACAGGATCTGAGTGCACCAGCGCTTCCAGGCCTGGAAGAAGACAGAGGTGAGCACAGATCCCGAGCAGGATCAGCAGCCAGCCACTCAAGTCCTCACCTTCTCATTCATGGTCTTGTGATTTTTCTTTGTTTTCTTAAGGAACTGTTTGAGGCTTCCTGAGGACATGTACTCAGTGATGAAAATCACCTGCAGACAGAAGAAACACACACCTACTGGCTAAAGAAAACCCAACAGAATCATCCAAACGCTCTCCTACCCGGGCTCGGTTCTCTTTCACATCGGCCCAGTACTTGTGGAACTTGACGATGTTCAAATGCTCCAGCTGGATCAGATTGTCGAAAACGGCCTTCACTTTTTCCTGGAGGAAACATGGATGATAATGTCGGGTCAGAGCGACGTGGTGTTGAAGGCCGCTGACAAGTGTGGTGCTTTAGTTTCACATGTAAACCCAAACTGGTCTTTGGAGAAGCAACGATCAATATAAACACAATGTTAATGTGTTGCTTTTACCACTGAATTGTCAAGATCCTTGAGTTCTACAACTATGCTTTAAACATTCTCTCTGAATCAAGTATAAATGACATGCAGCGCATCATAATATAAGGAAGTCTACTGTACACTTGTAGCATTAGCATTAACTAGCATCGGCATCTTAAAGCTGCAAGGATTTAAGTTACATTATGCACAAGAATTTTAACTACCACGATGGGACCATATGACAATTCCATTTTTTTAAATCAAATGGCACTTGTTTTAAAAAAATGCTCAGGTATTGAGAAAGTAGTTTGCAACACGATATCCCATAAAAAATCCCTGGATCCAAAATTGAATCACATGTTCCTTCACCTACCACCAGAAAGTTTCATCCAACCAACCAGCGGGGTTGAAAACACAACTTGGCGGAGGTAATTCAACATGACCGCAGCAAATCCGAGTGCTACCAAGATGCTTACAAACGAATGCTAACCGAAGCTAACCGCAGGTGAAACCAATGCCAGTGGAGTTCATTGTTTTGTACAAGCAGCCAAGTTCTGTTGTTGTAGACTGGAGGTGCACTATCAGCTGCTACTAGCACACCTAGAACCCAGATACTCATCCCCTCGATATCCGGTCTATGAAAAGAGGAGCGGTCTGTGAGGTAATAAGTTAACATTCCGGTATTTAACTAATTAAGTTTACATTGTGGGTTTGATCTGCTCATTGTTCATAGAAAAGGAAATAAAACTGGTTAGTGTATTTAATCTAAGTGACTTTTGTGTGGGATTTAGGTGAGGAAAAAAAAAACTATCTGCAAAAATCGGTATCGGCCTGTTACCCATAAACATAATAATGACATTAAACAAGTCCGATTTGACCTCAGACGGTCGGATGGTTCTAGTCACCGTCTGGCTTGTCTAACTCTATGATCTCGATTCAATTAGGCGCCGACTCCCCACCACTTAAGCCAATTGTGATTAATTCAGTATACAACACAACACATTTATCCTCTGTAACCGGGACGACAGTCCACTTTGTTGAAGGGCGGCATCCACTGAATCACACACTGATTTTATTCATTTGTTACACAACGCTTTGGCTGATCTCTGCGAGGAAGCTCAGAAACAAATAGCTCTTTAAGAAACAATGAGAGTAATGCTGTTAATACCAACAGCCACAGGCAAACAAGCTTAATGTCCGCTCACGTCCTGCCCACACAACTTCAGCATGAAATGTTCTCTGCTACGGCGCCGACAGAAACGCGTCCAAACACTTGTTTACGCAGCTTTAAATCAATAAGAGGGTACAAAAACAAAATGTTTTGAACAAGTTTTTCAACCCAGAATACAAGCACGCAAGCTGCGAGAGTAACACAACCAAATGTCTCATAGGAGTCATTTCAGTTGAGAAGTACATGCCTTTGTCCATTACTGTCATCTCATATATATATATATATATATATATATATATAGAGAGAGACAGAGAGAGAGAGAGAGAGATGACACACACACACACATATATATATATATATATATATATATATATATGACAAAAAACCATCCAGCATGTGAAAAAAATCATTCAAAAGAACTGTTAAAAATCAGTACATAAACATGTGAGCTTGAGTTTATGTCTCTTCGATCACACTAGCGTGGGAATTGATTCATTTGATCGCACGGACCATGAGTGATGAGTATTAAATAAACATTTATCGCTAGACTCATTTATGGTAGCACGTGTTCAGTGCTGTCTCAAGTGGAAAAAAACAGTGGGCGACGCACGTCAATGACATTAACATGCATCACTACAACTGAACAAAACTCACCTCCTGCAGTTTGAAATTTTTCCTTTCTGAGAACATGACCTCATTCCACACCACCTCCACACCTTCCTCCGTGTCCATAGCCAAGTAAGCATTATCAATGCCAGGGACGTTTCGCTGATTCACCTACAAAAAAAAACAAACAAAAAAAACAAGCGCTCTTCACTTTCTTCTGCTTCCACAGTGGACTTGACCATCAACTACCTCTTCTCTGCGTTTCTGCCAGCGTCCACACGGACTCTCCTCCAGGATCTCGGACTCATCCTCGCTCTCCTCTTCCTCATCCTCGGTAGTGGGAGGCTGGGTCACCATGGACACTGGAGGAGACACAGACGACACTCCCTGACCTGCCGGAGCAGCAGCCACCGACTCCTGCTTCACTTCCTGGACCGTGTCTGTGGCCTGCTTGTTCTCTCCCTCAGACATCTTCAGAGTTGTCACGCCCAGAAACCTGCTGTATCACAGAGAAGTGCCCCCACTGAATTACTCAACTCCTGATAACTTAGATGGCACATTCCTTTGTGTTTCACTCGAATGACATTGTATAATAATAGTTTATTTCTATGTATTCAATTATTTTTGTTTACTTATTATTATTATTATGTTTTGATCATTATTGCACGTTGTTCCGAAGCACTTTCCTAGTTGGTGGGATCCTTGCTGACCTTGGCGATAAAGCTGAATCTGATTCCGATTATATCCGCGAACACGCCCCGTGTGAACCAGACTTCAACTAAAGTTAGCACCAATAAGACAAAAGACGAGCTTAAGGAGGCGCGAAAAGAACAAGAGGCAAAACAACATACGTGTTAAAGATGATGTTGGTGTCGATGAATGCTCCAGTTTCACTTCTTTCCCGCACAGGACCGAATGGAGCTTTCTTGGTTGGGTGAGAACCGCCCAGGAGTCGCGGCTGTTATCTCCTCGTCCCCCGCAGCTGAACAACAACAGACACGTCGATGTTTACCGTCGCAGCTTTGTTCACTGTCACGGTCGAGAAATGTCGATATTTTATGAGCGCTAGCGGGCTAACTAGCGTTTAGCCGCAAGCCCAGAGAACACGGGCAAAACTGCACGCTAAAGCAACAGCTCTTCACGCATTATCTGACACACGCCATAATGTTTAATCAAAAGTCAACATGAAAAGCGAGAAGAGTCGAATGCGACGGGTAAGTTGCCCAGTGGAGTCTGACTGGCTGCAGATTCGTTAGCATTTAGCCTGACATGATGGCGACAACTTCCAGATGAACACTGAGAGAGAGGAACGTCAAGGGCCGCACGGGTTGCCAGACTCTGGACACAGACGACATAATCCCCCTTTCACAGCCCTAAGAACCAATCAAACGCTATGCAAACGTAAAATCTCAAAACAATATTGCAAAATAAAGACATTAAGTGTTTGAACAATCAGATTTCATTCTCACAAGAGTCATGCGCTTATTGAAATAGCGATATATCAATTACAAACAACTGTGTCTTTCAATAAATCAGTCAAAGGACAACTCAAATGCTACTTTGATATACTTATATTTTGACGAACACCTCGCTCTTTGTTGCATAATGTCTCATTGATACAATAAGGCCAACCAGACCAAGTCATTTTAAGATAAACATTCAAGTTAGAATGTTGGTTTTACTGAGTTTAATAGAGGCTATTCTTAACAAAGAGCACAACAACGATTCAAATAATTCATTTAAAATCTTGATGGTTTCTTTAGTATTAAAACAGAGAGCGGAGTATTTAAGTATACATTTTTATTTCAAACACATGCCCTCATTTATTTAATGTACATTTTACATATTGCTCATTTGTTTTTCATTTTTTTGTATTTCTTTACTCATTTTTCATTTACCTGCTTGGGATCAATAAAATAAACACACACACACACACACACACACTTATATATATTGACTTCAGACTTGAAGTGTATTGAAAGATTTAATAAGGTTTGATAATAGTGCTTTGTTAGCATGAGGATAGAGCTGAGCAATTAATTCGATTTTCCAATTGTCTTATTGTGTTTTGCAGAATTATTGATGCATGATTCTTTGCTGTCTTTACAACAATACAACATACAACATGAGAATCAATAATGTTAAGGCAGCATCACTTTGATGTCATGCCACATATTGCGACCATCTCAAGAGCCAGTTGGAATTATATTTCCTGAAATTCCCAGTGCGGACGTAGGGAGTCGGAAGACGGGGTTCTTCAGCTGGATGGTCATCTCTTTTATTGTACTGGTTTATTTGATACCACCGATCCAACTGATCGGATAAATCTCCGCCCCAAATTGCAGCTGGCTTTGAAAACAATTATTTTCCACAGTATCAAAATGTGCCGCACACTGGGGCCAGAGAATCCTGACCGAGGGTTTGGACCCCTCCAACAAGTCTCCTCCCCTACTTTAAAGGTGCCTATATTTAGATCCAGCAACAGGGACGCAACAGAGACTGTGACTGGTCCGCTCTCACATGTTGACTTTTCATGGAAGGAACAAGAAGTGATAACTGGTGTTGCGTGAGGAGTGCGGAACTTTCTCTGGCTTGTGTTGCAAGACCCCTTTACGCAATCGAGGAAGAACAATAGAGATTTAAACTACCGTACATTGGAAAGATAGAGCTGGCCTTCAAGTCAAGGATGGATGACCAGAAGCCGAGGGAGCCTGTGGTGGAAATCGCTGAGAAGAAGGAGCTTTATCAAACTGAAGCGTCGGCCGGGCCTGATGGGAAATCGGACTACCCTCTCTCTGGGGCCAACTCCATCTACTCTGCCATCTTGAGCAGAAACGAGGCAGTGAAGGATGCCAGGCGTCTCAAGACCTTTCTGGAGCTGCGGGACAAATATGTGAAGAAGAAGGTTCTGTTTGAAGATCCCCTGTTTCCCGCCAACGACTCCTCCCTCTTCTACAGTCAGAAGACCCCCATGAAGTTTGAGTGGAAACGTCCCTCGGTGAGTTAAAACCTGTCAATCGCGTCACTTCCCGCTCAGCAGATGACTGCGGTGTCATGTTGGTGCGGCGGACTTCGGCGGCGCATAGCTCTGAGTTAGCGGCTTCTTCTATCACAGCCAGCTGATTCACACAGGAGGGCTGAGTTTGAACCTTCAGCAAGAGCCAAGCCGCTTCACTGCTTCCTGACTGTGCTGGTCGCCTTTCAGTGCACTGCATTTGACACCTGCATGTGTTTGCCAGTCAACAGGTGGTGGTGCTTCTCACCGCTGTGCCAGCAAACACTCAGAGCTCTAATTCAAGTAATTTATTTGTTCAATGCCTGGTATCAGTTTCCTCGCTAAGTCTGAGAATGTTTTCAATTGTTCCACCGACTGTTGCTGAAATTATAAGACTGAAAACAATTTAATGGGAAATACAGCTATAAGATTTCAGTGCTGCTGTTGCTTCACTGCTTTTGAGAGTGGGAGGAGGTCCTGGGGCGGACCTGGCTTATGTGACAGATGTGTCTGTCACTGGGCGTGTTTGGGAGGTCAGTCACAAACAGACACACTTCAGAGTCATCGATTAACCTCTGTTTTGTATGACTGGGCTGTGGGAGGAAACCAGAGTACCCCGTGGAAAACCATGCAACTTTGTTTCAAGACCATTTGGCAAAAATTGACCCATGGGGCTGTGATGCCGCAACTGAGTTGTGAGGTTAAGAGACGGCAAAGTTCTCCCCTGGTTCCACGTGTCTTCACTTGTTCAGGGCAGAACCGGGTCAGGACCTCCTGCAGCTGTTCCTCATAAGTATGTAGTGCATTCAGGAGGCGGGTCAGACGCCGGGTTCCTTCAGAGATGTTTACCCCTCAGTGGTCAAAGTGGATGTCATTAAAAGCACTCTGAACCCTGAGCTTATACTTTCACTCAGACAAAAATGCAGGTCCAGTTTACACCTGACACTTGGAGTGGAGCAGCTGCTTCTGTGTCAGACTTGTCTATGAGGCTACAACTCCAAGCTGTAAATCAGCTGGAGGTCCACATGGATCAGCACCAGCCCAGGAGAAATCCAAATAGGATTCATCTTACTTTTTGTTGGTTGTTGTTTTTAGTTGCTGGTCAAAGCTTAAACCAAAGTGGAGTCCCTCAAGACTCCATCCTAGGCCCGCTTTGGTTTACCATTTCAATCCACCACTGATCTTTATCTGCTCCTAGCGTCACAGCCTTATGACGAATTTAGTGAAAATAAATGAAGGGAAAATGCAAGAAATAATGCTCTTGTTTCCTCCCTGTGACAGGAAATTTGTGAAAACCCTCAGTTCATCATTGACGGGGCGAGCAGGACGGACATCTGTCAGGGAGAATTGGGTAACACTCCAACACTTCTCCTTTTAAAATGAACATCCTGGTGATGGTGTGGGGTTTGAGGGTCAAGCTGACATCTGTTATCTCACTGTACAAAGCCAAACTCTCTGTGATAATAAACGTCAGTGTCCATCACCAGCACATACTTGTGCAGAGCACAGACCGTCAGCTGAGCCTTCGACCCTGCACTCATCAAGTGATACGCTCAGATGAAGACGTGAGATCTGTTGGCAGGTGACTGCTGGCTACTGGCCGCCATCGCCTGTCTCACTCTCAACGAGAAGCTACTGTACAGAGTGATTCCTCCGGAGCAGAGCTTCACAGAAAACTACGCTGGGATCTTCCACTTTCAGGTCTGAATGTTGCATCCCATAATGAACCAGGAAATAAAAATGGAGTTAAATACTTTGCCACAAAATAGACTGTGTATATTGTATACATGAACAATGCAGATCTACAGGTCCCATTTTGTCATCCACTCGATATTCAGACAAGAGCCACATACTGTTCAAAAGTTGCAGCATGCACACGCTCACTAAACTTCCCTTGTTCAGTTCTGGCGCTATGGCGAGTGGATCGACGTGGTCGTGGACGACCGCATCCCGACCTGCAACAACCGGCTGGTCTTCACCAAATCTTTCCGCCAGAACGAGTTCTGGAGCGCTCTTATGGAGAAAGCCTACGCCAAGTAAGTCTGAGTCTTGACACCTGAGCAGGGCTGAGGACCACCACTTCAACACCTGCAGGAATCGTGGATGAAAAGTTCACTCACCATCTTCTAGATCTCTACTTCAGATTTGTCTGATGTAAGCTGAAGATCAAATTCACTTTCTCTGCTGGGTAACTGAACTTGAGAGTCTGGGTGGAGGCCCGGGGGCAAGCTGGAGAGGTGGACCTTGGAGAGCTGGAGGAGGTTCCTGGCCAGTCTTTTCACCAACGTCCTTGTTTCTCAGGTTGCACGGCTCATACGAGTCTCTGAGAGGCGGGAACACGCTGGACGCCATGGAGGACTTCACAGGAGGAGTCACTGAGTTCTTTGAGTTGTCAGAGGCTCCAAAAGATCTGTACATGATCATGAAGAAAGCTCTGGAGAGAGGCTCGCTGATGGGCTGCTCCATCGATGTGAGGACCAAGAAAACCAATGTAGTAAAATGCTGTTTATGGAGTTGAGTTGTATTTCAGGTTCAGTCCGCCAGTGAAATGGAGTCTCGGACGGAGCAGGGTCTGGTCCGGGGTCACGCCTACTCAGTCATCGGCCTTGAGCAGGTGCTGTGTCACATTCATCCATTGCTTTTGAGCAAAAGCTCAGACATGTTGTCTTCTACAGTGCGATGAGGTGGCGAAGGAGAGCAAGATTCGACTGATTCGCCTGCGCAACCCCTGGGGGTGGGTGCTCTGGAAGGGCCCCTGGAGCGCCAAGTAAGAGTGACCGCTCCCCCTATGATCTATTGGAGCTAAACCTTCTCTGCTCCAGTTCGAAAGAATGGTCCACCATTTCTGTCGCGGAGAGGGAGAACCTGAAGAAGTTGACAGTGGAGTCCAGCGAGTTCTGGTGAGTTCTGGGCCCTGAGCTCCGTGCTCCTGTGACATGACTCATGGCTCTCTCTCAGGATGTCCTTTGATGAGTTCAAGAGGAACTTCACCAAGCTGGAGATGTGTAACCTGACACCCGACACGCTACAGGGTGATGAAAGACACAGCTGGACGGTGTCGGTCAACGAGGGTCGCTGGGTCAGAGGCAGCTCGGCTGGAGGCTGCAGGAACTACCCAGGTTCGACATGTGTGGCCATCTATGTTTTTATTGTTTGGATGCTGCCGTAGCTCCCGAAATCCAGGAGCTAGAGGACCAAGTTGGGGGAGACATTCAGGGCAGTGATTCTCAATAAGGGGGTTGGTACCCAAAAGTGGGTCACGCAACCAATTTCAGAGGGTCATGGACCTCTCCCTAGCCAAAAATATTTAAAACATAACTGAGACGCTGAAATATTGGGGTTATGACTACACTTTTCGTAACGCCTTAGATGAGGGATCACTCTACATCAAAGGCACCAGAGAAGACGATCACAAATCACAGTGACTGTGTTGTTCCCCAGAGACGTTCTGGACCAACCCTCAGTACCGTCTGGAGCTGTACGAGCAGGACGACGACACCGAAGATGGGAAGGCGGCGTGCACGGTGGTCGTGGCTCTGATGCAGAAAGGGCGCCGGATGCAGCGCCATCAGGGAGCCAGGTTTCTCACCATTGGCTTCTCCATTTACGAGGTTCGGATCACACTTCCCTTGTCACTAACGTTTACATCTGAATTCTAACACTCATTCTGTCTCGTGTGCAGGTGCCGACGGAGGTGCGTCCGAGTAGATGCCCACTTCACCATTAGCAAGATCACGGCATGAAAACAATCTGTGCTTCCAGATGCGTGGACAAAACCAACATCTGCAGAAGGAATTCTTCTTGTACACAGCATCCAAGGCCAAATGCAAATCCTACATCAACCTGCGAGAGGTGACCGAGCGCTTCCGCCTGGCGCCCGGAGAGTACGTCATCATTCCCACGACCTTTGAACCCCACCACGAGGGGGAGTTCATCCTCAGGGTCTTCTCCGAGAAGAAGAGCACCTCAGAGTAAGATTGGGGCGACCTATTTTTGGAAGAAAAAAAAAAAAGACGGTGGCTGCCAGGGTTTTTGTTTTTGCAGGGAGGCGGAGAACACGATAGAGTCGGATCAAACACGGGTCAGTGGTCTGGAGGTGGCCGGGTAATGTGGCACTCCATTTTTTTTGTATTTTAATATGCCTTCCAATATAACTCTAAAAGAACCGTTCACTCCTCATGACATCACTTTTAACTTTGTCTGTCTTCACACCTACTCCACCTGTTAACACACCTGTCTTTCACTTGTTTTCATCCTTCTATTCTTCTCCTCATTTTTGGCCTTCAGCAAGACCACAAAAAGAGAAACAAGGTAACACCACAGTGAGCCTTTTCACTCTTTTACTAATATGAAGAAGTATAACAGCGATCCTTGGTTTGACGTGTGTCACCTCTCTCTTCGCCAGCCCATCGTCTTCGTGTCAGATCGAGCACGAGCCAATAAAGAAATAGAACACGACGGCATTCAAGGCGACGCCAGGAAGAAGCCCAAGGTAACCAGTTTAGGTGCGGATGGACTTGGAGACTTTCTTCAAATAGCTCACGACGACCTCCGACCTGGCATCGCGTATGGTCACTGACCGTCCTGAAACGCAATCTCGCCGGGTCAAATGGCAGGACTGGGAATAAAACAATTGACTCTGAAGCCAAGTGAGATCAGGTGACTCAGCTGCACCTGTTCTCCCGAAGGTCTCGTCCTCCATCTCGTAATGTCTTTTTCTGATGTGATGACGCCGCTTGCACTGGAATAAACATATATAATGTTGATATTTCATCTCTTAATATCATAATTTTTTTAATAAAATTTGAGATTTTAGTCGAGCTGGGAGTACAAGTTAAGTGTATGACGCAATATTGGTATTGTGACATATATTGTGATACATAATACTCATTCCTTGGTCACATATAACCACGCAACATACATACGGTGACATTAACCAATGTAGGAGAGCAAGTGGTTCCCATGTCAGAGTGGAAGTGTATGAAAAATGTCTGTCCTTCAGAGAAAACTTTTCGAGCCAGAAGAAGAAACGGAAGAGGAGAAACAGTTCAGAGAGATCTACAAGAAGATTGCTGGTGAGGTGAGAGGACCTCACACACGCAATAGAAGATTTGATGCTCGGATGTTCACGTTGCTTTTGTCCATCAGGACATGCAAATATGTGCCAATGAGCTGAAGAGGATTATGAAGAACGTGCTGGACAAACGTGAGTATTGACGGATCATAACGTTTGTCCTGTACGGATGATGATCACATGCTCCTCCAGACAGCGACATCAAGACTGAAGGCTTCAGTCTGGAGACCTGCAGAAGCATGATCGCCCTCATGGACGTATGTGTTGGAACCAGGAAGTCTGACAGATTGAAAACCTCCTATTAAAAAATGCATTTTCCTCTGAACCGATTCCAGACGGACGGTACTGGAAAACTGAACCTGCAGGAGTTCAAACATTTGTGGAAGAAGATCAAGCAGTGGCAGGTCGGAACCACCCCTTTTTGAGATAGATAGGTCATGTGATCATGTGGCTGTTTCTGCAGGTGATCTTCAAACGGTTCGACAAAGACAGATCCTCCTCCATAAGTAGTTTTGAAATGAGGAACGCTGTGAACGAAGCAGGTGTGTGACGACGCCTGATGAATATTAAGAACCTGAGAATCGTAAAAAAAAAACTTTCTTCCTCTTGAAGGGTTTCACCTGAATAAGCAGCTTTACGACATCATTGCAATGAGATACGCAGACGAACATCTCAACATCGACTTTGACAGCTACATCTGCTGCTTTGTGAGGCTGGAGGGGATGTTCAGTGAGTACTATGCTGGAAATACACACCTGGACTGGGAGGAACTGAAGGTGTCCGTTTTCTTAAAGGGGCGTTTCATGCCTTTGACAAAGATGGAGACGGTCTGATCAAGCTAAACGTCCTGGAGGTAAAGTATCTCCAACATTCCTGGTCCAACTCTTGCCTTTCCACAACCCATCTGTCCTCCCTGACTCTGTCTCTAAACTTTTCCACATGTCCACATGACAGACTCATTTCTGACCTTGTCATTGTAGTCACTTCCAATGACTCCCCCTAACAGCCTTCATCTCTAACTCTTGTAAAGGCCCATTTATGCAAAGAAGTCCCAGCAATGGCAGAAATTCTCCGTCCTCCAGTCGCGATATATTTAACAGCCTCACTGATCACCGCCTCCTACAACGCTGCCTCTGTTTTCCTCTTTTGTGCAAGAGCAACATATCAATACTTTGTTCACAGTCCCCATGTTTGTTTTGGAGTTCATCGTCATAAACTTCTGACTATGGGCTGCTCCCCCTGGTGGATATATTGGTGTACAGCAATATCTACGTAAAGAACACCTGGAAGCATGTGATCAGTGACAATAACGTTTGAAACAGACCGGTACAATTTTTTACGTAAACAGAGCATAAAAGGGCCTGAACTCTGACTCCTGATTCTGCAAACATAGACTATGCCAAGACCACAACTGTCCTGTTAAGGTTTTTTTTCACCTCATTTTCTAAACTGCTCCACCCTGCCTGCACTCTTCTTCTCTTCACCTCTGCCCTTAACTCTCCTTACAGCAGCCCTTTAAGACTTGTGTTAGAGCTAGTGTTGCCGAGTTAGCGCACAACCTGCACATAATTTTATTTCTCTCATTCCAGTGGCTTCAGCTGACCATGTACTCTTAGACCACTGAGGACGAGTCACATGACTGGAGCGCCGTTGTTGTGAATGAATGTTGTTTTGCACAGTTTTAATTCAGGCAAGTCTTAAAGGTTCTCTTTTCCAGAGAAGACTTCCACATACAGGGTCACTTTCAGGATAGTTGTACGGATCAGTTGTGTACTAACCTGTATTTTTTTTTTGTATCAGCACCTTTGTGAGGTTTCTCAGTGGTTACACTAAAGATGTGAAGTTCAACTCAGCATGTAGGAAATAAATGAATCACTTCTGTCTGAAGATGATGTGGAGAGGTCAGCAATAAAAGTGAAATGAGTGGAATTTCCTTACAATGATGACCTTATTGTGGGAGAGATTTGACACATCCACCTGGTCCTGGCTGGTGGTCTCCTCCCACCTGAGTCAGGGTCTCCACCAGATAACAGAAACCCAGTTCCAAGTCATAGGAAATGCACATTGCTCAACCCCGTCTACACCTCATTAGCCTTAAAGTGAACTCACAATAGGCCCAAACCCCCCAGTTGGTGTCCCCTCACTGGGAAATAGGAAGCTCAGCAGAAACCAGTTTGCAGTGCATCTTTAATCTGAAGCAGTTCATTCTTGTTGGTTCACAAAACAAAGTATAACACAGTCATGATGGAGCAGATCAAACACCCAATGTGATGATACAGACAAACAACTCCAGTTCACTAAATCTCCCACACAGAGGCAAAGTTTATGTTAAGTTGGGTCAGACTGGGATGCAAAATGAAAATTCTGTTCAGTGTGACGTACAGGTCACTCAGGGTCATGAATAGCGTCGCTCTGCATGTGTGAACAGATCCACTGGTCGACAAAGTAAATACGTTGAAAAAGGACAAACTGAAAAGGCAGAGGAAACCGTTTCTTCTTTCACCTCCTCACTTCACTGTCCATCGTGACGTGATGGCTCATGTGACGAGGCAGCTCCTGCGACAGAGAAACGGGGCGACTGTGACGTGCTGCCGTTCAAACAAGACTTTTCATGTCTCAAAATTTTGCACAAATATGAATGTGAACAGCTAAATATCAATAAAATAAAGCTCCACTTGTATAAAGACATATTTGAGTCACCTCATATTTGACTCACCGGCTGTTGAAATAAAATCAATAATCACTCAACAAAAATGGCAAAGTATCACATTGAAACACAGCAAATATGTTTGGGGATTATTTTTCAGCTTTAAAATGAAGCTAAAACATACACGTTTAATTCAACACTATAGCGAACGCATAGAAATGTGAAAAATGTTTTATACTTGCTCATTAAATGATGAAAAAAAAAATGTAAATATGCCATTTAAGATCTGTTTATAAAAGCGCCCACTGCTAAATTGTCTTCTTCAACATTGTACAGCAGACAGCGCCATCTGGTGGCCAAGGAAAATGAAATTTATTAACCCATCACTACTGCTCTACATTCCCTTGCTTTGAACCATTTGAGACAAACCTCACATTGTATAAAGGAACAGCGCCACCTACTCAGCCCTGAAAATTCCAATCACGTTGAATGTAGGCTCCAGCCAATCACCACAAAAGTCAGATGTTTTTCATCTTAAATATATCTTAAATAAGTTTCTCTTGGTTCTTTCTGCATTTCTATTTATTAACAATGTAGTTATAGTGTGAGTTTTACTTTAGCTGACAGAAGCTATGACACATACATTTAAAACCAAGCATCTTGTGATTCATAAAGTGCGATCAAGCTTGTCTCCTCACCTGTGTGACCGACTCCGGCGTGGAGAAAAAGGTGTCACAGTTTCTCCAGCGACAGTTGACAGCCAGAAGATTTGGGTCGTTGTGTTCGCTGACCAGGTGCCGAGTCAGGTGCTCTGCCACACCGAAAATAAGGGAGCAGTTCTGCCACTGAACGAGGACAAAGCACCAAGCAAGAGAAGGATCTGAGGACCAAGTTTGGGGCTGTTTTAAACCCTTTTGAGTCGGTTACCCAGCAGCGGTGGTTCTGTCTCAGGTTCAGCAGCACGGCCTGGACGGATCCGTCATGACACCCAGTGTAGATCTGCGGCGTGATAGTCAAACTGAGGCGGGTGTTTCTAAACTCATGAACCGTCTCAGACGGCGCCTCACCACGCTGTCATGGACCACCATGCACATCAACATGTCCGAGTGGCCGGCGTACACCTGCAGGCGCTCATGGGACTGGAAGAACATGGACGAGCTCAAACGTGGGGCACCATGATATCATAAACTTAAAAAAAAAAAAGAAAAGCAAACAAAAGAATCTTACATGGAGGTCGAAAACTCTGACCCACTGATCCATGCAGGCGGTGAGCATCACCTGACCGAGGACGGCGATGGCTGTGACGGCCTGAGTGTGGCCCTTGTAGGAGCGCACGGGCTCACCGGACTGAAAGGATCATGTGAAGGGGAAACAGTAGCCTCAAGAAGGTTAAGACCATCAGACTTGTATAATGGTAAATCATGGTTAAATCCTGAGCTTTCTGGAAACACAGTGGGGGCTACTGACCACTGCCACACAGGATGGAGCAAATATTTCATTTTTATAAGACAAAATCTGAACAATGATCCAGAGGTCATAATGCTACGACTCACGTGGATGTTGTGCACTTTAACTGCCGAGTCACTTGAACCGCTGAAGACCAGGTCATTAACCACCTGCACAGGTAAAATAAAACCGGTTCCGATTCATTTTAACAAGTTATTTTGCCTTCTAAACCAAACCTCCCCCTCCCTACCGTCATAGAGAGGACAGTCTTGGCGTGTCCCTTCAACGAACGCAGCAGCAGCAGCCCGTTCCTAGCGTCACGTATGCTGATGGTGCTGTCGTACGAACCCACCAGCAAGAGGCGCCGAGCTCCTTCCACAGCGGTCCCCAGGCAGCTGATGCCTCTCGGACCGTGACAGTCGAACACGTCCAGCGGCTTCTGCGTCTGTCATCACGGATTGCGGAGGAATTTCTTTTCAACGCAAACAATGTTAATTTTAAGAATGATACTCTCTTGGTGAACTACGTTTTCATTCATTTCATCCGAAATATTTTGAATAAAATAGGCGGATAGTGATATTGCTAAAGAATAAATAAATACCTTAGTGACATGCGAATGAATCGTTACGTTGCATGTCTAATTCAAATATATGTTTATATCACATTCACTTTTTCATTAATTTAAAATGCATCTGGTTTTGTGATTTTTTTATCTTTTAAAAAATAACTTTTCAAAGATGAAAAAGTTATGTTGCATAAAAAAGGTACGCTTCATTGAATTAACATATTAAAATGTATTTAAATTAATATTTTAAAGAATTATCTTCTAAAGTGATTTCCCCCCTTTTGAATAGTTTCCTATTATCAAGTTGTCAAGACAGGGCTTTTCAAAGATTTCCATACAGATGAAAGTCCTATTTTTGAGTCTTCCTTTCATGTTTTATCTTTCATTACAGTCAATGAATGAATAAAGAAACTACACTGCTGTTTATAAAAGTGTTCTGCAGACAGATCTCTGCTCCTGTTTCACTTACCCTCAGATCTAAACTGACGACAGAGCCGTTACCGAGCCCGATGAAGAGAACATTCCAGGCGCTGTGCAGACACAGAACCCCGTCGGGCAAATGGATCTCCTCCAGACACTTGTTGGTCTGATGATGAGAGATGACCTTAACTAAGCCAGTAAACCGTCAGAGGCAGTTCGATATGACGTTTGTTGCCTTCAAGCTCCAACAGCGCACGGTCTGATCACTGGAGCCGGTGTAGAGTCGAGCAGGAAGATTTAGGAAACTGGACACCACAAGAGCGTTGATCTTGTCCGTGTGCCCTTCAAAAACCGCCACCATGTCCTTGCTCTGGGAGCAACAGGCAGTTTGAGAGTTGCTCCGAGCAGGAAGCGTGAATAAAATGACTGACCGTGAGGCTGTAGGCTCGAGCTGTGTTGTCAGCCGAACCGGTGAACAGAAGCCCGTTGTGGACTTGCAGGGCGTGAACAGCATCGCTGTGGCACTGAAACGCTCCAACGGCTAACGTCTCAACGGGGATCACCGGCACTGGAACAACCAGGAGAATGAATATATTTAGTCCCCCATTATACGCAACATTGAACGCATTTTCTCTAAGTGAAGGAATTTAATGATATAAAAAAGGAATACACATCTTTTAAAAGTTAAATATCTGTTTCAACTACTCATAAAAATGTGAAATTTCAACTGTATGTTGTGGGTTGAGAATAATTTAAATACAGTCTAGTTCGTGTACATTGCAACACAAACTGGATTTTCCAGAGCTGTAAGATACATTTAATCTCTATGGCGAAGTGATGAGACAAAACACACCTGTATGATTTTACAATAAAACAAACTTTATTATTATTATTTTTTTTTATCAGCACTTTATTCCAAAACAGTTAATGGGCTCCCCACTGACCAGGGCAATAAATTTGATTCTGATTCTAAAAATACAACAAGCTTAAAAACAAATAGGAAAGTTTCACTCTCACCTTGTGAAGCTGCAGCTGATGGCTCACTGCAAAAGCCAAAAAAAGGTATATTTCACAAGTTTTTCTTTCAGAAACCGCACCCTGTAAAGCCACAATAAAATCTCACCATTTAGGAATCTTGGCCTCGACGTTCTCCTGCTTCACTTCCTGAGGAACTGGGATGTTTGCCTTCACCCCCAGTGAGTCCTCTTGATCTGACTCATCAATGATGACCACAGACTCGCATGGTGTCTCCTCAACAAACTCAACACCTCGGGTGAGAGGACGAGGAGCGGATCTCTTCCTTCCTTTAGACACCACATCCACAAAGATTACCTCATCTGACACCACGCTTCCTGGCTCCTCGGGTGAAGGGTGCATGGGAGTGACGGAGGAGGCGGCGGCGGGAGCTGGAAGAGGCGACGGATGGTGGATGTTGGGACTTCCGGCTGCTGGCTGGCAGGTCTCTGGTTTGAGTGGAGTGTGAGTGAGATGAGGCTTGGTATCATCATTATCAACCACCACAGCAGTGGCTGAAGCATTATCTCCCGGGGAGCCTTCTGCAATAACATGCAATAATAACCTTCAACTTGTCACACCATAAATCAAAAGTCACATCTATATCTGCATGAAAATGCTACATAAATATAGTTTGGGTTCTTTGTCTCCTACCTTTCATCCCCTGTAGGATCTTGATACGTTTGGTTCTCAGAGAGCTGACTTCAGTGGAAAACTGGAGACAGGAAGAAGAGTGTAACAGACGGACTTGTAACTGATCAATGAGTAACTGATGTGTAACTGATGTTGATGTCAGCGTGCAACTAATGACGATGTGTAACCGGGCCTGAGGCTGGCAACCACACCTGAGCCTTGAGCAGAAGAAGCTGCTGGACTTTTTCATGAGCAGCTTGCAGAACATGCCGGGCAACTTCCAGAGACCTCTCCACCTTGTCCAGTGATTTACTCAAATCCTCCTCACGCAGAGACACCGCCAGGAGCTGGTCCATTCGGCTCGGTTCTAGATCCAAGTCAAACACAAATGCTACAACAACAACTGGCATTTTACCTACTAATGCCTTGATTCATGAGCCCCCCTACAGCAATACAACAGGAAACACTTGAGAAAAGTACTACTTAAAAATTATCTCGAAATTACCAGGGAAAAAAAAACCATTAATACTCCATGTACTGTATGAACTACTACTATAAAAGCAAACTGGAGCAACTATATGGATTATACAACTGCAACTACTACTAGCACAACATTAAAGCACACATACTTCTTATAATGACACTACTTCTTTTTACTTCAACTAGTAAAAAGCATTTACTACATCGACCACCACTGTGGCTGGTTAACTATAACCAAGATGAGTAAAAGAACTGCAAAAGTTACACCTGCTAATGAAACTTCTACACCTGCTACTATAATACAATACTATACCTGACAAAGACTACACTCCTGAGAGAGCAGGTTTAGTACTAATTGTAATGTAACAGGTTGCATATAATGACTAGCTGAACAGTTAGAATAAATAAAAGCTGAATCAATTACTACAGCACTACCACTACAAAGAACTGCATGCTTGCGACAACAGATTACATTTCTACTGAGCCTGCAGCTGCTGCACTTTCTCAGACTACTGGAGCTGTTTAGTTACCATTGTTGGACTCCGTTTTCATCGTCTTTTCATTTGGATCCCTGCCAGCCTGCTAAAAACAAATGTAGTTTGAGGAACACAAGCGAAAAGAGAATGGTTTTCAAGTACAGACGAACACTGATCTCACAGAGCCGTGTCTTCTCTCCTCACAGTTTCTCTCTTCTTTCACCTGGGACTCGCTCAGTGGTTGTTCTGTTTTCACATCCGCTGCAACAGTTTGACTGGCGTTTTCACACTGTTCAATGTTCTCCAGCTCCACGGTTGCCGGCTCCACGGTGACCGGCTCCATGGTTGCCGACTCCACGGCCCTCGGTGGTGATGCAGTCTCCGAAGGTGGGGGTTCATTGACAAGGTCCTGAGCTGGAGGGTCCGGTTCCACTGGACTACCTGGAATCGACTCCCATTGGAATCCCTCTGAGAGTGGCAGCTCAGCGTCGTCTTCTATCTGCACTGGTGGTTCAGGTTGTGGAGTCACCACTTTACGTCCCAATCTGGACTCCAAGAGAGAAAATACATGGTGACGGAGACAGATTGCCTTTAATCTTTAATCCTCACACAATGGGGAAATGTTGCTTGTCGGCTTCATCGTAACATCAAAGTTAAACACAAAGAAACAACACAAAGACAGAAATGAACATTTAAAAAAAATAAAATTGATAAGAAAAGAACAATAATGTGCCGAAATGGGCAGTCTGAGTCGTTTGCTGCTCTATCATCAACATCACCTGAAGAGTTTCATTTAAATATGTTTGAACTTTGAGTTATATACAAACAGATTATAAAATCAGCTGGTTAGCTGGACAGTTGGCTGAGGAAATAAATGTGATTAGGGATGAGAAAAGCTCTTTATATGTAGAAAAATCAGAATAGAAGAAAGCTAAACTGACCTCAGCTTCTTCTGCTTGCTTCTTTTGAGCTGATTATATATCTCAGACCAGGACGGATTCTGCTTCCCTCCAGAGGTCATGAAGTTCTGCAGTTCATAGCTTGACTCCTTCTCCTTCAGTTGGGTGCTAGTTATATTGCCTCTCACTGACGGCACCATTTCCGTTCTGTCTGAAGCGTACGATGTCCGTCTGCTGCTCCGCTGTGGCTCCGCCTTATTCTCTGTCACCGCAGTTCTGACTTGTGCCGACCCCAGAGAAGCAGGTGGAACCTTCTTGCGGGGAATCTCAGCTGCCTTCTGAACAGTCCACTCTGGATTCTTCTTCCGTGCTTCACGGTCGGCCCGGCATGGCTCTCTCACACCCAGCTCCCGTCGGATTTGCCACAGCATTTCGCCCACATTGTGCATGGGCGTTGATGCTACAGGGGCGTCGGACACTGCCTTTGGCTCCACTCCGGAATCCTTGAGGAGGAGACCTTCATCCTCAGGAAGATCCTCACTCGTAAGATCAATTGAATCTCCGTTTTGCCGGAAGACATGCCCTTTGCTGTATGTGGCACAGAGGCTATGATCATAGCAGAAGTCATGAGTCTCCCTTCTGCTCTGCACGCTATGAACAGAAGAGCTGTCAGCAGGCGCGGACTGTTTTCCCGGCTTCTCTGGAGTTGCTTCTGTTCCTTGAGGGAGGATCGTCTTATTTTCAACACAAGCAAAACCATCATCTCTATGGCTGTTCCTTGTTTGAAAGGTCTGAACATGTGTGCACATTTTCTTTCTGAGTTTTGCCCTGCAACAGAGACAAACTCAGAACGTGGCTGGACCAGAAATCAGAGTGCGTCACTCATCTACCGCCTGCTCCTGCACTTCCTATTCCTCTGCTTCAGCTTCGCCATGGTGGCTGCATCAATAATCTGCGACAGCCCAAAAGGCTGCACCATTCTGGCCTTGAGCATCACGAGGTTGGCTCTGTGTTGAGGGGTGAAGATGTGCTGAGCAAACTCGTCCAGAAGCATGCAAAACTTGTTGCACGCCTGGCAATGGTGGCACGAAACCCTGTGCAAGAAACAGACACTTTAGATTAGTCTAACCTTCACAGTACACAGTCCATACAAACTAAATTTGTTGCTAAATACTTGACATGACAAGACACTAAAGGTGTTAAATAATAATATGTTGCGTTCCTAAAGTGAGTTAAAATGACCTACGTCCCCAAAAAGTTGTCCATCTCTTGGTGATGCTGGATACTGTGCACATGATCCAAAGCCTCCTGTAGAGTGATATTGTAATGGAAGTTAGCATCCAGAACCACTCAACAGAAACAACATCACTGATTTAAGTTTAAATCCATTTGTGAATTGGATAGTTATGTTTTTAGCATTTAACTATTACAGAAGTTTTATTATTATTCCTTCAACGACTGCACCACTGAATGTTTGACTAAATGACTAAGTCTGAAAAGAAGCAAGAACAAATGTCTTTTTAAGTCGAGAAACCCTTAAAATAAAACAGAAGCAGTTGGTTCACGTTAGCTAATATAGTCTAATTAGGTTAATTGGAGGCAGGACTCTTACATACTTACAGACTTGAAGTGAAATACAGAGCACAACAAACAGTAGGTCTTTTTCAGATGTTTGGGCGTTTTCAACCCGGTCTTCGAACGCATCTTTTTCTTCTTCTTCTTCTTCATACTTAGCGTGGTTTCCATGACGTCACTGAAAGTTAAGCAAAAATAACGCAGCAGCAAACGTCACCTGTCAGTCAAACAAAATGGCGAACAAAAGTGTTCGTTGAGAACGTGACATGTTTGAACGGTGAGCTGGTTGTTCGTCATGAGACCGGAATTGAAAGCAAATGTCGGACTCACTTCAACACTCACCTGAGCTGCTAATTATCTCACATGGCAACAAGGACAGCGCCTGCTCACAAATAGCTACGCAATGTGCGTCAACTTGTGTCGTATACCAAAACTAACCAATCGTTAAGCAGAGCAGTAAGCGGAAGTAATGCGGCGGCCATTTATGCGATCTGTAAATCATATGTCGACCACTGTTGTCAACGTAGTGCCATGTCTTTGATTTGCAAATCATATGATTAGCAGGGCGTCTTCGTTTAGCACAAAACAATAGCTGTTTGCGATATTTTGTATTGTTTTACGTTTTTAACATTTTAGAATGTGTAACGGATGTGTTCATAAAGAGTATCCTGACCGGGTAAGTGTGTTTATAAAACTCTGCTCGCTTGGGAAAGCTTGAGTTTTCTGAAAAACAGTCACACCATCGCTCCAAAATAGCTCAGTAAAGGTGGGTGGTGGGAAAGGTGACTTCGGGTTTCATCGAATGTCTTGTTGTCCATGTCAATGATCGGCCCATAATGTATTTCTGAAGGAAGAATAACTCACATTTGTGTTTTCTCTGTGGGCTTAATTGACGCCGTTTTATTAATTTTGTGACAACTCTGTTGCCCCAGAATAGCTTCAAATATAGTAAATTATTACAAAATTGAACACTCTAATAGTCTGATCCCTTCGTATATGAGATGGACAAACAGCACCAAAATCCCTATCCAAAGTTTTAAATGAAAACCTTGAGCTTCTGTGTTACCTAGACTGCAGTTCTGTTATCGTGTATTATTAAATATTACACATTTGTTTTGTGGTCAATTGATTAAGCTGGAACTGGATGATCCAGGTGTCCATTACTGGCCTCAGCATTTTTTTTTATGTCAAATTATTTTTCAGGCACAAACACCACTGGAATACACGTGACAATATGATGATAATTTCATGCACAGGGCAACACCTGTCTGGAAGATGGCTCCTACCTGATGAACTACCTGGGCTGTGCCAGCTGCCATCAGAGAGACTTTGTCCTCATCAGCAATAAGAGCACCGAGGACGATGACGGAGAGGAGATCGTCACATATGACCGTAAGTTTTTTTTTAAAATAACATTTGTTTGATCTGTATGTCACAATAATGTTGGAAAAATAAATCCTTCATCTTGAAATTGCCATTATCAAAGGTTCAGTGTTGCGGAAAAAGTAAAAGTGTAATTTTGAAACACATGAAAACAAAAAAAAGAAAAGTAAAAACAAAGTTAAAATTTGTCTGTCTGCCGATGGGATCTTTTTGAGTTTGCTTTGAAATATGAATATTTTTTATTCAATATCAATCATCATTTAATATTTCAGACGTTTGTAAAACCTGCGACCATGTTGTGGCCAGACACGAGTACACGTTTTCAGTCGTGGATGAATATCAGGTGAGAAATTTTAGGGGAAAAAAAAGTGTCATTTTAAACTCCAGCAGGGCCTCATGTGTTCTCTCTGGCGCAGGAATACACGATGCTCTGCATGCTGTGCGGGAAAGCGGAGGACTCCATAAGCGTGCTGCCGGATGACCCCAGACAGTCCAGTCTTTTTTAGTTCCAAAGATTTCACCAAGTTTCTGAGCGCACTATATTTCTATATGTCATATTTGTATTTTAATGTTTTTTCAGACTAGTGCAGGTGCAGATCTCCCGCGCAGGAAATCTTTATATAACTTATATGCGATGAAACATTTCAGATAAAAGGTCAAATAAAGTGAATGTTTTTCGCCCATGTCAGGAGAATATGAGACCCAAATTTATCATCCTTTCAATGTTACCCAGAATGCTCACTTTGGACAGGAAGCACAAGTATTAGTCACGAGAGAAGGTAGAAATCTGTAACTGAGTTAGCGGAGATACTACTAAATAAAGTGCTAAATCATCCAGTCGAGTCATGTTGGCTTGTCTATATTGTATTTCATGATTAGAAGCAGTTCAATAAAAATGCGCAGACTGTACAAATGAACAATAAAAATAAAAAAAATGTTCATGCAGTTCAACAATACTGAACGATGAGTGCACTTACAGATACATTCTAAATGTGCAGATGCCTTTAGCCATTTAACATTTGCTAACAACGAAAGCACGCTACTAACCTGTGATATGCCAAAGATATGCATCGTACTGTAATTACTCAAGCGGGGCGTACGGGACGGAGCCCTTCATGAATGCTGATGCTGCTTGTTAATATTTGGAGTTACATGATCGGAGTTTAGATGGTCAGGTGACCTCTGACGGGACTTACATGTCAAGGAGCGAGATGAGAGGTAAGAGTTGGCAATCTCCAGAACTTCAGTCTCAGCACAAGTCAAGTCTTCACGACGCGCATCCAGCGAATAAATAAATAAATACAATTTATGGTACATTTTACATTACATACAGTACATTCCCTTGAGTAAATGCCTTGTTGACTCATGCTAACAGGGACGTGCGGCCTCCTGCTACGCTCACTGGATCAGTCACGTCTCCCCAAACACAGTCATCGGTTCGCCTTGTTTGAACCTTTCCCCTCGTGGATCGGGCTCCGCCCCCTGGTGCTGTGGCTCCACTGAGAGGTGGGCCGCTCTTGAAAGTGTCGAGGAGGAGGAGGAGAGCCAGAGAGACTGGACGGAGAGCGGCTGCGCCCCTGAAGAGTGGCGCCGTCGCGCAGCTCCTGGCGGGACGGGGAGGAGCTGAGGGAGCGTTGGAGGGAGGAGGAGCTGCAGGGGCGGGGGGGAGGAGTGAAGAGCAACCCGCCTCGGTCCTGCATCAGCTGGGTCAGACTGGCCAGGAAGTCGGCGTCGCTGGTGCTGCTGGCTCGGACTCGCAACCGCCTCCTTCTGGAAGGAAAAACCAGGGCAGGATTAACAATAAATTACAGAATATATGGCAGAGAATCACTTAAATTATTGGTCCATGAGCTGATTGAAGCATTACACTAGAAATAAGCTGTTTCTGAAACATGCCCTGGAAATACCTTCAGAAATACTAGCTTCTGGATTAAAGTACTTGACATGGATTGGAAAAAAAAAAAAAAAAATTGAGACAAACAAACAAAAATCAACCCACAACTGTAACAGAAATCCAGTCAGTGAGACTCACCTGTTGTCCACACAGGAGCGCGCTGGAGGTTTCCCAGGAGGAGGCCGAGGAAGAAACCTGCTCGACAGCTGCTCGGCTACAAAGCTGGCACTCACAGGTCGTGGGATCTTGCTTCTGCTGCCCGACGAAGAGGACAGGGAAAGCGGGTCGTCTGCCGCGCAGTCAGACCTGGACCCTCGGTCGGAGGAGAGGCGGTCTCTGGGCAGAGCACTGGGAAGGTTGTCGCAGGACAGAGACGGAGAGGGGGAGTGTGTGGGTGACCCTGCAACCGGACTGCTCCAGCGGTGGCGCTTTTCCAGGGTCAAGTCCCTGTTCGGCGAGTCCAGAGGAGCACCGGGGTCTCGGACCGGGATGCGGCTGAATCGTGGTGAGGAAGGGGAGTCTCTCCTCCGCAGCAGAACGGGAGGTGGAGAAGACGACACGGTGACCTCCACTGCTCCTCCCAGAGTGTCGGCTTGTGGCTGCTGATTGGGCTCAGATGATCGATCTGGGAGACCCGAATCACTCTCGGGGTCCCGGTCACAGGTCAGGAGGGCGTTTGGACCTTTGGCTGGGCTTGGTACTGGGACTGACTCAGACTTCTCCACCTCCTTTGCAGCAGGTTCCTCTGTCTTCCCGGACGGAGGTTCCAGTGGAATCACGTCGCTCTTCTCCAGGACCGGAGACTGTGGCGCGCAGCTGGAAGACTGGATGAGAAGACGATACGATCTTAGTTTGATGTTCTCAGAGCAATGCTATGAGTCAGGGATGGTAGTTCAGAGGTGCAGTAGGCAAGATTTTTTGTGTCATGAAACAATACAGGCCTAATCACCTGTACTTATATGGTAATAAAAATAACCTTAAATATAAAAACAAACTTTTTATCAAGCAGCGGAAATTGTCGGAAGACTTTGACCAGTCACATGCTTGCTCGGTAGGGGGCGTGGTTTTCTATTTCTATGTGGATGAGAACAGTTAAGAGACAGCTGGCCCACTCTTGCCTACTGCACCTTCAGGTCATCAAGCTTCACCTCAGGCTCACACAGCTAACCTGGTCAGTCTGCGCTCGTCCCACGATGACTGACGGCATTTGCCCCAACATCCCCGGCAGCCTCCTGTGGCCCAGCAGCCAGGTACCCGGCATGTTCATCTGAGACAGCACAGGACTGCTGGGGGCCACTGTGGACTGACCGTCCTTCGAGTCCGAGGTGTGGTTCTCAGCCTGGGCCACGCCGCCCTTGTCCTCATCCTCTGTGGGTTTGGCGGATCCGCTGCCCTGTTCCAGCTCCAGCAGGACCCACTCCTGGGAGTCGGCCTCTTGGGGAACGGGACTCAGATTCACTGCCACAAACCCACTGCTTGCAGCTCCTTCCTCGGGGTCGGGGGTCGCCGTGCCGGAGTTCTCCTCGTTGCACACAGGTGACTGTTGTCGACGTTCCTTCTCAGAAAACGCCTTCTCCTCCACGTTCGGAAGCACGGCTCTCTGTTTGCCCAAACTGACAAGATCCTTCCTTAGTTTCATCACCATTTGAAACTCTTTCCCACAGTGGGGCTAAGAAAGGCCATCTAATCTAATATGATCAGCGCCACTATGACACTGTTTGTCTTTGGATCCGGGAGGCTTGTACTGAATAGTGGTATGGACCAGACATTAGCGTAGGAGAGAAATATCTGCAGAACAAGACATTCAACATTGTTCTACTAGTCATTTTCAGCCTAATGAGTACAGACTTCGAAACAGTGGAGCAGAGGAGCCAAAGCTCACTTTCTGTTCTTCTTTCTGCTCAGTGCTGAGAGAACTGGACTCAACAACCCTGTTGTTTACATCAATCCTTTCAGCTCAGTGCAGGAACATCCACTAAATCTAAATCTGTTTATTGTCTTTACTGTCTGCTGCGTGGACTGTCATTTACTCATAAAGCATGATGTCATAAACAAGTGACACGCCAGGCTTATTTTGTAGGCTGGATTCATTTACAAGGTTCATCATTTAGTGGATGTTTCATATGTAGTAAAAACGCGAATATGAAGTCTCACCAAATAATGAAAAACTAAATAAAATCATGCATTGCATAACGTCACCACAGGAGGGCAGCGTGGGCAAAAACGCCTTGTAAAGTATTTAGCTCAGTTCATACATACTACTGTTTAAAAAACTAGTAGCAGTAGCATAAAAACAACATCAACTGAAGAATAACAGAGGTAATTCCAACAATGTGGTCTATTAATTATAGATATCAAATTCACCATCTGCTCCCAACTTAATGCAATGGAAATACTTTAATATTTATCACATTCAACCACTATAACCTTGAACTTGTCAGGATCATCTGTACTGTTTCGTTTGCACTTTGAGGAACTTCCTTCTGCACCTAACTCTCTTCTGCTTCATTCGAAATGTTTTTTAACTTGTACATGTTGTTGTACATGAGACAACATGGAGACAATGAGGCATACTTACTAGGCCTCCAGGAAGCGTTCGATTGTTGGTTTTGGTTCTGGCGCGAGTCTTTTCTCGAAGGCTAAGCTCTGACTGTGCCTCATCCTGCGTAGCAGTGGCGCCGCCCGCTCCAGGAACATGGTCTCTGATCGGACCCGCCGTGGGGAGCTCTGCATGGAACCAGTGTTGGGGCTCTGGTTCCCTTGGTTCTGACTGTGCTCGTCCTCGCTGACCACCTGGAGAAGACAGATGGAGGTCAAGCTTAGATGCCATGTGATCAGGTTTATTTTGATCAATTCTACAGTCGACTTTGTTGGTCAACACTGCCGTCCTGACCTTCCTGGCAATGGCCTGGGCATGTTTATGATTGCGGTTGCGGTCCAGCTCTTCCCACACGTCCGCCCCAGGGGTGGTGGGTGTAGGGATTGGGGGGCAGTTGTCAGCGTCACTCAGGCGCTCCCCTTGCAGGACATCCTCTGTGTTCTCTCTCTGCAGCTCACCCGGCAGCACTGAAGCGTTGGCCATGCTGCGGAGCAGAGGGAAGGTCACCTTGCAGCTCATTTCCAAACACGGCAGCAGCAGTTTCGCAGGAACCATTGACAGTGCAGATTTTCGGTCCCAAAAATAACTCATGGATAACACACAGCGAGAACATTTGAGACTGCTGTGGGCTGAAATCATTAAAAAGACAATGGAGTGTCATTAAGCACCCCAGGTACGCGGGCGTGAGGCGAGTCAGCTGCTGGGCCGTCGTCGCCGCAGTGTTGATTGTCAGAACATCCTCCGAGTCGCTCTTCTCCCAATCGTACGGGTCGTTCTCCAGAACATTGTGGCTCTTCATGGCGTTATCGAAGACTGTTGTCAGCATCTGAGCAGTGAAGCAGCAGCATCAGCATCTGACCGCCACTCAGAGGTCGAATCGACATGAACCTGATAGTCCGGCTTGGTGAAGTAGTCCAGTGTCAGGATGTGATCCAGGAAGAGGCTGAACTCCGAGGGAAGGTGCTTCAGCATCAGGCGGTGGTCGTACGTCTCTTTCAGGTTCCCCACTTGTTCCTGAGTGGAAGACAATATTTGGGTTGGTGACTGAAGAAACACGTCTGTGGACAAGCTCATACTTTGTCTTTGATTTTCCTCCAGGGAAGCTGACCGATGGTGAACTCCACCAGCATGTAGAAGAGGGACCACAGGTCGTCATGGCGACCCATTTCCTGCCAATGGACAAATTCAGAGTGAGAAATTTGAGGTTAAGCCGGCAAATTAGACGATGTCCTCCACACTCACCTTGTTTTTATGGGCATTGATAGATGCGTATCGGACGGTTCCTCTGAACCCGGCAACAGGTCGAGGCTGGAATTAAGAACAAGAGAGTGGAGACCATTTGACATTCTATCCTCTGCACACATCAATAAGAAGGGGTTGATCTGCGAGCTACACATGGCTGCTCATAAAGCGAAGTCTTTCAGTTTATGCAACACAATTTACTACAAACTATTACCCTTTTGAAGACTCAAGTCAATCCCAGTACAGAGCACTGCATTTATCTCCAAACAATTTTAATTGACCACAAAACCTGATAAATGTTGTGAGTTGGCACATTCATTCCTATAGGAGATACAGTTGATAGTACATTTCATGTACAGCGATTCTCTTTGACAAGTGAGGTTGAAGGCTGCAATTTCATATTCATCATCTGCATCATCCAGAAACTGAAATCTGACTGATTTTTGTTTGAAAGAAGAGTCTCTTACCGGACGGACTTCTTGGCTGGAGTTTGTAAATTGACGGGCCAAACCGAAGTCCAGCATGTAGCAGCATCTGCAGGTGGTGGTCAGTCGTCCCATCGCAAAGTTAGACTGTTAAATGGAGAAGTGAGAGTGTGTCATGTCAAACTTTACTTCACTTGATCGACAACCATGTTACCGGCTTGATGTCTCGGTGCAGGAAGCCGACCGAGTGGATGCTCTCTATGGCTTCTAAAATCTGCTTGCCAAGTCTCAAAGTGGTGGAGACGGAGAAGGTTGCTCGTGACATGGTCCTGCGCAGATCTGCAAGGTTCCGCCCCTGTAGACGCGGGCGTGGCACATTTGTGAATCAAAAAGCTCACGAATGTCGACGGAAGCGAGCGTCCCACCTGCAGCTCCATCACCACGTAGTTGAAGCGATCGTTCCGGCCACAGCCGACAAAACGACAGACGTGGTCTTTGCCTGAGGGAGAAACCCATGAATAAGTGATGAGGCTGATGTAAGACTTCTCTCCCGGCCCCTTCCGTCAGGGCACACCGATCCTGTTGTAAAGGCTGGACTGAACTGCCCTGCGCTAACTGTCACCTTAAAGATTTTAGTTTTTAAAAAAGCTTAAAATACTGGGAGGTTCAGATCTGAACACTTGACTTAAAAGACGAGCTGAATCCAAACAGGAGATGACACTGCTAAAGTGGCTGTTCATACAGGCAGGAAATGTTTCAGTCTGGGATCAACTACGAGGCGGAGGCGTCACATGGTTAAAAAGTCACTCACCCTGCAGCTTCTTGAGCACAGCTACCTCCATCTTCAGCACCTGCTTGGGTTGCTGAGCAGACTCCACCTTCAGGGCAACAGTTGCCTGACTCAGCTGATCCAACACCTCATAGATCTCCCCGAACCCACCACCTCCAATCTTCTTTGTCTGTGGGGGAGAACAATGTCATGAAATTAGATACTATTAAAGAGCTTGATCTCACAATTAGTTTGATACTTTACCACTTTCCATCTGTCCCTGACCACGTCTGCCACTGACAGGATGTCCGTGTGCTCTCCAGCCCCACTCATCCTGAGAGCTCTCAGCTACAGGCTGGTCCTGACATCGGGGACCAAGGCCCCTCACTGCAAAAGACGGGACCAAGATTGACATGGACATCTGAATTTGAATGATAAAACATTTCACACAACTTCGACTGACTGACTACTGAGAACGATGATTACTGCTCCTAGTACATTCTTGACTGATACTTCAAAGTTTACAAGGGAATTGTCTTTCATTTTAGCTTGAGCTGTCCAATCAGTTTGTACCTTTGTTCTAGGTATCTTTCGCTTTGTGTTCCACTCTTTGTACAAGTCGAAACAGTCAGAACTCTTTCAAATCAAAACTTATTTGACAATTATATTATATACTATGTACTGTCAATAATAATATATTATAGTTAAGAACAAACGTCTACTTCATTTTGGTTCCTTCTCCTGAATAAATACAGCTCGTCACAAGAAATCTAATATCTATATCCCGAATGATAACCTGAAAAAATGTGTTGTTCTTTCTAAAAATTCAGAACATCAGAAGGAATCCTTTAAAAGAACAGAGGACTGTTGATTCTATATTTAGGGGTCATTATATATTAATATAACAGGTAGCCCTAAATGAGAAAAAAATATATTGAAGTTATACGGACTTTAGATTATTAGTTTAGACTGTTTTTATTGTACCAATGCCATAAATCGTTTAAGGAATAATTTACTCTTCAACGTTGCGTACTATACAACTGGTAAAAGTATATCTACATTATTTCTAAACCGGAGTGTGTCGATAAAATCGCGTTCATAGTTCCAGAGCATTGACGGTGGCCAGTATCCGGCGGGGTCGTGGTAGCTTGTATTGATGGTAACCACGGCGATAGCAGCTAACACTGTTGTGTTTAGACCAAAACCAAAACATCAATGTCCGACACGAAGATTCTACGTGGTTCGAAAGCAGCAAGACACGAGGGCTTGCTGTTCCCGCACTGCTTTAACTGGTAAATCCGTTGTAATCCTGACTGCGGTGGTCCTGCAGCAATGCTAACCAGCTAGTTAACCAGTGCTCGGGTCACCTACCTTGCGTCGCTGCAGCATTTCCGACTCCGATGTGTATAAACCATGCAGTCGCCCTGCCCCTGTTCACAATGTCAGGTGGTCATTGCGAGGGGGTTTTAGAGAAGGCGCCGAGGACTGGGGATCATGTCTGTCGCTAGCTGCGTTAGCCTGCTAGCCTACTGCTGGATGAGGAATGATGCGATGCAGCTCCTCTGGAGTGAGGCGGTCGCTAACGAGTCGGTTCTTCCAGTCGGATCTTTACGGAGCCAAATGAAGACTCTTGAGGGTCGATTTAAACAAATTTGATCGTTTTAATTACTCACGTTTGTAATGCCCAGCATATTTTATTCAAAGGTTGGAGGGGAAGCATGTTATTGTTCGACTCATGAAAGGATAATTCAGAGAAATACATAATGTGTTGTCTCAGACACATCAAAGCTGATTGTTTCACTGTGAGCAACTGACACAACAATAATAATGTTTTTTTGCAATGAGTAAGAGTCAGCTTTATTGCCAAGCTCATTGAGGAGAGTGCTTTGGAACAATGTGCAATAATGGAAAAAGTAAAAATAAATAAATAAACAAAAATAAATGGATAAAAATAAGCAATAATAATAGAAGTAACAATGGTGCCTTTTTTTAAGGTTTGAGCACCAGGCCCCCAAAATGTTTGCACATGTGCATGGTGCATGCTTTTTAAAATGATATTCACAAATATTGCACAATATTTTATTTAAATTTTCTTACCCCAAACTGATTGGAAATTGAGTGAATTCCAGTCATGGTTTCGCAGACAGTTTTATAATAAACCTGAGGTTAGATTTCATGGCGATAAAGAGCTATTTAACATGAACCACTGTTCAGAAAGGAGGCAATAGGATGAAGGAGTCAGAGGAGAAAGTCTTCCAAGGCCGTGGCCGGAACAAGAGTCAAAGAACAGTCTCTTTCATATCATTGCAAATGAGGGGAATGATAAGTGAAAGCTGTTCAAGGGCGGGTTGCTATTGAAATAGAACTGCTGCTTCTTTATAGCCAGGATGATGAATTGCACATGAAAAATTAAATGGTTTGACCTGCAATGAATGTTATGTCTTCAAGAGGGAGATATTTCAGGTCGACGCTCTTCATCTATGAACTTTGTATGTGTCATACGAGAGGGACCGAACCCTACCCGCGAGCGTGGTTTTAATATTTTAATGTGATTTTAGTGAGTGAAAAGAAGGTATGTATTTTGGCTCTCATCTGGACAATGCTTAACTCCAAAGCTTGAAACGAAACACTTGACCACTGCCAACCAGGATTGAGGCCTTGGAGAACAATAACATCTTGTAACTAGAGATGAATTGATCCATTAGTTTCTGGGTTTATGTAGAATATCGCATAAACTAACATGTAATTATGTATTAAAATATATGTTAGAGCATGCTCAGAGCGACTGACTCCCGAAAAAGACCGGGAATCCCCTTCATAGCAACGGTGTGACGTCACCAGACAACAGCCTCATGATTGGTGTGCAACATCTCAAGTTTGGTTTCATTTCCATTTATTCTCACTGTTTGCCTAATGCAAGTGGTTCGGTGAGATTTGAGTTTTTGGGAGTTTTTAGAAGATACCGAATTTCCGGGACTTTTTTTTAAGATTTTAAAACTGAACAAAGCGTTTGAGCGCCATTACACAAAATAGACACTAGATGGTGCTATTGTGGATTGTGGTTTAATGCTACATTAAAAGTAAGGACAACGTATCGCTTCTAAAAACGGTTTAATAGTTTAACCTTTACAAGCGAAAACGGTTTTTTTTCTCAGCCAGAGATTAGATTAGAAAGTGTGAGTATAAGTACAAGTACGTTCACGCTTGTCAGTGAAGCATGAACAAACAAACAAAGTAACTTTCTGGCACCACAGGAGCCCATAAATATAAGGCGTTACGGAGAGGTAATCGACAAGCATTCACAAACTCACACGCACACGCAAACTAAACAGTTGCCTCATGCTGCATTCGAACTTGCGAGCTTCTTTTTTTATATTTAAAAGAGGTTAGAAAACGATACGCGACACAACTGATATTAATTTACATAATAACACAATCACAAATAATTTCCTTCTTTGTCTTGGAGCTATATTAAAAAAAAAAAATCAATCAATCTCTTTCTTTAACTAAAATGATCTATTCTGCAAAATGTATGAATCCAGTATCTAACTTAAATAATTTGGTTCCTTGATTAAAATTGTACTGAAACTCTTAAACCGCTTATTGACTACGTATGTAGCAAATAGGTGTTCCAATGATTTATTATTCATGTGGGCCATGTTCACTGAACGACTTGTGTCACGTATAACAGTGGGTGGGTACAAACCCGAGGCTGTTCAAATTCCAGCCGCGGCTCTGGCAGTGACGTCACGCCCAGGCGCTTCTCCTTCGGCCCAGAAGTGACAACAAAACAAACGAACGCGGATGCAGCGATGGGAGTGGCCACACGATCAGCTTGGATAACAGGATATGTCTAGTTTTGGGGTGAGGCGGCGGTGTTAGCCAGTTTCCCAACTTCTGCAAAAAAAAGGACGACGTAGATGAACCGAAGTGGCTCGGAGCCTCGCAGCGCTTGGACCAGTGCGGAAATACCAACACAGTCCGCTGCTCGGCAGAGTTTCCACTCTCCCCGCCTCATGTGAGCCTCAGCTGCGGGGAGAAAGTTGTGCTGACATGTTTCCCTGTAACTAAAGCCTCGCCTGGATTTCGCAGTCTCTTTCTATTTTGGATATTTTGGCGTCCCGGACTGGCCTGATCGCCATATTGCGCGCGGTGAAACTCGAATGAAAGTGATCAGGAGTTTGTCGCTTCATGGAGCTGCATGCACTTTGATCCAAACCACAGCCGCTCCACGGAGTCGGCGGTGGACAACAACTTTTGGCACCGTTTGTAAGGTACACACCCGCTGTTTAGCGCTTTGCTAACACTTCTGCTCTTCCTTGTTGGTGCCGTGTTAAACAAACATATCGGCTGCGTGACCCCCCCCCTCTGCTTCCTGCGTGTCTGTGCCAAATGGCCCCCAGTGCACTGTCGGCTGCGGCTCGCCTCTGCGCCGCAACAACAGCGATTTTATCGATTATAATGTTGAAACTTCGTGTTGTTTTTGCTGTGTCAGCTGCTTACCTCACCTGACATGCTGTGACTTCATCCCTCTCACTGTACTGTTGGCCAGTTTAGGCCGTGGTTTTTATTTAATATCGCGATGTTTTTCCCCCCCAGAAATACCGGTACCACAAACAACATTGCAGTATGCGTTGTCGATTTAGCTGGACCCTGATATGTGATGTGGTGTCGGGAAGTGGAAGGCAATGTTGTAACCTATTGTAATCACTTGTTTTGTTGTGCGAACCTTGTATAACCCTGCACAGAGATTTTTACTGGAAGCTAATTCAGTTTCACTGTTATTCCTCTACTACAGCAATAGGCTACCATGATTCTTAATCTCCGATTCTATATTTTACTGAACAAACTATTTGACGACAAGACAGTGAATTGTGGTATATTTTCCCCATGTTCGCATTAGCTAATGGTGAAGTTGTGTGCACAGCTGTAAGGACCCTTCATGCTGCCTTTACTTCCGAAAATGTACCCGTCCTTTTCTGGCGATGTTACGTCACTGATCACATGCTTCCATGCGATCTTTACGTTGGTATTGCTGTTCACCATTTTGTTCACCAGGGGAGCAGCGCAGAGTCAAACTTCCAAACCAACATTGCGACTGCATAAGGAGTATTTATAGTGTACCTCCTACACTAAAACAGCAGTACTAGTAGTAGGAGGCGGTGGTCGGTGAGGCCGTTAAATATATCGGAAAATTTCCGCCATTGTTCGGTCTTCCTCGTGTCTCATTAGAGCTACGTATCGGGTGGTAACAGCAACAACGTTTTCCGGTGGTACTGCCACCTCAATCTTTTGTTGAATGTTTTATGATGCTAATTTTGAAATTTCAATGTTTTTACTATGGCTGTCAATGGATTCAAATTTTGGATTTAGTTTAATCGCACTAAAGTAGAGTTGTTGATAAAACTCTTAAAAGTTGTGGTTTAGAGCAGTAAAACATTGTGTGATTAATTTGCGATTAATCGCAAGTTAACTCTGCTGTGCGATTAAAGAGGATTAAAAAACTGTAATCTATTGGCAGACCTAGTTTTTACAGAAAATGGATGGGAGACAAAAGGTGACATGGATGCCATGATTGTGGGATTTTTGAGCTGCTTTGACCATAATAACCTACTTACTTCTACTTGTTGTTGTACACTATACCAGACGTCCCCAGGATTTTTTCCCAACATATTGGGTGCCTCTGATAAAGTGGTCGAGAGTTTGACAACGGGAAATCAGAGTGCATTGTACATCTTTTACTTAAGGTCTGCCTTTAGAGGAAGAGTCCTACTCAGCTGACAGTGAGGGAACGCTGACACAGGGAGTCATTTTTCAAGAAATGTTGACAAATCAACCAGAAAACTGTCGTGAAAAACACCCCTGTGATCCTTGTCCAGGGGTCCGCTACACTCTCAGTATTGCTAGTCAGCATTTCTTGACGTTGTTTTGGTAAGATGTATTCTTTAGTACATAAATTGTCAGCAGGTTGTGCTCTTGCAAGTAACTTATGAAAACACTGGCACATTAGTGGCTGCGCCTTCTAACTCTTCCTCTCTCTTCTTCGTCAGGTCCCGGAACTCTAATAAAGCCCAGAAGAACAAACAACTCCCCTCAAATTTGATTGTGGATGGAGTGTTTTCCTTTGTGGATTTATATTTCCTGGCAGATACCTCAGTAAGCAAGGAAGCCTAGACACCCAGTTGGAGGCTCGGCGGCCTCTCGTCATTGTTTGAGGCCCTGCAACTTTACTATGAGTCTTCCTTCTCAGGTGAACCCCGACAAGACTAGCAAGCATCGGCCCGCGGCTATGAAAGAGCCTGTGCAGCATTCAGGGGAGGTATATTATGGGATGGGCCCCCCAGCTTTAGAGACGAGCCACACGGAGACCGCTAGTGGCTCTGGAGTTTATAACCCAGAGAAAGGGCCCCAGAGTCTACCTCCCTATCAGCAGGCTGCGCCCGTAAAGTGGATGGCCCAGAACTCAGTACAGGCTCCAGGCTGGTCTCAAGAGGCCCCCGCAGCAGCATGGGGGCAGAACTTTGGCCCCTACATGAGTGGAATGAACGTCCGGAGTCAGATGGGTTTCCATAAAGGACTTCATGAAGGTGTCGCTCTGCAGATGGGGAGTGAAGGTCAGCAGCCGCAGCAGCAGCAGCAGAGGCCAGTTGATGTTTACAGAGATGCCCCTCAAAGTCAAGCTCAGGGGAGGGGTCTTCAGTGGGAGCATGCTGCGTCTACCATGCACCAGGCTCAGATGCAAGCATATCAACATGGCCACAAAGATCTTCAGGGTCAGTCTCATGTGGCGGGACACAATGTGCAAGGGCCCATGCTGCAGCCCTTCCAGGCCACGTTCCGACCCAGCAAGCAGCAGCAGTTCCCCCCTGGATACTACTCAGTCTTCCCAGGAGGCAAGGGGATGCAGAACCTGCCGTATGGCGAGCAGCAGAAGACGCAGCAGCAAATGATGCACCAGGTGCAGCAGCAACAGATGCAGCAGCAACAGCAGCAGCAGCAACAGCTGCAACACCGTCTTCAGCAGCAGCATCTGCAGCAGCAGCATTTGCAGCAGCAGATGCAGCAGCAGCAGATGCAGCAGATGCAGCAGCAGTACCACCAGCAGCAGCAGCTGCAGGGCCGCATGCAGATGCAACAGCAACACATGCAGCCGCCGAGCGTTCCTCCACAGCAGGAGGCTGCACAAGTGCAAACAAACCCAACTTTTGGCTACCAGCCATCTGAGCTTTGTTTACATGACTCTGGATCTAAAAAGGAAGGAGCCAGAACCGTGGAGCCCCAGCAGGGAGCCATGTCGGGTCTCGCCGGACTTGATCCGCGTGCTGACAAGGTAAATCCAGGAGAAGCTTCAGACACCTGGCCGGCGGCTCCTCGACGTTCACGCAGGCTCTCCAGAGATGGCCAGTCCCCTCAGGGACCTCCCGCCACAAATCTCTGGTCCACGACCTCCAAAGAACCGGCGCTGCCCCAGAATGGTGTCACAAACGTGCAGGCTGCAAAAGTAGGGGAAAACCAGGGAGCGCCAGGGGGAGTCATCCAGAGTACCAGGAGGAAAAGGAGGACCTCCAAGGAGATCAACTTAGAGACTCTTGCCATGAAAGCATCTGAGATGGAGTCTCTGCCTCCCAAAGCTGTCAAGGTTAGCATCACAGCTCTTCCACCTCAACACCAATATTTTAAGGAAATGTTCACTTTTTCATGCAGTTGCACAAAGAGGAAGGTTTTGGTTTCCTTCCTCATGAGTCCAAAAATCATCATCCACCTGTTAATATGGTTTCTCCTCAAGCTAGCTTTTGACTCAGCGAGTACATTTACCACAAATGATCTTCGACTCCATCTGGATACTGACCCAAATGTCTAAATAAGTCAGCCTCCATTTGAATTGCAATTTTCACCACATGAATTGAATTAATACAGATTTGCTGAGGCAATTTTTGAAATACCTAATGTATATGACATGCTAGCACCTAGGCAGGACCCAGAGGCTACGGTACACGCAGCCTTTTACCTGTAGTCATGTGGCCTTCGCAAGGTCAAAACTGTAAAAAAAATTAGGTTCAATTAGAACGCTTAAAAGCTTTTCAAGATAATATCTTGTAGTGTGCCGTCGGTCACAACAGAAACAGTATATAATGTGGCCTCTCGGAGAATTGAATTGCTCCATTCAATTCCCTCTCTTTTTAAAGTTTGAAATGCTGTTGATAGCAATGAGCTCAGTTGGGCAGCAGGTGGCAGGGTTCCATGAGTATTCCAGGTGCTAATCCGGATGGATGTTTTTGAGTTATGTTTGCTAACAGACGGAACACCGATGGTCACATGACCACTGTGGCAGAGGTGATAAAAGCTAGTCTTTTGAAAGTAAGGTGTAAGGATGGTGCTTCAAACGGTTCATTTGCTTTACAACAACTGTTTTCAGTGGAATATCTAACACGTTTCCCTGCAGCCGTTTTTTGGACCGTCATGGTGTTTTTTTTTTTTTTGTAACGCTTGCAGCCTTGATATACAGTTGGCTGCTGCATGTCTGCACACCTCCACATTCCTCAGGCGCTTTCCCAGTCATTCAGCTGCAGCTGGGAGGGGCAGCATTGTCAACCCTCCACACACACACACACACACCAAACTGGTTTAATATTACTGCAGTGTTGAATTGATTGGTATTTTCCTAAAAAAAGTTTTTTCCAATCTCTTTTTGGACGAGTGGTGTGTTATTGTTAGGCATCTATTCTCCCCTGTTTTCACCCGCTCAGACAGGAAGTGTTGCGGAACTCAAGGATCTGTGGTTCTTGATCTGCTTGTCTGTGTTGCAACACAGTTGAGCAATAAACACGCTAATAAATGTGATAGTAATGACTAGCGTGTGCACCAGGTGTTGAGAGCTCCGGACAACTGAGACACGCGTTGCTGTTATGGAACTATTAGTGGTCATTTTCTATACCACAAAGTCAATGGTGAACAGTTCAGAATTATGAAGACGTACTCATGATCGGATCCAAACATCATCATAGTCACTGACATGGCCCAGAGTTTTTGCTCTGATAAGTCAAGTTCACAGCGACATTCCTGAGTTAGCGTCCTTGGTATAATACTGCGATTGTTGAGTTTCGGCTGCAAGGCGAGGTTGGCATGCTACCAAAGTGTTGCTCAAGAGAAACATATGCTTGTTTTAATGTGCATTTTAGTGGTTGGTTTTACTGCCCTCCTACCTTCTTCTGTTGAATATTTGTGAGCCAGGATTGAGAGAAATTAAAAAAATCCAAGATTTTGCCACTTTATGGAGGACTTTAACTCAAGACAGTAAACATTCTGAAAATGACAAAAGATTGCAATGATTTCAGCAGGAAAATGCAGCTGAGCGAAAAAGGTTTTTGACTCCAGACTGATGGGTGTTGCACCATGTATTCTGGGATTCAAAGACGGTCTCGTAAAACGCTATAAAAAAATTCTATGTGACATTGTGACGCTGACTGAAATAGCATGGCCTGGCCGCCCACTTCTCATTTACTGAACTGTGAATATATAATTCGGATGTGATGTTAAAGGGGTTCTTCTGTTCATTTGAAGCTCACTGTTCCTCTCCAACTGACTCATGCTTGCTGTACCTGCAGGAGGATGGTCCTTCAGGCAGACAGAGCTCCATGGTTCCTCTCGTCATACCCGTGTCTGTGCCTGTGCACAGGAACCAAGCAGACCCAGACGGGGGCTGGCCTCAGGGACGGCCCGGGGCGGGTGAGCGGCCCGCTGGACTCTCAGATCACAAGCTGTCTGTCATCGTCGCTCGAAGAAGATCACTGAGGAACTCCATTACAGACAACTCAGGCCAGGTCTGTCCCCATGCTGAATGTAGTTGGTTTTTGTTTCCTCTTCACTGCTGCAAAAAGAAACTTCTTGACTTATTAAATTAGTCGCAAAGTATGACTCTTTCACTGATATTGGTGATGCTTCAGGACTGCATGAGACTGGAAGTTTCACTTTATTGCTATTAGCTATAATGCTAGTAACACAATACTTCTTTGTCTTTCCTGTTGCTAAAGCTCTTGTTAATGCACACACACACACACACATATATATATATATTTATATATATATATATATATATATATATATATATATATATATGCACACACACACACCAGATTTTCAAGCATTCAAATTTCAAATCTGAACTGTCAAAACATGATTGAACAATATACACATTACTATTCACATACATTCTAAATTTACATTTATTCTGTTTACGACAATCAGACGTGCTGTCGGGTTGTTCAACCTTTGGACTTATACTGACTTATCGACTAATAAAAGTCATCTATCAACATAAGCGTTGCAGCACTTATATATTTACTGCTTCTGTCGACTTCTGTTTTCAACAGAGCAATTTTAATAAAACATTTACTCATTTGTTGCTTCTCTGCGGATATATTTTACTGTTCAGGATTTATTTGTTTCTAGTGTTCTTGTTTGCTTTTCTTGTAAACAATTATTCACACACATTTTGACAAACCTATAGTACGATCATGAAATAATGGAAAGGAAAATAGAAATTATCGTGTAGTGAATTCATTACTATCACTATCAGTACCAGTAATAACAATGAAACACCAATTCTTCCTCTGGCCAGGATGCTGATGACGATTCTGGACTGGATGAGGACGGCAAAGCCAAATTTAAGCGGCGCCCGCGACCCGAGCCCCTCATCATCCCTCCCCCAAAACCATCAACGTTCATCGCTCCATCCGTCTACTCCTGCATCACCTCCTACCAGAGCAACCTCCGTTCCCCGGTGCGCCTGCCCGAAAACCCGCTCACCCTGCCGCCCTACACGCCTCCTCCCATCTTGTCCCCGGTCCGTGAGGGATCCGGCTTGTACTTCTCCGCTTTCCTCAACAACATCGCCTCCAACAGTCAGATTCTTCCACCGCCGCCAACACCAAAGTCAGCCACCAGAAGTCTCCTACGCTCAAGTGAGTTCCGTTTGTCGCTTTCATTTGAGTTCAACAATGACTGTGCATTTATCAAGAATGTTTTGCTTTTGTTTATCCAGCCAGCTCAGAAATCACTCCTCCTGTCCTGCCAATGATCAGCGATGCTACACCAGTGAGCCTTGAGCCGTAAGTACCTGCTTTTCTTTTTATTTTGGCGTCCTTTTCCTGTCTAGACAGCACTTGTCCCTTGTTAGCTTGTAAAATCAAGTAAGCATCACTCTGTCAGTCGACTATTCTACACTTAGTTTAACTGTAGTATCTTGACCTGACAGGCGGATCAACATTGGCCTCAACTATCAGGCAGAAGTTCCGGATCTTCAAGACCGACTGTCCTCGCAGTTGGACCAGCACAAGGCAGACTTGGTTTGGCTTCCACTGGACGATTCGTGCGTCGCACATACTGATCTAGAAGGTAACCGTTGACTGGATTAAATATGTTGGTTCAAGTTCATCTCACCTCTACTAGCTTTAACGCTAATGTTAGCACTTACGCTAAAACTGTTGTATGTGGATATTGGTTAAAGTTCATCTCATCTCTATTAGCTTTAACGCTAATGGTAGCACTTACGCTAAAACTGTTGCATGTGAATATTGGTTCAAGTTCATCTCATCTCTATTAGCTTTAACGCTAATGTTAGCACTTACGCTAAAACTGTTGTATGTGGATATTGGTTAAAGTTCATCTCATCTCTATTAGCTTTAATGGTAATGTTAGCACTTATGCTAAAACTGTTGTATGTGGATATTGGTTAAAGTTCATCTCATCTCTATTAGCTTTAACGCTAATGGTAGCACTTACGCTAAAACTGTTGCATGTGAATATTGGTTCAAGTTCATCTCATCTCTATTAGCTTTAACGCTAATGTTAGCACTCATGCTAAAACAGTTGTACAGTATGTGAACCCATTTACCTGATTCATTTAAACTATAAGGAAGTGAAATGACAAAGTGGCTCATCACAATGCTTTTCATGTGTAACCCGGTCTGTCTCAGTGGTGGGCGGTTTGATGAAGATGGCGTGCTCCAGCGTGCTCAGGGGTGGAGGAACCAACCAGGAGCTCGTTCTACACTGTTTACATGAAAGTGGGGGTCGTATTCTTGTAAGTCAACTAAAGTCATCATTTCCTCTGTTGGCGTTATTGAATAATAGCAAGAGTCCAAAATATGTTTTAAATTTAGCGTGCAGTATTGTAACATGCTTATTAAATGAGTCAAATGTAAACACTTCGACAGCTCTTTTGGGAGGTAAAATTTCAACAGTCAATCCATGAAAAACAGAAAAATGCATGTAAGAAAAACAAGGGAACATGATGGGTAATGGGAAAGTCACTGACTTGTACCTGAGGAGAGTCAGTGTTTTTGGTGTTATGTGTCAGTGTCACTTGATTCTGAACACAGATACAGCAAGGTTACATTTAAAGGTAGACTGAAGTCACACTCGAATAAATGTGAATTTTCTTTATTAGAAATGAAACTCACCACAATGATCCAGTTTTGGGTGATAGCTGGTTTTGCTGGCGAATACATTACTGGTTTGCTGACTGAGATTTGTTTATTTCATCATCAGGAGACGCTGGAACGTTTGATGTTCCAGGATCCGCTCTTCCCCAAAGGCCACCAGCTGGCTGGTTATCACTACTCAGGTCCGGCCTCAAACTTCTTCATTACAGCCAGATTATAGCGACAAATGTGACAATGTCGTGCTCTCCCTGCGCAGGCTCCGACAGCTGGACCGCTGAGGAGAAACACTACTTCAACAAAGGCATCAGCGCGTACCGGAAGGACTTCTTCCTGGTGCAGAAACTGGTAATTTAATTTCCTAATGTGTTCACAACCGACAACATCTGTTTAAATCACCATCGCTTTAGTGTTGATGAATGTGTGACGATTCTGGACAGGGATGTGCTCACATAGACCCCTAGTGGTGCTCAAGTACCAGCCCCTTTTCCTTGCATCAGTTAGTCAAGTGATGCTAAATAGACAACATAGAGTGTTTTTGTACCACCCAAAATGTCTGGACTCCTGGATCTCAGATGATTCTCTAACATTTATCTACTCTCCCTCAGTTTAAATGGCCAAAATGATTAATTTTAATTTAATGTCAACAATGAGAATCAGTGTGTATGACTGTTTTGTGCACATTGACACTGTTTTTAACTGCTTGAAGTCTTTGTTTGGACAATAAATCAAATGTGTGTTTTCACGGTCTTACTGTGTTTTGTGTTTCTCTCCCAGGTCCGAACGAAGTCTGTGGCTCAGTGTGTGGAGTTCTACTACACGTACAAGAAACAGGTGAAGATCGCTCGCAACGGGGTCGTGACCTTTGGTCCCCCAGGCTCACCCGAGGATAAACAGAGCGAGTCCGTGGTGGACCTCAAGGTAGAGTGTCAAGATCAAACCTGTGTTTTTTAAAATAATTTTAACACATTTGTTTCTCATCAGAGTTCGCATCTGCCGAGACCGTCTCAAGACGTGGATGTCAAACAGGAAGTGGCTCACGAGCCCGAGCAGCGCAGCCAGCAGTTGAGGGCAGCCCAGTCTCTGCAGGTCCATGACTACGTCAGTGTCGCCTCCTTGTCCTCTGCTGATTCGCCGATGTGTGAATGAGCTCATGATCTTGTTGGTCACTGCAGGCGGGATCGGTGTTGGTGCTGAAAGAATCTGAAGCCGTGAGCACAGAGGTCCAGCAGCAGCTGCCACCGCCACCCCAGCGGCCTCGGGCGGAACCGGCTGCGAAGAAAGGCAAAGCGCCTCCCAAACCTCCGCCGGACCCTGACGCTGTGTTTCCATGCAAGAAGTGTGGCAGGTACCTGCGACTCATTCGTCTGTAAACTGATGACATATACTTCAATTTAGATAGTTAATACAAGCTGAAGTGTATCAGTTTAGCAAATCTGGGTGTTGATCATGCATTTGACAGGCAAGATAAAAGCTGCATCTTTTGCTAAAGTTATTATTTTTTTAACTAGAATTTTTTGGCCTTAATCTCATGGATGACTTGAAAAACCGAGACTGGACTGGAGTTTTTTTAATGAAGAAAATATTAATCTGTTAAATTTCAGGAATATTTGTCTCATATACATGTATTTTTTTTGCACTTTAACTGAATAAGCACTAAGCTAGAAGAACTTCAGTACTCACTAAAGAACAAGGCGTGGAATAGGTTTGAATAGGATTAGAATAGGAATTGGAGAGGCTTATCATCCACCTGAGACTCATAGTAGAGCGCAACGACTGTATTTCTATGGTTAACCATCATGATTCTGTGTAGCTGATCTTCAGATCAACCATTATATGAGACGCCGTCCCTCGTTTTTTCCAGAGTGTTTTACAAAGTGAAGAGTCGCAGCGCTCACATGAAGAGCCACGCCGAGCAGGAGAAGAAGGCGGCGGCTCTCCGTCAGAGGGAACAGGAGCAGCAGGCGGCGGCCGCGGCCCGAGCCAGGAAGGCTGCGGCGGTGGCAGCAGCCGCCCACATGTCGACCCTGGGTGGCAACGGCGTGTCGGATCAGGCGGACGGCAGCAGCCACGAAGACTCGTCCGTGGAAGACGACGACAACGACGAGGACTGGCACTAAGTCACTGGCATAGTTAAAAAAAAAGAGAGAGATTAAAGTAATGGACATTTCTGTTAACACTCCTGTGCCAGTTCTACTCCAGAGGATTATTTTTGTAAAAGCACTTACCGTTGACTTTCGCTTTCACCAATGTGGCCTTTAATTCTTTTATTTAATCGTTATGCATTTGTGAGTGTGTGTGTGTGTGAGAGAACATTTTTAAGATAATCAGGTTTTCTACTTTGCAATAACACATTAAGATCAAATCCTTTTCAAAGTGGTCCTTTTAGAAATGAATAGATTTGGTATTTAAAGTTTTTGAAAGCTGTTTTCTTCTGAGAAACAACTAAGGGACCTTTTAATTGTACAAAAAAAGTATATGAAAAGTTGCCATATATTTATAATATTGATGTGATATGATGATGATTTTTTTTTAGATAATCACGTCTGCTGCAAGTTGACTTGAGGTTTATTAAATAATGTGGACTCAAGCGTTGTGGGTTTGTTTGACGTGCGGATGCAGTGCTTGAGAGAACCAGAAGGTGGGAGTAGCGACTCACGCCCGGTTCGCAGTGTTTTAAACAAGTAGACGCGACTCGAAAAACCAAGTGAGATGCTCTTCTCTTTTCTCGCTAAGGAAGGGGATTGATTGGGGAAATATGGAAAGACATCGACTGACATGGGATCTGTCTTCTTTTCGTTTTAAATCGCTCTTGTGTTCACGTGATTAGTGTATTACAGTAGGGCTGCGTGTTCATGAGTAATGATGCAATATTGTGGTACTGTAAGTACAGTGATGTATTGTAATATTTTGTAGCCGTTATTTATTATTTCATTTCCATTTGACTGAAATATGAAAAAAAGAAAAATATACTCTTAGTTGCGTTTTTAAATAGGGAGAAGAATCTCCAAGGCTCAGATGCTTGGTGATGTCAGAGAGACTGTCATTGAGCAGAAAGTTGCAGCGAGAAATGTTGAGCTAAAATGAAAACTAAACTATATTTTACTCTTCCCTGTACCACTGTACTGTACCATATGACACTGTAAAATGTGGCGTGACCCTGATGAAAGGGTCATAGGTCGCCTGCCATTCCTCATAAAACCTGTCATTGAGCTGCAGTCCCATAACTTGCTCGGTTAAAAGCCTGTCACCTTCAGGAGATGAGATCTCAGCGAGTCACCTTGAGATCAATCAGGTCATATTTCTGTCATCCTGGACCCTGACGTCTGTCCTGATGAGATATCACCACGGTCAGCTGCCGTGGGGTCGAAGACGTTGAATATCTATAGACGTCAGCACTTCAACTTCCATCATACATATTCCTCTGCAGTCATAATGCTTTCCCCTGCCTCTCAAGCTAACCATCCAAAACAACTGACTGTCCTTTACAGGATCATGAACCAAACTTTAACCTATTTATTATGACCCATGTTATTTTGAAGTTTTAATCCTCAAACTGAGGGTTAAACATGTGGGGACCAGCCAAAAGGTCCCCACAAGGAGGTGTGTTTCCAAGAATTTGTCCCCACAAGTATAACTATACAAGGTCCACACAAACACGCACACACAGACAGCGACGCAGGTTAGAGATTAAGACATCAGTACAATCCGAACGCTGGGATCAATATTCCAAAATGTCCGGAAGACGGATGAGAAAATCAATGGATCGGCCACTTGCTGGGCCGCGGTGACGTGATGCAAAGCAGACATTTATGTTATTTATGCTGCAGCGTGTCAGTGGTAAAGTTAGATTATGGTCTGAGTGTGACCTTTGACCTGTGAGTCTGCCCGGCGGTGTCATCGAGTTCAGTTACACCAAGGCCAAAACACGGCAGCATGACTAAAGTAGTATTTTCATTCGTTTTTAGTCCATTATGGTTAAGACACATTCAGTCCAACGTTGATGCTTCCATATATTAATCTAGAGTGTTTAATGTTTGTGTTTACTAGGTGAATATCTCTTGTATTTTATGGCGGCTGCACAGCGAGCTAAATATTAATCTTCGCATTAAAGATTATTGATGTAACTGGGGGCAGATTTCTTACAAACAGATGCATAAATAAGGTCTGCGCTGAAGTGTCCTGAACTTGTGAGTGGTCACGGCTACTGACTGTAAATTCTTCTTCGTACAGGAGCTCACGCTCCTCTGTCCTTGATTTCCTCCATCACTCCAGCTAACGACTATAGCGCTGATATAGGTGACAAACCACTCAGCTCAATTTCAAAAGCGGCCGGTGGCCTTGAGTGATGTCATTTGCGTCACTGACCTCTTGACCCCCCAACACCTATCTCTTTGATAGGCTGACTCACAGTCATCTTCAGCACCACGTGCAGCTGGACATCACTTACTGGTTCACTTAATGGAATTAAAGCCATCCGTCAGTGTTTCAGCTGTAGTCAGCAGTGTAGCTCCATTGTGGTTATTCACACGGCCCCTCCTCCGTCACCAGTCAGCGCGGTGGGATCCGGAGGAAAACGCTCGACACTGACATGTTCAGTGGTATCCCCATCATGGCTCACCTTAATGGAACATATGGAGACATTTTCCATGTGACAGGGAGCGTTTATTGGCTCCGTCCCTGCTGTCAGCAGGAATAACAGCTCTGGGATGAAGGATCCTCGGAGATGACGCCGCCGAGGGCTGAGACGTGAAGCGACGTGACATTTAAATCGAAAATGGCAGCCAGGTGTGGAGGAGGTGTGGTTTAGTTTCACGAAAATAAACAAGTTTCACGGGTGATGGTGGCCGAAGCCTTTCCCAGGGCACTTCACATCTGAACACATGACCAAAACATCTATCTATCTGTCTATCTATCTATCTATCTATCTATCTATCATCTATCTATCCATCTATCTATCTATCTATCTATCTATCTATCTATCTATCTATCTATCTATCTATCTATCTATCTATCTATCTGTGTGTCTGTCTATCCATCTATCTATCTATCTATCTATCTATCTATCTATCTATCTATCTATCTATCTATCTATCTATCGTAGGAGTTTAGAATTCATGAAATACACAAAAATCCTCTTCATTCTGCAGGTTATCTGGCTGGGAGCTGAGATTCCCAGCTCCCACTTCCCTCTTCCAAGGTAACTGGAATTCAGCATTAGACAGTGTCAAAATGTCAGCACTACCAGTCGCAGAAAACATATTTTCAATGACGACATTTGAAGTCGCTTGTAATAAAGTCAGTTCCTTTTCTTGTGTTTCAGGATGCATTTAAAACGCTACTCACTCATAGAAGATGCAAGACTGAGGAACTTTTAATGACAATAACTTTTGTTTTTCTCCAGAATTTCAATGTGTAGTGTATGTACTAATCTCTTGAGAGGGGTAGTATCAGACTAGACCTTTTCTGAGTTCAGTTGAGCGTGTAGCATGTTCATTACAGACGTGTCCATCTAGGTCAGATGTGGGTGAAGTGCGGCCCTCTGCCTGCGTTTATGTGGTCCTCGTGAGGGCAGAACTATAAAAGAAACTTTCACTTTGTGTGTTTGTTTTCCCTTCCCTGTAGGCAGCAACAGTTACACTCAAAAGTTTATTCAAAGTGTTCAAATTAATAATGTGTATTTTAGCAGTATTTCTTGTCATTAAAAATAAATAAATCAAAGTTATTTAATAATAATAATGGAAAAACTTTGGAAAAATATTCACCACATTCACCAAAAGAAAATCCCAATATTTATGATTTATATTGAAAATCTAAATTGTGTATAAATAAAAACGACGTATACATATTTCATATTTTCTCCTTGTTTATAATGTTTTAGTGGGACAAAAGAGTTCCATTTTTTAACAGTTTTTCTCCTGTTCTTCAGTTCATATGAAAGCTATTCTCACTCATGCAACCTCTTCATAAACGTGCTGGAAAACCTGCAGGATGAAGAGGAAACGCAAATTTGCTGAATGTGTTTGTTTCTTTTGACGTATTTAACTGTCTCAAAACGTGTGCCTCCTGTTTACGTTGAGGAAGGCCATCTTGGATTATGTACTTGGGGTAGTGCTGATTCTCCTACAAAGTGGATCGCAGCATTAGCTACAAAGAATCATTAGAAGAAGCTTCACATTCTGACAGTGAAACGAAGACGTGTGGTCAGCTGGCGACGCCCCTGAAAAAGTGGCCCACCTCAGAATATGCAGAAACCTCCATCTGACTGAAAGGCCAGTTAAAGTCCTGCTGTGTTTATTGAGCAGCACCTCAGCGTTGTTATGACTCTGCAGAAAAAAAAAGCACCCTGGGAAGCTGAAGCTCAGCGAGAGTTTGATGAGGCTTGTGGCTCTGCCAAGCGCGGCCGCTCACTCGCCGTAAGTGCCCCTGTCCTCATTTCCTGACTCCTGCCAATCTTCTCCGGAGAGATCAGGGCAATTTGGCAGGAGCGCCGCTTAATCAGAGCCGCTGTGTATGCAAGGGCATTATTTATTGCTTACCATGCAATAAAGCTGACTGGCATCAGGCACGCTGACAGATTCTCTCCTGGAGACGGGGAAGACAAGCAGCAGTGCTATACTCCCAAGTATTATCCTCAGGTCCGCAATGTTCTGCTTCTGCTGGTTCAATGGAGCAATTATCTGATATTGACTGTCTCAGAGTCAGACCACAGGCTCTGTCAGGTCGCTGCCCGAGAGCTGAACCAAAGAACAGTTTCACCTCCAAGTAAAAGAAAAGTTGTACCACGGGTTCCTCTGCGGTATTAAACTACATCGGTTAGTTGATGACTCTAATTTGTGAGTGGTTGTCTGTTGATATTTGTCTTCATCTGGGCTGAACTTCAGCCCAGGGTGTCCTCTTCCCCGGGTAGCTGGGACAGACTCGACCCCGGTGACCCTAATAAATGCAAATACAGAAGAATGAATGAGTTGCTGAATATTAGGAATGTGAACGGTAAGGTAATTTTGGCAGGTGAATCTTATGGAGCTACACCTGAGTCAAAAGCTTTGAATAAAAAACAGCAAAAAAGGAAAAGTCTGAGTATATATATATATATATATATACACAAAATGAATTTTTCAGAAAACATTTTTTTTTCTGATAAAAACAGACTTTCATTTATTTATTGACTTGGATCAAAAACTGCTGGAAAACCATTTTGAGGGGGTGGATTCTAGTCCTGGTGGCTCAAGTAGCTAGGATGGACTCAGTGACCCTAATAAATAAAATAGTAGAAGACGTTGAATGGCTGAATATTTGAAACGGTGAGTGGGAGACAAGGTAATGACGTTGAATCTTATGGAGCGACATCAGAGTCAAAAGCTTGTGAATGAATATGAATAGAGCTGATATAAAAAAAGGAAAAGTCAGTTTGTTATTAATTCCTTTTTATTTATCAATTCATTATTTTATTTTATTTATTCTTGAACATCTTTTTTATATTTAATATTTTTTTTCCAATTTTTATTTATTCCCAATATATTTTTCAGATTTTTTTTCTGATAAATATTGATTTTTTTTAAATTATTTTTTTTAGGGGTATTGGGGTGGATTCCAAACCTTTGACCCTGGTTGAGTGACATAGAATTCCACGCCAAATGAAACCACCCAGAGCATCCTGGAACTCTGCTCTAATGGAGCTCTGGCAGAGCATCACACACTCACCACACCATCCTACCGCTGCTCCGTGATCGCTACAAATCAGAACACATCCACCGCTAGACATCTTGGCCGGCTAACAGTCCATCACTTTTGGGTGCGGGAGAGCAGCTCGGGCTCCTGGTGCCAGCGGGGCGGGGGCGGCGGAACTGGACAGAGCAGATAGTAAATCGAGGAGATAAATCAGAGACTCATCAGCTGCGTGGTGATGACTTTATGATGGACGGCAGAGTCAGAACGGGTCCAAGCCGATGATGGATGGCGAGCAGATTGGAGAGGACCAGCTCCAACTGCAGACTCAGCACTCTTTGGTGAGCGTCGTCACATGGTCACAAGCTGATCGCAAACCATGCAATGTTTCTGTCACCTGGCTCAGTTTTATTCGACTCATTTTTGATCATAATCTTGAAGTGTTGCAGCGCATTATAGGAGCTGTGGACGCACAAACTTCATCAAAACATGTTGTAAGACGGTTGAGCAGGAAGGTTGCATCTGTCTCCAATGTAAACTGCGACCAAAGTGTTAAGTCTCAAGTGACATCGAGAAGAGAAACGCATGTCCACAAAGGCAACAACAAACACAGCTGGAACGATGATCATCACCAAGTCAGTAATGAGAGTAATGAGAGCAATTACTGTAATTATTACCTACATTTCCAGAGAGCAGCTCTCATGGAAGAGATAAAACCCTCAATCAGTCACCCACATGAGGTCACCTCAGGCCACTCGCACACAGAAGAACGCTGACTAATGCAGCAGCAAATTACTCAGTGATTTATGTCCTCGCCGCCTTAAGTGCTCCGCCGAAGATGAGGCACACTTCTGCTACACCAGTGTACAGGCTGTTGCTTCCACATCCAAAGTGCTTTAATAGGGACGTCCAGAGGTCCGTGATCCGATGTTTGGGGCCCACATTCAAGTCACTGACACAGACAAGCAGGTAAATACATTCAGTTCCCTGTTGTCTCTGAGGAGACGGTAACCCTAACCCCTCGCCCACCAGAGACACTGAGTCGGAGACCGGAGTCTCAGCTGCTGGAAGGTTCTCAGGACTTCCTTTGATGGAGAACACAACAGCTGTGAGTCGTTCTTGTGATCCATCATTTCCTCCTTGGGTGACTGTAAAAAAGGATTCAGGTGTTGTAGGAGTGCACTGGAGCCAAAAGGAGGCGCCTCACTGGTTCAATAAAGCTGTAGAATGTCATTGGTTTTTAATTACTGACGCTTATTGATGGCCTGAATGGCTGAGTGAGCACAAGTGTGCCGTCGCTTCCGTGGATGTGGAACAGAACTGGCTCTTTGATGGAATCTACTGGTGTATTGAGCAGGAGATGGAGGTGTGAAGGCTGCGCCTGTGGAGTGAAGAGGGAGGGAGGGAGCAGTCAGCAATGATGTGGGTGTCTGGGCAGCTGCACCCCAATACAAGGCATTTAAGAGAAAAACACAAAAGAAGTGTGCTAAAAATATAAAGTAATAGCCCAACCGCAAAGTCATAATATGCGAAAATCATTCTTCATTGTCAATAGACTACTTACATCACTTGCTATAGTTGAAGTCTCCAACGACAACAACATAAAACATGGTGTTGTTCTTGTGCATTTTCAAATTGATTTGATTTTTTCTTCCTTGACTGTTTTCTGAGACAATTGCCGTTGTCATTTTAAGATGCACAGTTTTAAGTCGGGTACAGTGGTGGTACCCCAAAAATGGTCACATTGACATTGTCTTCAGCAGGGGTCACCAACCTTTTAGCAACCGCGGGTTACTCAAAGGGCACTGTGTGATCCGAAGGTGTGAGCCATTTTTTCAGTACACACTATCAATTAAGGAAGCGGGACAAGTGGATCCACTTGTCCTTCCTTGTAAAATATCAAAGAAAGAATAAGCCTCCGTGGCAGAAGTGGACCTTCTGGAATACGTTGTAATGCAGCTCTCCTTTCAAGACTCTCTTTAACGAAACTAAAATCGTCCAGGAGTGACTCTGAGAACATTTTTACATCATCGACGTTCTCTTCATCCTGCTCCTGATCAGCTGCCAACTTCAGGAGAGCAGTGATAAGAAGTTTACAACTCGATATGCATCATGATACTTAGGTCTTAAACTTTTTCGATTTTGTTAATCAAAAGAAATAAGTTGTCAGTGTTGTTCAATTCCTGATATGTTTCCCATGAGATGATTCTCAGTGAGAGCCAGACTAACAAAGTATCCAGTTGTGCCTCCTTGAATCAGGATTTCGGTGGCAGTGAGGAAACATCTTTGCTGGCCCAGCGCTCCGTGTCCACTCTCCTCCTCTTCATCTGGTGATTCATGAGAAGGGCCAGCGTCCCTCCTCCCCACCACCCCACACACCCCGTCCTCTTTACTGCCTCCATTAAATCCTCTCTCTCCTGGATGAAACTTCGTCTTCCCAGCCGTAAGAGCTGCGTCCCGGCCATCGCTCATCCTCTGGGTCTTTACCGGGACCCCACCTCCTCCGTCACTCTGAACCGGCTAATGAAATGTAAATTCGATCTGAGGTGATGAATGGCGGCAGGGCCTGCTGGCCGTGATGTCATGTGATTAACCTGCTGTACAGGATATTACGCTCGGCAAACAGGCTCTCCAAACCCACTGATGGCGGCAGATCGTAAACGTTATTGCAGGCTGTAAAATGGACAAGAATATTTGGACCTTACCCCAAAGAGATGAATCCATAACTGGGCGATGGAAAACTGACTTTAATAAAGTCTGATTTTGCAGTTATTATTTCACTACAAGTCAGCAGAGGCTCATTTATTAAATCTATGAAACCTGTTTAGCAGATGAAGAATCACCTCGGCTAGTCCAGATCATAACACGCTCCAGTTATTTTTACTAATGCCACCATAACTTTTCAAAGAGAATATTTCCCCCGCCCAAGTCTAAACTTCAGGACAAAGACACGCCTCCGAACGAGTGCAATAAATCACCAGTTTGTCCCGAACACACCTGACACTTGTCCTCTCTGCAGCTCGATCTCAGTCCAACAATGCACACTTGCTGTTATAAACGCTGAGTCCTGCAGTCCTTGTCCCCCCCTTCGTATTAAGCGCTCCGTCAACCTTGCAACACGCAGACACAGAGCAACTCATTTCGAGCAGTCCCAGCAGATTTGGAGCTCGGGGCGGTGAACCACAGTCACAGCCTGAGGTCAGCAGTTACCTCAGTGCCAGTGAGGACACACCAGGGACGGCAGGTCCGCTGCTTATCTCCCACTTCATTATAGTTGGGTTTTCCCAGCGCTGTGCTGCTGCTGCTGCGTCCAACACTGTGGGTAATAGAAAATGATGAGTCCCGGAGGTGATGGGAAGGTGAGGAGATGACCTCTTCTGCTTTGTCACTCACACTCAGGACCAAATATTTCTCTCTGGTGAAGATATTCGATGGGGAAAGGATGAAGAACATGAATCTGAATCAGCCTCAGCAGCTGAAGAAAGAGCTGTGCCAAAAGGCAGAGCAAGTTTGGAGAGCGGCTGAGGGAAGCTTAAATCCAAGTGAGCAAATTGGGTTTTCTCCTCAGACTGCCTTGGATCTACCTTCCGGATCAAAGCTCGTCGTCCAGGAGAGGCAAGGAGAAGAGTGTCCAACTCTTACTATGTCAAACTGAGAGGACTTGCTGTCCCTGCTGCGTGATATGTAGAAGAAAACAAAAAGTTGACACGGTACAAACTAGAAAAGCACTCTGAGAGCGTAGACCTCAGCTCAGACCATTTAGTCCAACAACACTTCAGCGGCATCTACAGCATTGGAGGTCTCTTTATACTTCCAAACAGATTAAAATAAAATATATATATATATAGATTTTCACCAAAAAAACTAAACAAAAGCAAATCTAGTTATCATTCTCTTCCAAAACATCCAAATCATATCATTCAGATTAGATTAGTTAATAAAAATAAACTGTGTTTTAAAACCACTATTACTGCCCTTTTATTTACTAATTTATTGTATATAATGAGGTGCCTTTTAAAGAACATCACCGAAAGCAATGAGCTCCATGGTAACAATGGCATAACTACTTAAATGGTGAGAAGTTGAACTCGGTCATGTCTTCGTTGCATTGCTGTCTGTACAAGCAAGAAATCGCCATGTGTGCACCCGACAAAATTTTGATTTTTTTTCTCACAATTTGCAGGACATTTGAGGTGAAGTTTGAAAAAATATATATGTAAGTTAAGTTCCTAAATTGCCTCTTGTTGCACAAATGTTACACACATTTTGGGAGCCTCAGGGGATCCCCCTAGTGGCCGGGCTCCAAAACAACTGCCTGGCGCTCCTGAAATGTGTTGCAGCAAGATAGCATACAAAAAGTACGAAAAAAAACGTGATGGATATGAGTGTATTACCATGTAAGGCAAGAGTGTATAACACAGCTTGAGAAGATGTAAAACATCTCTACTATCATCTTAAACAACAGTTTAACCAACCCTAGAGTATGGACTTGATTGAACAGTACGTGATAGGTACTGACCACTGCGTGTTCTACCTGCTATTTTGACGCCGCTGACAAGTGGTCATAATGCTTGTTTGAATGTGTACAACCTCGAACTTTCAAAACATGCAACAAACTTATGGACTGAAACATCACTTCACATTGTTCAGCCAGCCGCTGTAGTGAACCCTATTAAACTTGACACCCTATATATTTTCATCTGCAGTGAAAAATGTTGTTTTTCATCCGCAGACCAACAAACGTGTCCTCCAGTGTTACACTTCACCTTCTGTAATTAGAAAGAAAAAGGAGCCAATTACCTACAAAGGTCAGTGCTGTTCCAGAAATGACCTGCTTTTTTTTTCCATCTGCAGAGGGTCGTGTTTCAACTTCGCCCTCAGGCTCTCCCTTAGCTTTAAGCAAAACAGCGCCCTCCATTTTTCGGAAGGAGGTGAGGAACACAACACCTCTGTGTGATCGCTACGAGGAAACATTCATCCACGTGTCGCGGCACAAGAAGACAGAATTACTTGTTCCCGTCGGCCATCGACTTCCTGTCAGAACCACGAGGGGGAAGTGGATCGATGACGTTTACTCATTTCACATCACAGATAAAACACATATTTATTGGTTAATCTCAAACAGACAGAAGCTTCTTCAACAGTTATCAAGGATGAAAACACAATCCTTGTTTGAGCAGCAGAGCACCTCAGGGTTTATGGGAACAGCATAGCTCAACCTTCGACTGGAAATGGGGGTTACAGTACGGTCAAGTCTCGACTCCGCTGAAGGGTCCTGCGCCCGGTCACAGATGAATGGCTGGCAGCCATTTTTGTTCTGAAACCCACACTTTTTTACACTGAAACAAATATTTTATTTGTTGAATCTCTTAAAATCTGTACTGTGAAAGCACAGCAACAACAGTGCTAGCATGGCTGGCGAACGCAGAGGTTATTCTGTTCTGCAGATCTGCTATTTTCAAATGGATCCACACCGCAAAAAGTTCCATTGGCAGTCTCAAGTGGACCAGGCCTGTATGTACATGAACGCAACAACCTATATTTCTCTCCTATTATTTCACATTTTGCCCAATAAGAATACTTACTTACTTCTCTTAGTCAAACCGAGTCAGTTTCAAAGATATTTCTGTGGGTTCTCACCGATCAGAATGTGCGTTATTTTCAGTATATCTGAAATCACGTTTATATATATGATATATATATATAAATATATATCATATATATGATATATATCAGCTATTAGTATCCAAGCATACTGTATTAGATTGAAATCTCTGTGAAAATACTAATGAAAAAATTGGTGAACAAAAAATGAAAGAGAAAAGCAGATCAGTTTAACAAATAGTCATGAACAAATGAGTGTGCATGTTTTGAGGTTGTGATGTGGCTCATAGTGAGGTGGGGGTGACACCTGTTCTGCGGTGAGTTTGGGGTTAACATTAGGGACCCTTTAAATGAATTTATTTTATTTATATTTATTTAGCATCTATGCATTATAGAGTCGATTTCCAGATCTAAATTTTTCACATTGCTCTCATCTGGAACACTAACATTGTTTGTTGTTATTATCGTGCGCTTCATGACTCGTGCGCCCCAATACTCCTCCACCCCTCGTGTGTGGAGTGTTAGCTGAAATACGAGGAGAAACAAATCCCTTAAAGGTTGTTACCTCAGCAATAACACAACGAAGAGACACACTGACGTAAACAGCCTGCACTGAATGTTGTTTTAAAACCGCGAAGGGATGACGGATGTTTAAAGTAGGCTTACTGTGTCAGAGGCCAATGGCGAAGACGCTCCAGAAAGAGTGAAGCAGATGTGACAGGTTGTGTGAAAGAAAGGGCCATGCAGGACGACATAAGATAATAGTGCCATCTGGGTTGGTGCCAGTTCTACCTGACATTGCACAGGAGTTGGTGCTCACATTGGACAGGTCATGGAGTACCGTGCCAGAATGTGGGAGACGAGTCACTCTACACTGTTTATTGAATTGTGTGTGTTTTTAAAACAGGATGGGGATAAGTTCAGGACACAGTATCTCTGGTGGACATAAGAAAGAGCAGGAGTAATTCAACCCCATTGTACCCCATTTAATGCCAAATACCCTTGACTCATAGACTTATTCCATTCTGGAATCAAGCAATTACCTTGGCTCTCCAGAGTCTCTGGAATTACAAGATCCTTGATGGAAGCGCAGAGATGAGAGTGTCAGCTACGGGTTAGATCGAGCCATGTGCTTTATTGGTGCCATTTTTTACGGCCCTGGAGAGTCAGGAAAAAGCAGGCGAACAATGATGGTTTGATGAAGTTGTAGATGTCATCTAGGGCATCCAAAAGCATGTGGCTGTCGCAACACACCCTCGTGGTGCGCTGCTCCCACGTTATTCCTCAGTCTCTGAGGAGGACTGAAGGACGTTGAAGAAGGTCGGAGGAACCACTTTACATGCTAATGACCGAACCTTCAGGTCCCTCAAGCTAAAAACCAGAATGTGAAAGCACTACAAGATGTGCTGTATAAGTTGGTAAAGCTAAACCTGACTGAAGGACCTTGCTCAAATGCCTCCACTGGCCACTTCACTGGGAGTCGAACTCACAACCTCTAACACGCTGGTCCGTAGATTCCAAAAGGTGAGAATAACGCTGCTGATAATTAAAAACAGTAAAGATGAGAACCATTAAAACTTGGATTACACCCTGATATCAGATCACTCTTTCACTCCTCGGGTCCTAAAACCCCAATTCCACCTCTGGAGGAATCGGCTCTTCTGTTTGTGAACGCTTCACACACCAACAGCTTGTGTCCTTTTTTATTCCAAAGACTCTATTAGCCTCATTGATTTCATTGTCAAACTATATGTAGTGTAAAAATATAGCGAACCATTAGCTCTTAATAGCCCCATTGTTCATTTCTGCCTTACAGGCCGTGATTCAGGCGAGCATCAAGCATTATTACCTTCAACTTTTATCACCCATGATTAAGGTTATTTAAGGCCCTGGGGAATGGAGTTGTGGGGAGCTGGATTTAAGGAGTGTATTTCATATGTTTGAGCGGATTAAATTAATATTTGTCCAGCATTGAGCCAGGGTTGGAGGGTTGCTGGAGCTAATCCCAGCATTATTTGCCTTTGTCTAGTTGTAGTGACTCGTAATGAACTTGTTGTCAGGGTTGGGATCCTATGCTAATGTAGCATAGCATGCCAGCTTCTTAATGCATCCACCCAAATACTGTGAGTGAAATTATTCCTAAAAAAAAAAAGTCAATTTTATTCTACTGGATCAAACAGAAAAAGACAGTGGGTAATAAGTAATAAGACTTGGCGTTAAGAACTAAGCCATCTCATCCAGATTCTCATGAAGAGAGCAGCACTAAAACAGCATAAACAGCATGTTCTTTCCTCACTGCTGCTCTACAACCTGGCATTTCAACACAGCTAGCATTCAGTCCAGCCACTTATTCAGGAAAACAGATGTATTTACGGAGCCTGTGATTTAGATGAATTATCTCATCTGGGTCTCCTCTTGACCCTTAGAAAAGCCGCGGCCTCGAGACTTGCCAGCACACACCATCAATCCACTTAAAGATTCCGAGTGTCACCCTCAAAGCCACATTCGTCATTCGCTGCATGCGATTAACCTTTTGCACTTGAGAGTAACAAGTGCAGTCTATAATGAAAATCGATGGTGAACCAGTGCGGCGGGTTTGTGTTCCTACAGTGCACAAGCTCAGAGTGTGAAGTAAACAATATGCTAATTCATCTTATGGGAGACAGGAAGCAAATCAATTGAAACCAACACCCTTATTCATCCTCTTGAAAATATATAACAACAAGTCAGGTGATCTCTCACTCATGTTTTTGGTGACTCGTCGGAGTCCTGAACCATAGTTGTGGAATGTGGGCTCACACAGGAGGCACTTCTCTTTGGGGGCATCTAAACCTGATAATGTTCATCTGGTTTAAAACATTTTGATCCAGAAAAAATGTATTTTAAAAATTCACTTGAGTTGATTTTGGCATCGGGAGAGGCTCCTTAAAGTGCCAGAGACATCGCAAGCCTTCAGTCATGCTAGTCTCGGCCAGGTAAAGCAAGAAGAATCCCTGGAGCCAGATGGATATTGATTCCTCTGGGTGAGGCTGAAACTTTGCTGTTGGTACCGGCACCTTTACCAGGCTTGTTCCTTAGGACAGTGGTTCTCCGCTGGTCTGGTTGGGGCATCCCTCCCTCCATCACCCCGCAATACCAAGCGGTGCAACAAAATCTCAACTAAAACCCACACGAGTCAGTAGTCTTGAACCATTTCACTGCTAACTCTTTCAGTGTGACCAGGAGAGCAAGGGGTCATGGGACGCCAAGAACTCTATGCCGAAGACCAAAGTACAAAGTTCCAATATCCTATTGCAAACAACTTATTTCAGACAGAAGGACCACTGGATGTGCCAAATACAGCCAGAGGTTCATTCCTTTCCCTCGACTTTCCATCGAAATAAGAAGTAAAAAAGCATCATCTGGAAACATTCTTGAGAGCCAGGCGAGGCAATGAAACAGAGACGACAAATAAGCTTGGCAGTTTGACGGAGCACCCACAACACTGCAGCTTATCCGGGCGAAAACATTCCGCAGGACGTGAAATCGATATTTTCAGACGCAGATCAGTTCAGGAAACCAAGTGTCTCCTCCTGCACCACTCCTGTCGCTTAGAATAAGCAGAGGAAGCCGAAACATTCCTTAAGATGTTTATTGTCAAGTTGAGCTCGACAACCTGAGGCTGATTGTTTTCATTTCATTCATGCCGAAAATATGCCGAACACATCAACACGGACCTCAAGTGTTTTCACAGTGGAAGCTTCTCTCCATCAACATCCATTAATAATGCATTTTCTACATGTCTATTTATATTACCTCCATCCAAAACGCGTTTACTTTTGTACATGCAGTTGGTGTAACATTAGTCGACCTACAGATCTAATAACGCCATTTTTAAGTGTCATCTTAGATTTTTGTCTGTGCTCTGGGCTGCCAGACAAATCAATACAGGACATTACTCTGAAAAACATTATGGCCGCCTGCATGCATCATTGCAGTTCTGTCAAGCAGAAAATGGGCTTTCAAACCCCTGAGCAAGGTTCAAGTAATTCCCTTAGGAACTCGCAGTTTTAGTGACACTGTGTTTTTCACAAGTTATTCCCTTGTAGAGGAAGAAAAAAAAAGATTATGACCACAATATTTCTCTGTCAGGCTGCAGCAGGAAGACAGCGGAAGGTCAGGGATGGAGTGGCCGCCTTTAAGAGGCGATGATCGCAGTCATAAAGGAAGCAAGGAAGAATCTCATTTGGCAGCTCCGTTTTCACGAGCGTCATTATCGTACAGCTCTATGTCCTGCAGACTGGAGGCGTCGGTGTCGTCCCCGACGCTGCCCTCACTGTTCCTGAAGGGGATATTGCCAAGAAACGGATACAGACTTTCAGCAAACAACTCTCTGATGTTGTAATAAGGGAGGTCAGGGTCTTGTCTTTCAGGTTTGGGGACACACTCAGCCTCCATGGCTTTGTTCCTTTGATAGTACTTTGAAAACTTATTGAAGATGATGGTGACAGGAAGAGCAACCACCAGTAGTCCACATATGATACACAAGGTGGCTACGATCTTCCCTGCAAAAGTCACAGGGCAGGCATCTCCGTAGCCCACCGTCGTCATGCTGATGGTGGCCCACCACCAGCCTGAAGGGATCGTCCCTAAATCGGTGATTTCCTCCTCCTTTTCAGCAAAGTAGATGAGGGCTGAAAAGATGGAGATCCCCACTGAGAGGAAGAGAAGAAGAAGCCCCACCTCTTGGTAGCTGTGACGCACAGTGGCGCCGAGCGCTCGCAAACCAATCGAGTGTCGAGCCAGTTTAAGGATTCGTAGAACCCTCATGAGGCGCAGAACCTGCACCACCTTGCCTACATTCTCTATGTCTTCGTTCTCCTCGACGGCGTCCCTGTCTGTCATCTGCAGAGCTAGCGTTGCATAGTAAGGCAGGATGGACGCCACGTCGATGATGTTCAAAGCGTTCCCGAGGAACTTTGCGCGAGATGGAGCGACGATGAGTCGGATGATGAATTCGGCGGAGAAGCAGGCGATGCAGATCTCCTCCAGAATGGTCAGCACTGGGTCCTCGATGGGCTTGTCGTTTTCATCCACCTGCTGGAACTCCGGCATGCTGTGGACGCACATGGCGACGATGGAGGTCAGGACCACGCTGAGGGAGGTGACGGCAATGACCTTAGAGGCCCGAGAATGTCCCGGGTCCTCCAGCCTGAGCCACACGTAACTCCTCACCTCCCCGCACCATGCGCCCTTAAACTTGGCAAGGTCTTTGTCCAGAGCAGACAGCTCCTCGAACGACGAGTCCAGGCTGGGCTGCTGCTGGTCGTCACTCCGAATGTCCCAGTCCTGGTCCTTGATGTAGTCCTTCCTCTCATGGTACCAGTTACTGCAGCAGGAGCTGAGGTGAAGCTCCTGGATGCCCCAGTACTCGATCTCCTGGCCGAAGGAGAAGACGCAAAACTCCTCCATCATGTGGATCTGCCCGGTGTGGTAGAAGTTGAGCACGCAGAGGAACAGTCGAGGGTTTCTGTCAAAGTAGAACTCCTTGTCCAGCGGGCTGTAGTCGTCGCACAGCTCCAGGATGGACGCCTCGCTCTTGCAGCGCACGAGGCGTCCCAGGCGCGTGTGAGGGAAGCGCAGCAGAGTCTCCGGGTGCACCTTGTACCGCACACCTCCCACGTTGAGGTGGACCTGGTCTTCCTCAACCCCACACTGGTGGAGGATTTGCCCATACCCCATTCTCCTGAGGACAGAGAGACACATTAATGCTCCGGCACACATCAAACATGGAGGACTTAAGAGCTGCTGTCGATCAAGACACATTTGACCGCTCTGTTTGCTGAACACATTAGTCACGTGGAGGAGAAGAAATCAATAGAACACACAGAGGAAATGCCGTGAGTGAAGAAGCGTCAGCGGCTGTCACTTCTGCCGGCTAAAGTGCAGGATTATCACCAGCGGCATCAGATTACGCTGCAGACCAGACGAACAGGGAGGAAACAAGAGGCAACAAGTCGAAACTGATCCACACGATTGAAAACAGAGGGGAGTGTTTGCCTTCTTTCTACTTCAGATAACTATCATCTCTGTCCTGTTGGAGAGACTGTCAATCACACCCTGCATTTCTCAGCAGCACGAGGAGCCACTCGCTGCCTGTTGAGATTCATTACGTCCTGGTGTGACATGGTCAATGAACCGTCAACCCTCGCTCTTCAACTTAGAAACCATGGGTCTATGACAGAAACACAGTCTGAGACGAGGCATATAGACCTATGGAACCTGCAGACTTTATCTCTATCAACGTCTCATGTCATTCTCTTCTCTTGCCACTTTTGGGCTCTTTGGTTCTACTAATGGATCTTGTCGACTTCATTGAAATACACAAAGTGACTAGTGTTGAAACTCGACTGGATCTGGACGAGCCGTCTGTAGTGAAAGCCACATGTCTGTGCTCATGTTTTATCAACATATTAACATGCCTATATTTGAAACAAGAAGTCACTGTGAATTTCAATGAGTGAAACCGATCTCATTTTATGAATGTTTTGAATTTATTTACTCATCACCGTCATCAGAATTAGCATTCCAGTGCTTCTTATTGGTGTTTAAATCAATGTTATTGCCCTCAACTGTTGTTGTGTTAAATTAGTAGTAGCATTTTTTTTTACAAACTACAATTTTTGAATTTGTGCTCGATATTTTGTTAGCTAGTCACTAATTTTCTGGTGTTATTTTATAGTGCTTATTTTACGTCGAATCAAACTGTTCAATTTCATTTTGCTTCTTTTAGCTAACACTTAAAATTAAATTCGCAGGGAGGAGTTCTGAGCAGTAGTTTTTGTCTATAGCATCTTTGCTTGCCTTTTTGAACACATTTGTTTGGATTTTGACACATTCTCTGTTATTAGCATAAGTGCTAGAAACTCTGCATTAGTATTGCTAGTTCAGTGAATTGCTACCACTAATATATTGACTTTAATCGTATTATGATGAAAAGCCTTGAGGATTTAAAAAAAACACATTTTGCTTCATTTTTGGTTACAATTTTATGGTACCAATTTCGTTCGCTTATTGCTAAGAATTTTCTTTTATTTTCTATTTTTATACTTTATTCTAAACTTCATGTCAAACTGTACTGTTAGTAGTACATTTAAAATGTATATTTTGTATAGTTTGTATATGTTTTTGTAAACATTACTAGTGTTGTTGTTGTGATTATGATTGACAGCATCTGTATTGTTTTTCGTCTTTATCGAAAACATGTCAGAGAGACGTCGAATGTTCCCATATTAAGAGGCTTTCAGAACAAACTGACTGACAATCGCATCGACAGATACCAGAATTGGTGTCAGATTATAGAAGACTCCCTGTCAATCTAAAGAAGCGTTCGGTATAAAGCCTGCCACCTACCAGCTTCTGAAGTCTTTCTTTCCATGAAAATAACTTTTTATCCGTAAAAGCTGAAGAACATTCTCAGTCCACGCAGCAGCTTCACTCCGGACAGGAAGAGCAGAGATGGGACGGCGCCGGCAGCAGGTTCCTTTTTACTGGGAGCAGGGAGGGGTCAGTGAGGGAAGGAGGGAGGGAGGAAGGGAAGGGGGGATGGACAGAGGGGAGTGGAGCGGAGGGAGGGAGGCTGCACAGATGTGGAAAGACCCTCATATTTCTAAATATTTCATATAGATATGTCCCACTCTCAGAGATGACAGCAGGTTTGATGGAAGCTGCATGTCAACGGCCCAGAAAGAGAAGAAACATTACATGTGACTGGCCTCACAATAATCAGGCAGTTCATATTATTATTCAATAAGATTACATGACATTATTTTTGAAATAAATAAACTGAGAGAATGAATAAAACTATAATATCAGTCCATAAATGTTTATAATGAAGTGTCTCATGCAGATGTTATTTATTAATGTAATATTTTTTTACACATTTTTAACTCATTTATATCTAAAATTTGTGAACCATGTTGCATGTATAAATCTATTTTTATTTTATGTATCTGTATCACACAACATGCATACAACATGCAACAAAATCACACATTTTTTCACACATTTAAATATATATACGTGTGTGTGTGTACTCCCTTCTTTGTTTGTTTGTGCAGACTACTATCCTTTCACTGTTGACCTCCCTCCCCCCTGTGTGTTAGGCTAATCACCATCCCGATTGAATCCACCTGAGCGCTGCTTCATTAGCCAAACTGGAGCTGCACCTTTTAATGCTCCAAAAACACCCGGGCCTCTCCTGTTCCACGCCATGTCGCCGTTATCTGGATTTGGCTTGGTGTCCGACCTTCTTCTTCGTCACATTTGCCGTCCATCAGGCGGTGGCCTCTCTTGCAGCTGGCTCCTTCTTCTGCTGGCGATTGTGGGAACATGGGGTCAAAGTGATCTGTCTTTTGGTGAGCTCAAGGACCTCCTCACGTCTGGCGGGCAGGTCACTGACTACTGTGTTTTTCAGGAATCCGCTCCACATGTTTAGGGAATGTCATGCGTGTGGATGTCGGACCGTTGGGAGAGAAGCGCCTGGAAGTGGCTCTTACTTTTAGTAAGTGTCCGTTTGGTTGTGTTCCCCCTGACACCAGCTCTTGACTCCAGATGAAACCAAATCACTGAGCAGTCCGTAGCAATTGTGAAGACTGTGAGCGTTTTGAGTTGTGAGAAAAGGATTTTTCTTTTCTGTTGTAAATTCATCTTATTTTTTTCATTCTGCTTAGATGTTTAAAGGTTTATTCCGTTTGCATCAATGCAAGGTTCATTTGACTGCATTGTCTGAAAAAAAAAAATCTACACTCCCAGATTTTCCTTTTTTTTAATCGACACTGATTTTTATATTTTGCCTCCATAGTCAAGCAGCTACAAGCAGAGGTTGATTCAAGATGGCGATGGCGAGTTGGCCTGTCAAACTGAGTTATTCTCCTTCTAAGTGCAAAGCTTGTCCTTTTTTTGGGAGGGGTAGTTGGGGCATGATGCTGAGATACTGCACAGCAGGTCTGGTTTCAATGATGTTTAAATATGAGCCAACAATCCACACGGCCCATGTAAAATGATATGGAGGACTGGATCTGGCCCCCGGGTCTTGAATTTGACACCTGCCCTCCTCCTTCCAGATAACTCGGTGTACCCACTCACTCCCAGGTTGGAGTCTCAGTGTGGCTTCAGCACCAAGAGGGACCAGCTTGGGAACACCATCATTTATGCCTCACTTCAGAACTGCTTTGCTTGGAATGTGGTGAGAGATCTGCACGCAAAATCTATATGTTCCGTCGAAGATCGCTGTCCCTGAAACTTGAAGGGGTTGCTTCTCCTCAGGCGGACAGTTCCTTCACAACATCGCTGCAGCTTCGCCTGCATGGGAGCAAAGATGAGGAGGAAGAAGTCTACCAGGTGTCAGAGACCTGCCACTACCAGACCTGGGCCGCTCGGGAAATCATCTGCGGTCCCAACTTCATGGAGGTGAGGGGGTCGGGTGCCGATGCTGGTGACAAGTGTCTGCATCGCACATGAACATCAAGGCTTAGACGCCAGACTGGATCATCGCTGATGGTGACCTCTGTCCCAGGTGTCCATGGAAAGGACTGTAGCAGAAGATTCTACACTACACAATGCTGATCATCGACGGACTGTGGAGGTAAAATCTGCCTCCAACAAGCACAACTGATGAAGGGGAAATTACTTGCACATTTAAAGAGACAATGAAAATGGTGGGCAAAGTGTGCTCTGGGGGCCACACAGGGCCCTCATTAGGTCAGAGCTAACGTAAATATTACATTTGAAGTGTTTATTTTTTGCATTCTGTGATTCTCTAACTCCCTCAAAATAAGTAAAATATGTTGCAGGACATGCCATGAAATAAAGTGCATTGATTTTATTGACTTTATATTTAAGTCAAAAGTAAGTTTTGTTTTTTTCTGTCCTTTTAGAGCAAATGCCCCTCACATTGGTGTCATAGGAAAGACTGTAGGCCCTTGGTAAATCTAGTGTCCTGTTGAATTTGTGCTCAAATGTTGGAATTCCTCTAAAAATAAGGTGATAATAATGAGATTTGTGTACCATAAGTGCAATTCTGATTAATGCAAGGACAAACAAGGTCAGAAGTTGAGAGTTGAAATGGAGACTCAAAGTAGGTGGATAGTTGCAGGGCTCATCCTCAGGAGGCCACTCCAGCCTTAGCGTTCCGTTCATTAACCACGTCTTCTGATGCTTTGTTTCCAGAAAGTCCTCTTGGACTCGGAGTATAAACTGTCCAAAGTGGTGTTCTACACTCCTGCAGAGAGGATTATGAAGCTGGAGGACGCCCAGCAACTGGGCTATGGGATAGGAAACACTCCATCACGACTTGTGCTGAGGAGCCCTTTATCCACACATGAAACATACACACAAAACGTGAGTGATGATGAGCGCGCCTTGCCGTCACCGGGCTGACGTGGTTGTTCTTCAGGTGGCAGGAGTTCGCATGAACGTGCTCCTGATGTCAGCCGTGTACAGGAAGAAGTGGCTGACTACTCAGATCGACGCCACTGCTGTGTGTCCGGTGGCAGAAGGTAAAGACGTGTGAAAGAGTGCCTCCAGAAAGACGTTTTAACCTGCCCTGTGACCTTTTTAAGGGAGTGTGACCTTCACGCCCAACTTCATCACCTGGTACCTTCCGCGCCACATCGACCCACTCATTTCCTCTGACCAGTTCACGTTGATGGAGGTCCACATGGGGGTGGATGGAGAGATTCTTGACAGTACTGAGTTGGAGAACAGAAGATATTCCCTGTCAGTCAATGACATTCACATCATTGTGGAGATTCCTGTCGGCGCCGTCGGTGGTTTCTTCAAGGTCAGTTGTCATTTGAGTCAAGACCAGAGACCTTGAGAGGTGGAAACGCGACTATGGTCTACTGAAACTGACCATGTTCCATTAGGAGTTTGAACTTGAAGTTCATCTTCAGGTTTGAGTAGATGGTTTTGTCTGTTTCCAGAGCCTGGTCCAAGACGGCCAGTACCTCTCCACCTACTCCATCGAGCCAATGCTGGAGCTACTCTGGGTCGAGGAGTTCACTCAAGACCAGACGAGATACAAAGTCATGATGCCCATCACCACCCCTGTCATGTCGCGCCCTCCTCAGGTTATCGACAGTGAGTCCTCTTGCGGCGTGGCCATGTGCCCAAGTTGTCCTGCTAATGCCCGTCGCCTCCCGCAGACACCATTCCGCAGGAGCGCATGTTTAAAGTGCTGATCGGGCCTTTTGGCTTGGACGCGGTGCTGATGAATGTCTCCTTCCCCGGAGAGGTCTTGTCTTTAACCGACTGCCAGATGCGAGGTTTCGATGTCCAAGAGCTGCCGTCCCAGAATGGCTCCAAAGTCTTCAGCATTCAAGTGCCCTTCTCAGACCGCGTCGTTCATCTGAGGGTGAATGAGCACGTCAGTTTTTTTTTTTTTTTGTCTGTTTATTAACCAATGCGTTTCACAGGCCCAACAGGGAGAAGCGGAAGCGTCCGTCTACACTCTCCAACTGGCCCTGGGTCTGCTGGTGCTGCCAGAGCTCACACCCTTTACTCACTTCGTACACCTGGAAGCTAGAGTGGTCGACGTAGGTCGGTGATCTTTAACTTGGTTTTTAGAGGCCTGAGCATTTAGCAGGCAACCGCTTGGCTTTTTTGCTTGTGTGTAGCCTTTTAGCCTCTATGTACCTTGCTTTCTACAACTGGAGATGAGAAAATTTGAGCTGGCACTTGACTGGGATGCTTAGATTTTTCTGTGGTTCTGATGTTTTAAGTAATTTCACATTCTAAGATTTTTTTTCGTCGTTTTTCATGGGAGAAGTCACTTGTTAAATTATAACACTTCCACATCAGTGCTCTGCAGCGTGATGCATGACTAGTGCTTGGTTTCATCACCCCTGTCTGAGCGCGAGCGATTGTTCTTGTGTATTTATCCACTTCTAAAACATCTCCAAGCAGCTATCACTGCTGTTGTGACTCAAAACGCTGGATAAGTGTCTGCTCCTCGGAGGTTCTGACGCTCAATACGATGCCGCCGTTGTCCAGACAGCCGAGTCGGGAGCTAACAGTGGCTAATATTAGTGTCCAACACGCCATGTAAACAGAGGCTCAAGCGCTGTAGTGGGCTCACCGTGCCTTCCGGACTAGGCGTGGTGCAGTGTTTGGGTGCATTGGAACAGAATGAGAGAAGTTCGGGAGACTGGTGTCTGACTAAAAAAAAATGTTTCATGACGATTATCATGTCATAATCGGATGAAGACAATCATAATCTCGATTAATTGACCAGCCCTAATGCCTGTGAAATGCCACCCTTTTTCACAAAGTGAGGTTGGAGAACAATGTGGCTACATGCTGATTAAGGCAGTTCACTGGATGTTCCTAAGCTTCCCCACCTTTCTTCTATCTTGACTCCACAATTCAACACCGGCGACAGTTGCCCCATCCGCCACCGGCCACTGCGACTACAAGAGCTTCATCCTGCTGGTGAAATACGGCTCGGACGGCTTTAACTTCAACGCTCGGGTCGGCCAGAGTCTGCTGACGGTGTCTAAAGCTCAAGAGTACGGCCTGCTGCAGAACGGAACCCACTTCAGTTTGGTGGTCCCCTTCGCGGCGGATGATGTGGTGTTTGAGGTGAGGCTGACCGCCAACGTGCCGCTTCGACCCCCGATGACCGTTGCATCTCCTGCAGGCTGTTGACGAGTGGTCGATCAGAACCAGACTTGATCTGACTTTGAGTCACCCCGAAACCGGGAAGACCCTGAACTCCTTCTCCCTGGCCTGTAATTTCCGCTCCTCGCTGGCAGGTTGGTTCCATTCATCCTTGAAGTCAGTGAATCTGAGCTTAACTGGAGCCTGTTCCTCCAGAGTGTTTGTCCAACGGGACCATGACCGCCCTGGCGATCAAAGTGGAATCGGTCCCCAGTCTGGACCCTCGGCAGCTGACCCTGTCTGATCCCTCCTGCGGTCCCACGTACAGCGACGACCGCCACGCCTACTTCGTCTTCACCGGAGACTCCTGCGGCACAACCCGGAAGGTACCACTCATTTTCCAAGTCTCCTCAAGTGACCTTGAAATTATTCCCCTTCTAGTTTCTTTCAAACGCCATGGTGTATGAAAACGAGATCTCTCTGCCCGACCACATGATGGAAAGGGAGAAGCAGGAAGGGGAGATGGAGGAGCCCGAATACGAGTGTGTCCAGAGATGAACCTATATTGTTGGTCTGACCCAAACATGGCCGTGACCCGCTCCCATTTTCTTGGCTCCTTCAGGTTGAAGATTTCCTGTTATTATGACATCACCTCACGGCAAGCGGTTCCCCTCCACACTCGCCCGCGCAGGAGCGAACCGTACGCTGACAATGCACAGGGAGACCTGGACGTGGAAATGCGACTGTCTTCTGGTTTGAACATATAACACCCTCCAGGTAAAATCCTGACTAGCACAGACAACCCGTCCTACATTTGCTCCTCAGACGACTCCTACAAGCTCTACTACCGAGCGGAGGACTTCCCCCTGGTGGTGTACCTGCAGCAGCCGCTCTACTTTGAGGTGGAGCTGATGAAGTCCACCAATCCTGCAGTCTCTCTGGAGCTGGAGAGCTGCTGGGCCACCACCAACAGGGACCGCCTGTCCCCTCCCAGATGGGACCTCATCATCAATGGGTGACTTGCACAATGGACGGGATGCTAATCTCTTCTCGATGGAGCTTGAGCAATACATGGCTGGTTAACTGTGACTCAAGATAAATGGCTTTGTAATTCTGTAACTGGTCGGATAACTATGTTAACTGGAATGTCAGAGGCCCAGTTGGTTTTGAAAATCAATGATATTTAATGGCTGAATGGAAACTAGGATGCAGGTTTATTCCCTGCAGCTGGCCAGCGTTGACTGGATGCCAACCAACAGTGCTGACTCATGAAGTCTTCCACCCCAGATTAAATGCATTTGTGACTTCCAGGTGTGCAAACCCTGCAGAACCGTTCCAGGTCACCTTCCATCCAGTCGAGGCAAATGACAAAATCCAGTTTGCGTCCAACATGAAGCGTTTCGAGGTCCTGATGTCCGCCTACTCCATAGACATGCTCAGTCCAAACACCCGGGTATGTCTGGGCGCCACCTTCTAAATCAGTCATGTTTGACCAAGCCGTTTCTCTCCTTCAGCTCTTTGTCCACTGCGACGTGCTGATCTGCGACCCCAGAAACCCTCTGAATGAAGCCTGCAGTTCCCCGTGTTCCAACAAGAGCAGAGACAATGGTGAAGTATCAACAGTCACCTGACTCTGGAGGTTCTTCTGGAAGCTAACTACAGCTGTCCTCAGTTCAAAGGAACATGAAAGACCTGGACCATGTGTCAGCGGGACCCATTCAACTGAGTAATAAAGAATTTTAAGAAACACAGAAATGCTGCTTTGTTGCTGTCGCAGTACAAGTGCTTTTGATGGTGTCTGAACCACAGAGGACTTGGTTGACTGTTGAAGCTCCTGATGGAAGTAGCTTTCAATTTGAGGCAAAAGAACACTTGTTTTTGTGGAGTTCAGAGACTGGAGCTAGTCTTATTGCCATCAATTCACTCATGGCTTGGCTATAGATGTTTCACAAAAGAGCTGAGCCAAAAGGCTTCACTTTGCTGACTGATTCCATTGAGTTTTTGGCTGTCAACATTCTTGGTAGCGCTGACTGGCCTGTCAGGATGTCTCTCGTGACAGGACTCTGTTCCCAGGATTTTGGCTTACTCTCATGCATTTTGGTGAACTCCAAGGTTGTTTTTTTTTTTTTTTTTAGTGCTCCTCCAAAGCCCTTTTCCATAGCGTTCCATTTCAATCATGATGGTTGGTTCGTGTTGGAACTGATGCACCTTGAGCTTGCAGCATCAGTATCTGTGGAGCTGCTTATCCACCATTCAGACGATCCTGCGCTGTGACCTTGCATCAATTTCTCTCTTGTCCACCTCCAGGGACATTTGCTACAGTGCCATGGGTTTTAAACCTGTGAGATTGCTGATAGTTCTACACAATTGTGGTCCTCAAGACTACTGTCTTTGCCACTCACCGTTCTCCAGTGCAGCACACAGACACAACAAATGACGCAAGTCTCCTTTTAACTACTAACTTGCCACAGGTGAGTTTTAACAAACAGGCGCTTGCAACAAGGTTTTTACCCACAATTTTGGAAGGGCATCAACAATTTTGACCGGCTTGTGTGGAGGTATGTCAAATGAATCTTTTTATCTCTGCTTGTTTTGTATTGTTTCAATTCACACAAAGGAAATAAGTGTACAACAAAATGTCTTATTGTTGTAATGTGAGAGAAATGGATAATTTTGTCAAAAACTATCTGGGCTGCCAACAATTTGGGAAATGACTATTAAATCAATGTATTTGATTTTTTTGGCGTTCAGATGGTCCAAAGATGTCAAGTTGTTTTGAAGATTTTTTTGAGTTTTGAAAAAATGTCTTTTTGGCATTCCTGTCGTCTTTGTGTCATGACCGATTTTTCAACAAATCAAAATTCAACTTGGGCATTTTAATCAATTCCATCACTTTCTTCGATGTTCAGATGGTCCAAGGATGCCAGACAACTTGTCTGGCACTCAATCATTTGGGTTTTGAGTAAATCTAATTTTCTGGTATTTTGAGTCCTTGTGCCACAACCGATTTTTCAAAAATCACCAAAATCTGACTTTTTCTTTAAATCAATTTCTTCTATTTCTTTGGTGTTCAAGTCATTTTCTGAGTTTTGAAATGTCATTTTTTTGGCATTTTGAGTCATGGCCGGCCCATGTCATTAAAAAAAAAGAAAATGATGCTAGACAAGTTGTTTTAAAATAATTTTTTGAGTTCCGAAAAAGTGTTACACAAAGCAACAACAGTAACCATCTTGAGGACAATATGGGGAGCCACATCTTAGTTCATCAAAAGCATCATCAGCTTCTCTCAAACTCAATGTCTCCAGCAGCATCTCCTGTCCTCATGCTGTGGAGTATGTCGTCAGAAGATGCACACATATGCAGGCTCGAACATCTGTGCTGCGCTGATGATTTATTCAAGGCATTTAGACGCGTGATATGGAACAGGAGGTTTTTAATGTCAGCAAAAGGAGGGCTTCTTAACGGCTCATGCTACAGGGCCTGTCGACATTAAATCACGGTGCAGTCCAAGATGAGGGGTCCGTTTAAATGTGTATCAGTGAACCTTCTAAATCAATGGTCTGGTTGAGCATGACTTCAGTGTTATCACACCCCATTAAGGTCAACCCTGGTGCCCACTGTCATTGTTTGGACACCGTTTTGACAAAGTCACAGCTGAAGAGTCAAAGCTTGAACTAAATTCAGCATCATAACAACAGAGTCATGAGAGACCTAGCAGGACACAAGCTGAATAAATGAAGAAAATTGCCGTAACGGTTGAGATGTTCTGTCCAGCGTCCTGCTGATGGAGCAACAGCGATGCATCCGGTGAACATTGTGCAGAAAAGACAGACGCAACACACACAGCAACCCATGGACATCAATCTATTGAAAAACTTCAGATTAGGAAAACATAAAAGGCAGAATATTAATAGTGGAGTTGATCGATATGTGCTCGAGTCTGGTGAAGTCAGAACTGGCCGGCTGATGCGACAAGCCGTGATCCATCAAGTTCATTTCGGTAGCACTGTTCCATTTATAAAGTGCAACTTGCTTTACATTCAAACATAGCAAGATGCAATCGGGACACGTTCCATTTTACCTTCACATGTCAGAGGTTCCCTGGGGGTCACGAGAGATTTCTGTGAAACAAAGCTAAAATATCTTGTTTAACATATTCAATTTAAAATATATATCAAGACCCATACGTGGTTTAATAGTCCTAAAACTACGGTTCCACTTCCCTAATGCAGAACAATCTAAATGTTAGATCCAGTCACTAAAGAGCTCCAAGCATCTCAGAAGGCCCAATAATCGCGTAACATGGCAAATTCCTCAGGCAACTCTTCCCCCCCTGCATTACAGAAACTCCTCACCAGGTGGTGCTGATGAGTGGTTCAAGCAGGGCCAGACACTGATGCAGCCTTTTTAAATCAGCGGTGACAAAGGTTCCGCACTTCTAACGTCTGGATTTGGCATATTGAGCGAAGGCTGGAAAGTAATGTTCAAGTTGGTTCCCTGGTTGTGTGTTGACCTCTTAATGGCATTGATTTACAGTAACTGCATAGATCATAAAGGATCCAAGAGATATGAATTATTTAAGAACTGTTTATTCAGAGGTTTCACTGGGTTCGTAACAGAATCGGTCCAGAGGAGATCTGATGCCCGGCACTCTGTTGCACTGCAGAACAAAAGCACAAGTCAGTTGCGATTCAGTGCCTGGTGACAACCGTGATCGTCACCTCGATTTTGGCCTTTAGCTGCCTGGAACACTGACGGGTGCGAGCTTGGAGTCTGGCAGCGGCTGCTGCAGTCGCTCTGGCTACTGGGGTCGCAGACGGCGGCGTCGCAGTGCACGTAGATCTGGTGAGAACGAGGGTTGAACATATGCCGGTGACTGACACCGTCTGATTTGTTTACCTGGCTCTGAAGAACTTCGTTGTCTTGGGCGAATGTAAACATGTTGAAGGAAAACCGCTTGATGTGGGCCGGGATGCTGATTCTGGAGTCGGCTGCTACAGGATGGAAGCGGGTGATGGAGCTGTCGTCGCGGTTCTCACACCTGTGAAGCAGAGGGTCACCACAATCGGCATCTTCACCCTGCCCATAGTTCAGCATCACCTGTTCACAACGAGGTCCCAGCTGGGAACGGAGGTTCTGTCTTCATAGAGAGTGGCCCAGCAGTTCTCCAGGACGAGCACCAGGTTCTGGTCCGACTGCAGCAGCTCCACCTCGAAGAAGAGCGGCTGCCGGAGATACTGGACCACTGGGTAGTCCTCAGCTTGGTAGAAGACATTGTACGAAGAGTCTAGAGAATCAAATGTTTCAGCTGAAGAGACGCTCCGACAGGTTTCAAGTCCAATAGGTTCTGGAGTTACCGTGCGCCAGTCTCATCAGCACCACAAACTGTCCGTTTCCGATCTGAGCAATGGGCTGGTTCCCCTGTGGTTTGTAGCTGAAGCCGATACTCTGAGTGTCGTTGACCAAGTAGTAGCAGGAGACAGTTTGCCTGCGCAGAGGAAACACTAGACACTCTACAGTTCAAGCTTATGGATGTTCCTCTGTACCTGTACTCCGGGTCGACTGGCGACGTGTAAGCGGCTCCTACGTCATCGTAACTCAGACCAATTTCATTCTCGTAAATCATGTATTGGTCGAAGAACTGCAGAGAACAAATAGTCTCATGACTCTTTGAGTCGACAACATGAAACAAAGCGATGACTTGCCGTCCTGGTGGTTCCGCAGGAGTTTGCGCTGAATGAGAACTGAGCAAAGTGGTCGTTGCTGAACACAGGTCGGCAGGACTTGTCCCTCAGAGTGAGCCAGCTGGGGATCAGGTTTGGTACCGACTCCACCTTCACAGCTACAGCCGAGATGGTGCCATTGGAGAAGCACTCTAAAAATGACAGAAATAAAGTGTGATTTAAAAAAAAAGGGAAAAATTTAGAGGCTGTGTAAAGCAGTCATACTGGTCGTGATCATGGGGAAGTTGCACGTCAGGTAGAGATCAGCAAGCGCCCAGTTGTTGTTGGGTTCCCACAGTAGCAAGTCCAGTCTGGCCCGAACCGAATTCTGGGACAAGCTCTGTAGAAGCGGTGGTGTTGAACTCTCAGTAGACGATGAGAAGCTTGCTAAAGTGACCCACCTCGTACACGACGTCCTTGGCCACGTATGGCACCACCATGCTGAAGTGGGTGGCATTCTCGTAGAACTTGTAGCGCTTCCTGAGGTCGGGTGTTACCACCTGAGCACCCACCATCATCTGGAATTCTTTGCCGCCGCTGCCATATTTACCCGATACATAAAACAAGTTGTCGTCGCAGGTCCCAGAGAGAGTGGGGAGAACTAGAAAGCAGATGGGTTAGATGGTGGCGCCATGGCGAAGATAAGGGTGAGGACTCACCAACATCCGCCAAAGAAGCCTCCAGTTCCACCTTCTGAGAAAATGGAATTTCCTCTGGATTAATGACGAAGCCAAACTCCAGAGGCAGGAAGTAGTGGGTGACCAACCTTTCAGGGTTCTACAAAATGAGACCAGAGGTCAACAGGAGCAACAGAGGGAGGATGGTGACCGACGTACATGTTTCAGGACGTTGTCGGCATCAAACGGCACTTGCAGAGAGAAGCTCTTCAGTCCACCTGGGTGGCTATGCTCCTGAACCAGGAAGCCTTTAGCGTTGGACTCATCCACAGACAGAACCCCGTCTGAGAAGGTGATGTTCCTCAGCTCCACATCATGAAGGAACGTGCCCACGTACACAATAAAGAGGCGGTTCTCTGGATCAGTATCTGAACAGGAAGAGCCAGCTCAACTCCTTTTAAAATATATATATAAATAAAATAAAGTTGTGCTGCCACTCACAGTCGTAGACCTGGGGTGGGCGGGGCATCAGCTGGGTGGTGATGGGGAACAGGACCTTGTACCTGGCCTCCTCCCGGGACTGCTCCGCTCTCCAGAGAACCTCCAGCATGGGCTCCACAGAGTAGCTGGTGTGGTACTGGTTATCTGGGGCATGGCTCTGCAATAATTCATGCCCGCTTAATAAAATATGAAACGTCAATCTGGGCTTTGCACCAGCCTCCGAACACGCCCACCTTGTTGTAGCCGTCGGCCGCGCCCACCGGGATCTCGACGACAAAGTGAAAGTCTGTCAGGGACAGAGTGTATCCCCGAGCCGACATCTGCGCCTGCGTCAGCCGCTGGCCGTCGATGCCCATGTGCATTTCCCTGATGGAGTAACCGGGGTCCATCACGGGGGTCAGCCGGCGAGGGACGTGCCAGGCGATCACGTCCTCTGTGAAGATGACGCCGCCTGGTGGAGAGCACACACCTCGCTTATTATTAAAGGAAGTCAAGAGCGGACCGTTTTATTTTTAAAGACCATTTGCCGCAAGCACGTCTCTTAGAAAGTTAAATTCCTTGTGGATAAATTGAGTAAGCAGAAGTTCACTTCAGTCGTAATATGAGTTTGCTGCGAGACAATCCTAGTTAGCTGTGATATTCAGCAAGTTCTCAAACAGGAAACATTTCTACAAACCAACATTTTTTTTTCTGTAAAACTTGTATCACTTTGACAGATCACATCTTGAACTAGTAATGTGCTGAAGGCTTCCATGAAAGTCCTCCTACTGAGCGGCCCAATAATCCTGACTGCAGACTTCAATATTGTTTCTAAACTGGATGTTTTTAAACTAGAGGAAGAGGCAGGACTCACCTGTGGGACAAGCTGCAGCCATGTTGACCACATTTATCCCCTGGAAGGTCTTGTAGAAGGCGCTCACCTTGAAGACCTCCATAGGCACTCCAGCCACCTGCAGGTGAGGTGGCCTTCAGTCTGTGACATCATCCCCACTGAGGTACACACTCACGTCTTCGTGGTAGGTCTCCGCCATGTTGTACGGGCTGCGCATGACCAGGCGGTTGGAGGTCGTGGTTGCACCGTAACCGGCTTGTTCCACCTCTTTCAGCACCATGATCACCGGTTCTGGGTTGTAGAAGGTCACCTTCCAAATACCAAGCTCTCCGTCAGAGGCCTGGAGCAGGAAGGAGGATTCAATTGAGGTCACAAGGCAAACATAATTGTTCACGTACACCAGGGATGACGTTGCTCTTTGAGCTGTCCTGATTCTTCACATCAGCTGGAGAGTCAAGTTTAGACATGGAGTGGGACACCTGAAAGTCAGACACTGGTTGAGTCTGCAGTCAAAGCACTTGTTGCTCCGCACGAGGACCAGTCACCTCCATGTAGTTCCGGTCACACAGAACCTCCCGGGAGGCCCACTGAGAGTAGCTGCATGTCTGCGACACGTCATGACTGAAAACCTCAGACGATGACGACTCGCTGTACATGTGCAGTCTCAGACCGAGGTCAAAGGTCGTGTCATCCTGGAGAGCAGGAAGGTGGATTAAAGTTGTGTGGAGCTTATTCTTGGAGTCATGAAGTGGCTCCTTACTCTGTTGCCCACATAGCAGCCCAGCAGAGAGGAGTAGATCCTGGTGTTGCCCCAGGGGTCAGACTCCATGCTGTAGCCACACTGAGCCGCCAGGTTCGGGGTCAAGACAACACTTTTGGTGCCATCTAGAGGAAGAAAATATAGTGTTGATTCCCATAAATGGCAGATAAGTTACAACACCTACTGATGGCTTCCACTTCCAGCTGATTCCCGACAGCTAAAGCCTTGTCCAGCGACAGCCTCATCAGGTTTCCTAAACAGTCTGACTTCAACCCACTGCCTGTGGAGGGACAGATGTTTAAAACATCGTAGTTACAAGACTTTGTATTGAGTCTCACCTGGCTGTAGCTCGTGCTTGAGTTTGGGCCTGGCTTGACTGAGGACCATCACTGCAGCCATCCAGTTCCAGAATAGACTGAAAACACAAGACAGTCAGGAGAATTTATATATATATTTTAAATATTGACTTACAAGTTCATGTTTCTCCTCATCGCGCTGTCTGACCTCAGCCGGACAAGCTAATCTCAGGACTTCTGTCACTGTCAGAGTGCGGTGCCAACTCTGAAGTGAAGGTCTGACTGTTGGAGCCAGACTCCAGCAGCTGTTTTATATTAGCATTAAGGAAAGCCACAGGTGGGACGTCTTAGTAATCTCTGCAGTCTAGTCCTGTGAAATGAATCTTGGACTCGTCAACTATTTTGAAGTGAAACTGAATTTAAAATAAGTAATTTTTAAGAATAGAGTGCACTATTTTTAAATTTTAATATATGTATACATTTTCATAAAATATACTAAAACAGTAAATGTACCCATTCTTTTTTTTTTAATATCCTCTTCATTCATTAAATAAAAAACTTCCACATTGTTTTCCTTTAAAATAATTTATTATTAAAAAATATTATCACATACTTGCATCACATCGCACGTTGTAGTGCTTGTTGTTTTTCATAAAAGTAGTGAGAGAGAGAGAGACACCCTTTATCATACTACAATTTAATAAACAATTAACCAGTGTAACATATGTTCATAATCTTGTTATGTACAACAGTGTTGGGCTGAATTGACACACAGATCACATCATTCACATTCTGAGGACATGATCAGTCAGCGAGTCCCCACATTTGAAAATGAATCACTGGATTTGTAAGTTCAGTATCCTCTGTCGATCTTGTGCTGCTGATCCAAGAGGGTCTGCTGCAGACTAATGTTGGCGTCCTCGAAGTCAGGGTTGATCCTCAGAGCCTGTTGGAAGTCGCTCTTTGCTTCTTCGAAGAAGCCTGAAAGAAAGAGAGGAGGCTCTTAACATTCGAGCTCACTCTACGTACTGGCGCCATCTGGAGGCAGGATGAAACAGTGCACTCAATCATGACGGGACCACGCGCGAGTCTCACCGAGCCGGTAGCGAATCAGTCCTCTGTTGTAGTAGGGAACCTCCAGTCGACTGTCCGTCTCAATGGCGCTCGTGTAGTCTTCAACTGCTTCTCTGAAGTCCACCCGCAGGTACTTTATTTGTCCACGGTTGTTGTAGGCAGTCGCTAAATCAGCTGCGTCACAATTCCTGCCGAGATGAGTCACATGAAAAGTTCAGTCACCTCGATTAGCTTAGCAAAACAGAGCAGCAGCTTCGCTATTGAGTAGCTGCCGTGGCTTATTGTGTGCTGACCTCACTTTAATAAACAAATGTGCTACCTAGACTCTCTGCAGCAGGAGATAAAGTCAGAATAAAGCGCTTCCGCTTGCGGATAATTCTGTTTTTTGAACTCGTCGTTGGCATAGTGGAAGACCTGCAAGTTCTCTTCCGCCATGTTGTTTTGACAGCTGGGCAATGACGTCAACCAATAGCGTTCGAGAATGGGCGGGGTTTAGAGTATAACAGAAACTGAGCGATAATATAACGTTGACTTTTATGACCGCAATAAACGTGTTCAAGTTTCGGTAACATTCAATCGATTAATTTGGGAGTTATTTCTGGCCGTCCTTAAAATGGCTGCAGTTGCATTGGAAACACTACTTTATAACCTTGTTGTTCGCCTAAACATCAAATATTCTTTTCTTCTCGACGTTTGTAAACACCATATACTTTAAACCTTTGCCACACTCTCCTCTGCGATATTGACACTGTAAACCGACATTTCGCTGACCCACAAGTGAGGCAGTGAGAAATTCCCCAACGGTCTCCCAGGTGAAGACATGAAGGATAAAACGAGACCTTGAGGCGCAAAGGTCAAGCTTTCCGCACTGACTTCCTCTTTTTCTGCTTCATGTGTGGACGAGTTATTACCGTTTACACACTTTGACCCAAAAAGTGAGTTGTTTCTGCTTTTACAACGGCAGTAACGTGGAAAAATAAGTGCAAATGTAGGATTAATAAATGGTAAATTTCAATCTACTTTTAGATTATATTTAACCATTTGGTTCCACTGTTAGGGTTAAAGACAGGAAATGCCCTATAAGATTAAGGCTTTGTGAGCATTAATGGTCCATTAACTAGACCTAATAATATTCGTATGAATGAGTCAAGTGATCCTGCCTCCTGATCTGGCTTTCCTCTTTCACTTGGCAGAAAGCTGCGAGCTCCATTTGTCAGAGCAGCGGACACAGTGGTGGTGGTCTCACCTCCTGACCGCCGGTGTGTGTGTGGTCACCATGAAAGCTGCTACAACAGCAAACAAACATGAAGCAGCTGGACGGAGGGAGAGGATCCAACCCAGACGAGAGGTAAATGTTGGCGTGTTGACCCGCCGCCTCTCGCCGACGCCGCAGACACTGGAGCAGTGTTGTCAGGGCAAACAAGCCCACTCACTGCAGGTCATCCCTGTGACCCCTGACTCGCTTTGGAGGACATGATGATGAATAAAGACCATGACTCAAATCCCGCTGCCATTCTGGATCAGCAAGAGCCCAGGTACCTTACATAATGGAATTTTTAGACACAGGATTAACTTTCACAGGGAGGCTACAGGGTGTCCCACCTGAATATTTGCCTTTCGATATTGACTCAGACATGCAGGTCATGGACATGTGCAGTTACACAAGAGTGAAGTACAGAAGTTTCTTTGTGTCGGACACTTTACATTACACAGTTTTCCTGGAACCTTGGCTGTTTAATGGAGTTGTTATGTGTGGGCTCTGTGACCCACAATGATTTCATGGTATATATATATTTATATATATATATATGTGTGTGTGTGTGTTATCTATCTATCTATATCTCTATATATATATATGTCTACAAACATAACAAATATATATATATATGTCGACAAACATGCAGGGGTTAATTGTTGAATCAACTGTCATATGATCAATTGGCTCTCACCCTGTGTAGCTGGGAGTGACTGCGACACTCTCAACCCCCTTACATAAAATGAACAGCAGGAAATGAATGATTGGTAATAATGTGAATTTCTCCCCGGGAGATGAATAAAGTGTCTGTCTATTTCATCTGACGTTCATACGACTGTGCCTCCTAGTGGACCTGAACACTCACCAAAGTCATCTTGTCACAGTGATGTACAATTTGACTCCGTTATCAACTGATATGACAGTTACCCCACTGGATTAAGAACCGAGCTGCGCACCAGGAGGAGGAAATTAGACTTGCATGCAGCGAATGACTCTTTCCTCTCCACTTGATGAACCGTGTTGAGAAAGATAACATCTGCAGTGTGAGACAATGTGCGCTGATCATATGTGACCCGAGATGGACCTGATACCTGTCCAGGATGTAGCTGGGAAGAGTCCTCACGAAAACCTCACTAAAAGGAACACAGTTTTGGACCATGAACATTGGCTTGCCAGCCTGAATCCTACCACTAAAATCTCATTCTGGTTTATTCAATTCATCCCATCATCTCCAGAATGGAAACTAATGCACTTTACTTTATATTACAGAACATATTACAGGAAATGTCTATCTTCTTTTGACCAAAATATTTGAAGAACAAAGGCAAAGGCATTATTTAGTGAAATTTTATTTTCCATTTTAAGACATGTAGCATATAAAATACAAATGAGACAGACAGAAAAATAACAGGCTTGTTACATAAATGGAATATATTTGTTGTGGAATATTTCATGGATACATTTTATCTAAAATCTGTCACAAACAAATAAACTATATACAACATATATAAACTGGCCAGAGAATGTACAAACGTGACAGTATCACTGTAACAGCAGCTTGAAACCTGCATTTAAAACTGTGAATGGTTTGTTTTTCTCCCGGCAGATTGGAGGACAAAACCAGCAGCTGCAGACGGCCATGTCTCCGCCGTGGTCAGGAAGAGGTCGCTGCCTCTGCGGAAGGTAAATAAATACATTTCATCAAGGGGTCATTTCGAGTTTTACAGCTGATCACTAGGGACGCTCACCGTTTGGTCGCAGCTCTAAACTCGACCCAGCATGTTCTCCAGACGCTCTATTCTCCCAGACACATCAGCCAGTGAACCTCGCTAAGGAAACGGAAAACACGCTTTCATACTGCATTTCAGTTTACCTGGGCTCTGGTCTGTTGTTGTGTGGTGACCTTTATGAGGTTTATAGTGAAAGCTGAGAAGGAGTTGAGGGAAAGTTCTGCTCTGTGAAAGGATATTTTTGGCGGTGAGCTGCTGGATGGCGGCCTGCGTCTGCTTCTGGAAGGCCAGTCTGGCTTCACACTTGCAGGGATCCTCCACCACCTCCACCTTCACCTCTGCTCCAGGAGACAAGACACATTTCGCATCAGCTTGTCAGACTGATCCCAGCAGCGCACCCGCACATGCAGCCACACACCGGCACACTTATACCACTATCTTTGTGGGGACCTCTCATCGCCATTATGCTTTCCCCAGCCTCACACCCCTTGCTTAACCATTCCAAAGCAAATGACTAACCTTAGCCAGGTTTCTTAACCAAACAGTAATAATAACTGTTGTCATCCTCAAAATCGAGGCTCAAACTTAGGGGGGGGGAGCAAAAATGTCCCCACAAGTATAGCTAAACCAGGCACACACTCACAGCTGCCGTTATAAAAAAAAGAATTCACGTCACATCTTTCTATAAAGTTACCCAAATATTGTCCAACAAATTCGGAAGTCATTTCAGGCAAAGACGGCGCACCGATTGGTCGTGACGCTGCGTGAAAGCGCAGTTATTAAAGCCCCGCCCTCCAAGCCAAGCCCTTGAAAGCACGCGTTAGCGCTGGAGCAGCACTCACATCACAGCTAAAGCCACATTTGCTGCAGACATCCGTGTGGAGGGGCCTTACGTTTCTGGGAACATGTTTTCTTGTCCGCATTCAAGATATAACCGTTCCGGCACTTGCAGTAAAAGGAGGCGTTGCTGTTGACGCATATGTGTTCGCAGTCATTTCCCATGGCACAGGGGTCCAGACCTAGAAAAGGTCGGGGTTAAGGGTTGGTGCTGTCGGGGGTATCATCTGCTAGCATACAGAATGTGAGCAAACGGGTCGTATTGAGGTGCACAACAGACTGAACTAGCCACTCGCTGGCGCTGCTCTGGAAGTGCTTGTATGTGACACGTCTTCACCACATCTCCGCCAACGTACACACTGCTCAGGCTCACGGTGTGTTGGACAACGCAGGTAACACAGAGGAAAACTTCATTGATGTTTGTAAAATTGCAAAAAAAATGTGAATTAACAGCTATATTCCGGTTCTAGTCCCGACATCAGCCCAAATAGGGTTTAAATAAAGCTTCATTTCAGTGACCTCCTAGACTGGAGGTGTCTCCAACTGTGGGACTAGAACGAGTGTTAGAAGAGCGGGCGGTCTCGCAGGCCCCTCTTTGTCCTACCGCACAAGGTCTCCCGGAACTTGGAGGTCAGCTTCTCGATGACGCCGTAAGTCTCCACATAGAAGACGTGGTCCTCCAGAGGGATGCTGGCCATCTGCTGTAGAGACTTCATGTCGGCCCGGTCCACCCCAACGGCGTAGATCTCGATCCCGGACGCCCGAGCGGAAGCTGAGATCTCCTCCACCTGGTCCTGAGGTCTGCCGTCCGTCACGATGATGGCCACCTTGGAGATGTTCTTGGAGCGCGGCCGAGCTCCCGACTGCTCAGTGAAGGCTTCGTTCACCGCCGTCTTGATAGCGAGGCCCGTCATGGTTCCAGCTGCCAGTGGCTCGATGCGCGAAATGGCCTTTTTCAGTTCGGGCTTGTTGAAGTGATCTTTGAGAAAGAACTCTGTTTTGACTGTGCTGGCGTAGTTGACCACGGCCACCCTGGTGCCTTCCGCACCCACGTCCAGCGTGTCCACCATGTCGGCCAGGAATATCTTCACCTTCTCGAACTCGATGGGGCGCACGCTGCGAGAGCTGTCGATGATGAAGACCAGGTCCAGGCGGCGGCTCCTGCACTGAGTGTCTGTCTCTGGTGACCAACCAAACCACCACGCCGTTAATTCCACTGAAGCAGTTCACCAGGCAAACACAAGCAAGGACAGCTGCCTCTTCTTCTGGAGATCAATACAGGTCGCCCGTATTTGATCCGTGGAGATGCTCGACACAGAGACCGTCTCTTCCAATGATACAGTATGGCACCATACTGTATTCATTCTGCTGAGTCGTCATTGTTCCGATCCTTTCATCGCATCTCCCTGAATGAAAAGGATTCCATGGAAGAACACACCTGAAGACGGGAACAGGGCGAGAGTCCAGCCAGTCAAGTGACTCGTGACTTAGACTACTTTTTTTTGGTCTTTTAAATCTCTAATTTTGTGGAACTTGTTTTGTTGTCATGTTCGTGCAGATGTGTTTTGTCTTTCTTATTGCGCCACTTTCCCTGGCAGAGTGTGCAACCTGTTGTGTGTTTGGTTGTTGTGTACTTGTGTAGCGTAGACAGCAAGGTCAACCCTGCTCACCTTTGAAAACACAAATTCCCAAACCTTTTCCACCACGACGAAACAGTGTACATCAAGTTAGAGACGGTCTCCAGGGCTTAACTTGTGACGGACGCTCGATGAGAACCGCCTCACTATTTATCGGTTTGTTGTTGGTTCCATGACAGAAGCAAGAACACGTGCTCCGATAAATAACCCTGCGCTCACGAGCCAATCCAAGTTAAGCCCTGGCACCACTCGGAGAGACAACGGCCGCGATGGACACAGATCATTGACTGAAGCACATGAAAGGATTACTGAGCACCTGACTTATGTTCTACCTGTCTCCCCAGGACTGATGGTGGTGATGAAGCCGCTTTGGGTACTGACCGGTAGCGTCACAGGAGCGGTGGTCTCCGCTGGTGGCATGGTGGTTACCACCACCGGCAGCGTGGTGGGCGTGGGCGCCTCGGTGGTGGTGGTGGTGGGTGTAGTCGGCGCCACTGTTGGAGGGCTAGTCGGCACTGAGGTGCTGCGCTGTACAGGTGGAGCAGTGGGAGGAAGGTACACCACCGGAGGGGTCGGGACTGTGGGGCCTGACTTTGAGGGGCAGGGTCCCTTTACCTGGTTAGGGTGGTGGCCTTTGAACTGGTTGAGGTATGGGCCTTTGAATACGTGATGGGGGCGGTGCACTACAGGGGGATGCAGCCCTTTGTAAATGTGATGTTGGTGCGGTGACACCGGGGCATTGAACCTGTGGTGATAGGGTGACGCCGGCACTGGCGGTCGGTGGAAAGTCACCGGAGGGGAAAGAGGAAACGGTCGGTGCACGACTGGCGGAGGGATCCGTGGTGGCTGGTAGTGGTAGTGATACCCTCCTCTATAGGTGTAGTCACTTCTGTGAACTACAGGGGGCGCCAGGAAGGGAAGAGTGATAGAAAACATTAGTAGGTGAAAGGTGGAGAGAGCGTGACATGGTCTAGAATCCTGGCCACTTTATGAGGTGCAGCTCTGCAATGTTGGGAAGAAAACTTCCAAATATGTGCTGACAAACATGCGTAACAGGAAGTGACTTCATGAGTCAACTCAACAAGACATGTTTGAAGGTCACAGTGATGGTTTTTAACCACACTTTTCATTGGAAAGTCTGCAATCTGAGTTGGCATTGTGTCTATGTTTGAATTTGCCCTCGTGGGACTAAGTGTCTTCTCTTATTTTGCCGTCAGTCGAGAAACAGTGAGTTACATTGCAGCCATGCGCGTGATAAAGTGGTCAGTAGGTTGATGACAACATGAATTCTGCTTTTGTCCTCTGGAAAGCAGAAACAAAAGGAGTTGAAGCACCAGTGTGTTCAACGTGGTCGGTTCATGCACGATGTGTCGGGGACAGATCAGATCAGTTCAACAGTTTCATGAATAAGGAGCTCATTTAGAGCCTCTGCTCAGTAGTAATACAAGTGTTTATATGTAAATATTTATACCACATTTAACTGGATATGAGGGTAAAACACTTTTTGTCCAAACAAAAACAATCCAATCTTTTTTTTTATGAAGTTAAAGAGAATATTTTATGTGATTTTTTTTAACCCATGCAGAATATTGAAAATACAGCATTGAATAATTAAAAGTAAAAAAAATGCACAATTATTTTTTTTCATTTAACATTTACTAATAATCAGGCTGACTTCAAATACTTAGAGAAAAAAATAGATAAAGTTTCTTTCTTCCAAAATAAATAATGGAACATGTTAAGTAATACACTGAAGTGAAGTGAAGTGAAGGCACCAGAGCTGAACCTACTTGCAGGGTTGAGCGTCCTGATCGGGGGTCGTCCATTGTTCCTGGTCTGCGCGTAGCTCTGGGCGGCCATCATTTGGGGGTCTCCGCCATTCAGCCCCCGATACGTGGCCGAAGCATCGGACGCCAGCAGAGCAATGCTGCAGAGGAGGCTCCACGCTCGTCCAACAGCCATCGTGCCTCCTGTGAGGTCTGAGTCTGACCCCAACCTCCTTCTCCACATTTGAGGAGCTTCTGTCCTGCCTGCCCCGGAGTCCGGCCAATCCAGAAGGGGGACACAACCCCCTGACCCTTGTAAACAACTATGTGTTAGAAAAGACACTTAGAACGGAGGTGACAGTTTCAGTGTTCCACTTCTGCACTGGGAAATGTGTTGGTCTGATCGTCGTGAAATGAAGAAACACAAGTGAAACATTAAATTTCATACAATTTGAATTTTAATTTACAAGCAAAAACATGTATATAAGTATTCGTCATATATTAAACTAGAATCAAGTTTTGATTCGACTTTTATTTTCTCTTTTAGGGCTGAACTGCAACTGACAGTAGACAAGTTACGACGGTCTTAACAGTCAATTTGTCAGCATACTCCTCTGAAACTAGAGTGGTAAATTATACGGTTGAATTAAATGCTGTTTTGAAACGTAATATTTTATTGCTCGAAGTACAGTAGTTTTACAGTAGTTGATTATAGTTGACAAGTCGTTGGCTGCCATTTTGTCATTTTTTAAGTCATGGTTGACTTATTTAACGTGTTTTACAGGTGAATTTAGAGGTATTTTAACAGTTAGCATGGGCTTTGTCAGCTACTGAGCTAAGGCTTCCATAAAAAAATAATGTATATATAAATGACAAATACTTCACCAGTCTCACAGAACTGTATTCATATACTGTAGGTGTCCAACATCGTTCTACTATGTGCACTTGTGTTTTAAGTAATTTACCTGTGTGAAAACAGAACAAGTTTAGCAACATAGTTTAGCATCTTTGCGCAGCCTTCATTTTTTCTTAAATCAAAGTAGCTACTTGCAGCATCCATCTTTATCAAATGTCTGCGTTAGACAGCGGAGTCTGCAGAACGCGTGAGACATGTGAAGTCTACGTGTGAAGTCTCACTTTTATGACAGTAAATGTGGGTCTCTACGTTGATCCTGCTCACCAATGATGAAAACACACGGGCGCGTGTTTTCTGGGAATATTTGGAAAATCCAGCACTGTCAGTCAAACATCTGGAAAACATCAATTCCCGGAAAATAAACGAAGGTCTACGAAAAGCAGGAGCCAACTGGAAGTCACAGCAAGGTTTAACTTGCAAGCTTTTATGCCTGTTTTCATTTTTCTTCTGCATCTACAATCTGCATTACGAGGACATTTTTGAGTTGTCTTAACTTGTTTTAATAGGAGAAAGAAAGAAAGAGGTTTTCAATGAAATTTAATAATTCAAAAATAAGTATTTTAAAACCATCCAATTTCAATATGGTGTGCCATAGTTTGGGAGATTAATAAATGAAGAAATAAAATAGTTTATTTTAAATATCCAAACAAACCTATAAACATAAATACTACATTGTAATTTCTTCAAATAGTTGTTTGTGAAGGAGTCGTAATAACTCATGGAGACAGAAAAACCTCTTAAACATTTATTGGAGTCAAATATATTTCCACTTAGTTAAAAATGATAATAGCAGTAAAGTAATGGGAGGAACAATCATGCAGCTACTGATGTTCTCATGAGCAAGTCGACGACGACTCCTCGCCCTCTGACTCGCGCCGGGAGCTGGAAAATGATTCACAAGCCAAAGGTCGGGAACTGAACCGCGGCGAAGCTGAATAAATAACAGACAGGAAAGTGCTAGAGAATCTAAAGTCTCAGACGGAGAAAACGAGTCAAGAGCTATCGTAAGCAGGATTGTCTGAATATCCACGTCTAACGACGACGAGCTACTTTCATCCCTTTTACTAAAACATAAAAAAGGGCAGGAGGGGCGGCTGGTGTCTTCCTTCACGTATCCGTTGTCACATTAATCCGATTATTGATTCACATTGCAGTCTTCGAGGCCTCCTGGGTGAAGCTGGACGATGGTCAGAGGAGGCGGCGTCGTACGAGTACACAACAGGTCGGGGAGGACGTGTGTCGGGGGGTGACTCTGTGAGGGAATGTAGAAATGGTGGGTGATGTCGCTGGTGCTCAGGCGGGCATGTACGGGGGAGGGGGCTCCTTCTCTGGCATCTTCATGGCCATTTCGTAGGTGGGCAGGATGTACTGGGAACGAGAGGGCAGATTTATGAAGCGGCTCACATATTAATACATGATCAGTGGCGTGTGTGTGTGTGCGCCCGAAAATATTCTGTGTCAACTTACTGTACCTCAAACAGAACAGTCATGGAGCAAAACTGCGACACATATTGCGTAGTTTTAGCTCAAATGGACGTAAAATAAATGCAGGAAAAGGGCGACACTTGGTGGCGGAGTCGGTGTACTACATTGATTTAGTGTGCATGCGTTATACGGGGCTCCATACCTGCGGGGGCGTGTCAAAGGCGGGGTACACAGCGATCTCTGGCATGTTCCTGTTGTTGATGTACTTGTAGCAGTTCCACACGCAGTTGATCAGGTAGGCCTGCAGAGACCCAGGAGACGAGAAGACCTCTGTCTCTTATCAAGCTTAACTCACATATATTCTTTATTTTGTGTTGAGTTTGAGCAGTGTCACGCTCGGGGCCAAAGGCTTCACCTTGAGGATGATGAGGAAGGCGAAGAAGACCAGCACAAACAGCAGCAGGCAGCTGGAGTCCATGGACAGAAGGTTGTCTTTGTAGGGGAAATCAGGCTGAAGAGAAGGAGTAAAACAGGAGTCATGCTCGGGTCACACGACCGCTGCAGTAAGCGAAGGTCACCCACCAGCTGGTCCAGGTAGTCCTTGATGCGAGGCAGGTAGGTGAGCGAGCTGATGGCCACCAGGCAGCTCAGAGCAAAGTCGAACAGCTGGTAGCAAAAAAACGGGATGAGCCATCCGTCGCGGTGCTGAGGAGCAGGAAGAGCCGGAGTCAGCAGCAGCAGCAGCAACAGTCTTTACAACACAACTGACCACGTTTGTGTCTAACTGAAATGACTGGTGCTGGTGCGTTCAGCGGAACAACAAGGGCAGTCACAGAGCTACGAGGACGCAGCGCATCGCTCAGGGAGCACAGCTTCAGTCTACAGCTCCACTAGTTTGGGGAGGACTGTCTACAGTATCTCACTTCAGAACCAGACCTGGATGGGCCGGCAGCATCATGACAGCTGGAGGACCACAGAACAAGAATCACTCAAACATAAATGACATGTGGCATCAAAACAGTCTGCGCTTGAGGAAGGAGTGGCTAACATGGAGGAAAAGAACTAATGGTTACAGAATTGTGGCCCAGGAAACTGGATGAATGAGGTGCATTAAGGCATAGCATGGGGTCAATGTCAGGGAGAACAGGACTGCAACATCCAGGGGAAAATGGCCGCCAGGTTCCGATAAACGTCCAGGAAAATGGAACTGAAGGAATCGAAGATTTCTTGACTCGAGAAAAATGGGTCTGTGTGTCCAGAGAGAGGGAACCACCACGTCTAGGAAATGGGGATCTGTGTGTCATAAATGGGTCTGGAAGAAAATATGGACTTAGCTGGTCAAAAAAAAAACAAAAGTTGGGGACCTAGTGGTAGAAAAAAATGGACCCTGGTACACAGAAAGTGTATGAGCTGCAGCATGAGGAGTAAAAACCAACAATCGTGGAATAGAAAATATGAAGTTTGAAAAGTGATTTTGTCTTCAGAAACCATTAAGATCTGGAGGGATGGAAGAGTTGGACTCACAGTGATGGCGCCGTACACCATCATAGCGCTGATGGTGAGCATCAGCAGAGAGATGGCGAAGCCCACGCAGGCGTTCTCTGTGAGGAACAAAGGAAATAAACGCTTTTTTAAACCGCAGATTTGCAGCTTCATTCACAGCCTGAGCTCATAATGACACTGTTAAAACAGCTGTGTCGGTGGAATAGTGCTGACTCTGCAGCCCGGACATGCATGTGCTGACGAGACGTTTAAATCCCTCACATCGCACCCGCGGCCAAACTCTTCAGATTGCAGTCGAAAAGCAAAGCAACAGGACTGCAGAGGGGGATTATCTGACCCGGCCTCTAATCTGGGACGTCCTCGTGATTGTGTGTGATTCTGGCTCCATCCTGTGGCGCAGTGTTCAGCGGTCGACCAGATGTAGCTTCCCCTCAGCTGGCGGAGGATTCCAGAAAGCCGTGGGAAGGTCAGACCGCAGCCCTGGTCCAACCCCCCTCACCACCCACCCCGCTTGCTGACTCACTCCACAGATTAACAGAACCAGGGGGCGGATTTAAAAACAGAGTAACCCTGAGAATGAAGAGAGACCTTTGTGCTGCTGCCAACACTGGTCTCTGCACTTGTGTCAGCAGACGGTGCTTCCTGTTGATGCGTTTACTAGGGCTGCAACTATCACCGACTATTAAACTAGTGGCCAACAGAGTCGACTAGTCATGACATCATCACTATCCAAGCATAATCCACAGGAAGCTGAGGCTACAGGACCATCCCAACCAAAACCATCGAAAGTCTGAGACCATTTCAAAGAACACACATCTTTCACTCCACATCTTGAGCAAACACAATCCAAATCTAAAGATTCAGAACAACCTATAACACTATGCAAGTGTTTACAACAATCTATAGACATGTTTACATCACTACAATCTTGCATGTTGGCGAGTTTGTCAACCTCGTACAAGTCCTATGCTGACTTGTGTTAAGGTAGTCGGTGACAAGTCGACTATCATCGACGCTGTTGCAGCCTCAGTGTTTACACATCATCACTCAGCTCCACAGGAGAAGCAAGTTTCAGAAACCGACATCACAGAATATGACGGTTAAACCTGGAGAGAAGTTGGGGCACTGTTTCCAAAGGTTGTAGCCTGAAAACAAGTATAGACAAAGGTATACTGTAAAGGAGTTTGGCATTGGATTGGATTGGATTATTTTGTTTTTACATTTCTGTTCTCTCCATCACTGACCTGCCATCAGTTTCCGTCCCACGGTATGATCTCCATCAGAGAGTGAATATTACTTTTCTGAGTATGACACAGTCAATTTTGCTCTCTGTTTTGCTCCAAATGTAAAACCAGAAGCGCCCAGGTCTTCACAACCGGGGTCTGTTTTCAAACTATTTTCACTCCAAAACCTTCAGAGCAACAAGCCCTCAAATGTTGTTCAGATTGAAGTCACAGGTGAACAGAGAATTTCTCCTTTGTGAGATCAATAAAGTCTATCTTGTCTTATCTTATCTTATCCACCATCTGCTACTGGGAACTAGCAACCACATCAGGCAACACATTTACGGACTGGCTAGTCTAAATGCTGCGATGTTGCCTGTTAACTCTCATCAACAGAGGACAATAATCCACCTCACACTACACACAGCTCAGCAGTGTTTTGTCAGAACAAGCCGTTTTGTTGTCGAGTCTGGGAGCTGCAGCCCCCGGTGCACCGTAAGTCACATGTTCGACATGAGCAACTCGTGTGACTGTGATTTCAGTGGCATTTCTACTCACCCTCGAGCTGCACAATAGCTCAAGTTAAGAAGGCGGAACTCACCCGACATCCTGTCGGAGGCAAAATAATGATCGATGACTTCATATTGCAGGTCAATGGTGGGCACGTTTTCAGGATGGGTCACTGCTACGGTGAGCAAGATGCCCATCAACAAGTTGACAACCTGAGGAGGACAAACCTTTGGTTACTTTTTAGAAAGGAGAAACCCACTTTTTACCTTCTATTCCAACACAGCCAGGAAGGATTTTAACTTTATTGTGCATTGAACATCAATATTCACACTCCACCGTCAATCACGCCGGTGGACATCATGCTTCATTTATCACCCCATGAAGCCTGTGGGGAGCATTTAGTGCAGCGATGCATTTGCATCATAAATCAGCTCATCGATGAGCATAATAATAAAGCTGTCAGGTTAAGTAGGGTTTATGAATTGCCTGCCGATTTAATGGGACAGTAAATTATTCATTGGCCTTAACTCTTCAGCTCGTACTTGACCAACGCGCAGCGTATCCGTTTAATAAAAACACAACAAATGAGGCATTAAAACTGACTCATGTCGTAGTATTGTGGAGTTGTAGCAACTCCACAATACTGTTGGGGATATGAAAATCATGACTGAAAAGCCATATTCATTTGTTGATGACGGCTGAGTTGGCGTTACGTCGTATTGATCTCCATCAATTTGCCTTTAATTTAGGCATATTGATCAACAAGCCAACCTATAAAACGCGATAACGTTATCGATACCTCTCGAACACAGCGTTTGCAGCCGTCGTGGTTACCAAGTTACGCTCATAACAAAGCTAAGTGGCTAATGCTAGGGATCCACAGAAATATCGCCGCTCCAGTCGCGTTCTTTTACCAACAATTGCGATAACCGTTCTCGGTGTAATGTAGTTACACTGCAATAACTGAAGGAATTACTCAAAACGGATGTATCTGGAACATATTAATCACACTTGCGTCAGCTCGGTTAGCATTAGCATCAACCATCTTACGCACCATGTACCATGTCCCCAGGATGATGGTCCCGGTCCGGACGTGGCAGCATCCGCAGCACCGGGTTGTGTAGAGCCGGTCACGACTCGGTTTAAACTGATGCATGTCCTCCACGAGTGTCGGGAGAAACATTTGAGAGAGCAGGTTGTTGTAGGGAAGAATCTTCTCGGCAGGAGAAGCAACACCGAGGAACGCCCACCAGTCAGCCGAGCACCCGCGCCGCACCGTGGATCAAAACAAACTCTCCACCACCAGGGCGGAAGGAACTCTGCTTCTTTTGGGGTATTAATGGACACCAACCGGCGCCGCGGCACGGCAGCGCCCCCCACGATTAAAGTAACTAACGCAAAAAATGTTTTATCCTTTTAGCAAATGTTCATGTTCTTGTTGTTTAAAGCATATTTACTTATACGTAAGTCCTATAATGACTATATATTTTAAAATTAAATACCTTACTGTAATTGGTCCTTGGATCACACTACAACTCATAGCAAAAATAGATCATGAAATAAAAAAAAAGAACAGACTGGCGGAGTCAGCAAGAGTGCAGTGTCTTTACTAATAAATCATAAAAAAAACAAAAGCAAATAATTTTGTAGATGAGAAAACCTCTTCAGAAATGATTTCACATTTATTTTATTACTTTTAAATGATAAAAAAATAAAACATCTTTTTGCAAAAAAACCTGAGTGTGTACACAACGTAGAAAAAAAAGAAACAAGCATTCATCAAAAGTGAGTCATTAGTATCGTCATATAAATTAACAAAAAATAGATACAATGTGCATTGATCTTCTATTAGCCCTTTGATTTAGCAGCAGTTTAATTATGAGAACAGAAGATTTCAACTTAACACATACAACTAGAATGTAACTCTCGATTTACCTCACAACCATCAGAAGAATTCAGATATTCAAATATTTAACTGCACCAATATTTTTCATTGATATATACAATTACTGCACAGATTTCTTCATGCTTTGTTCTGTCATGTATTCATGTAAATACACGTCAAATTTTCTCTCCTTATCATCTTCCTGTAAAAATGATATTTCACGTTCATCATTTGATCTTTTTTAGCAAAATAATTTCTATACCTTGTTACTGCCTCGGATTCAACAATTCTTGCCCTCAACTTGTTTTCGCTCTCACAAATAGTGAGTGAAATGGTGACTCATGTTTGTTCTCAGTTTCTCCTACCTCTACTGAGATGATTCATCCTTAATATCAGAATAGGTTCAAAGATACTGGAGCACTTCCAACTTGTGTTATTGTGCGATGTGAACCATTCACACATGAGTGGAGGATGGAGGACAAAAGGATCAGTGCAGCGTCCCCAGTTACGATAAAAGAGCTGAGCCAAAAGAGCTCCACACTTGCCGTTCGATTTCTACTCTCAATTGTGGCACTAGTGACTCAAAGAACATCACAACCAGGGGACCAGTTAGGCTTCTTCTCTAGATTCCTCCTGAGTGAGATTTTCAGGGCTTGGTCAGAGTCTCAGTGGAGCCCGGATTCCCCCCAGAAGAGCCGCAGGATGATGGTGATGAGAGGAGCCTCCAGCTTTGATGACTTTTTTAAAGTTCGATAACTGGTTGATGAGTAAGATGAGCGAGTCCACACCTGAATAATACAGGAAAAATGTCTTGTTTGGAGGGAGACTAAACCACATACTCTTCCCTGCTGGTTAGAAAGCGATCCTGGTTCTTTGTTTGGCGTCTGCTGAAGCTCGTGTCCGTCTTTTGCCACTTCAAGATCAAAAACGTTGCGACAGCAGCAGCCAGAGTTGCACCGACAACCCCGCCTGCCACCACAGCTGAACACATGAAGACTTATATTAGTTTTTATCCATATCAAAAGCAACTGTGATGAGAGCAGTACCTGCAAATCTGTCATAATTGTCTAAAAAGCCCTCTCTGCTGGGGAGTAAAATGACATCAGAATCCACTGTGGGCCACTGCGATCGATCAAGGGTCAAGTCCGGGTAACCCTGAAGATGAAATAAAGTTACACAACTGCTCCAGACAAGGGTTATGAAACGTAAGGACACACCTCACTCTGTACCTCCATCCTGCGCTTGTGGTCTTCGTCGCTATGAACTGAGAGACAAAAGTAGAAGTGAAATTCAATAAAAGTGGAATGACAAACCCAACAGTGTATCAGTAGGGAACCAACCGAAATCATCATCGGCGTCACCAGAACCTGAGTAGTCGAAGTCAAACCATGATCCCTCCGCTTCGTCCTGACTGTGAGACGTCTGAAGACAGAGGCAGAGCGTATGTATCTCCGTTACTCCGGTATCAATCAGAAACGATAAGATAGATAAGACAAGAGGGAGAACATTTATCGAGGCAAACAGCAGATACAAAGTCCAGGCCAAGAAAGTATTAATCGCTAACTATGACAAGACAATAAACAGGTGGGACAGTTCTCCTCCGAGGGAGAGATTAGAAGCGCTGCATCAGCAGCAGTAGAACAAAATCATCCTTTAAACACAAACACCACGGAAGAAAACAACACTCACAGACCCATCTCGGGGACAGGTGTGTGGTCACCTGAGCCAGAGCTTAAAACCTTCGGATCTATCTGCTCATCCGTCTCATCAGCCATGTTAACTTATAAAAACTATTGACATTTTTATCTCTCTGAAGTCCAGCAGCAAATGCCTGACCAACTTTCATGTGTTAATATATTGTTGATACCTAAAAACAAGCATAGTGGTCATCTAAAATGAATTCTACATCTGTTATTGAACATTGTAGCAGTGTAGTGTTGCACAGTGCGAAGCAGAGATCACATTGTTGCTCAAGACGTTAAGCATTTGAAAGAAGAGAACTTGTATAAAAGGTTAAATTATTGTGCCTCCTGTTTAATTCTACGTATAATTGAAGCTTTGCAACCAGTGCCTTTTAAATTAGATGCAAATATGTTAATATAAAATGCAAAATTCGAGACGATAATTTTCACGTATAAACTGCGACTAGAATTCCACGTCTCAATTAACGTTCTTTCAAAACATCTAAAGCAAAACTTATGACAGTGCAAACAAGATTACGAATAGCAACAAAAACAAGCTGCCATTTTGAACCTATTTTACGGCTGTTAAAGACCCGGTGACCAGGAAGCGACAAAGGTGAGTCTCAAGCGTTTGAACACGTGAAACTACAGAGAAACTTACCGCTATTAAAACCGGGAGGAAGAAGGCAAAAATTATAAAAAGACTGGTCGCAAAATGAATCTTCATGTTTGGAATGTGTTCGCTTCATCTTCCGCAGGTGTGTGTGTGTGTGTGTGTGTGTCAGTCGGAGTCCGTGCGCTGACGGGAATATTCATGAGCACCCGTGATTGGAGGAAGCATAAAAGAAGCTGCTGGCCAATCACAAAGGAGTTGGGTAGGAAAGCCCGCCTACTCAGGGACGGGATGGTTTTTAAGCTTCACATCGGTGTTTGGATTTCACTCGTATCCATCGCGTGCCAAGGGTCGACATGAGCGAGACAACTTCAGCAGGCAAACAGAATTCAGAAAGGAAACCCCAGAGACCGAAGTCTGGTGCGTCGCCCACCTTGTTTTCAAAATGACTGTTTTACACAGCGCTCACGTCCAGTGAGTTGCAGTGACACGTGATCGACCAGGGGAAAAAAAAAACCCCTCACGCATAAGGGAAAAACGTCACAAATTCAAATGTTAGAAGAACAGTTTAATCATACATAGTCACAATTCTGCTTCCAAAAATGAGTTTGTTTCTTCATCTAACATCTGGAAATGTACATAAGGCCACCTGAAAATGTACATGACTTTGACAGTGTGACAAAACTCATATGTTCATATTTATATAATTGACAATATTTTACATTGGTTTTGATTACAAGGTAGTAGTAGTAGTAGCTGTTCCAAAATACAGCACTCTTCTGTACAAAAATAATTCTCGTCGTATCCTGTGTGGTTTTTTTTTTTCTTCCGTGGAGGATTTAGAACAGTTTTGGACTGTCACACATCAGAAAGACTATCAACAGTTGATGTTACAGCTCCGGTACAAAGAGAGGCTGGCCTTTTTTTTCCCACAACAGATTAAAAACAAAAAGAAACCATGCCAGATTGTGAAGCCATTTTGTCATTTCCGTTCCGTTAAAAATAACACTTGATCAAATAAAACTGTATACATTATATTCAAGGGGAAAGGAGTGATGAATATACACACACATCAAAAAGAACATTTGCCTTGTTTTTTTTTTCTCCCCACAAAGTGTAAAAGACATCCCATTTACAGCATAAACGTTTACAAATGTACAACTGTACAGACAAAATAAAAGCATCACTACAAAGTTTGCAAGGCCTGTCAAACACCACGACTAGACATTTCAATAAAACTAATAATCTTACACTTATTAACTGCACATATACTACATGTATTCTACAATTATTCATATAAAGCAAAGAAGCCAGCACTATGAGCATAACAGGTCATTAGTTTAGCTAGTGATGGCCCCACCGGCCGCCACCCTTGCATACCCAACATAAAAAACAAACAAAAAAAAAAAAAACAATCAAAAAAAAAAAAAATCAAATATATATATAAAAATGTTTTTAAATATCCCCTCATCCAAAGTATCCCACTAATCCACTTCACAATTTTTTTTTTTTGGACTACTCCACCCTTCAGGCAGGTGGGGGTCCCATCATTGCTGCAAGCCCCGCTACCCCAAAAAAGCAACAATTACTCGTACATAAAGATGCTACACATCGCTAAACTACATCTAAGCAAGAGATGATTATTCAGTACATAAAGATTTCTACGGCAGTGTTCATCTCATAACTACAAGACAGATTAGATGTTACACGAAACATGGTAAAGAAAAAACTCATTCCAAGGATCAAAAGCTGTCACAGCATGCCAACGCATACGCCCGCTCCCACCCACGAAAAAAAGCAACTCCCGCCCGGCCCACGACGATCGGTTAAGGTTAAGATTATTCCACGTTAACACGCCCACTGAACGACCAAACCTCATGCTCTGTTTTTATAAGTTAACTTGCATAACGCAGAGTACCTGAACGAAAGACGCCCATACTGGGACCAGTGGATTCAGCAGCTCAGGTGTGTTCGGGTCATGACTAGGACTGAAACTTTGCAGCGGCTCAGTCTGGAAAACGAAAAGAGGCGAGGGGGATGGAGGGGGAAAGGCGAAAGGAAGCCACCACACGGACGTCTACACTAGCCTACAAAGCACCAATCCCCTTGCAAATTGGTCTCCAAGACGACTGGGTGCGGCACTCGACGCATAGCACTCACCTGAGGACGGACCCCACTCGGCCCGTCCATACTATGCGGCGCGATTAAAAACTAATCCGACGGCTGCTTTGGCTTAGCAAACACTAGCTCTGATCACGGGATGGCGTCCCAATCGTCTAGCGTGATCGAATCAGTCCGGTTACAAAAGCAAATGGAATTATTTTTATTCAAAGGATCACCCAGTTTAGCCTTATAAAGTCACTTGCTGGTGTTAATTGTAAGAATTGTAAATTTCAGCAAATGTGTCGGTTTCTTTTCTACACAGAATTTACAAGGTAAAAAACTAAATGTACAAGAGAATATGAAAACCAGTCAAATACATCAATTACATCATTAACAACGGGTTTGTGCTTTACCCCGGAAAATAGGCCTGCCATGGGGCGCCGGAGAGGCAGGGGGCGTCAGTGTCTCTAGATTTGGTATTCTCCGAAAAAGTATGGATTGACGGGGGTGTTGAAGGCTAACTCCTGTGGCAGAATGGGGGGTGGGGTTGGGGGCGCCTCCTCTTCCTCACTACATGAGGCCGTTGGTGGGTCCGCCTATGGGGCCCAGTTCTGATCCGCTCTTCATGTAGTACTTTTCTAGCTTGGCAAGGATGTGCTTGCCGTAGGTGTATTTTCGCAGAGTGGCGATGTGAGGTCGAATCTGAGGAAGACAAGAGGGTCAGAGGTGAGCAGGCTCCTCCTCCATCATCATTCAGATCCGAGTATAAACTGAATCCACTCACAGTGATGGTGTGTACCAACAAAATAACACCTCTTTCACAGTGAAATAAGAAAGCTGACAGGCTGTGGTTAAACACACAGCTATAGATGACAACATGACACCAAAACAATAGAAAAGGCCGATTTGTGAGCTCCAAGAACATACAGGCGAATGAAACCATGACTACGAGTGACTGTTTTGCCAAGCTACGAGGATCAAACACCAATCAGCGGACGCCGTTGTGGCGCCTGGCATGCACACATGCATGAACTCACTCGGCCCTCTCTCTTCCTAATGTGTCACCAGTTAAAACCGTATATTTAATCCATGTATGTTTTCGGTTCCAAATGTCTCACAAACGATTCATTCGCGATCAATACATGGCCGACAGTCGGACCGTGTTCAACAACCCCTCCCCGACCCCCCCAACCACTGTGACACAGCTGGCAAACTGCACCTCAAAACAGGAGCTACACAACAGGCAACTCTTGAAACAAAAAATTATGCGCACAAAAACACTGCCGCGTGGATAAATGAGGCGGGAGGCTGAATGCTGAGATCGATGGCTCACTGAAGTTACTGTGCCGAGCCAATCAGCCCCCAGGGAACTGAATAACTGGTGCTCGGATTGGAGTGTGTGGAAAAATTAAACGGAAGCCAACGATGTAACAGATATCCTGACAACTCTGTTTGTTAGTGAGAAAAACCTGAGTGAACAATGAGTTTGTGGTGAGAGAACTGAAAACATCTTTGCAATTCTTATTAATATCATGCATTTTGATTATGGTTTGGATTCGATTATAAAATTAATCTAGTTAGAGAATTTGGGATTAATTAATCTCAATTAATCGCAGTTTAATTGTATAAGAATATTTGCCACAAGAAGCCACATTTTTCAATTTGAATGAATTTGGTGTATTACTGCACAAATTACAAATGATGGAGCCATACATACATTTAAACAACAAAATATTGTTCATTTTGCATCAGTTTGACAATAAATCATGATGGTGTCTATATTCAGGTTTTTATATCACCTTATTTAAACTAAAGCTCTTTTAATGTCTTGAAAATATTTGCATAAGAATTTCAATTTTATACGAATATATAGTAGTGGAAACCCTGGCCATTGTGTAGCGAAAAACCTCCCTGAACACAAATTTTCATCTCTCTTTTAAAGGCCACCAAAAAAAGAGCCACACAACATAAATTGCATTTCCACACACATGTTCATGAACAAGCAAACCCCGCGGCTGACCGACCTTGTGCATGATGATCTTCCGTTGAGCAGGCTCAGCCATGTCTATCATTCTTTGGACGACGTAGTTGGCGTATTGGTCCTTCATCATGGTGTAGAGGGCGCTGTGGGGTCCATCCTTCTGACAGCACACCTCATCTATCAGCAGGGCTCGCTCGGCCCGGGAGGAGTGAATCACGCACTTCTCCACCACGTTGCTGCAGCGGAGGAGACGGAAGTTTATTTGAGAGGGAAAAGATGAGCATAGACGTCACTGCGCTGCTCCTCCAGATTAAACTCTGAGTCCAAGGTTTATCTGAGCAGGTGACTCAGCCACAATTAAGTAGAACAGCATCAGTCAAAGTCCATAGCTAAATATTCGCTCCGTGTCAACAACACAATCACGAAAAGCAGCACGACGAGTTGGACGACAATCCTGGCTGCTGACGGTGAAGGAAATGGAACATGTATAACTGGGTTACCAAATTAACAAGTTTGTCCTTGCGAGTCTGCTTTCAGATGTGTGCTGAACACTCCCGGCATTCTTGAGGTCAAAGGTGAAACTCCTACCAAACACCTGCAGTCTCCTGATTGGTCCAGTTATGACGTCACACACCTCCTTCGTTTGAACCTCTTGACTATCAAACTGAAGGCTCCACATCATGTGGTTGTACAGTCAGTTTACCGACTTTATCTGTTCTAATGGACGCATGTTTTCGGTGTATATAAACAGTTTAGACTGTAAAAACAAGTACCTTGCAAACTTGTGTTGGCTCAGGACCAGAACCTTCCCACGAACCTCCGCCACGATCTTGCTCTTGTCCTCGGGCCGTCCGTGCTCCAGAACGTGCTGGATGACGTAGTTACCGTATTGATCCTGCAGGGGGCAGTGCAGTCAAACGCTCAACGAACATTCAACGGGACGCTTCATCAACAGGCGGGATGTTATCATGCACTAGAGTTGACAATAATCGCTGTGAGATCATCATGCAATCTCCACAATGATAGGTGGATGAATGAGAGACACCCCTGCTGTGATTTCGGTGAGAACCATTCTGTCATCACTGCGGAAGGTCAGACAAGACAGATGCTGCTGGTTCACGAGGCACAACCGGCAGCATCTTTGCCCCTTCAGAAATGGGTGGTGCACATCTATGGGTGCAATTTCAGAGAAGAACTTACATGACCGAGCAAAAAGAGTGCCATTTGCTGGGTAGGTAATATACTCTTCATCTTAGATCACTTTTGGTTTCAATGAATTTCTGGACACTGCTTTTTTAAGAAAAGCAACTTTGAATGCTCATTGAGTTAAATGGTGAGGAGAGAACAGCAGAGTGATTAGGAGATGCCGCAGGCTAAAGAGGAGTGGGCAGCAAGGACATCACGTGAAGCCTCTGAGGGGTGAAGCAACAGAGGGAAAGAGGCAAGAGAAAGAAAAACGTGGTGCGTTAGAAGAAAGCCAATAAAGCTACGTTGTTAAATCAGAATATTGGACAAAAGATCAAGTAGTAGAGAGGAAAGAAGCACGGGTCGTCCGCGAGAGAGAGGCAAATTGCTCTGACCTTGAACAGTGCATCGCGGGACACTGTATAATATGTTTTGGGTGTCATCTCCAATGAAACGCCTTGATATTTCTAGATGGAATAAGTGAGGGGGGGCAGGGTGGATGTTTGAGTAATCACATATGGCAGATGTAATGACAGCTAATACAACAATCACATTCATTGTTACACTTAGCAGAGCACAAATACATGATCACAAATGAGGGACACATGAGACAAGCACACTGAACCAACACTATGTCTGGAAAAGGCAGGACGAGAGCCCGGCGTACACACCTGACCCAGCTGCTCTGAGTGCTGGTGGAGCTCTTCCAAGATGGGCAGCGTCTGCTCCTGTGTGCAGTGTTCCAGAATCCTCTGGATCACTCTGCAGCCATACGGGTGAGTGGACAGAACAAACACCTGGAGGAGTGGACAAAGGGTCATCAGGACACCAGGGTGTTGCACATACATCATCACATAAAACGGAAGTGGGCGGCAGAAGAGGTCGACATCCCTCACGCAGACACTCACCTGGCCCTGGAAGGCGTCGATAATGAATTGAAGCGCTTGTGGTTGCACGCACTCGATGCACTTCTGCACCACGTGGTTCCCGTTCTGGTCCTTGACACACTTCAACACGTGGCCATCCAGTTCCCGGACAATATCGCTCTAAAGGCAGAACAAAATGATGAGTGTCGACGCCGTGCTGAATCAAATATTTGCACAGGTATGTGTGATAAAAATAATAAATAAAAGCCACTTACAATTACCTGCTGGTCAGAGGATATGGACTCCAGGGCTTTCTGAATGACCCTGCAGCCATACATCTGCAGCGCTAACGGCAGGACGTGCCCTCGGATGCGTGTCGCCAAGGCCAACTTCTGGTCAGCACTTCCGAACTGAAGCGGGGAAACTACTGTCAGACTCGCGCTTGAAAACACAATCAACATAAAGTGCTGAGATGCCCACCTCAAAGAACTTTTGGATGACATAGTTGCCAAATACATCGGTCATTAGTTGATATGCCGCTTGCAGAATCTCCCCAAAAACCATCTGCCTCTCAGCCTGGGTCGCCCGCTCCAACTTCTGCTGAATGAATCTAGAGGGACATGAATGCAGAGGATTAGGAATCTACATCTTAAACCAGGCTCTCCCTTAAAACTCATCCACATCTGAGATTACCTGGAGCCATGCTGGTCCTGCGAGAACTCCACCATGTGTCCTGGAAGGTCCCGCAGCTGCAGGTTAGGAAAGCGGTTGTTCCTGAAGTCCTCCAGCAGACGGCTGCGGCCTGACGGCATGACGTCAGACCGGCTGTAGCGGGGCCGAGAGGGCGGGAACAGCTGGCTAGCGGAATTAAAGAGACTGGACGTCCCACCGGCGCTGCGGTATTTGGCTTCAGCGCCCGGTGCTGCAGAGATGTAGCGACCGCTGCCATTCGTCAGGCCACCTACGATTGCAGCATGATAATCTTAAGATAAATGTCAAAGCAAAGTGAGGTTACCATCCCGCACAGAGGACTGCAGCGTAATATGAGGGGGATGAAGGATGAGATTTGAATAATGGTTCGAAGTCACTTACCCAAGTGAAGGCTGGAGGAGGACCCATGAGAGGAGGGCAGGGAAGGAGGGGGGGTTAGAGGAGAGTGGCCTGGAGTCAGACCGATGGGGCTCGGTGAAGAAGAGTATCCCAGGCTGTTGTAGAAAGGCTGACCGATGGGAGTTAAACTGCTCCCACCACGTTTGTACAGATCAGAGCTCGCCAACAGAGAGTCCCTGCGAGACACGCTGCTACTGGTGGAGCTGGACACTGGAGACAGAAATAGGGTTAGAAGAGGATAGCTGTGAACACAGCCTCAAATAAAAAGCTCAACACCAACCTGAGGAACCAAAGCCTCCCAGAGCAGAGCCCAGGCCCATGCCTAGGGAGCCCCCGGTACTGCTAAAGCCCAGGGAGGAACTGGGAGGAGGCGGGCCGGCGGAATTGTGTGAGAAAAGCGAGCTGCTCTGAGAGGTGTTGGGGACTGAGCCGGAGCCGTAGAAAGAGCTGGACGGCAGGCCGCTGTTCTGAGGCGGCGCCTGCTGCTGTTGTGGCTGAGGTTGAGGTTGAGGCATGGAGCGGTATAAGCCGTTGGCTGGAGGTCCTGACATGTTATTTCCAGAGCCAGACGCAGATACAGCAGCTGCACGAGGGAAGAGAGGACGTGTTAGAGGAACAGGAACGCAAGAGAGAAGGGAAGAAGCAATGCAAGTTTTGTGCCTGAAATGTCCAGTCCTGCCAGTCGAGGAAGATCTAGCGTCATTAATTAAGGCATCACATGTAGTTTAAACACAAACAGCGCCTATATAGCCATCAGTCCATCAAGACAATCACTCGCAACTATCATATTGTTAGCATGTGCCTATTGTTTCAGGTGACTCAGATGCACACACATGCCCACCATGACAGGAGTACAGGAATCAGACTGTGATCATTCCGTCACGTACATCGTCATGCTGGAATATACACTGCTACCACGCAAGGAATCACTTTGTACCGTACACTTCAGGCTGGACTGTGCAGCCCAATTTAGAGGAATCTTTTAAAGATCTTCAAGTGTTGGAGGCATAAGAATGATATTAATTCACAAACTATCCCGCGGGTGGATTGATGGGAGTTGAGTGGTCCACTTTCACAGACAGAATTTTCTTTTTCCAGCATTGGCAAATCATAGCAGGAGCCTGTAGCTAAATACGGCAGGGGAAGTTGTTGACATTAAGAGCAGATTTATTCCAGCACGTGGGAAACTAGCAACCTTGCAAGCAACAAGGCAATTACTTACCAATTGAAAACAATAAACATCTACCGCCAAATGCCAGTATTTGAGCTTGTTCATGCCCTTTGATCTTTATTCCACTTCACCTTTAATCCTTTCATCTAGCGAGTCATCTTAAATGTTTCAGACAGATTTTGGTGTGTATTTGTCAAGCAGTGGATAAATGAAGCCGGGACAGAAAAGTACGCACCGGCTTGTGCGGCAGCAGGGTTGATGAGCAGAGGGGTCTGGACCAGACGAACGGGACCACCGAGACCAGTGCGAGCGCCAGGGCCCATGACCAGGGCTCCAGTCTGGTCGTAGTAAGCCGCAGGGGCCAACACTTGGTAGCCTGAAGGGAAACATGCAGGTGCTCATTTGTACAGAGTGGAACATGGATAGAGCTTCAAGAATGAATAATAATATGCCATGTGCATACCAGGCATTCCTGCGTACGCCAGGGCCGGGTTTGCTGCAGCTGCCGCAGCTAGAGATTCCTGCTGACTGGGCTGGCCTTGACCAGGTGTGAGAGGACGCTGGTTTGTTCCTGTGCGCATCACCTGCAGAGAAAATTTAGATGATTCACTCTGTCCAGTTCAAACATCCTGACGCGCCTTCCTTCACTACGTAGACACCTAGGTGATACTAATGCACGGAGAACTACACAATTTGAAGTGATTTAAGTGGCTGTTGTGGAATAATCTGGAGGGAGTTATTGACTGTCTTGGTTGAAACTGAGAGCCTTCAGAATTTAGGAGCTACTCAATCCGTTCATGTCTCGTGGAAAATGGCAAGGGATTTTACCTGCGGCTGTCCAGGTCCTGGTCCCTGATTGGTTGCTTGTTGGTTGGCTGAGTGATTGGCAGTAGATGCAGCCTGCTGCTGGAATAGGTTGGCCGGGTAGACGCCCCAAGGAACCCCGTAGTACTGGGGGGGAACCACTGTGGGGCCTGGGAAGAGACAAAACGTTTGAAAATGCAACACAACATTCCTGGTTTTAATCAAAAGGAAAGAGACACAGCTCTAGACTCAGTACAAGAACATGTAGACTCAACATGTATTTTGACTGTTTGACGGATTCCTCTTGCCCATTCGGTGAGTCAAATAGTTTTGTCTAGGACGCTAATCTTAATATGGTCTTTATTGTGTTTCATTGAAGCTTATAAAAACATTTTGTTGGCACTGTATTACATTTAATTTCTAAATCCAAATGTTTTCTATTGCCATCTGGAACTTGTCTGTTTTACAAAGAAAAAACAGACAAGTCCTTGCCAAAGTGTTCATTTTACGAAAATCATGATTGATGTACTTCGACTTTTCCCTGACTCTTGAGTGGGGTTCTCGCCAAGATTATTTCTCAGCATCCCCCCCCAGTGCCATAGAAGAACAGAAGTAGCAGCATGAGGGATTTAAATCTCATCATCGAGGGGGCTGCTATAGTGCCAACAAGTCGGAGCTAAGTCGGAAAGAGAGCAATTACCTGCAAGTGTGGCGGCTGCCAAACCAGCAGCCGTGTAAGGGTCGGCACCTGGGGGTGCGGCGTTAATGATGTAAGGGTTTGGCACAAACGCAGGAGCAAGTCCAGCTGAGAAGCAGGAAAAATAAACAATCAATCTTCACTTTAATGAATTAGTAATTTGTTACTTGGCGGGACCAAAGCAGATTACAGTAAATAATACAGTGTAATGAGGAGCTGTCATACCGAGATGCTGCTGCTGGGCGGCAGCCAGAGCGTACTGCTGCTGCTGCGCTGCTGTCAGCTGCTGGACTGTCAGGGGATTGGACCTCTGGAACAACTGCAAAGAAACATGATGATCATCTCTAATGCAATGTTATGATGTGAGCTGTAAATGTGTCGCTGGCAAACAAACCTGCTGCTGGGAGTTGTAGTCGAACAACCCCACCGGAGTGCCCGAGGAGTCCACTTGAATCTGGTTCCCGGCGTAGTCAAACTGAAGCGGCTCCACTCCGGCAGCCTGCTCCATGCCGCCCATGTTTTGAGCCTCCTGGTTCTGGAAGTCCTCGGTCGGGGCTTTGTTTTGAGTGGGGTTTTGCTGCTGGAGGGCATGTGCATGATGTTGGCTCATCATCTCCAAACCGGTCTGGCTGGGACCCATCCTTTCCACAGCCTCAGTCGGGGACGCTTGGCGGCTTCCTGGTGTTGGACTGGAGGGGCAGATTCGGTTAGTACATCAAATATTGTACATTCTTTAAACCTCTTTACAAGCCATGAACAAAAGCAGTTCAGGCCTGGTGGATGAACATACTTGAAGTCTTTGCAGTCTCTGTCCATGCCGTTTAGAAGACCTCTTCCGTTGGATTTCGAAGGATCGTTTTCCTCTCCCACCTTCATCTCTGGGCTCTTATCTTCTTCAAATGGAGACACCTTCTCCTGGGCGTCATTTTTCTCCCGACCGTCTTGATCAGCATCGGCTCCACCCTGCCGTTCCAAGTTCAGGTTAAACTTAACACAGCCGTCTTCCGAGCTGGTAAGATTTGAAGACCATGGACTCACATATCCGCCGTTCCTGTAGCGACCTTCCATCTTGTCACCCGGCGAGGAGCTCAGGACATATTCCACCATGCTGACCCCGAGGCCGCCGCCTTCTGAGCGTGGTGACAGAACCGAATTGGCATCGCCGTTCCCGTGGAAACTCTGGCCTGGCCGCCGCTGCACCATGATTGGCTGAGACACTGAATGATCTAAATCAAAAAAAAAAAAAATGCAAAAGTCACTCAACAGTTGATATAAACAACAAACACTCGACTGAAATTTAGACTTGAGCGACTATATTGAGTGGTTTTTGAGCCGACAGCAGACACTTACGCGATGAGCCCCACGCATTATCCCTCCACTCCTCTCCAAGCAGCATCCCCTTCCTCCCATCCTTGGCCAGCTCGTCTGAATCCCAAAGCTTCTTTGCTGGTAGAAGCTGCAACATTTCATTCAGAGTTTGAGCACAGAGAGAGACAACTCCAGATTTAAAGAAGCATACATAAGAGGATTTAAATAAGACAAGTGTACTCAGACTTGGATTTTGGAAAAAGTTTCACGATGAAGCCAAACGGCATCATAACCCGAGTCCTGTTGTCATCTTTATGTAAATCCAAGCAACAAATGTTGCTTACATAACTCTGAACCTTCAACATTAAAAGTTGTAAATCCGCCACAAAGACAATTTTATGAAAAGCTGCATGGTTGCAATCTTTCTAAAACACATTCAGCGCTAACAAACATGATAGCATTTCACAGCCACCTTTTTTCTTTGAAATTTATTTTGAAAATGCCAAAGGAAAACAGGAAAATTCCAGCTCACCTCCCCCATCCCTCTTGACTCTAACGCAAGAGCTTGAAAATCGTAGTTCATTTCATCCACAGCACGAACCTGTAGCAAGAGGACAAAAAAAATTATTAAGACACATAAAAGCAAAGCAATGTTTTCAATCTGCAGCATATTCGCAGTTGAATAAAATGGAACTGAATGAGTCAAAAATCACCACAAAAAGTGAAGTAACGATCACAACCGCTTAAAAGTACAACTTTCAAGACAGACAACAACAGGCAACATGTCACTTGACAAGTCAAATACCAGGAACTGCAGTGCGAGTCCATATGATGAATGTGGTAATGATCAGAAGAGATCGACTACTCCCAATTCCTCCTGTTGACTTGGTTGAATTCCAGCTTTGTCTATCAGCATTTCCCACCAGGGATTGCCACAGCAAGTCAGCCTTCACCACAGTGACACCTGATCATCCTCACTGGTCACTCATGTCCTCCCTTATTGCATGCATAAACCTCCCTCTTCTGCTCATTACTTCCATTTTTAACATTGGTCGATGCCTGAAATAAACCCCTATTGTTTTCCACATTGGGTTTATGGTGTTTTCATGAATACACCTCTGCCATTCCCAGGCTTTTTGTTTCAAATGAAAAACAACTTTGCATCTCAGCTGGGACTTTGTTGACTTAATTTGTATTTAGTGACAGCAGAGTAAAACATCTATTATTTATCCGAGACATACAGTTCAGTTTGAACTCAAGCCATTATGATGATGCAGCTGAAGAGAAGCAATGCTATTATACTGAAGCAGAGCCTGAGGCAAATTAGCTTTAGAGGGGTGACATTTGTTCTGAAGTGCAAAATGCATTATCTGGGTCAAATGTATTTAAGTCAAAAGTCAGTGCATTGAAAGCAAACTTTGAATTAAAAAAGGCCTACATTGTTTTTGCCAGATACACATGCTTGTGTAAAGCCATGGCCTCTTTGCATGGAAGGAACTGGGTTTTGTTTTTCCTCCAATGTCTCTTCAGACACTGAAAACAGAGTCTAAAGAGCACAAACAGATGGTGCTTTTATATACACAAACATGTGACAGTAACAGTGGGATTTGATGCTTAAGAGGGAAGTTGTTGAACCTCCTTTAATGTTTACACTTGTTTTTCTAGCAATGTTCATGCTTGTGTCCAACAAAGAAACGATTGAATAGAAATTGGACACAAAAATGTCACAAAAGTATAATGAGGACAGATTTGCTTTACTGCAAGCCAAATATTTTGAAACAAGTTCCACAGCAAGTTTTCTGAATTTCATGTAACCTGATTTTTAGTGTGTAGTGTGAAACAGACTAAGAGAAAGGCTAAGAAAAGTGCTCATTAAGCAGGGCCTGTTTATGTCAATCCTTTTGATCTGAACAATCACTCAAACCTCAGACACACACAAACTCTTTGAATAATGAGGTTCTCTAAAGCCCAACAACAAAATCACTACACTGACACTATAAAAATGGTGGAACTAGAGCAGATTTCCTTCATTCTTTGTATCTTTTCATTTGTCTCACAACAAGACGTTTTCTGAAGTGTTTTCATTTAACTCAAAGCCTTCAGATTCAAATGAATATATATTATAAATACAATTTCTAGATTCACATTGAACATTTCCATCTCAGCGAAGGAATAAACAGTCTGTTTCCAAACGTTAAAATGAGCCAGCTCTGAGAGGGAAGATCCCATTTATACAGCCAGGCAATTCAACAAACTTATATCAGTGCTTTCACACAAAGGCTTTTCACACAGTGACGTGTGGCAGTCAAGATCAGTGAATAGACGAGCACTTATTCACAAAAAAAGATTCAAAGTGAACTACCTGCTCCTTCGACACGGGTGTGACCAAGGACTCAATCAGCACTCCAGCCACACCCGTCCTTTGATTGATCACCTGAGCCCACCCCCACCCCAACTCAATTTCAAAATCCAAAAAGCTTTAGCAACTGGCTTGATCTTAACTTTGTCAAACATGGAGATGAACAGTCGTAATAGAATAAATGTTGCCATAACGGAGGGCACATCACAGCGCCCGACCCAATAACAGGCTCATGAATCAGACTATGGAGAATATTTATTTGGAAACCCTGCTCTACAAAAGGGCTCAAACAAATTCGCCTACCTGATCAACATGATTGGGGTCTCCAGTCGGCCAACGGTGCTTGCTGGGCGCACAACCTCCGAGCTGTTCTCCAGGTTGCCTCTGAAAGAAGTATCCAACGGTTGCATCGTCCTGCGATCGCCCACTGAGGGGTGGCTGCGGCGTCCCAGGAGTGGGGTTCGAACCCCTGTCCATGCCAGGTAAATGTGGGCCTCCAGGAGCCTGTATAGCTCCCCCGACCGTGGCTAGGGGCCCTCCACTGTGAACCCGGACGCCACCAGCCTCAGGAGCACCATTTGCATGCAGCATCCCACCTCTCGTCTCCTGCCAGGCCACGTCATTCATACCTAGGATGCTGCATGGAATGCTCATTCCACGGGAAAGCCTAAACGAAAAAGAATCATTGTAAGCAACGTACGAGAACATATCACAAGCTGTGATTTTAGAGGCTATGTTTATGTCTAGTCCACGTAGTGGTTGCTTTGTTTCATTGACAAAAGGAGTTATTAAGCCAAAGAACACACTAGAGCCGCGCCAATTGAACTTGCAACTAGTGTCTATGACAATGAACATACATTTTCTCCTTATCTAATGAACATTAATAACAATAATAATTCGCTAACCTGCCCACAGCAAAACGTTCACTAATAGTTAAATCATTAGCAGGAAGGAGCACTGGAACACGTTTCCTTAAAGATGGTAACCTTTTGAATGACTGCAACTGAAAAAACTAACACTGCACAAACTTGTTAGGTTAGTTTGAATTGAAATGATTGCCTTTTCAGATCAAAATAAAACTACTATGGCCATATTAACCACGGTCACAGAAACCATTCATGCAAATTTTAGCACACAGCTGAGTCTGATTTCTTTTATAATATTTAGATTCAATAAACATTTCATATTATTTTCGTAACAATGCAACCAATTATTATGTGTAATTTTTGGCAAATCAAAACATACAGTTGTACAATACAATATGTTGATACAAGACATCTGTTATGAACGTCAAGTAATTGAATTCAGTTGTGAAGAATGATTTTTAAAATAGGGACAAGAAAGGATGATGGTCAGGATTTATTGTCACAACTTGGTTGCTTTGATTCTCGAACAGCTTCAAGTTAAGGTGGTTTCCATATGATCGTCAGAAACCGCCTTATATATTGATGTGGTGGCGTCCACATCACAGCTGAAACGATTTGATATCATTGAAGACCGAAAAACCAAATCTTGTGGCTAGGAGTCAGTGAGGAAATATCAAAACAATTCTCTGACGGAACAAGCGAGCAGCCGAGCTTGTTAGCAGCGCTAGCCTTCTGTTAGCTCTGCACCAGCGGCTTTCATGTAACTCTTGTGTTTAGTTACGATATTCCACAAATTGGGGGTTGTTTGTGGATTCATGACAAACGTTTGAAGCCTCGGGTAAAGGTGGATATGCCGCAATTGATAACAATACGTCACGTATTTGACGATACTTGCTCTGTAGCTCCAGAGCACCTGAGCAGGCTAGTTCGGCTAACGCGTCCACACGACAGCTAACTGGTTTGGTCCCGGTTAAAACGGCTTTTCCGCGTTCAGCTTGAATTAATAAATAGCCATTTAAACTTGCAAGTGTAGGGGACTAAGTGGGTCGATTTGTCCGACCGGTAATACAAGAACAGGAGTGAATTGTGGAGCTAACATTAGCTCCATCGGGCCTGATGATGATGGGTTAGCTCGACATCAAAGTTGCCACATTTAAGTGATTACATGAGCCGCATGCGAGTTTTGGTGTCCCCGCGTGGCTCGACGGGTCGCACCGGACATGTTCGCCCGCGGTCCCCTGCTAACATGCATCGCCAAGTCGGCGTTGTGTGATCCACCAAGCAAACACTCGGTGGCTAAACAACATGGCCCCCCTTCAAGTTCCAAACAGTGGGGCCTTAGCCGCTAAACAAAAGGGGATCCTCGCAGCACGGCGGCCGCGATCAACCCGTACCTGCATCCGCGGACGGCTCGGTGAGTGGAAATGAAGAGGTAATACTTACGCGTTATCGTGTGGAGAGATGTTCTCTGCTGGCTGCACACCGTCGCCGTCCTGTATTGTTTTGTTTCCTTGCAGGGAGCGCTGATTTTGCAAAGCTGGATGGTCACTGCTCGGAGTTTGGCTCCGCCACTGCCGCCTCCCTGTAGATGACGTCATTTACGTAGACTTACGTCAACAATCAAGGTTCCACCATCCCCGAGAGCCAGAACTGACAAGAAGATCCGCGTTTTCTGAGAGAACCACGATGACAAAAACGTGAGTTTGTGGTCGATTGGGGTTTGCAGCGCTTCTGTTCAGTGACGTCATCGTGTTGGGATACTATAACTTGATGTTCATTTCAGTGTGAATCATACCTCTGAATCTAACCAAGATTTTTTTTTTAACCAAGAATAAGAATTACAATTTAGGCTCAAGTTTGAAACATTTGACTCATTAGACAATTCTGTTGTTTATGACAATTTACATATATTCTTCTGTCTTCATTTCTCCTTATTTACTGCACCTGACCAGACTGGAACTGTGTTAGGTTAGTGGACATTAAAATGGTTGCCTTATTGAGATCAAAATAAAACTAGTGGGCAAGATCTACCATTCATAAGGGTCACAGCAACCTTTAATGCAAATGTTAACACAGCTGAAACTGATTTTTAAAAAGTTGAGAGTGGAAAGCTGTCATAATTTCTCTTACAAAGCAGGCGATTTTTTTGTTTGTTTTGTTATAAATCAAAGCATAAAGTTGTATGTTTGTTGATACAAATGAAGAATCTTTTAATTCAGTGTGACCTTTTGAAGGTGATTCAGGCTGAGGCCTTCTGTCTATTACGTAAATTTAATCTTAGTTGATACATATATCACTGCTTCAGAGTCTATCCTGAACATTTCCATGTGGTACACCGAATTTTTGACAAGTAGACCAATTTTGCTGCTCATAATAACATTGAGTGTAACTGTGAAGTTTTCACCCAAGACCATTTTTAATAGAAACAATCTTAACAGGACGCTTCTGAGTATCACTTCAGTATACTCCAAGAAATCACGGATCATACACTTAAAAACTGCTTCTGAAGATGCTCAGATCAGATTCTTAAAGATTGAAATCAGGAAGGCAGTGCCACAAACCAGAGTTTTACTGACAAGCAAGGCTCCATCCTACTCTTTAACACTTTACAAACCCTTAACAACTCCGTATCTTCAAGGTTCTGCCCGGCTATAGTCCTGTTTAGAGGCCTCAGTAATAGTACACACTTATGGGATCATGTGTTTCCCATTTATTTTCATCATTAAAGCAAGAAGCAGACAGTTATTTCGATGGTTGGATAATGAGAATGCACCACAATGTTCAATAGTCACCTTAGTAGTGCAAGGCAGACAGTCTGCCACCTACTGGTGCTCTTATGTTTTGCAGTTCGTCACAGGAATTTAAAAAAGTACATTATTCAGAGACATTTCGAATTAACGTTTTAAAAGCAGTTTATAGTACGCAAGAATTTTTCTGCAATGTATAAAGAAAATAAACAGTAGGCTAGGAAACCAATCAGAAGCTTGTATTTCAGTCTCGGAACCAGGGTGATTCGGAAGAGAGTTCTGAAATTGGATCATAGCTACTCGGATGCCACGGCAGAATAATAAACAATGAACAATTGACTGTTAACGTGGTAAGTAACGTTTCACTTTAAGCTTTCACCTCTAGAAACTCTCAATAGCTCATCCTTATTTCCAAGTGTCCCAGGTGATTAGTTTTTGTTCATTGTGCAGAGATTTAAGGTGGCACAGGAGGTTTTGACCAAGCCTCATGTGCACAGCTACCAGAGCAGAGAACATTATAGGGAAACATGTGGTCAGTGTTATCACAGTTTTCAAAATTATTTTATTACACAATGCAATAAACTCTCAACAGTGACCTCTCAGCAGTTACTGAGACTGATCTGATTTTGTCCGACGGAGCATGTTCTGAGGGCGGATTCACACGCACCAACAAATTTCGATCTGAATGATGCAACATCATTCGGCATGCTTTAGTGTGCTTGTCCACAATCAACTTCAAAAGCATTGAAAACATATCAGTGTGGTCTCCCTCGTGTCACGCACACAAAGTGACTGGTGTCCAGACTAAGATTAACCTCTTAGGTCCCGTTCCCCAGATTATTTTTACCTTTCGGCACCATGTTACTTTGTTTTTTATTAATATTAATATTAATGTATTAGCCACATTTAGGGACAGACCCCGCTCCATCTCAATCGTGCTGCGACATCTTTGCAGCCACTTCGGTGAGAAAAAAGATGGAAGACTTGCGCAACAACTCCTGAAAGAAAACAGAGCCGGATAGATCAGATTAGATTGGCTTTATGAATACATTTGTTAGAGCAGCGCAGTAATATGAACAACATACACAATCAACACAGTAGAAACAAACACACCAGAAACAAAAACAAAATAGATTTCAAAATGTTTTTTTATTCACTCTCAGATCCTGTGTTTCTAATTTGGAAAAGTAAAGGGCTGGTTAACATTCGAAATAGGCATAGAGATATCAGATGAGACCTGGCTAAAGTGTCTGCAAGTTATACACACATGCTCAATAAATTCCAGATATTAATCCAATTCAAAGTTATTCATAGACTGCATTACTCTCGGGTTAGATTGCATTCCTTTTACCCACATTCCTCCCCAAGATGTATTAAGTGTCATCAGAGTGATGGTGCACAGACCCACATGTTTTGGTCCTGTACAAAACTGAGGAATTTTTCGGCCTGCATTTTTCAAATTTAGAGAGATTTTCAGATGCAATATAGAACCTGATTCCAAAGCTGCAATCTTGGGCTGGTCAAAACAACTTGCAGACCTAGGCCGTCTTAAGACCACTGCATTTTGGTGCGGAAGTATTATTGCAAAGAAAAATGTTTTGACGATGTGGAACAAGGAAGCGGCACCATCAGTTATGGCTAATTGACATAGCTAATATATTGCATATATAGAAGAAATAAGATTTGAAAATGTGGCAACCTTTTTTTGATTACCTATCATCCCAGTAAAAACATTTGTGCAGCTGGTCTAGAAGTCTGTTATGGATGATTGTCAAAGAATAAATAGATGACTTAATCTAAAGTGCAGCACTTTTTTTTGTCTTTTTTTTTTTTTTTTTTTTCCATTGTTGTTCTGTGGTATATATACAGATTTATATTGTAATCTATGGTTTGTCAGCTGTATAAGCATATTTGCTTTGACATCTGGCTTTTTTTGGCGACCATACTCGAGAGAATTGTATACTGCAATGTGATTTGTGTGTTGTACTATGTAAAATTAAATATTACAAAAAAAAGAACAATAATGCGCATAGATAAAGCGATTCAGATAACTAAACGTTACAGCAGCATTATTATTAATAAGAGCATTGGGAATGATGGTTGTCTTTTACAGTTTTTATAGTCTTTTATGGCAAAAAAAAAAATCCCATGAATTATTTTTAAGAAAAACAAGGAAGATTAGGTTCTATCACTCCAGGTACATATAGACTTCTGATTTAAAGGCGTAAAGAGTCACGTGTGAAGAGGGTGGTTCAGGCCCGGGTTCTTGAAAAGCTTCGCTGCAGCCCTGCAGGTTCACCGTTCAACGTCAACAAAGTTTTCATGCAAGTCTGGGCTACAACTCGGCTGGTCTTGTCTGACACTGGGTGGATCCCGGCCGGGAACAGCCCTCCTCTTCAACGAAGCGGAGCGCCGAGCTCCAATCCCGGCCGCCTGGAAAGTCCGTGATCTCACCCGCGCACTTCCTATTGGGTTGCTATATTTGGAATCCTCCCTTCCTCTTATAAAGAGATTGCGGTTGTTAGCGGTTAACGTCGCTGTCGAAACTTTCGGAGGCGAGAAGGTCGAGACCCGGATCAGAGGAGACTCCACGGTCCACGATGGCGACTATCCGAAAGAAGCTGGTGGCAGTGGGAGACGGCGCCTGTGGGAAGACGTGTCTGCTGATCGTGTTCAGCAAAGACGAGTTTCCCGAGGTCTACGTGCCGACCGTCTTCGACACGTACGTGGCAGACATCGAGGCGGACAACAAGCAAGTGCAGCTGGCCTTGTGGGACACCGCCGGTCAGGAGGACTACGACCGTCTGCGGCCGCTCTCCTACCCGGACACCGACGTCATCCTCATGTGCTTCTCCGTGGACAGCCCGGACTCGCTGGAAAACATCCCGGAAAAGTGGGTGCCGGAGGTGAAGCACTTTTGCCCCAACGTTCCCATCATCCTAGTGGGGAACAAGAAGGATTTACGCAACGACGAGAACGTGAAGAACGAGCTGTCGCGGCTCAAGCTGGAGCCGGTGAGGGCGGAGGAGGGCCGGGCCATGGCCGCCAGGATCGGAGCCTATGACTATCTGGAGTGCTCGGCCAAGTCCAAGGAGGGGGTCTGGGAAGTCTTCGAGATGGCCACAAAAGCGGCGCTCCAGAAGCGGAAATCACAGCCGGGGAACTGTCTACAATGCTGCGTTTTAATGTGAACAGGCAGGAAGTGGCGCGGCTTTTGTTTTGAAAGAGTCGGAAGTTTGCCACTTCAAAAACACAAGCTCATTTTTATTTGACCTGTACTTTTGGTTTTCAAGGAACTGGCTCTGCCTCACGCAATGTTACTTTAAATGGGAAAACAGATACAAACAGCGACAACTTTGCTGACATCCGGTTTCACTGTTTTATCGGCTGTGCCTTTTGGATTTCTCTCTTTTGCGGGTGAACTGATGCGTTTCCTGACAATGATGCCTGTGTGACATGATTTTTTTGTGAAGCCATGTGATTGTTAAAAGTGGTGGTCCAGTGCTGGGTGGTATTACCAAAAGCGGTGTATTTTTAAGCGAATATTCTCCTCTTCGTGAGAGTTGTTTACTTATTTTTGAATGTAATTTTTAAATTATAGTCATGACTTGCAGGACCGGTCTTTTCACGAGGTGGAATAAGCAACTTCCTTCTGAGAAAGTAGACCTTTTTTTAAATGCACTTTAGCCTGCTTTGTGTTAATATAATCAAGTTTATAACCACTAGATCCAAAACAGCTCATACCAAACTCTGTATTTTGCTGGTACTAATGCTCTTGTCTTCCACAATGACGTCGCCAAAACTTAAACTACTAATGAAGTTTACCTAACGCCTTCGCCGACAGGGTTTTTGTAAGTAATGAACATCTTGTTTTCGCCAGTGTTACAGTTTACTAACTAGGTGTACCATCCAGCACTCTGACAAACCACCCACTTTTGTTGACCTTAAACTGTGGACATATTGTTTTTATTTTTTTGTGCCAAATGTCTTCACGGTTGAAACATGAGCACTTAATTTTGCTCTGGAAATGGTTACTTGTTGCACGCACGGGACACAAATGAAGCACATATTTTTAAAATAAATTGTTTGTGTACAAATCTGAATGTTGAACTTCTGGTGGTCAGTCATTCAGCTTTTTATCGACCAATACTGTTTCATGTTACAAGTTAAGCAGCCTTTTATTGAGTTGTGTTGTTCTCCAACTGTTGACTGGTGAATTACATTCTTAATGGGTGCCAATGTTGACGTGCATTAGACGTGGACTTGGTGCACTTTAAAGTGTAAATTAAGCTTTTTTTAGGGCCACATAATAATAATGGTTATGATGATGTCTGCTTGGACAACTGCTTGAACAAAAACCTCACTTTTTTTGAAAAGCCCTGTAAACATCTAATCACCACTCCTACAGTCTAAAATCTGCACTTCATATTAGCCAGATGGTCATAATGTTTCACCAGAACCGTGTAAGTCATGAGAGTGAATGTGCTGACATCTATAAGTCAGATTTTAAGACAAGAAAATTGGGCCATTCCTAGTGCACAAGCTGTTCTCCAACTTCAAATTCTTCCCTGAATAATGTCCTTTTTCCAAATCCAGCCAGCGACAATGGTGTCAAAGTCACACACTGTTCTGTTGCTGGGATTTGGGTTGACTTACTGGGCAGGAATGTGATGTGCTGGACTGGTTAATTCTCCCACACTGGCCCCTCTCTTGTGCCTCACATGTCGGAGGAGTCACTGCTCACATGGATCCAGTGAAAACATGGAGCTGAAACTCAGAGACGAAGGATCACTATGGAGTATTGACACAATACTGGGCTTCTGATTAAATGTTTGCTGATGTTATGAATGGGAAAAAAATAGATATCTATTCTCCTGCCATAACATTATGACTGATAAATACCATAAAAGTCAAAATTATTATTATAATAACTATTTCGTAAACCAAGTAGTCACCAATTTAAAATCACAAATGAAAAGAATTGAAGCCCAGTTATTGAGTATAATATTAAATTGATCATATTAAATATGGTTCAGCTTTCATTTACATTTTTAATGTATTTCTTGTTTGACATACTGTATATTAACAATAAATAATAATAATACCGAATTATATACAAAGGTTAGAAATTGTTTTTTTTTTTTTTTAGATTTTATTAGATTTTTTTATCTGTATTTTTTCCATAAAATTATTTTTGGGGTAAATATTATATTTATTACAAGCAACATTTTATTTTTAGGCTAATCAAACATGGCTATGTAATGCTTACTACTTGTATTTATTTTATATATGCTTATGGTTTAGTCTGTAATTTAGCTTTTATGAAATGAATGTTCTGGATTGTAGAAACTATCATTGAATGTATAATTTACTTATAATAATTTACAATTTTAGACTTCAATTTTAGTCTGTCCCAGCCAATGAGGGAGACACCCTGCAAGTCACCTGTCCCTCACAAGGCAGAGATGGATTTGAACCTTCAACCTTGTTGTGTAGATTTAATAGTGTTCTGAGTAGTGTTACCACTGAACAACCCATGAAATAAAACGTTCTAAACTTGCCAGAGATGCAAATGGAATGAGGACAGAAACATATGCGCTACAAAGGTTCTTTATTGAACATGTTTTTAAATAAAACAACAAACAGTTGTTCACACAAACAGGGAGTGTCTTGAGAAATACTGGAGAAGAGTTTCAGGACAGACAGAGACAAACATTCTTACAGTCAAACTTAGTTGTAGCTTGCTACGAAAGGTAAGGGAATGTCGAGGTCAACCTGTCTGTCACTGACTCTCACGTAGGGTTCGACAATCTGGCTTTTCTCTTTCACGGTCATAATCACTCTGTTCTGGACGGCGTTAACCTCCTTCAAGAAAGAGTTGATCCTGCCCTGGATGTTGGCCTGCACCTCACTGGTCGACACCTCACCCCACATATCCTCAACTTTAGCTCTTACTGCATACAAATATTCCATCAGGGCCTCGAACTTCTTAGTGGCAAATACTGCGATGCGGGAGTGGGACATGTCATTGTAAGTGTGTTCCATGGTGACGACCACAGATTCCATGTCCATCGTTCTCACGGTCTGAAGAACCTGCTCTGACTTCGTCACAACAAATTTCACAGACTCAGTAGCCATCCTGTAGAAGTCCTTCACATCAATCTGTCCAACCTGCCTCACCAGGAAGAGCACATCTCTCTGGACTCTTCTGAAAATGACGGAGAACTCTTTGACAAATGCATCGCCACTAACAACAAAGTCGGTGCCTGGGACAACAAAGTAAAGGGTCCTGATATACTCGATGGCTTGGGTAAAGATTTTGTCGAAGTAGACTGGAACCTTCTGGATCACCTGCTCGATAACATCAACAACGAAAGCCCTGCACTCCTGGAAGATCTCAAGCCCTGTCATTTTGCGTTCTGTGCCGGGGATTCTGAACTGGGTCTCCTTGATGAATTTGAACGCGGCGTCGAGGACTGCCAAGAGGCTCCTCTGGTACCTCTGCAAAAGCTCACTGGCAAAATTGGAGACGGTTGTCATGAGCTCTGGAAGTTCCACCTCTCTAAGACTGTCGGTTGCTCTCTTCATCATGGCCTTTCCCTGCCTCTTCATCTTGTTAATGCCTCTCTGCACACTCTTGCTCTGAGCACTGATCTCGTTGACGGCACTGTCGGCAATTTCAAATACAACGGGAACCTTTTCGTTCACTTTAAGCATGACTTCGTTCGGGATCTCCATGTTCCAGCTGGTCTGGATGTTCATCTTCTCCAAGTTCATCACGGTGATCTTCGACACGATGATGTCCACGTCCTTGGTTGGTTCAGACTGAGGAGAGAAAGGGTAGATGTCAATTTCCAAGAGCACGCATTCGATATCGACTGGTGAGGCTGGGGGTCTTACCGGGTAGCGACCATAGACGCGGGCCTTCACTTGCTGCCGCTTGCTCTGCATCTGGACAGCGATGAGTCCGGCAGATGGGGTTGACAGAGACATGACGACGCCCTCTGTTGGATTTCCGATCATCACCTGCTTGACTTCCATGGTCTGGTCGTCATAATGGACCCGGGCGGAGTTGGTCATGGAAGCATCTATGTTTCCAGCGGTGACATCCACCGAGCCGTCGTGGCTGACTTCAAGCAGCATGTGTTTGGCGGTCAGGACAGAGGCCACTTTAAAAGCTTGTGCTGCCGTTGTGACGTCAATGCTTCCTTGAATCTTGCCGCTCAGGAACTGGCACTTGGCGGTGGAGGAGGCGTCGAACTGGGCGGTGATGCTGTCTCTGTTGAGGAAGCTGGCGTCGCTTTTCAGCGTGATCATCGGCGTCTTCAGGTTGAACTCGTGCATCAGATCGCCCATCTTGGGGATGACGATTTTCTCCACCTTGGGCAGGGTGATTTTGGGGAGGGTCAGCTTGCTGAGGGCAGAGGGAACGTGCAGGGTGGGCATGGTGATGAGACTGCCGTCAGGCAGGGGGATGGTGAAGGCGGACATTTCAACGTTGATCACTGGAACCTTGTAGCCTGGGACGGTGATGGTTTTGGGGAGCTCGATGCTGTATTTCTCGTACTCAGCCTGGGCCCGGTTGTAGGTGGAAGCCAAGACGGCGGCAGCGTTGTCCTTGCCAATGAGCATCCTCTTGTGGAGAGCCTTCATGTTCATATTGATGGCCTTAACAATGGGAGCAAGCTCGATGATGGTGATCATCTCAGGGTTCTTCTTGTACTTAAGATTGCTATTAAAGTCGAAGGTCTGCTCAGTGGTCAGAAGGCACTCAGCCAGGCCAGCATCCAACCACAGAGAGAAATCCTTGATTTCAGGTGTTGTCACCTCAAAATAGGGCACTGTCACTGATGGAATGGTGAAGGTCCTTTTCAGGAAGTCAAGATTTGCTTCAGCATTAATCTGGGTATCGACTGTGATCTCGGTCTCTGCGTTATTGGCGGCAAACTGGTGGGCATACTTGTACTGGTTGAATCTTGCCAGGCCGGTCCAGCTGGCCTGCTGCATGCCCGCGGTCAGAGAGAGCCCCATGTTGTTCTCAAGATCCACCTTTGCAGGCAGACTGACTGGGAATGGCATGCGCACCTTGCTGTTCAGCTTATTCTTTGTGTCAAAGGTCAGTTCAGCAGGAGTGACCAGAGCCAGGGCGGAATTTGAGATGACAAAATCGGTCATTTCGGTATTATGGGAAGCAGTGAGGTGGATCTTCATGTCTTCGGTCTTGGCCTGGAACTTCAGCTCTGCCACGCTGGTCTTCAGGAAGGGGGCTTCGGTCTCGGTGCTGGCGTCGATCATGACATGACGGAAAATGCAGATGTCTGCTGCCATGTTGTGGACGGTTTTAAAGTACTTGCAGCTGGTCTCGTCTGCGAAGGTTACTTTGGCAGTGTGAAGATCCATGGTGACCTCCATGTCGCTCTTGTGGGCCAGCTCGTCTGAGGATTTATCCAGGGAATATTTTGCATTAGCCAGGTTGTTCATGGTCAGACTGGCGGTGCCGTCTTCCAGCACGAACATTGTCTTCTGGGTCATCGACATGTCGCTGGTGAAGTCAACAGGGGGCATGTTCATGTTGTGTTTGTATTTGGTCTCCACTTCTGCAGAAACTCCACTGCCAATGGCGAAGTTGGCGTTGTTGACCAGCTCGGCTTTGAGGATCTCCGTATTGAATTTGGCGGTAGTTGTTGCTCTGGCTTCTGAGGGAAGGGTGAAGAGGGTCATATCTCCCTGGTGGTCAAGAGTAAAAGCTGACTGATCAATCTTGATGGTCTCAGAGACTGACAGCTGACTCATTTTGGGCAGAGCCAGAAGTGCACTGGCATCAAGGTTGAAATCCAGGGCCCGGAGTGTGGACGAAGCTTCAGATTTCAGGTTGAATTTGAACTCCGGAGAGATGGAGGTTGTGGTGGTGTTCTCCAGATCTGCGTTGGTCTTCAGTTTGTAATGAGGGGAGGTCACCTTGAATTCACCGTAGAGTTTGCCGAAGCAGGGGACCATGCTCATGTCAGTCACCTTCTCCTTCAACTGGGTCGCGACGGTGTCATAATCGAAAGATTTGAGTTTCTGGATGAGGGCCATGAAATAGCTGCTCACGTCTTCAATCAGCTGCTTATAGTCGAAGGTGTACACCTCATTCAGGAGCTCCTGAGCAGGTGCCATCATCTTCTGAACCAAAGGCTTGATGTCGATTGACTTAAGGGAGGTAAAGACGTATTGGATCTTCTCTCTAATTTGATATTTCTTCATTATGTCAACAACCTGATCCATGATAGCTCCGATCAGCTTCTCAACCTCATAGCTGGAGAGGAGCTCCTCAATTTTCTCATACATGATGTTCAACCTGGCGGAAATGTTATACTTCTTAATCCAAGTCATGATGGCCTCCCTGATGGTCTTCAGCACCTCCATGATTTTGTCAGTAGGGATCTTGGTCTTCAGGTTCATCACAGTGGCCTCCACTGAGCTGACGAATCTCTTGATGTCTCGGATGAAGACGTTGTAGTCAAAGTCATCGATGATGGATTTCAGTTCCCCAACCTTGTTTTGGATCCTGGTGGTGATCTCGTACTTGGTGTTGATGTCTTTCAGCATCTCGAGGGTGACGTCCATCAGTCTCACGATTGAGGCCTTGGTGTTTTCAATGACTGCAGGCAGGTACTCGATGAATGGAATCTGGATAAAGTGGCTCTCGCTGTTCTTGTCGTACTTCAAGAAACCAGAGACAGAGTAGTCCTGGCTTGTTTCCGTCAGGAGGTTGGTGGACACGGTTCCTTTCATCTCGACTCCCATGCGTTCAGCCTTGTTGTAGGCGTCAAACTCGTGAGTGTAGGAGTGCTGGTTCACGTTGGACTTCATCTTCAGAACGACGCTCTGTTCCTCCAGGTTCAAAACACTGCTGAACTTGTTGTCGAACATGGAGGTGAAAGTGGGTTTACCGGTCAGCACATGGGTGGTCGAGGCTCTTTGCTCCAGAGAGTGGCGGAAGTTGAAAGGCTCTGCCTTCAGCAGGAATTTGCTGTACACTTCACCGCTGTGCTTCCCGAACAGATACAGGTCGCCGTTGGAGGTGAACACGACGTCGACATTCAGAGTGAAGGGTTCAATGATGGCGTTGGTGTTGCTGTCAACCAGGAGGGAAGCAGACTTGAAGTTGGCCAGGTTCTTCAGAGACAAGGTCAGTCCAGCGAGTTCCACCTCAGTGGCGTGGGACATCTGGGTGCCGAAGAGTTTGCCATTCGTGTTGCACTTGGTAGAGAAGATCATATCTACAAACTTAATCTCATAGGTGTGTTTGAGCTCCTCATCTTTGTAGGTGGCCATCACTGTTCCAGTGGTCTCCATGTTGTAGGGCTCTGCCTTGAACTGGGCCTCGTTCACAAAGTTCACCCCGGTGATCATGAGCTGGTTTTTCACGTTAGCGGCAGCCTTGTAGCGCTCCATGTTCACTGTGATGTCGTGCATGTAGGAGTTTCCGGCTGTGAGCACGTTTTCGGTCTTGGACTGGAGAGTGAACGATCTCAGGGAGATGGAGAGGGAGTTGGTGTTGTCTGTCTTCATCTCACCGAAAGATCCGACCACGTTGTTGGAGAGAATGAGGCCGTTTTCATTCAGCCTGAAGTTTGCTCTGTTTCTAGTGCTGAAGTCGAAGAGGCTTCCCTTCAGCATGCCGTTGATGTAGACATCGGTGGGGGCGAGTTTTCCCTCAACGTTGAGCTCTGCGTTGTTCTCTCTGATTCCACCCTTGGTGGTGAGGGAGGCGGTGGCGCCGTTGATGTCAACTCCACCATGGAAAACATTCTCAAAGGCCAGTGGGCTGTACTGGACGGCTGTGGTGCAGCTGGTGGTCAGGCCGTTCATGTTCAGGGCCAGGGTAGCTTTGTGGGAGGCGATGCCGGAGACGGTGTTGACTGATGCGTCACCATTGAGCTCCAAGCCTGAGGGGTTCAAAGAACCAGTGAGCAAAGTGTAGACAGAGTCACCGGCGTGGTTCTCGATACGAAGGCTGGCCTGGTCCCCAGAGGCGGACAGCTCCACCTGGTTACGGACTACACTATCCTGAATCTTGGTCACTGAGTTGGAGGAAGCGAGGAGCTGAACCTCCTTGTAGCTAAGGGCTGATTTTGTGGTGTGTTCGACGATCCAGCTCTTCAGGTTGGTGTTGGACTCAATAAGAAGCTCGTTGTTAGCGTATGTCGCCTTGATTTTGTTTCCAGCCATCACGATGTCAGAGTTAACATTCACGTTGCTTTCCATTCTTGCTTCCTTCTTGGCGGGCTCGATTGAGAAGGTGTTGAGGTAGGTGGTGGTGCCGGTCAGGGCGCCGACGGTGGCGGAGGCGTCGGCGTTGATGTCCCCAGAGAGCACCTTGGAGTCCAGGCTGAACTGGTTGGTGAGTGCCAGAGCAGTGCGCACGCCCACAGGGGAGGCTGCGTTCAGGCTGTATCTACCAGTGGTTTTCACACTGTCGGTGACAGCGAGGGTCTCCAGCACATTCACGCTTGTCTTGATCAACTCATGCTCCAGTGAACCATCAACAGTGACCTTCATTGTTTTGTCCTCAGTGTCAGTAATTTCTGCAGCTCCTGTGAAAGACAAGACCAAAGAATAAACATTAGAATAAGGTGTCCTTAGCTCTGATTGGTTCGGATCTAACTCTTCAACAACTTGATCAAGTACCTTCAGTTTTAAATGAAAGAATGGTGATTGGGCTGTCAGCCATGACTTTGAATTTAGCAGCGAAGTTGGGGGTCTGCACTGTGTTGTTGCCGGCTGAAGCCGTGGCCTCCCAGTTGTAGTAGTTGCTGTTGAGCTTGGCGGACATTTCCATCTTTCCCATCAGGGGGAGGGTGAGGTCGTGCTCAGCCGGGATGGTGAAGGTGGGCACTGCGATCTCACGAGGAGCCATGTCCAGACCGAGGCGTGGCACGGACACGTGTGGGGACTTGACCACAGCTGGGATCATCAACTCCTCCGAAGATTTGCCGCCGTAGGGCAGAGGGACTCTGATGGCCATGCTGTCCTGGTTGAACTGGTAAATGAATTTGGTCTCACTGTGTAGAAAGCAAAAGTCATCTTAGTAAAAGATCAAACAGAAATACAACAAATATTGTGACTCTCACAAGTTCATGAACAGGTTCTCAGGCATGGAGGGCATCTCCATCTTCTCTACGCTCTTCATCACCATGTCAACGTAAGGAACTTCATTTGCAACCTTCTGCCTCCAGATGTCGGTGGCCTGGAGACACAGCAGTGGTCATTTCCGCTGTTCCAGCAACAAAGCATGATGCTCCGTCTCACAAACTCACCTCCAGTCCCTTCTGGACAATGTGGCGCACTTTCATGTCGGTCTTAGGAACCTGCTGATCCATGGCTTCAGCAACGATGCGTCCGAGCCAGATCTGAGAGGCCTCGTTGTACCTCACCAGGGTGGTTGTGTCAGCGTTCATGTTGGACATGACCTCAACCTCCAACTGGTCAGCAGCTGTTCCACAAATCATTTCCAAGTCATCAACATGGAATCATGCTAGATACGATGATGTCCAGAATCCTCTCATACCGTATCTGAAAGTGACTGCCTGCATGGAGGAAGTCTCCAGGACCTTCACGTCACTCTTGACCTGCATGGTGAGACCAGCAGCTCTGTTCATGGTCGCAGTGACGGTGGCGTCGGTCCTGAGGATGGGGACCAGGAGCTGAACCTGGAGCATGCCGTCCATCATGGCCTTCATCCTGGGATTAAAAACCAAGTGAGTATCTCAAGGATGTTCTTTCCAGGATGTTTTTGCAGAACTGGACTCACTGTGCGCGGCCGGTCAGAGAGAGCTGGGGGACGTTCTTGTTGGAGAGCTCCAAGATGAGGGATTTTCCTTTGTTGTTGCTATCGGTGAATCCAACCTTCACTCCGGCTTCAACATCGAAGTCAGGGACCAGCAGCTGGGAGGTGAAGACGTTCCTGTTCCTGTTGTACTTCATGAGGATCGAACCCTCGGTGGGCTTGGTTCCTAAAAACAACAATGGATCATGGTGTAAGCTGCTGTGCAACACATGTCAAACCCAAGGCCTGTTTGGGCTGAACAGGTTGAACCTGCCTGCTCTACAGGATAAATACCTTCAGCTCTGAGCGTCATCTTCACTGAATCGACCATCTGGCGTCCGTCCTTTCCTTCATTCAGCATCTTGTAAGCCACAGTCGCAGTGTACTCAGTGACGTCTCTGTTGGGCTTGAGGTTCAGAGCGTACCTAGATGGGCAAAACAAATCTTAACTGCATTTCCCAGGATCATCCAGAGATCTTCTTCCCTACTTATGTACATGCATCACCTTTGCAGATTAAAGCAGTATTTTGTGTGATTTTCAGGAGGCCATAAACGACTCTAACTTCACAGTAGTTTAACTTTTGTCCACCACAGTGACTTACTTGTACTCGCCAGTCAGGGGGAAGTAAGGTGCAGTGTCCTTTGAGGGAACAGCACGGAGGCTTTCAGTGCAGTATTTGATTCCAGCGAACATGTCACAATGTCCTTCGCCCTCATTGGCTGGGATCACAGGTGCATAGCCGCCGCCCACGATCATCACTTTGTTTCTGTTTTAAACAAGAAAATTGTCGTCGTCACACGACTGAAAAGAATCAACCATTTTAGTTATGAAATCCTTGGCTACCTGACTCTCAAGAACTTGGTGGTTTCCTGGATGGCGGGGATGGAAATCTTGATCTGGCTGGCCTCCATTGAGAGCTTAGCGTTGAGCGTGCTCTCGTGGTAAAGGTTGGTGTGCATCTCGACCGCAGAGACAACAAACTCGGGCATGTGGACCCCCATCTTAGTCAAAACCTCCACTCCAACCTCTGGCCTGAACATCACTTCTTTCTGTGGGACGGGAACAAAATAGGGCATTTAAAATACAGTCCAAAAGTCTTTGAGTTTTGAAAGCTGTGGAGGAAGACCTACCAGGTCTCTTGTGAAGCTAATGCCTCCCTTGGCACCAGGGGTGAATGTGCCAGACAGCGCAAAGGTCAGAGGCAATCCGGATGCAGTCGGCAGCACAAATTTGTTATCCATGAAGATGTAGTGGGCAAAGATGTTGTTGTTGGTTCCACTCATGATTTTGTTGAGGAACTGATGGAGGAGAATCTCATTTAGTTTTGTGTCTCTGAATTGTTCAGGGGGTTATTCATAGAAAAACCTACGTTCCCGGGGATGATCTTGAAGAGGATGTCAGAGTACATCACAATGTTGTAAGCCACAGTCTTGAGTTCGCTTCCCTTCATGAAGCCCATCTCATTTCCCAGCAGCCTCAGGTAGGCCATGGTCTCGGGGGACTCCTGGTTCATCAGACCGTTGAAGGTCTTGCTGAAGCTGCGGACGATTTCTCTCACCAGGTCCTCGGGAACCTTCAGAGACGAGGATTTGATAAGTTTTCCTGAAGAGCCACACTATGAACATTTCAAGCTCCATACCTTCTGTCCCTGCATTTTCAGAGGAGCAACCCATTCCTTCAGAACTTCGTTGATCTTTGAGGGCATTTTGTCCTCCGTCCAGTAGATAGCCTTGGACACAGCATCGGGGAAGAAGCCGTTCTTTCCGAACAAGGCGTCAACGGTGGGCTCAAAGCCTTTTCCTTCAAAGCCAACCTGCCAACAACGAGCATGCGTTAACAGCTGAACATCTGAACGTAGAAAGGTCTCACTGTTTCATATCAAGCACCTCGTAGAAGTCCATGTTGTAGCCGAAGGCATCCAGGGTGGTCTTCAGCATGACCTCTCTGGGCACTTGGCTGGTGGGGTCAAAGATCATGTTGCTCTCGAGCATGGCCAGCTTGTAGTTGCGGGACTTGAGTGTGAAGTCGATGTGGCTGGTGACATCAGTGTCCTGAAGGGCGTTAAGAAGTTTCTCGCCGAGCCTGGTGGAAAAATTCAGGATCCTTTTAACATTCTCAACGCAAAGCTGTTTCTGTTGCAGAATGTAATTAATGTTAATTAATAGAGTTCTACTTAATAAACAATAATAAACCAAAAAAACACTATACATTAAACCAAAAATGTATGTAAAATCGAGGGAGCCAATTGAGTCATTAAGTTAATATATATTAGTTTTTATTAATTTTTTTAAATGTTTTTTTATTTAAAATAATAATAATTAAAAATATCAAATATAAGTTACATCTAAATTAAGTGCTGTTTTAAATATAGATAAAGAAGTTAATTTACAAACATTAAGAGGCTAAAAAGAATCTTTCACAAATATATGATATATATTATTAAAATTCCACACCTTCATGGAACACAGACTGGTTTTTAACATTCTGCAAATAATCTTTTTTTTAGAGGATTAAAAGGCTGCACTCACATCTTGGCGTCTCCGTGAGTGGAAGTCATGATGTTGTAGACGTGGGAGGACACGAAGGACTTGACCTGCACGTTCTGCTCCTGCTTCAGAAGCTTCTTCACCATCTCGATGTCGCTGTTCTGGGGGTCCTTCATCACCATCAGGTAGGCGGCCAGGCGCTTCTGCACGGCACCCTTGGGGTACTGGCTGACCCGCTGCAGGTTGGTGCGCACCTGTGTGGCAGAGGGAAGAGTTGTCACGGTTCTCCTTGGTGGTGAGCGGGCGCTGGGTGGGAAGGGCTCACCTCCTCGCTGAGGGTCATGTGTCTGAAGGCCTGGATGGCGGCCAGCTGCACGGACAGAGTGGTGGCGGGCTGCCTCATGCACTTGAGCAGGGTCATCTTGATGGTTGGGTTGGCAGCATCCATCACCTCACCCATATTTCCAACGACCTGAAGCACGAGCTGTTAGTACCTGGCAGCAAAGGAGGCTCCCGGGTGTGTGTCTGTCCAACGCTTACTCTCAGAGCCAGGAAGGTCAGATCTTTGTCTCCGGCACAGTCGGCACCCAGAAGGGAGGCGATGAACTCATAGACAGCTGTGATTTCGGGGGTGACTTTCTTCTCTTCAGCGTACAGCCTGGTGAGGACAGCAGTTGAAGGTGTGAGCGGAACGAAACCATGGGGCTTCATTGTTCCGATTTGATCTCACTTACTTCTTGACCTCTCGGCTCAGAGCGTACATGATGGCTTTGCTCTGCTTGTACTTGGCCATCTCCAGCATGTCGCTGACCATGAGGCGGGAGGGAGAGGTGACCAGAGACATGGCGTAGACGGTGGCATCGACCTCCAGGGCGGCGGTGTCGAAGGTTCTGAGGACGGAGAGGAGGGCGCTGCCGCACTCCGGGGTGCCGCACTGAACCAGAGCCTGGAGGGTCAGAGCCAGAGACTGCTCGGCCATCTCCAGGGTGGCGGGTCTCAGGACGTCGACCTTCAGGCCGCGGATCTCGGACACCAGTCTGGCGAAGATGCTGGCGCGCTCCTCTCCCCGGGTGGTCTCAGTCAGGGTGTTCAGCTCCTGGAAGGTGGTCATGGCAACTTCCTTGGTCTGAACCGGCAGCTTGTCGTCGGCCACCTCCATCGCCAAGGTCTTGAGTGCTTCTCCTTCTGAGACAGGAGCCACAAGTTCTCACGTGAAACAGTCGAAAGCAAAACAAGGCAATGTTGTGAAGCATTTGAAAAGTGAAAACTAGTGGTTACCAGCGTCGAAGACTCTGTCGTTGATCTTGCTCACTTCCCTCAGAGTCACAGTCTGCTTCACCAGTGTGGAAATCCCGTACTCATTCCTGTGTTGGGAGCCAACCACAATCAACAACCTCTCAGCGGATGATCAGAATTGAAATACTCTGAGCTAAATTTGATATAGTGTTGAACATGTACACAAAGAAGTCTGAGCTTCATGTTGCCAAAGGCATGAGAGGAGCTATAAACTTAGTATTTCTTGCTGTGTTCCATAGTTAAGGCACGGTCAAGCTGGCTTCCTAGTCATTTGTATGTTCTATCACTTCAAAACTTTGTCTCCGCCCACCATATTTGATGCTCCAAAAACTCTTACACATTTCAAATCGATTTCTAATGTCTGTATCTGCTCTTACTGGTGAGAGAAGGGGAGGAAGATATGTTTCTCCACGCAGCTTCCACTGGTCATGTGTTTCTTCTGGTTGTCAAACTTGTAGTCGCACTTCTGGCTGCTGCTGATCAGCTTGGACAGAGGATAGTTCTGAGGGAGCGGAAGAAAACGTCAAAAATGAGTATGAAAAATGGCCAAGGAGTGAGCCTTGGGGTGCCCCCAAAGGAAGGCTGAGTTTATGTTAACTTTTTTTTTTTGACTCGTACCATGCCGGAGATGATGGCCAGGGGACTGCTGGCCTGCTTGCGAGCAGTGAACATGTCGCAGCTGGCAAGATCCCGGCTCAGGGTCACGTCGGTGGCGATGTCCTCTCTGGCGTTGACGGTGACATCGGTGGGGCAGACTCCGTGTACAGTTGCCTGAAAGTGATGAGCAGATCAGAAATGAATCAGATAATCTGAGGTGTTATGTGAGCAGGTCACCATGATACAGCTATCTGGGACTTTGACCCTCCAACTTAAGATTGCCAATATGAGATCATGCAGTGACCTGACTCGCTTTATCAGCTTATCTTATCGTTGTGCAACTTGTTTATCACTCAACTCCCCAAAACAGCTTGCTGTGCGTCACCTGGATTAATAAATGGAACAACAATGAACAGAACAATGGCGCACCATTTCCTGGTTCTTCTCCTCGTCCAGGAACGGCACCAGCAGGGAGGAGATGATTCCTCTCTTGATGTTCAGGATGTTGACCGGGTCGTCGCCAGGGATGAGTTTCACATCGGACTCTCCTTCGACCGTGAATCTCAGAGGGTTCCTTTGTGAAGAGAAAACAGCGGTTAGACTCTAGCCGGTCAGCTTCCCCTGAGCATGGACGCGTACTTGGCCATGGCGGCCTTGAAGGCCCGAGCTCCGGCCGCAGGGCGAGACGCCAGGTTTCCTTCTCCGTCCACGTCAAAGATCTCAGTCAGAGAGCATTCAGTGGTGCGCATGATGAAAGCACAGGTCCGGGGGACGTCAATCTCAACCTAAAAAGCCAGACATCACTTTTTAGCATTTCAGCTTCTGATTATTAAGTGTGGTGACGTGAGGAGGAGGAGGACACCAACTTTGCAGGTGACAGTGGGGCCGCTCTTGTAGTCACTGGCTCCAGGTACTCCGTTCAAGCTGTCTGCCTGGTAGTCGTACACATACTGCTTGAAGTTCTTTAATCTTTTTTCCACTGTAAAAAAAAGACATTAAGTACAGATTATGACTCATAAGAACACTTTATAACAATAAATAATACATATAACAGGGCTATGACTAGAACATTATTATTTTATATTTTCCTTTAATGTTTTGAAAACGATTCATCCTTTTACATGTGGTGTGTTTTTCTTCATAATATTCTAATACGAAATATGAAGACAAATATACATAGTTAAGTTAGAAATATTTGGGCCCAGAAAAATTGTTACGTATTTTTTGTTTCATTTATCCAACTTTTTTGTGAAGCGTTCTTACTTAAAAAATAAAATAATATACACGAATATAAATGACACAAAAATAGTGGCGTGATTTATATTCAATATTTCAAAGGAAAAATTAAGTTTTATTTCTCCTTCATTGTCTCAAGACTCATCCTCTGTCTCCAAAGTAAAACATAGTTTTAAATGTATTTTCAGTTTCATTTATCCACCTTTTTTGTGAAGCGTTATGACTTAAAAAATAAAATTAAATATATGACTATAAATGACAAAAATAGTGGTGTAATTTATATTCAATATTTCAAAGGAAAAAAGTGCCCCTATTTCAAATGTCAAAGATGCTGTCTGTGCTATAAATAATTATCCATAATAATGAATTTATGTTCACCAGGACTATGAACAAATAGGTTCATTTTACAGCTATATGTCGTGAATTTTTCATCCATTCCTTTCAGACACAAACTAAACAAATAGATGAAAACACAGGAAAATTAAAGTCAACTTACTGCTGCACACGACGACTTGGTCGTCGACATTTTTTATTTCTTGCTCTGTGGAGAAAGAATAAGTAGGAATTACTTTAAGGAAAGAAGGAAAACAGCTACTGAACGTTGAGAAAAGAAAAGAAAAGGTGCTGAATTTTCAGAAACATTAGTAAATACAGCGACTTTTGAAGCTTCTAATACATGATTTTTTCACACTTTAGGACTGCAGAACAAAACCACACTTCCATCTTCAAGTGGTGACAGATGAGGAGGTATACTCACGGGCCAGTGTGTAGGTGGCCACCAGCAGCAGAAGGCCGAGCTTGGTACCCCCCATCATGACGGGCTAGAAGCTCCTGAACGCCTCGAGGAAAAAGAGAGTCCTCCTTGGACTGCGAAGACTAATTTTCGTCTCCTCGCCTCCTGCCTTTTATAGTCCGGCAATCTTACTGTATGTGATCAGCGAGACCTGCGAATGTGTTGTCCTGGTTCCAAAGTCTCAGCCGCCCTGTGGCAGGCCAAAGGTACAAAACTCTTTCACAAACTGTCAGCAGTGGGTGGGGGGCCGCGCCAGATAGAGTTCAGAGGATAGTTCGTCTGTATCTGCTGTCGTGAAGCAAAGACTGAGTCGGGGGGAATGTTCAGTAAGCAATACGTGGAGAAAAATGACAACAGAACGTTACATTTTGTCTCAAATTCAAAGTGATACATTTATATGGGAGCAAATTAAGACGCTGTTAAGTTTTATTGCTCCTTCACTGCACTCATCCTCTGGATTGCAGCCACAGTAAACATGGAAACAAAGTAGTTCTCTCAGAGTTCCTGCTCTAAATAGACTATTGACTCTTTTTTTTTTTTTTTTTTTTATATAACCCCAATATTAAACTGAAAAATAAATATTAGTTATACAGCTAAAGCGATCTGCTTCTCAAGTGGACAATTTTGTTTTTTCAACCAATATTTCGTTAAAAAAATAATGTATATTACTGTGACTTCTTCAACACTTTAACATGTTCAAAATAGGGGCACTTTTTTAAAGAAATAAATACATAATATCACTTATAATTTGTGATTTATATTAACGTAAATTAAATACATATTGTATTAATAATAATAATAATAATAATAACAATAATGATAAAAACAAAAAAGTTGTCATTTTTAAATACCTCATAATTAAAATGCATAATAATAATAAAAATACACAGATTTATTTGTTTAGAAATTAATTCACTGCCATTTGTATGAAATATTTATTTCAGTTAATTTAAGCCAATAAGCTTAGCCAATATATTGTGAAAAAAGAGGCATTTCTTTGTTTGTCATTACTATGCATATATTTTGTGCCTTATATTTTATTATTTAAGTAATAACACTTCACCATAGATGAATAAATTAAAATAATTAAAATAATAATGAAGACAGTAATTTCTTCTTCTTCAAAAAAAAACAAAGATCAACATAAAAAAATGTCACAAATTAAATTGTTTTTGAATTCGTTCATTGAAATCCATATGAATTGTTTACTGTGGTGAGCCATTTATTGTTTCCTACTGTTGAAAGCAGCCATTTTACGTATTTCAGTGAGTGAATATTGAAGCTATTTGCTTATTAAGTTTGTTCAGTTAACTTTGTACAATTTCAGCCAATACATTCTTAATAAAATGAAGTATCCTACTGAAAGTGATGCATCATCTGATGTTGTGTTAGGGTCAAGAAATGTATCGTGAATATTGTGAATATCACAGTTATAGTGCCAAACAGACATATAATTCAATGTTCTCCAGCAATTTTGTACTGACCCCAACAAAACAACTCGGCAACACACAAACAAGGTTTCAGAACTCATTGCAGAAAATATTCGTCACTTTTATTTAAAAAATAAAATAAGTTCATGATCTCAGATTAATAATTCATTGTTGAATGCTGGACCATAACCATGATGAACCTCCAAATCTACTGTTTGGACACGTGAAGATCGTCATAAACACTTTTCAGAACAGTGGATCTTTCACAACAAAATCATTCAAACCTGAGTACAAGTCTCTTTGAATGTGGACGAATACTCAGCGCTATCACTCAGATGTGAAAATAAACCTTTGCCCTGGTGACTCCTCAACAATGTGATCCATATTGACATTCTGGAATCGAAACTTGACTCATCAAGTCTTGCAGTGTGTTGCCACTGTGTGTCAATGAATGATCTCAAGATGGATTTAAAACCCGGGACAATAATCCTGTTCAAACGCCTCAGAAATATTTCGCGGAAAGAAGAAGAACTTAGCAATAAACAGTGCTACTTCATCTGTCACAAATAGCGCGGCGGCTAATATTTATTGCTAAATATACGTTACAAGTCAGCTGTGTACTACAATAACAAATTAATTTTAGAGTCCCAAACTAACACCAAAGCTACATATTGAGTTTGTACTCCAAAATAATAATAATAATAAAAAACATTAGCATTAGCGGTACACATTAGCATGCTAATGCTAACTCGCAGAGTGCGCATGATTAGCCACCATCAAATGAATAAGATAATAAACATCTAAATGGACACAAAATACATCCTTCGTTTTCTATCTTGAAATTACTTATATTTTTGTTTCAGAAAAAAACAAAGTAAGACTCATTTTTGAGCATGTATCGCTAAGCTAAGCTAATGTGTACCACTTCATTAACCTCAGAATAATCTTCACTTGGCCACGATATATTTGTATCTTCATCTGAAGACTTCATTAAAGAAGCAGAATGACAATTGATGTTGTGTTTTATTTGATGATACGCACTAGCGCTGCCCTCTGACCTTTCACCTCCAATAGGCACCACACGGTTCCAGGATAACAGCCGTGTACTCAAGATAATGTAATCAGAGCGTGGACCACAGTCAGACGTTGTGCAACTGTGAACTAGCGCAGCAGCCTCTATAAATACAGGAGGCCTCTGTACATTGTTGAGGTGACTGCTCCACAACACACAAACACACGGAGGGTGTCTGGACTCTGCTGCTTATTGTAACTACACACCGTTATTTGAGTGACTTTTGAATGTTGTTGTTGGTAAGATCATGAACTGTGACCTTAAAAGTTTCAGATCTCGCCACCTGCCACTAAAATGACCAGTTTTTCATAAGGTCGCATGAAGTCGCATTCGCAGGCGTGAAACTTCTGTATGCAACCGATGTAATAAAACTTCACTGGCTTCACTCCACATGCTTCATTGTGCTTTCAGATTGAAAAAAGTCACTGCGTGTAAACAGGGCCCGCTGCACTGTTCAACTGGCCCTTTATATCCGTCCGAGTCAGTTTAGTGAATGCGCCACATTTTCCAACATGAACAGTTTTTTACTGTTGGAGGGGGTGGCATCACTTTCTTTGTCATTTTAACTGTCACAGATTTGCAGCTGTAAAGTAAATTCAGTGACACACTACTGCCACAATACGTGGCTCTATTTTTTATTCTGAATATCTGATCAACATTGATTTCCTTTTGAACATCATCTTCAGGAAATGTGAGGTGAACTATGGATACATTCCCCAGCAGGCCTCCAAATAAAGTCGACAAATCCGACCGTACCTCCGCTCGAAGAAAACCTCGTGACTCTGGACTCCAGTGTTTACCTCGTCCTTTATGGCCTCAGAGAGCGGATTCTGCTGCAACATCGATGAAACATTTCCCCCTGGTGGACAAGTCGGAAATGAAGTCGCTTGGTCCTCAGAATATTCTCGACCAGGGTTTGGCCACATGATATATTGAGACTGTTGTGTGGAGCCGCCATGCCAAAAGAAGACGGAAATATATAATAATAATAATGATAATAATAATAATAATAATAATAATAATAGGTTAATATGAAAGAAAAAATATTTGTATTATTTTTTCTTACATTACATTATGAGACGCAGAAAGAATGTTAGGAGCATCATGGAGAGTCTGCTTTCCTTCTGAACAAAGTCTTCAGGTGCCTGGCTAGAATTGAAATGCTAATATTGGTGCTATGTGACTTAGTTGTAGGAATGTGTCTGACTGTCTGAACCCTAAGACAAAGTGATCAAAGCAAACAGATTGAGCTCTGCAGTTAATGGAATGGTATGAAGTATCTCTGTAGTTCAGGAAATATATTAGTCTGAAAAACGGGATGGAAAACATCAACGTGGAAAACTGCCCCACAAATAAACGGACAGGTATATTATTCAAAACAACAGTTGATACAAGAAATATGATGCTGAAGACGCTGAGTTTATTTGTATTTAGAGAAAACATATATATCCATCTAATCTCTCATTAGTAGCTCCACAGTTGACATGCTGCTTCAAAGTAAAGAATGAAATATGACTGGGGATCCACATGGAAGAACTCTGGTAAACAATGTTTCATCAGTGGCGACAAACCAAGGTGAATCCAGAATAATGGATGTCAATGTCTGAACCAAGATAAAGTCATGGGGGACAGAGCTTAGCGGCGAGAAAACATATTGATATACAGAATGCTGCAATGCTTTTACCTCTGGTATATCAATATTTAATCTTCTGATAATGATTTTTTATTAACTATTTTGAAAAAAAAATCATTGTAAGTTATGATGCTTTCAGTACATTGTTGAAGAAAAAACACTAAACACGCTAGTTTGATACCACTGTAGTATAGTACTGGATTTTCAGTATTTAAAAATAAACAAGTAGAATGGAACGTTGTCAAATAGTTTTGACTTCATTTTTTCTTGCAATTTTGAGTAATATTGAGTTAACTGTGTAGAATATTAAAAAGCATTCTGACCCCTCGTTGGCAGACATCTCGCGGCCTGGTGACCAACCATAACTGGCTGATGGTCAGACACCGTAGGTGGCTGGCTCCACGTGTGGAGGTGGGAGGGACTCTCAGGTGGGGGGCAGAGTCTTGTCCTCAGGACTTTAGACTTCATCCACATAAGAGATTTGTCATTTGTATTTCGGCTTTCATGCTTTCTGTCGAGGCTTTTATTCTTTCTTAATATGCATATCTTAGTTTAAACCTCGACCTTGAACTCGTGAAAGTCTGAAACAGCCAAGAAACACCTGAGACACTTGAATGTAGTTTAAATGTTATTTTATTGGTCTCAGAGAAAAATATTACAGGTACAGCTCTCGAATACGAGCTTAGCAACAAGGTGAAAAATGTTGCGGCAGAGAGAAATGTTCATTCACCTTCCAAACAGGTGGTCGTGTTTGGCTCCGTGTGCGAGGGCTCCTCACTGCTGGAAGGGAAACGCAATGTCGAACTCAAACCTTCCATCACTGACATTCAGGTAGGGCTTCAGCTCCTCCGATGCTCTGTGCATATAATTGTAAATCATGTTGTAGACCCAGTCACTGAAAGCAACCAACTTTCTAATGCCCTCATCTATATAGTGTCTGATGTCCTGCACGTTTAGTCTGGAGATTTCATCCACGCCTTCCTTCACGAGAGTCAGGAATCGGCGGTACAATTCGTTGACCTTGACCAGGACATCGTCTAAATAGTCGGACCTGATGGAATCGACAAAGTCCTGCGTCTTAACCACGAGGGCTTTGAAGGTCTCGCTGATCTTTGCCACCATGGTGTCAAGACTCTCCATGTTCCTCACAATGTCCTGAACTTCTGCGTAGATGACCTTGGCGTCTGTCTTCACCCTCTCCACGATCTGAGCTCCGGTGACGGCGTCGCCCAGAGGCATTTTAAATTTCAGCTGGCTGAACTTCTCCACGAACATGTTGAAGTGGACCTCGGTGAACTCATAGAGGGTGCGGATGACTCTGTCTAGCATGCTGGCGAAGCTGCTGGTGACCTCCCTAAACACCTCGGGGAGAGTGGTCAACCTGTCAGTGCCGGGAATCTTAAACTGCGCCTCTCTCAGGAACTTAACTACAGCCTCCAGCAAGACCTCAACGCTCTTCTGGTACTGGACCACGGTGTTCCTAAAGAAGATTGACAGCTGGCTCAGGCTCATGTCGTAGTGAATGGCAGCATCGTAGGCCTCAAGGACGCGTCTCTCAACCATGGACCACAACTCCGTGACGGTCTTTGTGATCTGGTACTTGTCAGCGAACTTGCTGAATGAAGCCATGATGGATGGGAGTCTCATCCTGAGTTCGGAGACCATGGTTATCGGGGCTTCTGTGTCGTACACAATCTGAAGGCTCAGTTTGTCGCTGTCTTTTGGAACAGCTCTGATGACCAAGATGTCAACGTCGACCTCCGGGGCAGACTGGAAAGAACGACAGTGTAAGTCACTTGGAAACTGTCGGACATTTAAGCGAGCCAGACAGGGGAACTCACTGGATAACGGCCGTAGATTCTGGCACTCATCTGAGAGGGAACTCTGCCGTTGAACTGGAGACCCAAGAACCCGACGGAGGGGATGGAAACTGAAGCGCTGACGACTTCACGGCGAGCGACGCAACGCAGGTTCATGTCAGTGAAGGTGGGACTTGTGATGTCGGCATTCAGAGTGTAGCTGAAAACAAGAGGCTCCATGAATACACTGAAAAGCAGGGTTGGAAATGGCTCCAACAAAACCCTCAAGAATAATGGAAATCAAGTTCGGAGTGACATATTTACCTTCCGTCAGTCGGAGTCCTGGAGTCGGAGGAAAAAGAGAGTGTTAATTTGGGAGAAACTGAGTGTGACTTTGCGATACTTCAGACAGATGCTTACCACAGAGCCTGGTTGATGATGTTTGTCAGGTCCACTTTCATGTCGGTGTGAGTCAGGAGGAACTTGTTGACCATGTTCATGGCTGCGTTCTCAAAGTTGGTGGTGGAGGAGGCTGTGAGGAGAGGAGGTGTCGTTAGGTTCACAGATGTTTAAAAGGGTTTCTCACAAACTTACCGGACATGTCGTAGTCCAGGAACACCATGACGCTTTTGGCGGAGGATTTGAGGGCGACTGTGAAGACGGGGGCGCTTCCATCGATGACGGCATCGATGATTGTGCTGTACACGGGTGTCATGAGCTTGGTGTTGGTGTCGATCTTCTGCCTGGTGGCCGTCACTTCGGCAGCTGTCTTGTCGTAGATGGAGAAGTCTCCCGCGCTGCTCGGCTGGGCCACGTCGATCTCAATGTTGGCAGTCATGGATGAGATGGGGGCCAGATCCAGTGTTGCCTTGGCCATGTGCTTCCCTTTAGTGGTGAAGCTGAACATGTCGACCTCATTGACGCCGTTGTACGTCAGCGCTGCAAACACCCTGCTTAGGGAGGCTTCCACCGAGAGGTTCTCATCGACGTCCATGTTGAAGATGGTCTTGGTGGCGTGGTGGAGCTTGGTTTTGCCGATGAGCTTGGAGGTGGAACGCAGGCCGGCGTGGTTTAAGAAAACATTGGCCTCATTTAGGACTTCCAGGTTGAGAAAGCCCTCGAGAAGTGTGCCTTCCACGTTAGTTCTGGTGATGGCCTCCACAGATACGTCCGACAAGGTTCCCTCCAGCTTCAGACTGTGATCAGCATTTGCGTTTCCAACAGCTTTCATCATTGGGATGTTGTAAGTGCTCTTTATCCTCAAAGTGGAAACAACATGCTCTTTGGTTTTAGTGCTGGCAACCAGATTCTGAGCAACATCCAAGTTGAACACAGGCAAGGTGACCTTGGCGACAGTTGCAACCGTGACGGCCGTCTCAAGAGTTTCAGCAGACAGAGTGATGGCACAGTCGTGGGTGCCTTCGATGTGGGGATTTACCAGAGACATGGAGTTGGCCAACTTCATTCCGCTCCTCAAGGTCAGGCTAGCAGTTCCGTCAAGTTTTGCTCTCAGGCTCTCAAACTCAGACGCAGTGATGGCCGCCAGACGGAATACAAGATCCTCCTCGGTGAAGAGACCGGCGTTGAGATTCAGATTGAGGACGGCAGACTTGAAGGTCAGCTCGGTGATCAGGTTACCCAAGGGAGGAACCGTCATCAGACCCATCACGTCAACTCTTGGAGCAGCAGGCATCTTCTGGTAGACGACTTTAGCGTTGAGATTGATGTTCTGTTCGGTTGTAACCAGGATGTTCTTCAGGCCAGTCTGCTCATACAAGTCAACATCAGTCAACTCCGGGGTACGGACGCCCAGGAAAGGCACTTCGAACTCAGGAATGGTGATGGGGTACTTCAGGAAATCAAGGTTGGCATCACCGTCCATAGCGAGGACAACACCTGCTTCTTCTCTGTCGTTCAGCACAGTGAGGTTGGACACCATTTTGTACTGGTTGAGACGAGCCAGGGCCACAGTGTTAATGAGTTGGTTGGCCGGTCTGAGGAAGACTGAGTAGTCATTCTGCAGCTCGATCTTGGCGGTCACCTTCTCAAACACATTGAGCTTTCCTCTGTTTTGGGCTTCAAGGAGGACCTCAAAGGGTCGAGCCAAAAGGTTGAATCCGTTAGTAATGACTCCGTTGACTGATCCGAACAGCTCGGTGTTGTGGTCCACCTTCATCTCAGCTTTTATGTCATGCAAGCTGATGATGCCAGATGACACGATCATGGTGTTCTTCATCGGCGACTCGTCCTGAGAGCGAATGCTGAACCTGAGGTGAGACAGTGGGTGGGACTCAGCTGTTACTTGTTGCCTCATTTTGAAGACAGGAGAATCGGTGTCACCAGTGAAGTCAAGTGTCATCAGTTTAGGATTGAGTGAAACCTGAAGGTTGCTCTTATGGTTTGCAGTTGCAGTGTCAAACTTGCTTTTGCCAATGTTGTCCACGGTTACGGAGAGAGTGAAGCCGTTTTGGCGGGCGATCACCTTCTGAGTAGCAACAGCTTCATTTTTGATGTTGCGACTTGGGATTTCCACGACATGGTTGTAAGTTGTGTCGAGAGACGCAGACATGCCTTCCTCCATAGCAATAAAGGCTGTGTTCAGTACATTAGCTTTGTAAGGTTCGGTGGTGACCTTCATCGTGGTCTTGGCCTGGCCCTGGGCAGACAAGCCGTACAGAGAGAGAGATGCCTGGTGCTCAACTCCGAAAGCAACGTTCTTGATTCTTACGTTCTCTGTCAGAACAACACGGCTCCTCTTGGGCATTGCAACGTGGGCACTTGCATCAAATTTGTAATTGAGAATCTCATAAGATGGTGATGTGCCCTGGGAGGAGAAGGATCCAGTAAATTTAGGGGTCAATGCACTTTCAGTGGAATTCAGGAACTCTGCGGAAGTCTTGATGGCATAGACGGGAGTGTTAAATCTCATCTCACCATAGAGTTTTCCAAAGCAGGGGACTGAAATGTCAGTTGGGATGACTGGAAACTGGATTTCTGGGATTTGAAGAGACTTGACCAGCTGTTCTGTTGAGTATGGCGGGATCTGAGGGATTGGGATCTGACTAAAATGGAACTCTGGGATCCTAATCTCAGGCATGTAAGGGAGGTAGCTCATCCGCAGGTCTCCGAAGAAAGCATCCACGTCGACAAAACTCATGTCCAGGCTCATGAAGTAGTCGATGAGTTCGATGATTATCTCCTTGATCTTGTCAAAGGAAATCTTGGTGGCCTTCACCGTGTACTTGCCGAGGATTTTAAACTCTGGGATGTCCAGCTCAGTCGGGATGTTGACCTTGTCCAGAGCAGCCAGCCTGATCTTCACGGATGGTACAACAAGGTCAGTGAATGGAACGATGAAGGATGGAATGGTCACTTCAGATGCCCTCAGTTCTACAATGATGGCTTCAACCATCCCCTTGATCTGTTCAGTAAACTTCTGATCGGGGAATGTATCAGACACCACCATGACGATTTTGTTCAGCACTGTGGTGACTGCTTTTATGAAGAATCTGTATTCTTTGCTTGCAAAACTTAGGTAAAAATCAATTGTGTCTTTGATCTTCAGGTCTTCAACCACCATTTTCACGTGCTCCAGGGAGGCCTTCAGGCTGTCAAACACGACAAAGTCCACCATTTCTTTAACTGATTTTACCACTTCAGATACTTTGATTTCGCCCAATTTATCCACAAATGCCTTCAATGAGACCAGGAAAGCGTTGACTAACTCTTTAGCTGCTTCCACTTTCTGGGGAATTTCGAGTGTGGTGATCATCCTGTTGACGGTATCGGTGACATCATACAGACTGAAATTGACAAACGCCACCAGGTCCTTGTACTTCATCGACTTCAGACGATGCAGAATGGTTTCAATCAATCCACTGAGTTGCCGAATCATCTCTTTGGCGTCTGTGTGTTTGACGTAGGCGATGACGTCCTCGGTGACACGGGTGACCTTGGCTGGGATGTCAGCGTCCTTCACTGTCTTCAATGCAGAGTTGAGCATTTCATCGAATTGTTTGACAAGCACGATGATTCTGTCCACGACGTGAAGAATCTGTTTCTCTATCCCGAGTTTTACAAGCATTTCTTTGCTCTTGGCAAGGACTGCGTTGATCTTCTCCACCACGTTAAAGATCTTGATCCATTTTCGAATCAGATCAATTCCAGAATTCCATGTATCGAGGATGGTTTGTTCTATGCCTTTGGTCACCACCGAATACCACAGGTGATACCAAAAATCGTCCCAGGTTCGTTTAGCGTCAGAACAAAATTTGACCAGATCGAAACGGTCAACTTCGCGTATGAAGAAATCCAAATTGGACTTGAGCAAAGCTCTAATACGGAAGTGGTTGTCAATGTCACAGATGAAGGCGAGGCTGCCACCCTTCAGTTTGTCCAGGTCAATGCGATCAATCATATCTCTTAAAGAGACAAGAGCATGCTTGACTGATTCCTTGATATCAAACTCCTCGTTGAGATATTCAATTACCATTTGGATCTTCTGAACGACCACTTCGGGCAGCTTGATGCGATCGGTAACTTCCCTCATCATGCTAAGGAATCTCTTGGCGAGATCGCTAAAATTGACCATGACCCTCTCGAAAGTAATCTTCAGGTTTCTCAGAGCGAAATCCACATCCTCCATGGTGAACGCGTATTCTTTAGTCAGATCATCTAAGTATTCCTTCATCTTGATGGCTTTGCCTTCAAGATCCATTCCAGTTACAAATTCAATCATGTGCCTGGTCATCATTTCAAGTTTGGCCTGAACCTCCTGATCGTTGATGTACTTTTGCAGAGCCTCAGCAAAACTCACAATAACCTCCTTCAGGTTTTCCAGGATGAGAGGAACGTGCTCCATCAGAGGGAGATGAATCATGTGACAGTTGGTTGTCTTGTCATACTTGAGGAAGCCAGAGAAGGAGAACTCCTGGTTGTCGGTGGAGTGTGGATTGACAAGGTTGGTCATCACCATTGAAGAGAGCTCCATGCCGATTCTCTCAGCCGTGTTGTAAATGCTCATCTCTTGATCGAAGGCATGCTCGTTGATTTTTGACTTCATCCTGAGACTGGTCTTCTGTTCCTCAACGGAAAGAACAGTGTCCATCTTGTTATCAAAGGTGTTCTCGATGGAAATGCCGTTCTCGAGCTTGTGTGCCATCGATGCCCTGTATTCGTGTGAGCTACCAAAAGCCAGGGGTTGGGCTCTCATCAGGAACCTGCCGTAGAGCTGAGCGCTGTGCTTCCCGTACAGTGCCACGTCTCCGTCGGCGTTAAAGAGGGCATCGAGGTTGAAGTCGAAAGGAATGACGCTGCAGCGGATGCTGTGGTCATAGCGGATTGGCTGTGAACTGATGCGGGCTTCGTTGGTGAACTTTGCCGCCAGACCGACAATTTCCAGCTCTGTGTTGTGGGTCATCTGGTTGCCGAACAGCATTCCCGTCGTAATGCCCTTCACGATGGCAGTCCTATCCTTGTAGCTAACCTGATAGATATGTTTGATCTCCTGTTGCCCGTGGAAGGCCTTCATACTTCCGGTGAACTCCAACTTGTAAAGCTCTGCCAGGAGCCTAGCATCATTCACAAATTCAGCACTCAGAAGCTTGATGTTGTTACTGATCTGTGCAGCTGCGGTGTATGGTTTGATGTCAAAGGTGATGTCATGGCCGTAAGATGCATACTCGCTGCCGGCGGTTTCAGCTTTAGAGATGAAGTTCAGGCTAGCGGGAGTGACAGTAAGACTGTTGGCATTAGTGAACTTCAGGCTCCTCATGGCAGCGTTGTTGGAGATGGACACAGCAGCCTTCGACATGTCAAGCACAGCGTTGAAGGTGTTCTCGAAGGACACAGGGCTGTGAAGGATGGTGCTTCCACTGGTGGTGATGCCATCCTTGTTCATTGTCAGAATGGCTTTGTGAGTCACCTCGTTCTCCATCATCTTCGCAGATCCTTCGCTCCTCAGACCAAAGCCTTCGGCGTTGAGAGAGCCCATCAAAAGATAGTTAACTAGGTTTTCAGCGCGCGCCGCATTGGTCTCAATCTTCAAGAGAACTTCACCAGCTCCAACAGTGGTCTCAGCCTGGTTGCGGAGCGTCGTACCAAGGGCAATGGCTGTTACTGCATGTCTGAGCGCCAGTTTGTTTTCCTTGAAGGAAAGCTCTGCCACATGTCTCAGATTGTTTTCAAAGGCATCAGTGTTGGACACAAGTAAGAGCTCACCGTTGACCAGGGCAGCTCCAATTCTGTTTTTAGCCTTAACAATGTTGGAATCCAGCTCAAACGTGGACTCAATCCTGGCCTCCAGCTTGGATGGGATGATTCTAACGGTCTGGACTGAGATGGTCTTGCCAACAATTGGGCCAGCGTTGAGTCTTCCGTCAAAGTTGCTTTCACCAGAGATCAGCTGGGAGTTCATCTGAGCCATGCCGGTGTGATCAAGGCCAAAGTTTAGGCCGAAAGGACTTGTTGCTTCAATTTTACCGGTGGATTTCAGGTTCATTTTGTCGTCAAAGGTCAAATCCTCGGCAAGCGAGACCCTGGCCTCGATAAACTTGTGCACCAAAGAGCCGGCCAGCTGCGCCTTGATTGCATCTTTTGTGGCCAGCATTCCAGAGCCTAAAAACACAGATGAGAACAACAATCCAAACCAGATGTGAGGAAACATTTAAATTTAAAATGCACAACCAAACTCCCGCACTGATTTAGAAATGCTTCAATACCTTCGATTTTGAATCCGAGGACTTCCAGAGGAGAGGTTCCCTTCATTTCAACCTTTGCTGAGTAACTGGGTGTTTCCACGACGTCTTTGCCGAAAGCCAAGGAGGCCTCCATGTCGTACATGTTGCTCTTCATCATGGTTGAAACTTCAGCCTTGCCAAAGAGGGGGATCGCCAAATTGATTCTGGGTGGGATCACCATCTGTGGGATTGGAATCTCCATGGAGACGATCTCCAGTCCCAGCTGAGGGACAGACACGTGGGGTGTCGACAGCACTGGTGGGAAGTTGAGGTCACTGGTTGACTTTCCTCCAACAGGTATGGGGATCATGATGTTAAAGCGCTCATTGTTGAAGTAGTAGACAGCTTTGGACTCGCTGTTGGGACCCGAATGAAGAAAGCGATTCAGTGTTTTGGGGAGCAATTCATGTCAAAATAACTGATCTAAACTTACACATTCATGAAGAGCATCTCTGGGATGGAGATCTCGGGCATCTCAGGAACTCTCAAGTTCTGGATGTAAGGCATCTCAGCACCATACTTCTCCATGTAGTTGTTAGCAGCCTAGTGGAAGTGAATGCACTTTTCAAGCCAGTCGTTAGACTCCACAGGAAAAAAAATGAGGAGCCTCACCTCTCCGAATTTCTTGAAGATGTGGCGGACTTTTATGTCGGTCCGACCCACTTGTGTATCCAGCAGTTTGTTGCCGTATACCATCAGAAGGTCACTGATGGGCAACATGTTGGTGTCAGCATTCATGTCAGACTTGAACTCTACACCAACTTTCTCGGAGTCTAGAAGGGAGGAGAGCAACGGTCAGGCTTCATGAGGTTCATTAAGATGACTCAAATCAAGGGAACTGAAAGATCACCGTATTTCATGATGATCTTCTGGTTGGACATGGTGTTCAGGAACTTCACTTCACTCCTGAGCTCCATCTCAGTGTCCTCAGCGTGCATCACTGTGGCTGTCACGCTAGCATCCGTTGCTAAAGTCGGGGCGAGGAGTTGCACCTGCAGCATTCCCTTCTTCATGGCCTCCATGCTGATGAGACGGGTCATCAGTGAAGATCTCCAAAACTACGTTTTATTCAAGTGTATTATGATTGCACCTACCTGACACGTCCAATGAGAGAGACCACAGGGATGTTCTTGTTGATGAAATCCAGGTGGATGGAGTGGGTTCCTCTGCCTCTAGTGTTTCCATTGACAACACCAAGCCTCAGTCCTGCATCAAAGTCAAAGTCGGGGATCCGCACGTCAGCTGTGACCGTGTTCCTCTTCATGTTGTACTTCAAGACGGCACTGGCTTCAGTGGGCTCTGCTCCTGTTGTTGAGACATGGCGTTAGACGAGCGCGCTTGATTTACTCCACTGGCCAGCGGTGCTCAACTCACCATCCGATCTCACGACAAACTTCAGGCTTTCAACGTTCTCTTTGCCATCATTTCCTTCCGTGAAGACCTCGTGGACCAGTGAGGCGGTGTACTCTGTGACTTCACCAGTGGGATGGAGCTCCACAGCAAACCTTTTGAGATTGAGAACGTCAGCACCATTTCAATGCTCATAAGCACTCAATATGTTTACATACTTGCTGTCACCGATGAAGGGGGAGTAAGGTGTGTTGCCCTCAGAGAGGTCGGAGTACTGCAGCACTGAGCAATATCTCATTCCAGTAAAGAAGGGCGTGCACTTGTTGACCTCCACTTTCCCCATCACCATAGGGGGAACGGCTTTCACTTCCAAGCTGGTCACGGAAACCAGGGTGTTTCTACAAACAAGCATCAAAGAAACACCTTATTTGTGATCAATATTTACATTATGGACGCAGATCAAATCAGAACATCAAAATAAATCAGAAACAAGGAAGGCACGTAGAAAGAACCTTCAGTGAAGATGAAGAACAAGGAGTAAATAATTACCGTGTCATAACTCATACCTTTCCACTAATTAATGTATTTTGTAACTAATCTTTATTTTAGTGTCATAATACTCACTAAATACAACCTTACAAAATCTTACAGTGACTCACAAACCCAATGTAAAACCTTCAGAAGAGGAAAATAAATATTAATAATGAAATGTAATGCCTAATAATTATTAGAGAAGAATGTATATTAAACTTATAAAAAGATTTCTGGCAAAAACAGAAATGTTGCATTATTTTCCTAATATCACGCAATTCTTTTTTATGCATTAAGTTTCATGATATTTTTATGATACAATAATACATTTTTGATATCTTCATTATTCAAAAATGTTTTATTCATTCACATTTTTCTGTTTCTTGATGTTTAATTTTATGTGTTTAAACTTACGTCACTTTCAAGATCTTGGTGGGGGCACTGAGAGCGGGAATGGTCATCTTGATCTCCTCGCGTCCCATGCTGATCTTAGCCTTAAGTCCGCTCTCGTGGAACATGTTGGTGTGCATTTCCATTCCACTGTTGACAAACTCTGGGATGATGGCGCCCATCCTAGTCACAAACTCCACGTTGGCAGAGGGCATGAAGGCGAACTCGTTCTGTTAAGAGTTGAGAACAATGAGTCGTGTCCTCCAAACAGGAAGATTGATGAAGATTTAAAAAAATGTACCATGCCACGGTTCATCTTCAGTCCACCCTTGACACCAGGAGCAAAGGTACCAGACAGGACAACCTTCAGAGGAAAACCAGTGACCGTGGGCAGGAAGAACTGGTTGTCCATGAACAAGTAGTGAGCGAAGAAGGTGTTGTCGTCCCTGGCCATGATATCCTTCATGATCTGTCGAGATTGAAACCAAAATATTACACTTCTACACCCTCCTGGTGGACTCCGTCCTCAAGATTCGAATCCCACCTCAGCGGGGAACATCTTGAACATTCGGTCGGCCATTATGGAAGCAGAGTTGACAATGTGCTGGATGTCTTTAGTCTTCATGTATCCCATTTCGTTTCCCAGAAGCTTCATGTAAACCGTGGCCTCAGGGGACTCGGAGTTCTTCAGGTCCCTCATCAGTTTGTTCAGGTTGCGACCGATTTCTTTGATGAAGCCCTGGGATGCCTGTGAGGTAGGTGAGAGCTGAATATAAAAAACTGTGCGGCAAGAAGTCATTAAAGCGTCCATGCAGATTAACGTGTATCACACTGTTAGGAACTAGTAATGATGGTAACCAATTTGTATCATTTTGTGAGCTTTGTCATCACAATTCCACCAGTATTTTAAACAATTATTCATTCATTCATTCATTTAGTTGTTGTGAAGGTTTAATTATTTAGTGAATGTGGTCTTTCCAAAATGTGTGCGCTAGTCATGAATGAACTTTTTAAATCAAAAATATAAAACTGTCAAAATGTCTATCACAACAAAATGTTTCAATTGTTATTACTTGTATTACGCGCCTCCTCTACTGTATATATTTGTTTAATTTGTTTTGTTTTGTTTTGTTTGTTAATTTGTTAAGATTTGTTGGGCATATGTACTGGCCATATATATGGGGAATATATATTTTATTTTATTTTTTTCAACAGCCCTTCTGCCACCATTTCGGAATGTCATTTCATCAGACACATGTCATTACCTTTCTCTTCATGCTCTCCCTCTTCAGAGCAGGCATCATGTCGTACATGACCTCCTTGACTTTGAGTGGAACACTGTCAGAGACAAAGTACATGGTCCTCAAGACGGAGCTGGGGAAGAATCCGTCCTTCCCAAAGAGAGCGTCGACGGTTGGTTCCAGTCCAGTGCCCTCCATGCCGATCTGAAGAACAAATTAAACGTTAGTAAAATACACGTCAAACGTGTGGCTACGTGATCGAACCCCACGCTCACCTCCATCATGTCAACGTCGAAGCCAAAGGCCTTCAGGGTCATCTCCAGCATGACCTCCTTGGGAAGGTAGCTGGAGCCCTCGAAGATCATGTTGCCCTCAATAGATCCCATCCTGTAGTTGCGGGAGAATTTGGTGGCGGCCATGATGGGTCCGATCTCATTACCCTGCACTGCATCACGGATCTTCATTCTCAGTCTGTGGGATTTCAGAGAAGTTGAGAGATGAACAGTCATATCTATTTCACTTTTCAGCAAAATTACTATATATACATCTCTAAAATTATAAATGATTTTCTTCTTCTTTTTGCAGTGTAATATATTTCTTTCTTTTTTCATTTAAAATAATTCAATAAAATATATAAGATTTTAAAAATATTTCAAGTTACAGTTAGATAGTTATTCTTCAATATAAGCAGTTCATTTACATTGCTTAAATGTCCATACGTTGCGGAACGTAAACTTCCCAAAAGGGATACTTTACATTACTATGCACCTCATGTGCATAGATAATTTAAAACGACTGTCAATTTGTTAAGTCATTTCAATGTGGAAAAATTGCTGACTCACTCCTTGGTCTCAGGCTCCGTGGAGGACATGATGTTGGTCATGTGGGAGACAACGAAGCTCTTGAACTGGTTGTTCTCTCCACTCTTCAGAGCGTTGGTCAGCATGACAAGCTGTCTGGCCTCAGGGTTCTTCATCAGCACCAGGTAGGCGGCCACGCGCTTCTGCACGTTGGCGGCTCTGTCCATCACCACCCTCATCAGGACCTCTGTGGCCTGTGACGCAGGTGAACTGGTCATGATTCTGATGGTTGAAACCATGTCACCAATCATGAGGAAGACAACTTGCCTCTCTTGGGGCTGGGGTCAGTCTGAAAACCTGGATGGCGGCCTGCTGGACGGAGGCTGAAGCTGCAGCCTGGTTCATACACTGGATCACTCTCATTCTGAGAGCAGGACCAGCAATCATAACAGCAGGGGCCATGTTTCCAACCACCTGGAGTCAAAGCAGAAAAGCATTATTTCTTAATTATTACAGGGTATCACTGTAGGTATTAGTTGTGGATTTTAATGTGATATGTGAGCAAAACTAAAGCAGGGAACCTTTGACTTCAGACTTGTAATAGAAATGTCAAACCACTGATTCGACTTGAGAGATCCTTACCCTCAAGGTCAAGAAGGTCTTCTCCTCCTCACCAGTACAGTCTCCCAGCTGAGCGGCCATGAAGTTGGCAACAGCGTGAATCTCAGGGATCAATTTTTCTTCAGCTTTGTAAAACCTGCATCAGGAAATGTAAAAGAAAGGTGAGTATTTTAGCAATGAAATTCAGTGTTGAGAAATGTGCTGACTCACCTCTTGACCACATTGCTCAGCGCGTACATGACCGGCCTGCTGGGTTTTATTTTAGCCATCTCCAACATGCCGTGGATCAGGAGGGGTGACGGGTTGGACACGAGTCCCAGAGCAAAGACAGCAGCGTCGACCTGGACTGAAGCCTCGTCGAAGGACTTGAAGATCTCCAAGATGGCGCTGTTGCAGGCAGGAGTTCCACACTGGGCCAAAGCCTGGTAGGTCAGGGAAGAAGACACTCGCTGTGCTTCAGGGAGGATGAGGATCAGGGTCTCCTCTGTCATTCCGCGCAGCACGGTGACCAGCTTGAAGAAGAGGTGGGCTCTCCTCTCGCCCTCCGTCTCTGGCAGAGAAGCCAGTTCCCTCAAGACGAAGAGAACAAGGTTCTTGTCCTGGACTGCAAACTTGTCAGTGACGGCTTCCATGTGAAGACCCTTGACGATGTCGGCTGAGACACAGGAAGTTGCTGTCAGCTAATGTTACAGTGAAACTTAAATAGTCAGATTAGGACACATACTGTGGTCAAACACTCTGTCGTTGTGAGAAGAAACCTGGACCAGAGTCAGCAGCTGCTTTCCAACACTTGTGACGCCAGATTTGCCTCTGATGGAAAAGAAAAGCTGAGTTTTAATATGTAAACTGCCATGGGAAAAATAAGTAACATATCACTAGAAAAATAGAATGACATATGATGGCGAAAAGACATCTTACAAAAAAAATCTAAAATTTTAAAATGTTATTGAAGAAAAAATGTTAGAAGTGTAATAAAAGAAATATGATGCAACATTCAATTCTATTGAGATAATTATTCTTTTAATCAATAGAAGTTTCAGAAGTAAAATAAAAGTAAATAATAAACAAATAAATATAAATAAATGATAACATTGATAGAATTGATATAAGGAGATAAAATCCAATCAAAGTTCCAAAATAATAAAAAATGTGAGTGAGTAAATTTAGCTGTGGCATGAATAAAACATTTCAGAATGATTCATTTTGTTATGAATTTTGTGTCGCTTTTTATTGGAAAAATATTAAATGAAAAAGTTGTTAAGAATTGTGGCATAAATGACAATAATTAATATAAGGAAGGCCATGTGATGAATGCCAAAATAATAAAAAAAATGTTGACACACTGACACATTTACAGTATATACGTAAAAATAAAAAAGGCCTGTAATATGTTTGTAATATTTAAGTAATAATAATAATTTATTTTAATTTAATAATTATAATTTATTTAAATTTCATTATTATAAAATGACAGGGAACTGGAAAAATCTGCAAATAAAAGTAATCTTGTTTGATGAAATAACCTAATTTAAAAGTTATAATATCTATAAATTTGACACAAAATATGAATCAGTACCAGAGAGTCAGATTGTGTCCTGGGCACTTACTTGTTAGAGAAGGGCAGGAGGACGTGAGTTTCAGTGCAGGCGGTGGAGGTCATGTGCTTCCTGTCATTGTCAAACTTGTAGTTGCAAGTCTGGGAGCTGCTGATCAGCTGGGCCAGAGGGTAATGCTGCAGGACAGACACGGCCAGTTACTAAAATCACTCAGAATCAATGAGTATTGCTCAAATGACCACAAAAACAATGTGACCGTGAAACTGTAAAAGGATGAAAAACTCAAATATAAGTAAATATATAAGACTAAAGTTGAGAAAAACTCAACATTTTGAGTTCATAAATCGGAAAAACATATAATTCAAATGAGATACTGATTTGATCTGATCAATTATGACTTCAAAAACAAAACGTTCAGACTGAAAATGAAAAAATGAAATGAAGAAATGAAAAGCTCTCGAAATGAAAATAAAAATAAGCATAACAATTTCAAAGTTAAAATAGCCTTCGCTAAATTTGCTGTTCATTTTTAAGAGATAAAAATCAACTTGAGAATTATTTAACAATGCACAACAAAAATGACAAAACATAAATATACTTTATTTTTTTTAAAATACAAATGATATAAACATTTATGTTAATATTTCCAACAAAAAGAATAATAATCAGGAGTTTCAAAAGATTGAAATGATTTAAAGCATTATCTTCTCTGATACAGGACTCCAGTGTTGGAATCTTAATTAATAAATTGGGAGGTTCCATAGAAGAGGTCATGAGATTTGGGCCGACATGACCTCTTATCACCACAGATAAAGGTGGGCTCACTTTTCAGCGAGACAGTGTGACCGCCACGTTATACAATCATCTATAATCTAATCAATAGGTTGATAAGACTCTTTTATGTAAGAACCAAAGTCTCACCAGGCCAGAGATGAGAGCCAGGGAGCTGCTGTGGTCTCTGATGGGGACAAACTTGTCACATCTGGACAGATCTCTGGTCAGGCTGACATCAGTGGCGATGTTCTGTCTGCTGTTGACAATGAACGAGGTCTGGCACATCCCGTGGATCGTTGGCTGGAAAGAATGACCAAAGTGAAATGGATTCAATTTTATGTTTCTTCTCCTCCGCTGTTTTGGGATGGTCACGTACCATCATGCTGTTCTGGTCTTCCTCGATCAGAGGCACAGCCAGGGCTGACAGGATTCCTCTCTTGACGTTCAGGATGGTGCTGGTCTCACCCTCCTCAGGGTACAGCTTCACATTGTACCTGCCCTCAACCACGACCTTCAGAGGATACCTGGCAGGAGAGGTCATGGACGATTACAAAACCTCAAATGTCCTCACAGACTTGGGTCATTCTGTCACTTTGGCATGACCTTGGATCAGGGTGCCCTGTTTACTGACCTCATCCAGCCAGGATGAGGAACACGTTCACACAGTAACACAATCGATTACGGAACACTTAGTAAACGAATTACTATCTTATTAACCGTCAATAATGAGGATGTTGCTTGGAATAAACTCTTACCATACAAAGGTAGAATATAGGCATGCGGCAGGAAATACTTTAAAGTACTTCCATTAATAACGGCCTAACATGTTGCTAATACACATATCAATACACAATTCATAAATGTTTTAAATATGTCCCTTCATCTTAACTGTTACCTTTCAGTTTTATACATTATCATAAACCTTTTGTAGCAGACAAAAAGGCTAAATTAAGTTTAAAAATGCTTTTAAGACCCTGTGATATTACTTAAGGTATTACTTGAAGCCACATGGGCAAAATATGGAATTATGAAAGTATTACTGGTTCATTTTATCATTCAACATGGCCAGAAAAAATCATTTCAGTCACATACTAAACAATATTTCCAGCAAGATTTTACAAATAAATAAGAATAAATAATCAAGAAACAATAAACTGTGTATTGTAAAAAAACATTTTTTCGACTGAATTTTGAAAATATATTCATAATATTTAATTGTAATTTTTTTTGTTTGCTTAATTGAGTATATAGTATACAGTAATTCAGTATACGTATATCTTGACTCACAAAACATTAATTACATAAATACATATACATTCATTAAAAAAAAGAATAGTCTCATTGGAACCTGTGCTAGCTAGCCTGGGTCATTGGCAGTCACACAAGGGGAGAAGGACACTCTGGAAAGGTTGCTATATCCTCAACTGCTTATTGCTAACAGCCTACAAAACAACACCAATGTGTCATCCTGCTGTCATAAACTCGTTGCTCTGGTTCGAAGTCACATCCCGTGCTGGATGATCTTGTTTGCTTAATAGCTTAAATGATCTTCTCTAGTTCAATTGATCATGCTGGACACTCTGATTTCCTCTCAAAAATAGCATATTGAATTTTCTATTGACTCTTAACGTCCATAAATTCATCATAAATTATGAATTTAAACAAAACTAAACGCAAATGAAAAACACAATTTTTACAAGCTTATAGTCGGCCCTAAAATCATAATACTGATGGCATTTTATTTTTTAATTTTGGATCCTACCGCTCCATTTCTGCAGCAAAGACGTCAGAGGTGGGTGCCGGTCTGAACTCTGGGTTTCCAGCTGGATCCATGCCAACGACCTCACTCAGTCTGCAGCCAGTGGTGCGGACGATGAAACTGCACGTCTGGGGCACTTCAATTTCAACCTGCAAAACACGGGGTGCATGAGCGCGCATGCTAGCTAGCACTGATTCGCTTCACCAGCTAGGCCTAGCCGGTACCTTGCAGATGGCTTTGGGTCCGTTCTTGAGTAGAGAGCCTCCATCGATGCTGTTCAGAGATTCAGCTTCGTATTGATATTCATACTTGTGCATGGTCTTGTATCTTTTGGCAACTGAAAGAACATGTCAGACACAACTTAAAACTTGATGACTCTACAACAGGATTTTAGGGTTCCATTTGGGGAATGGAAACTTACGTAAGCAGGTCGGGGGGTCATCAAATTGGGCAGCTTTGAAAGAGAAAAAAACATTAATTATGGACGACATAACCAAAAAGTATCGCTGGCTACATGCATGCTACTATGCAAGTTGGACCATGCTTAGCTCATAGAGAAATATCTAACTCACGACACTGAAGATCAGATTCAAAAACGCTTGCAGTTATTTCTGCAGCCAGTTTATTTCAGACAGTAGGATGCAGTTTCTTAAAAATACGGCCAAATATTCCTGTTGCTAATAATATAATAATTAAAATTTCATACTGCAAAAATCACATATTGATATCAATAGATATTTTGCATGCATGTTTCTTCTTTTAATCCTTAATCCTTATTTCTTTTGGCACATTTGTTCATTCAGAGGTGGAAAGTACTTTTGAGGTACTTTAAAGATTGGTGAATTAAACTCTTTCCACTCACCAACTAAGGTAGTTGTGCTGAGAAGCAGCAAAAGCCAGAGCTTTGAATCCCCCATGATGGGCTTCCGCCGAGCTCCGTCCCCTGGGGTTGGCGAGTACTCAGATGAGACTAAAGAATCAGCATCCACTCAGGACTTTTATAGCCACAGCAGAGTCGAGTCGAAGGGGAGGCTGATTTGCAGTTTGGAAGGCTCAAAGTCCACCCCACCCTCCTGTGTGGAGGGACAAAAGGCAAAAGGTTTAAAAGGGTAGTCAGTGCACCCAAGATGATCAATACTAGAGCAGGTCATCGTTTTCACCCCTTTACACGACTTATCGCCCATTTTTCCACCGCCCCAGGGAAACATGCTTGATACACGAAATATTATGCACGAAATATGTATGTTTAGTTTCGTACGTTTTACTAACTTTTCTGGTTACAGTTGCAGAGTATTCAGGTGAGGGACGCCGGCTTGTTGTGGCAATCCCTGACCCTAAAGACAGAGAGGATGACGACTGATAGTGCAGTTACATAATATATAAGTCCAATTTTGATCTACTTTCACCTGAATTTGAAACTGTTTCAAATATTAAAATGATATCTACGTTCTTTCAAAAACACTCAAACATTCTTTTGAATAATATATATTTGTTTGGTTCCATGGCCCATACATTGATAACATTAAATTAACATGAACAAAAAAACAACAGACAAATAAAATATGAGAGATCTTTCATTATTTTATTTTTTCATTTCTTTATTGATAGATATATTTCTGTTTATGTTTTGGCTACACTCATACACTGGGTCACATTACATTATTTTCAAATAAATCCATTAAAAAACATTTTGCACATTTTCATTGATCTCTCCTATGTTTCGTTTGCTTCTCACATGCTAAAACTTCTTATCTGTAAGTAACGTCGCTGAATAAATCAATTATTATTAATTTTTTTGTTTCACAATAATATATACCATTGTGCATTAAATCATAGAATAACAGCTGTGAATTAATATGTGCTGATTTTAATGGTTTATCACACATAAAGCTTAGTGATGAACATTAGAATTTGGATTTATGTGTGCTATTGAAACATAAAACACATCATTCTTATGTGCACAAACTGCTACTTGACATAGATGAAACATGGATTTTATGTTGCTGAAATACATATCCAAAACAATGCCAACTATCCTAACACAATTAAAATATAAGGCTAAATGATATTGTCGAAATATTATAGGTAAATACAGATCTATTAAATCTCAATATTATCATCATAAAAAGTAACTGTAAAATGTAAAACCAACAAGAATATATAAAAAATGAATTGTGAAAATTCAAATGATGCAGGAAACTTGAAATTAATACAATGAGAGAAGATTGAGCTAAAATAGTGATTCCAAAATATCTTTATAGAGCTCAGAGTCAAAGACCCGCAGCTCTCGATGAAGTCTTGTTCACAAAATATTTCATGCAGAAATAAACCTATTTCTGTAAGTCAATCACTGTCGCTACCAGCTGTGAAAATTAGGTCACAGATAGCGCAGGAGAAGCACTCACCGGTGAAGACTGAGTGATCAAGGCGTGCTTGAAACACAAAGTCCCTCAAGATGTGACAAAAGACGATAACCATATCAGTCATTTTATCACTACATGCGATTGAATAATTACATGTGGCTCTGACGGCGCATGCTGTCTCACTGAAATTAAACATATCAGTCGCATCTATCTGTTTAAATGCAAAAGCTTTTTTAATGGAGTGAGGCTACCCTGCCAACGCTACAACAGCCTGCCATGAAAATACCATACTTACAGAGTCTCGAGTTAGCAGCTAGTGGTACACCCGCTGACACGCGAAACATAATGAAAGCAAGGGGACAACCCAGATATAGGTTAGATGATGAACTTTGATCGACAAATATTGGGCAGTTCTCCATCTTTTTGGAGCTCAAATTACACAAGGGGTGAAAAACTTTGAAGTGAACAAACTAGCTTTTAAAAGCATATATGCAGATACAATGTATCTTATCGACAATATGAAATGTCTCTTTAAACGTTTCGCAATACCCCTTTTGCAAAAAACACACTCATTGGACTCATACTGAGCGTGTTTATGCTCAGTCCAAAGTAGGATTTGGACACGAGGAATTGAACGTGTTAACTATCACCGTGACATATACAACACTGAAGTGATCGACACTAAGGCTTTTTTAATGCTAGGCATGTTTAGACTCACATAACTCAGTGACCTCTGTTATGTGTGCGTGTGTGTATATTGACAGAATATGTCAAAATGTTGGCAGCTTTCACAGACCGGGTTCTGGTGGTTGATCAATCTGTCAATAGAGGTTGAGTTACACAAAAGCTTCAAACGTCTTCAAGTGAGTTAGCTTACGGCTCTACACCTCTCTGTCCGACACAACGTGCATCTCTACATCACACATGCTTACTCCCAATTGTGTTCTCCCTCACATCACCTACATATCTTAGTGCCGAGATGCATGGACCACTTACGAACCCACTTGCTAAGCCACATCAATGAGACACTGACAGACCCACCTGTCTTCATTTCATAGCAGCAGTAACCAGTGCTTCCAGTTACTGACTACTGATTACCCCCTTAAAAAGTAACTGAGTTAGTTCACGTTCAACTAAGTTAAAACACAGCCCATCGCCTAAACAAGATTTGTAGGGCAATTTTTCTTTTTGTTTTTATATCTAAGATTCAAAAGTTAAAAAACACATTACAACTCATTGCACTTAAAACCACACTGAAAACAAATCTGAGTATGAAAAAAATGTGAAAGCTACAAAATAGAACCTTTAAATGCATTAGAGGAGGAAATGCAGGAAATGCCCCAGGTGTTTTTGAAGAGGTGCTGTGTACTGTAAGACACAGGTGTGCAAAGCCTCAGCGTGTCACGCATCGTGTTGGCCCCCGGGAGGCAATAGTTCCTGTTTTGAGTCTGTACTTTTGACACCTTTTTCATTTTTTTCTAAATCGGTCATTTCCTGTTTGTTAATACTGTCATCTGCAGCAGACACGAATTCAAAGTTGAGACTGGTCTGGTCACTAGCAGCTTGACAGGTGAGCTGTCTACCTGCTGAACACATGACTAAAATTAACTAAAAGGTAACACACAGTGACTTGCATATATAACTGTAATATGATTACTGCAGTGGAAATAGTAACATGTTAGATTACCTGTTACTGAACAGAGTGGTTACATACATAACGCACGGCTTCACCAGGACTAACTCTTCTACTGTTCTACTAACCAACAAACCCATCCTCAACATAATCTAAACTACTTACCTACTCTAGTTTAAAACTTCACCACTTTGGTACCCACGACGCCACAGCAGCCCTTCACAATCTATGGCAGCAGTTGAAGACACTGACCAACCCTTATCCTAGACACATTAACATACCACAACAACACTTCTGACGCCTGACTCTACCTATTAAACAGTCACCCACCTACAGCAACGAACAAGCTCGATACATAGCTCTAGTGAGACATGGAGAAGAAATAACAATGGCGGAAATTCTCCGTCCTCCAGTTGCAATATATTTAACAGTGTCACCGACCACCTCCTCCTATGAGCAGTCATAAAATTCTGACTCTGGGCTGCTCCCCCTGGTGGATATATTGTTGAACTGCAATACCTATGTAATGTTTGAAATGGACGGGTGCAATTTGAACGTAAAGGTAGCATACAAGGGCCGTCGGGGGGCACAGCTCAGATGGTAGAGTGATAGTCCTATGACTGAGAGGTTGCAGGTTTGACCCTAACTCCGGGTGTCTTTGTGTCAGACGGTTCAGACGGCGTACTGCATTGTGAATGAGTGTGTGTGTGTGTATATATATGTATGGGTAACTTAAAATAAAGCTGGATAAGCATGGCAAGAACCATTCATAAAAGAGCTAGCAAGTCATGGCCTGTTAATAAAACAAAACCTAAAGTAAGCATGTGGATGCGACGTATGAGGTCATAGGAACACCCCAAATAAATATTCATATGATAAATGAGTTTTTACGACACTTTTATTTTTTTACACCGATGTACTTCCTATTCTAATGACACAGACCTGAAGCTAAATTCATCCATTCATGGTTAGGTGGCAGCAAAAATCTAAGCCTTGTGTATTCACAGCAAAAGCTCCAGTGGTGAGAGAGACCGCTTATATTTTAGTAAATGTTTCTGTCATTGCAACAATAACTACGCCACAGTTAAAAATCCACAACGAATTCTTGGAAAAAACATTTCCCCAAGTGAGTAAACATGAGGTTTTCCAAAATATATTTGACATCTTTACAGGAAACTAGCAAGTTAATATTTCAATTAGAAAAAAAACATGTATTTTATTTTTCTGTTCCAGACATTGTAATTTGACTCAAAATATCAGTGGCCTCGATGCAGCATGGAGGTCACATTGGCATATTTGACAAAAAGCTCCGGTCAGAGCGTCCTAGAACCAACTTTGGTGTTCATGGATGGTTTGTTTTGACACAGTTAAACAAACACACCGGTGTTTATATAAAGTTATCCAGCTTGATCTGAATGAGAAGATAGAGGATGAGTATTATGAAAAAGGCAGAACCAAAGACTTCATACAGCAACAAATGTGACTATTTACCTTACTATTTACCTAGAACCTGTTAAAAGGCCCTTACAATGCCAGACATATTTTAAAAAGTATCAGTTTCCAGGATAACGCCATCAACTATTCTGTTTCATCAGACACTTGGACGAAATAAGCACCTCTTGAATGCTAATAAACACACTGTTTATTTACCTCTTTCTCTTCAAAGAGTCATTAAAGTTTAACACATATTGATTGAGGCACAGGAGGTTCAGATATCATCTTGTGTAAGCTTTGCTCTGTGCAGTCGTGACTTATCTGAAGGCTTCTTAATCACATTTCCCCAAAACCTGAGAGGATTGATTATTGCGGTCGGCAGTTTTTCACCATCAACCTTCTCATCACAACAAAGAGCTAATTTAATCAAGTAGTTTTTTGGAATATCAATGTTGTTAGGTGTGATTTTACTTCACTATTAACTCACCATTCAACATGCCCTTTAGTTGTCCTCAAACACTGTGATTATAATTCCATTTAATGAGGAATTTGTAGCTGCCTCTTGTGTTAGCAAAGTAAATCAAGCTGTACCTTGACTTAAGCGTCTCATAGTTTTGTGACGCAAGCCACCTCTTTTTCACTTCGATTTCTAAGAAAAAAGTGGGTGTTGAGAGAGGCCAGTGAACACCAGACTGAAGCAGTCTGCTCTCATTGAGAGTAGCAGTGCTGTGTTCTATTTTTATAATTAATGTTTCAGTTTTTCCAGCCATTGATCTGAAGAAAGTGAGTGATGACGATGTGGATGATATGTATTGAGCTGGAAACACATTAGCCGGGGAAAATGAGACACAGAGGAGGGTATGAGATTAAGGAACCATTGGAAACTTATTAAAAATAACTTCATATTATGGACAGATTTGGGAGAAATATTCTGGACATGTAAGAAATGGGATTTGGAGCAAGTGATTAGATTTTGGGCCTGTTATGTATGGACTCAAAGCAAACATCACTTGGATGTTTGGCTAAGAGGACAACCGCTCCTGCTGATTTGAGGCAAACTTGCTCAGTCTTGCCTGAAGCTCAATGATACACTCTGTGGTTGGTTGGCTTTGCTGTCAACGAGGGTCACTGACATGCCAAATGCCATCCAAGGATACAGTGTCATATCTCAGAGTAGCACACAGACAAGTTTCAAGTCACACACTGAATCATATTTTTGAGATTTTAAAGGTAAGTTGCAAAGCCGCCTCATGGAGCTTCATATTGTAATGTAATCTAGTAAAGAACTTGAATGACCTTCGCAGACTGTCTCAAGTCTGTGAAGGTGATTCAAGATCTCAAACAACAAACATACAACAAACGTCTCAGTTTGTTGTATGTGAGAACCATAACTTGGCTCGTAGCGAGTATGAATTTTGAGAATATAAAGTTATAGTAAATAATGTTTGCGAATGTGTTTCAACTTCAGTTGAAAGTGTTGTGGTGGTTCAGTCCAGATTTTATTTTGGTGATGGTTTTCTCTCTGTGTGCTTTTAGTTTTTGTATTTGGAGTCACAGGGAGCTTAGAATAAAAATGTTTCAGCCAACTTTACCCAGGTGTCATCTTGTTTCAGGCCCCTCTATCATCATCATTTAATCTATATAAATGGATGTTGCCCTTTGGATGTTTATGAGTTTATGAGAGGTAGAAGTTCCTCTTTGTGAAGGTTTCCTCTCCACCAAACAACACAGGGTTAAAAGAAATGAGGAGCAATGAACTAATTGTTGTTCGCCCTGGTCAACATGACCTTTTGGAACAAGATGCCCTTCCTGGCGCAATTTGTCAATTTTGCCTTGGTTTGGACCCGAAATCGCAACTCTGGTTGTTTCTCCCAAAAGATGGGTGAAAACAACCATGAAAAGAAAGTCACCAACTAGGTTTTGAGCGCTGATCCCGAGAGGTACTCGGGTAAGGTGGTGGTGACGACATGAGGTTCATGTTATAAGACAGGTGCGAATCAGATCAGTGAGGAACAAGGTGATCTCAGTCATTTTAATGATGCATGAGGGACTCATACCACCACCTACATATCTCCAGCAGCTCCACAAAATATGGACAGGTAGACGCAACCCTTGCATAGGCTAACTGCAATCCACTTATATGATCATGTTGAGCAAACATTCGCTGAAAGTCCAGACACCATGAAGTCATATACAGGTCAACACTCAACACAGCCATAAAGCAGCATTCAAGCCCAAAGATATATCATTATCATGTCAAGATAAGACTTGAATAAAATCTTTCACTCATCAAGGTTACAGATGATCATGCGCAGCTGATTGTGACACACGTGTGTATGATTATATTTTTGTGTAAAAAAGGATTCCATATTAAGCCACCTGCCTTTGTGCTTTGAGTCCAAAAGCTTGGATGCAGGACAGTGGACATTCATGGTCATAGAATGAAGGTGGAGAGTGTCCTCGGATGGACAGACTGAAAGGACGGGGGTCATAATGTTTCAGCTTAACTGTGTACATTAGGTAATTGAATAGTGTTGCAACAATGTACATAACATTAGAATAGGAGTCAGACTGAAAGCTGGAGACAGAGTTCTTTGAGAGAAAGTGTAGTACAGTATGGTGACATCAGAGGCATCAGAGAAGTAAATGAGGGATGTACAGAACATGTTTGAGGGCAGTGAGACAGTGGTAAGGTGTGCCTTAGGAGTGATGGATGGATTCAAGGCGAGGAGTACATCAGGGACCAGCTCTCAGCCCCTCCATTGTCATGGACTGAAGGACAAGGTACGGGAAGAGTCTCCTCGGATCATGATGTCTTATGATGATATAGTGATCTGTGTTGAGAGTAGAGACGAGCTGGTGAACCAAGGCACTATACGCGTGTGTAAATGCGGATGTATAGATGAAGGAATGAAAACAGATATGTTCAATGGGATCATTCAATGAGAGCAACGGTCTGCACCATATTGGTTAACTTGAGTGCAAAAACCAGCACTCACTGCGGCCCCTCTGTGAATCAGTTTGAGAACCCTAAATTACATGGGAAGCTCTATTGGACATTTGTTCAGAGACAGTAGAGGAAGGATTGGCGATAAAAGTAGGGAGTCCAGACCCAGAGAGCCGAGACAGGAAACATGGTGGATGAAGAATGTTACAAATGGAAGTAATGGGCTAAAAAGAAAAAAGAGGAAGACAACCACAGTATTTAATAAACATCCATTGACTGTAGCTTTAACCAGCAGCTTAAAACAGGGACATTTCATGTATCAAAGTGACCCCTATTACTTGGCATGAAAGTCTCTTAAAGAAGCTCCTACTGCAAACTCCTTGCTTACGGCTAAAGGCTGTGGTTAGAATGGTCTTTAGTACTCAACAAGCGCCTACGTCTGGTGCTGCCTAGCAACTGCAGCTAAAACCACTGAACTCTTAAATCTATCAACATATTGACATCTGTTGCGTCCACTCATCGGGAAAACTCCTGGAAAGTCCAGTCAGCACGGCTGCGAAGCAATAAAGCAAAAGCAAATGCAAATGTGATGCAGAGATAAAAGGGTTTATGGTACATGGCTGTTATCAGTCACTGTTGATGTTCGACTGTAGACATCTGAACTCTCTGGCACTCACAGGTCTCATAAGCAGCTGTGTTATCACAGCAGGCAGCAGATTTACACAACATAATCTGAAGCCATTTAACTGACATTTGGTGAATCCTCACATTTAGCTCACTGACTTCCTCTATATCCTCTAAATATAGGGGAAACTGAGGCGAGTCAGTAGTATATACCTGGCAATCCCTCAAAACCTTAAATGTAATGGTGTTTACTGTATAAACATGGACTTATTAATCTACCATTGTTGGCTAGCATGCGTTTTTGGGCATATACTTCAAAACTCCTCTGGGTACAGGCTGTCTTCATTTTCCACAGTGATGTCAATATTCTCCAAAAAGCTGAACTGGCTTTGTGTATTGATCAGCAGCTGCAGAAGTTGAGTGCTTTTTTTCAGAACTGACATATTCAAGTTTTGTGTTCCACACACTAATCTAGTCGAGATATTCCCGAATGACGATAAGGCAAATGTACGGCAATGGAGCTGACACTTGCAGTCTCAGTCTCCACTGGTGGGTGTTTTTTTGTTCCCTGTTTGCACTGATGTAAATCTGCAGTTAATGATTGAAATTACAGCGACAACACTTGACATGTTCTGTATTTATGACATGGAACATGTTGCTGATATGATTAACTGTTCGAATAGAAAATAGAATCCTCAGCTACACTTTCAAACAACTTTGAATCAAGAAAAAAAAACATCAGATACTTTAGTAAATCTCTTGACTTAATCTATATGGAGTCTCAGCTAGAAGTTCAGAACTAGGTGCCTCATATAGAGGCTGTCAATTGGATCATTTCAAGTTAAACACAAATTTCACACATTAGATATCAGTCATAATTGAAATAAAGTTTATTAGTATTATTATTATTAATATTATTAATAAAGTATTATTATTATTTTCAGTCAACCAGCCACTTCCACCTGCATCTTGATCATCCTTTCATCGTACTGTACCTCTCCTCAGCGGTTGGCTTCCTCATCTTCATCTCCAACACACTCCAAACCATCTGGCCTCCCTTTTTTGAGCTACGATCTACTCAGTGTCAAACCACAATGATAAGCTCAGCATCTTCATCTCTGCCACTGCTAAAGCTGTCCTCCTCAATTTATTGTAAAATTTCCAGACTTTTGAAGCGTGAAGTGTGAAGGATTTTCAACTCAAATATTGGTAGAAAAGTTTACATTTCAGGTGCTGTTTTATTGTCAAACACCTCAGCAGAGGGAGGATGGAATCTGATGCAATCAGGCAACATCTGCTGCAACCCAGTGAAACATGCTTTTCAAAACAAGACTGAGACTGTTCTTAACTTAAAGGTAAGGTCAGTGTATCTGATAAAAATCGCTCCACAAATTATTACTTGAAAATTGTACAGCATTAAGAGTGAGACATTGATCACAGTAATGGCACAATTTACTATGATGACACCAATTTTTGGGTTGATATTAATCCACATTTCTGGCTCACCTCAGGGAGGGGACTGCGTGGCATCTTTAAAGGCTCTTCTCTGAGTCTCAAATGGATGATGACAGCCACCTGCCACGCAGGGAGAACAACGTTGACCAAATGATCTGATACAACAAAGCAAGTACTCCAATGTGTGTTGCTGCTAGCATGTTGCCAGTTAGCAGGCGTTGCATTTTCTCTACACAACACAGCTAACAGCCAACAAAACTTGTCAAGGTAAACTAAATAACCGAACTAGACAATTACAATATGTACAAACCTTTTAACTCATAGGTAAACCACCATTGGATACGGTTTATACAAGTATGGGGGATGCAATCTTTCATTTTTCATTGATTCAATTTACCGTTTACATTAAAAGGCTTAGCTATATGTCGGTGTTAACTTCATAAAGTGAAAGCACCTGTAGTATTGTCGACGCTGTATGAATAACGAGTCCACCGAAACAATTTATTATATCAAAAAAGAAAAATTTACCGAGAGAATAAAAGACAGGCGAACACCAGGCTCGCAATATTTCCTGGAGCGCTAGTGGCCTCTAGAGGATTACAGCGTTACTGCGCCCATAGCACTTTGCAACCTTTATTAATTACAAAATTAAGAGTTTATATTAAATAAAGTAGCATTGACAAATAGTGCATTTACAGTACTCAGGCTGCAAGAATAATAATCCCGTAGGGAATGATCTTAATTGAATAAACAAACAAAATATATATATTTTTTATTTTGCCTGTTTATTTTTCTTGTTAGATTTTCATTTAGTTATATTTTGCTATTCAACATTAATATTGGTGGGTCTCATTACTAACTGCGTCGTTTGGCTGGACAGTGTCATAGTGATACATCATAAAACTACTTTCTAAAATGACACATAACAAAACAGATTCCATGTCAATTTAATCATTAACGTGATAAAGCATATTATTATATTTGTTAAATGACTTTTGAACTGCAGGCACTGCATCAGCTTTGTAAAGTTTAGTTATTTGCTTTAGTCCATTTTAGCTCCATAACTTTGTAGAAAAGTCAAATGAGAACTAACAACCTGAAAAGAAATATACCATGACAACAATAAAACTGAAAATGATCATTCAGATTTGCAGCTCAAAACCCATTTTTCAGTCCAGATAGCTTCTGAAAAGAACTGATTACATATATTTAGTCATGACTCATTAATTATGAATCATTGCGATACTAAAATAATTGTCATGTGATCAAAGCGTCTGAAAAGTCTTTTGTTCTTCTTTCTTCAACAGCGTTTTGATCAACATCGCTCCTTGCTTGTGGAGGTATTAAATTGCAAATTGTGGATGCCAACAAAAGCAACCTCAGACTACTTTATCAGTGCCTCAGAGCTCTCTCACCCCCCAGCGTGCTTTATGCTCACTCTCTGGTGGAGATAAACACTCCACACGCTAATAGAAACAGGTGTCGGGCTTCAGTGAGACACACAGACACACGGTTAATTATTTATCCATCCAATGAAACAGTGACATACACACCATACCACCTCCTAGGATCGCTTTATAGCTCCTACTCACATCCGCTGAAAGATACTCACAGCCACCGAGGAACCGAATGAGAATTAGAGGTGTAGATTTTTTATTTTAATACATGCTTGTAAAAATATGCTACAAAACGAATCAATAAAGATGAGCTCTTGGAAACATTATGTCAAAATATAATTAAACAAAAGGAACAGCGTCTTCCCCTCGGCCGTCAGACTGTTGAATTTGTGATCAGCCTTTATTATTTTATTTTATTTTATTTTATTTTGTTTTATTTTATTTCATTTTTTGACAGCACTTTATTCCAAAGCACTTTCCTAATTGGTGGGATCCCCACTGACCATGGCAATAAATTTGATTCTGGTTCTGATTCTGATTCAAATAAAAATTGTAATACAGTGAATATTCAAAATTTAAATTATATGTGCAATATAAGTCAGGATATCTGGAGCATAATCATTGTTATTGCGTGTATATCTTGACATGTATGGAAAAACATAAGCAAGTAAAAAGTATTTTAAATAATCTGTACCATCACAGTTCCTGATAAGGACATTAATAGAGATATATTTCTGTTCATTGAAGATGAGCTGCAAACAGTATATTGTGACCTCCCTAGAAAGTTAAGACCACTGACCTCGTTCTTGTGTTACACTTTAGTGACACCATCTGGCAGCCATGTTCTACAAAGGAAAGGAATTGACCCTTTGACCTGTCCAGTTCGGGCTGTTAACACTGGCTAAACATGACACCACCTGTACAAATAGTAAATTTAGGCTAGAATAAATTTGATTTGGAAAAAGCCCTAATAATAAATAAAAATGCATTTAAACTGTGACTATTAAAAGGAATGATCGCAACTATGACTGAATAACCAACGAGATAGTGCCCTTTAACCTCTACTGCTCTGCTCCAAACTTCAGATGGATGACAGCACTCGCCATACATATTTCTAAGTTTTATATAAAAATGACTTAAAGACTAAGACTAAGTTATGACAACGAAGATTAAGGCCGTCCACGATTTCTTTTACATTATCATAAGCTTCAACTGATAGTTTGTTTCATTTATCACGTTTATTGAGGGGGAAGGGGGCTGTACCACTTTAAAATGATGATAAAATGCGTGTGGGCCCAAACGAACGGACTTTTGTTTTCTTCGGAACCAAGCATTTACTCAAGATTGGGCTCTAATAATAGACAGAAACGACAATTTTCCACAGGACGCTGCTGCTGCCGTTTTTACTGTGGAAGCAGCGAGAGCGGAACGTTCCATTACCTAGTACGGGGGGATATTTGGCCATAACGTACGTAATTCTGGCAGTATAAACACACCATTTTCATTACGTACGAAGCACATTATTTTCTCTACATTTTCCGTTTTAGTTGTACATTATAGTGACGAATAGTGTTTAACTTAGCGATGGATAAATGTTAGCAGGAACTCGACCCCCCTCAGTAAAATCTTGGGTGATTCGGATGAAAGCCGAGCTCTGAGCCACATCTTCCACTAAATGATAAAACCGCTACATCGGGAACTTCGCGCGTGCATTTACCCAAAATCCAGCGTGAATACAACTTATTTCACGGTTGACTTGACGATATCACAGCCTCGCGTCTGATTTGAAGACTGTCGATCAGCAATTTTGGGGGGTTTGCGTGAGGCTAAGTTAACGGTCAAGTTAGACTGCAGCTGACGACTCGTAGTGGAAAGTGTCTTCAGCCCAGCTGGACCGAACTGGACTTCCAAGCCAGAAGACCTCCACTTCAAACAGGTACGTCAGTCACTTTAAATAAGAAGACGCTTGAGGATCATAAAGTAATTGTTGCGCTGGTGTTGCCGCATTACCATTAAATGTTTTATTTTACGGGAAACGCCCATTTTACTATTTACATTTTTAAGTCTAACTATCAACATTTTGGTCATCTGTCGTTGTACTACCCAAAATATTTACACATTCCACACGTAGGTCCTGTTGCAGTAGGTGTCCATCAACTGGCGAGCCTTTCAATAAGTTCTTCTAATGTTCTGAAATGAAAATGACTCAGTTTTACACATAACAGATTGTAGTGTTGCTCATGAGCAAGGTACTGAACCAGCCACCACAATTTCTTCTGCTGCTCTCTGCATGATGATAATGGAGGTCTCAATCCCAGATGCATGGGGTGATAGGTGGGGGACACCCTGGAAAGGTCACACTCCGACTCACTCCCACAGAAAATGTAGAGTGAGAAATTAATCTGCATGTGCTTTTAGATTGTGGGAGGAAACCAGAGTGGCTGGAGGACTGTGGGAAAATGTTACATTAGATTTCATATACAGTATAATAAGCGTCAGCCTAATTTCAGATGTTACGAATGTTAATAAAGAAAACAATAGTAATGTCATGAAAAGAAAGACACACAGGAAAGTAATATATTGAAACTATGTATGATATAGAAAATACTATGATTAAGCAAAACAGGCGAAATATTGAAATTAACAGTATCTAGTTGAGAGAATTGTAAATGTTCATTTTTAAAAGTGAAACAATGTTATTTTTGATGTATTTTAGTGATTTCCGGAACATACCAGTCAAAATTCAACCTTAATATTCACAAGTTTTTCAGACAAAGTTGTTAGAAATGTATTAACTTAAGTACATGATTTTAAGGAATCAATGTCCATATAAACAAATAAGTTAATGCTGAGTGGAATTAAGTCAAATAATAGCTGGTATATAAACAAATGACACACAGAAATGAGACTAGAAAATCAGGGTTGAAGAGATGAAAAAGTGCATGAATTATTAATCACTGTTATTCCTGTGTTATCATTTAAATTAGTGTAGGGAAACTCTTGAAAATGGAAAATGGCAGCACCGCCGTACAGTAAACGCACATGACATTTAGATCATGAAGTGAAGCTGTGAGTCCACACAAGGTTCTGTCGCTCACTACTGCAGATCTAAATGTATTCCGTACTGTAAATAATGATGTGCCTTGTTTGATCCGGATGAAAGTGATGCCTGGAAAAAAAACCCTGTTGTTGTCTTACATCTTCCACTGTCACTTTTTAAATCTCCTCCGAGGTAGTTCGTTCTCATCTGAAGGAAAAAGAAATGTTTGATGATGAGCTTTTACACAAAAAGGTAATTTTGGCATTGCTATGCATGTAGCCACCACTAGGGACCTGAGGGCAGACCATGGACAGGCTGGTTATTGCTGCTCCAGTGACTGCAACCAGCCACTTCAGCAACACGAGTGAGCTTCCTTTGAAGGGCTACTCAGTCATCAGACTCTCAGTGTAGAGCAGAGACTCACAATAGAGCTTCTAGGTTTAAAATCGACATTTATATGACACAGTGATGCATAATTAGCTTGAAAAAGAGCATTATCAATTGATCAAAATTATGAAATGGTGAAATTAAAGTTGTTATAATCGTCTAGGAACTCATTTTTTAGAGTCATGCAAGCTTCAAAACAGCATGTTTTAAGCCCTGAAATTCTTCTTGTGGACATCTAAAAGAACACTCACATCTAGAGTCACTAAAATTATTGAGTCCTTATTAAATAAAAGATTTAAAATGACTTTAATTCCTACTGAGACAGGCAGCTAGCATCAGAGAGCCATGTTAAAAGAGAAAAAGCATTTTATGGGGCAGCGAAAAGCTCATTTCCATAACCTACTTTGGAATATATGAGGAACTTCCCCGGTAAACAAAGAACCCAACTTGAGCTAATTTCTTTTATTAAACACAGCGCAAGCATTAAATAATTCATCCACAGTGAAGGATTATGGAGTTCTGCTATTCACACTCAACCAGGAGGAGTCCATAGTGCAGACCCACGGCCTGATGGTGGGATCATGGGACCACATTTACTCCAGTGCACAGCGGAGGCAACCGGGGAGCATGACACTTCTTACAAATTAGTAAATAAAACGGCCATGAATAATTGATGTCCAGCTCCTCATGGGCTTCGGTTCTGATTTCAAAAAGCCCACAATGTTCTCGGCTCTTCCTCCGTACATCCTGGCCTGCATCTGCCCCAGATTGATAGTTTCACTCGCTTTCTCCTCGTGAGCCTCCACTACTATCCAGTTGCCATGGCGACTGGTGTGTCAGGAGACTTTATCCTGATCCAGCGCGTGGTTTTTCTCTGACACTAGTTCACAGGAGCTGCCACGCAGCGCCAGAATAACTGGAGAGCTCATTTTCTCTTTTCTTGCCGCTCACAGGAGCTCCTCACCCACCTGATGCGGCCAAAGTTCCGCTCGCTCCTCGAGCTGCAGTGAAATAGGATGGTGGCTTTCTTTGCGAGCCCAGAACAATATCTGATTGTTCGGATTAGGTTCCCGTTCAAATAAGGTGTGAAACAGCCTGCGTGGCAAGATAATCTCAGCCATCTTTGTACAGGTTTTAATCATTCAGACTCTCTCAGTTTTAGTCATAAGAATTCACTTTGATTGGTGCGTCTAATAAATATCTTATTCTGGACAATAGTTTTACAGTAGAAGCAGATATTGAACTTCTCATTGCTACAGGTGCTAAGGGTTTCATGATAATATTGACACACAGTCGATATTGTGTTTACAATTACTACATGCCATTTCTAGTATCGCGAGGATAAAACAAAATAAATAAAAAAATGGAAATCAGAGCAGCAGATGAGTATTCAATTAACTAACATTCTAATTAAATAAAAAAATATACCATCAGCAAATGAAAAAATCATGTTTTCACGAGCAAATAAATCTAAATAAAGTAGTTTTTTTTATTGGTCCTTCATCTACATCTTTAATGGAAATGAATTTGGGCTGTGGCTGTAGTTTAAGCAACATATTGTAAAATTTGTTAACAAAAGCCATTATTTTGAGAGAGAAAATCAGATAATACAGTACAATATTATATGTGTGAAACAAGATTATTATTATGAAGTTAGTTAATAACAGTTAGCAACTTCAGTTAAAGTTTGCAGTCCAATATGAATTAATCGCTTCTTTAAACAACAACAACAGTGTACAGAAAGGAAATATTATTAGTATTAAATAGCTGACTTGAAATATCAAGACTGTATGACAGAATTAATCATTATAGACAGTATAGATATAGACAGTATTGCAATGTTTCTGCAAAAATATTAATACAATATTGTGCTATCTGTGCATATCATTTTATTTTCTTACATCCTTAGTTTGAATCACGTCACGAGCTCAAGGCTGCTGGCTGTGGCTAAATGCCATCTGGATCCAGGATGGTTGTGAAGGATTGGTCAGTGACATATGGTGTAGCTTGTATACTGGCAGCTCGCGTGGCATGCTTTTCTCAACAAGCAAAATAACGTAAAACACAGCATTCCAAACAACATAACTGTCATGTGACCACGGTGCCAAAATGTGAAGTTTTTATAGACAGATTATAGACAAGGACAGCGCTTTAACCGCTGAGGCCTGTGTTCAAATCCCACTGAACTTTGTGTGTGTGAGCTCAATAACAATATAATTCTTCAATCTAGGACAAAAATTCTATGTGCCTTCGACCATTATTAGATATATAGCTGCCAACATTTTGGAGCGGGATTAAAAAACAGATATGATATGCAGTGGTGAAAAACAACAATTTAATGGACTGAGTATTATTAAGAATTTTTCTCCCATATTCAATGTTGTTTTATTACTTAATAAATCAGCAAGGCCCCCACTTGTGTCCCATCAGTTAGTTGAGCGCGCTGGTTATACACTAGTGAGTCATAGAGACAAGCTCCTGTGCTTCAAATGACAGGAAGGTGTCAGGGTACATAGTTAGGGTGCCCATGTTGACCCCAGCGAACACCAACATCTGAGCATCAAAGCAGGAACAAGAAGAAAACAAGGACAGTTCTCTCTCTGGTGAGTTTATTTTCACCATTGCTTGGATCTTAATTCTTAGTTTTTTCGAGTGAAGTTCGCTGAAATCTGCTTGAACATGTATATATTAAACAGCCCGTATTATATGCTTTGTACATACTGAGTGACAGCTTTTGAAGACGTTCCACTTTCATCCAGAAAGACTGCTTCGGCTGTGGCTTAACTAATAGCGAGTGATTTTAAAACCTGTGATGCCTTTAGTGCGTACAGCAGCAGGAATTAAGGTTATTAAAAACCGTGGCCATGATGAGGTGCAGCTGAGGACATGTCATATTGCAACACTTGAAAGGGTGTCTGTTTTCTTTGGGGTTGATTATTGGCGCACCTGGCCTCAAGTGTGACTTCAGATCTGACTCAAACTGTTATTGTAAAGCGAGCTTTTGTGTACATATGTCTCCTACGTTCAGCCATTAGCTCTGTGAGCTGGGGGTTGCCGCTAACCTGAGATCCTCTTCGGAAAGTGGATAATGGATAAACAAACTTGCAGTTAAAGTCTATTCTTTGACGCGTCTGTAAACAAAACAGCGCAAACACACTAAACACGGTTTTCCTAAGAACTGTGGCTGTTGGAAGTCGCAAATCTGTAGAGAGTTATATCAACCTTACCAGAGATTTTTCCAGAGAGAGAAGAAATCTGTCACTTAGTATGGTAATGAGCTCCTCATATTTTCTCCAAGTGTTACTATGAGTTTTGCCACGTATACTATGAAAGTGACACCTCACTGTTCCAGAAACTCTTCACACTGACTAATACATCTGGTGCCTGAGAAAAGCTGCTTTGTTGTGACAAGCCATTTCCCGGGAAATGAGGTGGACGCAGGGCGGCGGTGAAGCGGGTCTGGTCAGTGGTTTACTGGAACTGAGCCTGGAGGCAGGCGGGGAGGGGTCATGGGCTAGTGGTGTCAATGCCTGTAGCACCAGAGCTGGTGAGAAACACATTCACTAGACAGGAAACGCTTCAGAGGAGGTCGCTGGTTCAGAGGTGGTTCTGGGGGTCAAGGAAAGGAAATGGCCCCAGTCCAAAGATGAAGCTTTGTAATAGGCGACGACAAAAATATTTTCAGTTTCTGGAAATGTGTGAAAGGTTTATGAGCACTGAAAGACAAATGTAAGCTTGACAATGGAGTTCTACTGGGCAGGTTCAAGAGCCAAGAGTCAGGACCAGAATCTTCAGGGCTGCTGTCAGTCACAGAATAATTGGTTGTCAAATGTCACAGATGCATGAGATCTTCGGTTTTCATCTCCCACTGGGACAGCCAAGGCATCAAGCAACAAAGAAGAGATAATTGAAGAAGACACATGTGAACTCTTAAAGGAACAAGCCACAGCCATTCCATAGTGAAATATGTTTTTCCCTGACTTTTATGTTTGTGCGCACAGAGAATTGCCCTGGCACACAACGCTACTTTGTTAGCATTTAGCATTGCTAGTGTTATGAACCAGAACTGGATGGTCTTCGATGTCGGCACAGTAATATCGTCACTCTATTACTGTGCGCAACTTAAATTCTCACCAAAATCACCAACCATACTTTGTTCAACCATACCTGGGTCATATAACGACTAGTGCAACCTAATATAAAACATCTCAGTTGCTTGGAACTTCTCCCAGTTTTGGCTCAAAATTAAAGCACTAGCAATGCTAAATGCTAGCAAAATAGCGCTGCATGCCAGAGAGATGAGTGAATCAACGGAGCTCAGATCAGATCATAGTTCATTATGGAATGGCAGGTTCCTATTAGATACGTTTTTTTCATCTACATCTAATTCAGGCATATTTGGCTAAACCAAATACGCAGCTGCACCTGTTCGGCTTTGTTCGTACAACTATTAAATGGTGCCAGTTCCAAAGCCACTCTTGTTCTAAAAGTTCTGTTGCGTGTATTGCAACAGCAGTTTTTTATTTTTTATTTTTTTTACAAAATACTTTTAAAAAGTTACTATTAATTTCCATCAAATGTGGAAGCATCGCAGAAGCACTGTGGAAAGGAACTGACCTCTCTGAGCATAATGTAATGTAATGTTTATGTTAGACTTTAAAATTCAAATCTACTTTTTTTTCCGCACAATTTCCTATTTGAACGCTGTTTGCTGCTCTAGCAAGGCCCTGTGGCATGCTAAGTGGAAATGGCTAATGATCCGTAACTCATTGCTAGGGATGGGTGTCATTGATCAAGATGAAAAAACCTTGGTTGAAATGCTCATTCATGAACATTAGAATTCTAAAAAGGCTAATTTGAGCTGATGTCCTTCAACTAGTGCAGTGGCCCGATTTGTTTCGAAGTTGAGGCGGAACGTAGCCTTGTGCTTGGCTTTGTCATTCAGAGTTTCAACTCTTTGTTGTGATGGTGGCTTTAAGGGGAACTTGATAATGGCACGTTTTTATAACACGATTCTCTCCACGCTCCTCATTTAAATCACAGGAGGCCATCGAGGCCAGTTTGGCGCAGATCGAAGGTTCTTCTGCGAATAACTGACCAGGACCTTGTTAGAAGTGAACGTGAAAGAAACCTTTCAGGCTGTTTTCCAGTGGACGTCATCCATGATTTGCTCTGTTGGTGGTGTCATTTATAAGAGGCTCCAGAAGAAATCACTGGCAGGTTATTGAGGGGGTGGACGTCATTTTCTGCCACATAATGATTGCTGACTCATACGTTGTCATTTGAAAGGTCATAACTAACATTAGTAAAGGAGCGTGTTTAACAGTATTTTCAGCTTTTAAAAAAGGAAGTGCGTCAATGCAGGGTGTCCCCTACTCTCACCCAATGTTGCTGGGACTCACTCCACCCCTCCCAAAAAGCCACTTTTCTCTTGTTTCAAAATGCATTTTCCATTCGATTTCTCCAGCGTCCTCTTGCTGTACTTTCTAAATATAACTGGACTCATGTGGGGTGTTCTTAAATATGGCAAGAGTCGGATTGCGGTCAAAATTGAAAGACATATTTTGAGTGTTTCGAGAGAGCACTGAGAACGTGGGAAGTGGCCGCCTGAAGGCATCACAAGTAATTTTGATTGGGTAGCCCGTGATGAGACCTTTGCTGGCGGAGCTCGCCAAGAATGTAGGAAGAATGTAGGAAGGATCTGAACCGTGCACCGCTATTTAAAATTCTTCTCTCCACATCATTTGTTTTACTGGCAGCCTGGAAAAAAATCCATGAACCAACAGTGCAGAGCAGCGTCTGAAAATTGTGGTAGCAAGGCAGCGCAGATGTGTTCTTGTTTTAACACGATCAACACTCAAACTAAAACCCAGCTTCTGCTTTTTAGGTAAGTAAAATCGAAAGTCTGTGCCACAAAAATCCACTCCAGCTCAAAATGAAATGTCCTTACTGATGGCTTTGACTTGAGTGTGTACTGTGAGCTGTTGCGATGCGTTATGGGACTTGTAGAAAGACCCTTGTTTGAGATGCCCGAACTATAAGGAAGTTTCAGAGGCTCCTATTCTCAATAGGAAGTCCAGTTTTCTTTTATGCAGCTTGAGCCCCATGTGAGGCCGCAGGATGTCTTCAGTCTTTTAGATTTGAGGCTGCGTGGCCCAATATTGTATTTGGTAACTATACTATACATGGCGTGGCAGCAGCCGTTCGCCTAAGACTGAAGGCACAAGCCACCTAGCTTCCTCCCCTGGGAAATGTGAACCCCCCAAACTCTATTTCTTGCATTTTGAGGCGCACATTTTGCCAACAGCATCACTCATCCCTCCAATAACATGTCGTGTCGACCAATCAAATCCCAGTGTCGCTACCAGGGTGATGTTGATAACCTCAAGAGTTCCTGTGATGCCTGTGATTGCTAAGCCTCGGGTCAATGAACCTACGAGAATCGTTCGAATTTTGATCAAATTCTGCAAAACGAAAAACAAAGTGTGGGTGGAACTGTGCGTTTTAGTGGAGGTCTGAGCTCTCTTTAAGGCCTTCGAGGTTTCAGTTCTGAAAGGTGGAGAATAATTCCCCTCGAAATACGATACATTTGAGTGGCAGGGGACAGTTTCCTCAATAATTGACATTCATCTTTAAATCTGTTAAAAAGTAAAATGTCAAAAGAGATCGACGATGACTTTGTATGAGTGGGGATGGGGGGATCCCTCAGTTCATAACTCACATTTTGTCCTCCACGGTAGCTCATTTGCATGTTTTCGGTGTGTGGGAAGGACTCAGAAAACACACCTACACATGCACAGCAAAATGTAAATGGCCCTCGCACAAGGTTCGCTGGATGTGTCTGGTGTGGAGCATGAATCTGGTGAAACACGAAGCCCTCCTCTCGTGACGGCTGGCTGCTTTGATTCATAAACAGACAGGAAATGACACCCCGGTGACATTTGTGAGCAAAAGGCGCCTGCGTGAGTGAAAGACCCCGTCTGAATGTGCTTTTTTGTCATGGCGGCGCCAATAACTGAATGAGAGGAGCCAGTCTGCTCTGTTCATCATGTGATGGAGGGAGCAGTGGAGGTGTGGTGCAGGAGAATTATTTAACGGTGCGGCTGGAAATAGTCTTTCCCCTTCTGTGTGTCATACTTTTTCCATTCTTTCTTCTTAACCGCCCCCGCACTTCTATCACTGCAGCCCACCCACTCAACCTTTTACAACGTGATCGCAGGTTCAGCCGGTTTCTCCAGCGACGTTTTCATTGAAACCACGCTGAGCGATATCTTATCACCTCTCCTCCCTCCTGGATCCAGCTGAAATGGCCCGACCTGTCATGGCTCCCAAACACTCTTAAGGTTTAGCTGATTAGCTCCTTCATGAACATCGCCAGATCACATGACCTGCATTTTCTTCTTATTCTTTGGTGCGTGTTTTACTTGAATTCACGGATGAGTTCCTGCAGGATTTTGTATTGATTTTTCCCAGATTTTTGAAAAGTATTGCAGTGAAAGTTACGCTCATTTATGTGATGGAAAATATGGACCTTTGCAAATGAGTTTGTAGAAAACTTGAGTCAGTTTTTAGCCTAAAAAAGTTCCGGGCTGCAAAAATTTAACAATAGTGACTAGTGAGCGCTCATTGTTTTGTTACGGAGCTCCTGACGGATGTTTGGATGGGTGGAGTCTGAGAGGTAAATGTTGGATCTTGCAGTCAGCCATGTTTGTTTTCGTCCACCCCATCATCCATAACATCTATTATACATTTCAATCATGGGAATTTGGACATTTATGAATGGAGGGAGGGAATATGACGTGTGGTGGGCAAAAGGAGTCTAATGTGATGTGGAATTGGCGGGAAAGTTGCAGTGATTGGACAACATTGCAGCACCTTGCAGAACTTGTGCATCGTGGGGATCGCAACATCACCATCTCCTGGAGGGACTGACTTCCTCAAGATGTTTACTGAAGCGAATACAAAGTTAGATTCGGTGTGATGAAGTCATTCCTCCGCCATTAAATTTAAGCGCTTGGATGGAGAGGAGCTCCCTCCTCAGGTGGAAGAGTGCAAGTATCATGGGGTCTTGTTCTCGAGTGACGGAGAGATGGACCGACCAATGAGTCACTGACTGCTGCTCTTACCTGTGGTCACTAGACTTATAAACTCAAGTTTAGAAAAGTGCCACTTATCATGTATTAAATGATGTTTCAGAGGTGTGTTAAACTGACTTGTTTTTTTTAGCGCCAGTGGTGTTTTCCCTTCTCTGCTAACACTCTTGCTTGTTGACACAATGTGAAACAGTTGTCTAGATTCACACACTCACATGAAAATGTCACGACCTTTCTGCCGACAAAGGCGCCGCCATGATCGCCGTTCTCAGTAGTTCTTCTCCCGATGCGCTCTAGTGCTTTCATGCTTACTGTCTAGAGAGTCAATACGAGCCATTTCTCAAACCCTCTTTTCACATTCATAACTCAGCAGCTAGTTATTAATAAATAAGTCGGAGTGAATATGCTTTTCATCATCTTATATTTTGGTCTCGTTCACATAAAACATGTGCATTTGCTTCTTTTTTTTACATTTGTGTCACATTTCATAGAAAGGGGAGAAGAGTAATACAAATAGCAATAAAATATACAGTGGAACCTCGGTTTTCGAACGTCCTGGAATTCGAACAAATCGGAGTTTGAACAAAAATTTTGAGATTTTTTTGCTTCGGACTTCGAATGCAAATCCAGAACTGGAACGCCCACGAAAAAAGCCAGAAAAAACATAACGTGCTCGGACCGATCAGCTTCTTCATATTGAGGTGTAAAACCTTTCCTGTCTCCGCACTGGACCGTGGTAGAGTGTCACAGGGGAGGTGCTCGCTCTCCACACCTCCGAGGCTGGAGCGCGCACTCCAGGCCGTCTGGATCGGATTGTGGTCGAGAACCGAGGTACCACTGAATTTAATATACAAAATACATATTGAAAAATATATTCTCTGTAGTTAAAACAAACTATTTACATGAAGATATCGACTAATAATACATTTCAAACTGCAAATAGAAGACTGAATCTATCCCAACATATATGTCATTATATAATTGATCCATAAATAAACATTAATAAAATACAATTAATATCTGTAATGTTGAATCACTAGATTGCTCATAAATTACTTAATATACTCAAGTGGTATTTGTGGGGTAGAAACCTTTTTTAAAAATGTATGTGACAATATAGTGGAAATAAAACCATTAAAAATGCAGATAAATAAATATATTGATAGTTCATGTTTGCTTTCTGACTGCCATATGTCATTATATAATTGATCCATAAATAAACATTAATAAAATACAATTAATATCTGTAATGTTGAATCACTAGATTGCTCATAAATTACTTAATATACTCAAGTGGTATTTGTGGGGTAGAAACCTTTTTTAAAAATGTATGTGACAATATAGTGGAAATAAAACCATTAAAAATGCAGATAAATAAATATATTGATAGTTCATGTTTGCTTTCTGACTGCCATTGTCCGTGTGCAAACAACATTCATCCATCCATCTATTCAATAATTCATGATGGTTTAAGGGATGGCATAAATCAAAATGCACATATTGCAGTGACTGAGAAACGACCAAATGAAAGGTGCGTCAGAAGAAAAATATGTGCCTATAAAAAGGTGTTATCGAAGTGTTATTGAAGTGTTGGTGAGTGAAAGTAAAGAGCGTATACACTGAGATGTGAGGTGAGAAAACGAATCTGCTTGATGAGAAGTGATGCCGTGTGAGTGATTTAGTTTTAAGATGAATGTAAACAACTCATTTTTACATCCATGCTACTGAACGTGAGCATGACTGAGTTCATGAAAACCACTCGGATGTGTCAGGAGGAAGACAAAGTAAAATTGATCTATTCAATTTGGATACATTTTTGGAACATAGGCGTCTTCGCTCTTCAAATCTGTGGTTTTTATCATCTGTTGCTCTGCACTGGCTGAAAGGATGCTGGCTTTTCTGATAAATCTTTGCAGCAGCGGCAGATTTATCGAGCTGATGAATCATTGATGCTCACTTGAGGACAGTAATGAGGCTCGTACGTCTGCTTCAGGAGCAGAGGAAGGCGAGTCGTCCACCAGCACCCTCCAGCCAGGCCACCCAGCGAGTGCTCCGCTATGGGGAAACAGAACAGCAAGCTGCGGCCCGAGGTCCTGAACGACCTGCGAGAGAACACGCAGTTCACCGACCACGAGCTGCAGGAGTGGTACCGAGGCTTCCTCAAGGATTGTCCCACGGGACACCTGACGGTGGAGGAGTTCAAGAAGATCTACGCCAACTTCTTCCCCTACGGAGACGCCTCCAAGTTCGCCGAGCACGTCTTCCGCACCTTCGACACCAACGGGGACGCCACTATCGACTTCAGGGAGTTCATCATCGCCCTGAGCGTCACCTCGAGGGGCGGGCTGGAGCAGAAGCTGCGCTGGGCCTTCAGCATGTACGACCTGGACGGGAACGGCTACATCAGTCGGGCGGAGATGCTGGAGATTGTTCAGGTGAGGCCGTTCACCACATCTAACTGGGATAGGCTCCACCACCCAACCAGATCACCTCAGCAACGCCCCAGATCAACCAATGAATGACAGGGACAGACGGCTATTTCTGTCAACACAAGTCTCCTTTTGCTTGCGTTTGTTTTTTTTTTTCAAAAAAATAATAAATGAATGAATGACAAATGGCTATTAAAAATGTTTTTTAGCTGAAAAATACTGTGAGTAGCCACTCATGTTTTGTTGCTATAAATGTACTTTGACAATATTTTATTGTTTTACAACTTTTGAAATCCTTTTAGGGGATTTAAAATATAGCTATTTTTATTGCTTAATAAATACATACATAATAAACGTGAATATGTACAATTTAGTTACTGTATTTGTTTTTATTTTTACAAAATAAATGTATCATTATTATTATTTTGTGTTATTTATAATAAATATACAGTATGTAAGTAAATGTGCCCATAAATATGTTCAATATTAAAACTCTAATCTGTATCTAAATTTCATTGTGAAATTGAAATTATTAGTTAAATGATAGTCTTCAGTTTTAGTGTGCTTGTGACCAAGTAGTGAACCATAATATTCATCTGTAGGAAAACAAACAACTTAAATTAATTATAAACAAACAAAAAAGTAACAATATCTAGGTTTAATATTTTTCAATGTTATTAACGGAAAAACTGTGTGAGGTTGGAAGACTAACATAAAAGCAAACAACAACAAAAATTATGAATTAATGCATGTAGTAAATAGCACATTTTAATTCATTTAATTGATTCATTTTAATATGTATATTATATATTGCTGTGATTTTTAAGATGCGACTTAAGATAAGACGAGTCTGGGATTGATCTGCTGTTTCCACGTCTAAGAGTTGGAAAGTGAAACCAGCTGGCTGCTGGTCATCTGCAGGAATGAATTGACATGACGTTCTGAGCGGACATCATGGTGCTGCCCTTTCACTTGGCTGTTATCAGCGCGGCTATATTTACTCTTCCGACGCAGAGAGCCGGCGGGGCTTTATCAATATTAGCTGAGTCGGCCCTGTTTGTGGATACAAATGAATGTGGAAAGAAAATGCTCCGCTGAAAGGCCTGTGGTTTAGTCTGCTGGAAGACTTCCTGTTTGTCTGAGTGCATGTGGTCGAACACAAAGCGACACAGCCAAATCCTCTCTTGCAGGCCATTTACAAGATGGTGTCGTCGGTGATGAAGATGCCTGAAGACGAGTCGACGCCAGAGAAACGGACGGATAAGATCTTCAGACAGATGGACACGGATAATGATGGTGAGGCCATGATGACCATGATGTTGATCATCTGAATCTGGACAACTTCACACCATCACCGCAACTCATGTCCTGTCTTCCTTTGAACTTCTGTCTACCATTGATATTTTTCACTTCAAAGGAAAAGCCACTACAATCACTGGAAGAAGTTTTAATAAAAATGGCAAATGTTCACGTCGCAGCAGAGTAAACAATAGAACATGGATTAGATGACTTCACTGCCACCCAGGTGTGAAACAGCAGACACACTGGTGAAGTGCGCTGACAAAAGAGAGAGCAGGACTGGGCTGTGTTTTGAGTGCTAGCCCGCTGAGCGCGCTGACATTTGCCGTGAAAAGGTGATGTCACACTCGAGAGTTTAAGTCCCTCGCTGAAAAGTGGCGGCTCTTCTGGCGGTCCAACTGTGCCGGAAGATGACGACAGCAGCTGCAGCCCAGAGGAGTCTTGATCCTGTGGATGCTGCTGCCTTCACTGCACCAGCCTGCTGCCTCTGTGTCTGTGTTACGTAAGCTGAGTCAGAAACTTGGCTCTGGAGGTAGAAACGGTTTGGATTCATCAGTTGTTGAAGTGAGGAAGTAAGGATGAGCTTCAAGTGGTAAAAGAAGTGAATGAAGCATTGGAGATGCTGAGTGAACTGATATTTTACAAGGAAGGACAAGTACGGCTACATAGAAAATTATTCGTGAATTTCAGAATCCACCGCTTTTTTCTAAAGTGGAGATCCTTTACAAAGAAGGAGAAGATGGATTCCTTTTGATTTTAATTTCACAGTGGCACCTTTATTTCCCTAACTTCCTGGTCTTGACTCGACTTCAAATTTAATTATCACAGCAGATTTTTGGGGAAACTCAACCTCCATTTTCTGTTACACAACAATGAACCTGGGAGGCTTTGAAGAGATGAATCAGTGCCTGTAATACATGTGAAAACATGTCATTCACATGAAGAAAATGGAGGATGGAGAGGTTTTACTAGGAAGGACAAGCGCGGCTGCACTATTTAGGGATGTAAGCAACTGTGAAACTGAAGGTCGGAAAACAAGAGTTTATAAAAGAAAGATTTTTATAGATGTTGGAAAATAAAAAGGGAAGATAAGAATTCATCTAATGTGCTGGACCCCAGTGGAGAAGCTCACGTTGGTGAATTTTGAAAGCAGACCTGGGCAAACTGTGGCCCTTGGGTAACGTGTGGCCCGTTCATTAAGTGGCCCTCACTGTGTCCGAGAAACTAAAAAAAAGTACTTAATGAATCAATTTTGACCCCATGTTTATCTCCTGCAACTCTTAGTAGTCAGACTGAAACGTTACAGTAAGATAGATTCTTTTAGTGCCCACAAAATAAATAAATAAAACGGATAAAACAAAGAAAAATATTTTGCAATGTAGTACATTTACATCAGAGTGACATGTTCTGTATCATAGTTCTGCTATCAAGATAGTCACCGCCGACAAATACCCTCCGATATTTATGATTTGTACAGAGAATATTATAATATTATAGCCCGGGTACACATTTCTTGTTAGGATCATTAATGTTAATTTATTTATATTTATTTATTTATAGCAGCAGCACGTTAATATGGCTGTGCTATTGTGAGCCATAGATGAAGGATCATTTTATTTTATTTTATTTTATCATCTTAAAGCAGTATAGTTTAAGTACTAGACAGAAAATGTTCTGATTGAAGGCCACTGGAGTTCTTCTGATGATGATATTTAAGAAGGAAGGACAAGCAGAGCTACGTTAAAAATCGACACGGATCAAGACCTGAATCTTGCTAGGCTTAAAACAAGCAGGTCTTTGGAGCAAACTATTAAAACACCTTGAAAAACTACGCCAGATAGTGAGTGTTTCAGAATCCCTGATGCTTCTGGTTCTGAAAAACAAGTCTGTTTAAAATTCATGTCTTGTGGTTTGAGCCGTGGAAAATAGTCCTCAAATATATTTCAACAAAAACTGAAGGATAAAAATACCCGACATCAGCTCAGAAATAACAACGTTGTTGATGAGACTCGCTGGTGTTCGGGTCCCCAGAGCTGCTTGAAAGGACGGAGTTATCTGGGTCAGCGGCGACTCCATTCTTCGACACAAAAGCTTCACGGCTATTTTTCTCCTGTTGTGATTTGGGTCAGCGGGGGCTCGCGGGTCACGTGACGGCGGCCGGTGATGACAGCCGCTCTTCGGTCTCCACAGGTCGGCTGTCGCTGGAGGAGTTCATCAAAGGTGCCAAGAGCGACCCGTCCATCGTCAGGCTGCTGCAGTCGGACCAGGGAGCCTCTCAACACTTCTGAGCAGAGACAATCTCACACACTCACACACTGCGTCATCATCATCATCTTCATCATCCGGGTGGTCGCCACTTGACCCTCCTCTCATTAAGCCTCACTCCACGTCTTAATGTTTACATCCATCTTCTTCTCTGTGAGCTGCTCGTGTTTCACTTCTCGCCGGAGAAACTTCTGCTCTGCCCCGCAAGTGAAGTGCCATAGTCACATGACCACTTTGTGCTCCAAGTATTACGGCCGTCGGAGGACTCTAATTAAAACAGTATCATTTAGTTCCACAGCAGCATGGTGCATTCACAGCTGCATCGTCCGCTCTGATGACTGAATTTATTATTGTTTTTCTTTTTATTTTCAATATGTTTTTTTCCCTATTTAAATTGAAGGTCATTGGTTAAGCTGAAATTATACAAGAAAATCTGAAAACATTGTTTCTCTTTTTAATTTGTATATGAAAAATGTTTCCTATTTGAACCATTAGTTCTCTTTTTATGAAGCATTTTTATGAATACATTTTTTTTTCTCAATCATTATACCTAGCAATTCACTAAAATGGAGGAGTTAATGATTTTAATGTATTAAAATAAACTTTTTTTTCCCACACATTCAAAGCATTTTTCAACTTAAATTGAATAGAAGAAAACCAACAGTGCAGCACTGCTGGGTGGTGCATTTACGAGCAGGATGTGGTGGAATTGTGAGGCATTTCAGTATTTACAAAGAAAGTTTACTTTTGAATTGAGAAAAGCAGTTTGTTTTGGTAGGAAGTGAAGTCATTTTTAACAAAATACACCTACAGAATTGATCCAGAGCTGATGAGTCAGTGAATGCATCATGCTGCTGTATTTGTTTTCAGTGAACTTGTGCAGGAAAATATTTGCTTGTTGATGTTGTGCATGCGCTCTGTGACCGTATTTCTCCCGTGAAGACAGAGGCAGTGGCGTGTTTTTATCCTTTTTATTTTTGTAACAAAAAAAATGTTTGTTTTCACACAGTTCAATAAAGTCGTGTAAGAAAAATCTACACAGGAAGTCCCCCTTTTTCTCCCCCACACTGGACACAAATGCACCATGAACCTCACCGTTTTCAAAAAAAGAAAAATTTGTGTCTACAGCTTTGATTTTTTTTTAATAAGTCCACATCATTCTGGTGGGATAATCAACCCTTGACAGGTCTGCGAGTCAGGGGTGGTGACACAGCGCCCCCTGGTGTTCCGGTGTTGGTCGAAGATGAAGCGAGACCGCCACGTCTGTCGCACGTCTCTTCTCTGGAGTATTTTCAGTAACGCGGCGACCCGACCTCCCACTCTTCCACAGGAGAGGGGCGGGGGGGTCGCGCAGGACCAGATCCAACCACTGCTTGGGTGGTTCAGATCTTAAAAGCCTGACTGGGCTCATAACTCGTCCTTATCCAGGTCGTCGAGGTCCACGTCGCTCAGGTCGTACTCCTCCTCCACTGGGAGCTGAAGAAGACATGACAGCGTCACGCACCCGTAGGTCCGATCACATGATCATCGGACTCATTTTCAGTTACATTACAGTCAAAGTCACATCAGTGGCACTGTTGGAGAGGAAACTTGAGTTCCATGTGGCCTACCTGTCCGTCTTTACCGTCCCAGGCTTCTACAGAGTGGATTTTGGGCATGTTGCCTCCTCCCAGAGTGGCAGTCGAGCCTCTGCCCACGGACAGTTCCCTAAAAAAATTATAAAAAAAATCTTAATAATATATAGTTTAATAATGACGTCACAAATCCATCTTATCCAAATGTTAGTTGCAGAGCTCTGGTTTCAGAAGTCCTGGCTGCTGCATGTGAAGCTGACACTTATTTGAGGCAACAGCGCCCCCTACCTGAGGAACTCGTGAATGCCGGTCTCGCTGAAGGATCCTCTGAGCAGAGCGAACTTCATCTTCCGCGTGTTGATGGCCGCCATGGCGGGATAGCCGAACCCGCCGATGCCCAGAGAGGACTCCAGGTCCATCTGAGCGCCGGCCTCAGTCCACAGCCAGCTGGAGGACGCAGCCAAAGACACAGGGTGAGAGTCCCTTCTCAACACTAGGTCGTCGGACAACGTGACTTTTCTCACCCCCACAGCTTCTTCTTGTACTTCTCAGCCATTTTCATCATCACGTCCAGGTAACTGTTCCTCCCTGATGCACCTGTGAGAGGCGGAGCGCAGGTGAGCTTCATTCATTCATTCATCTTGAAATAGTTCAGATGAAAGAGGCATGTGTGTACCTGTGTCAAGGATGTGCGGCAGGACGGCAATAATACACAGCTGACTGTCCTCACAGGCTTTCGTCAGGACGTCTTCGCTGAGAATCTGAGAGACAAAACACGAGGCTCAGCTTCAAAGCAAGTGGCATGTCGCCACGGTAACCTTGAGCAACAACCATATGGATTTATTCCATTCGACACAGACCTCCAGCAGCTCAGGGGGCGGGGCGTTGTCAGAGTAGAGGTCCATGGCTCGCTCAACGATGCCGGCGCGGGAGCGGCTGCCGTCGTAGTCCTCGGGCTCCTGGCCTTTACGGAAAATCTTGATGGTGGGAAAACCTCGGATCTGAACGGAGGGTGAAAATGTAATGATTCAAATATGGGATAGACCATTGTGTCACGACTCTAAATAACAAGCTCATTTCATGAAGTTTTTTTTTTTAACTTTTGAATGTAAAAATACCCAACTACACCAAACTAGGAAATGTGCTCCTTAGTTAAGATCAGAGGGATCAGTTGAAACCCACCCCGTAGCGGCCGGACACGCCTTGATGTACGGTGGCGTCCACGGCTCCCAGACGAACTTTCCCCTTGGTCTGCTCTTTGACGGTGGTTGCGGCGGCCGCCCACTCAGGCTCCAGGCTGCGCAACAAAACAGAGGGTTCATTTTGTTTTTCTGTAGTTACCTGAAGCTTAAAATAAAAATCAGAAACTCACTTCTTGCAGTGTCCACACCAGGGGGCGAAGAACTCCACCAGCCAGACGTCGTCGCTGTCCAGAACCATCCTATCGAAGTTGTCGTCAGTGAGCTCCACCACGTCGCTCTTACCGCCGCCACTGCTGCCGCCGCTCTGCTGGATTCAGACGGTTTTATTAAGCGATGCTTCAGTGATGATGCGAAGCAGCTCCAAGAATACAAAGAAGTGGCTTGCTCAGATGATCGCAACTGGCCAGCCACTGAGGCAGGTTTTAAGCACCAGGAATCCCAGTCATACAATGAACAGCAAAAGTTTGTTCATGAATCCAGCCTTTGAATTGGTCAGTAAGATGCTGCCTTCTCCTCATGGACAAGCCAAAAAGGAGGGTCAGCAGAATTGCTCAGGTTCGTAAATGGAAGTGAGTGAACACTGCTCTTGAACATGTGAGTAAAGCTACTTTTCCAAGCATTTTAGTTGCAGATCACCAAGATCGAGTGTTCGACTTGTGTCCTCACTAGGGGTGGGATTTGATTAAAAAAAAAAAAAATCTAGTTAGAGAATTTGTGGTTAATTAACCTCAATTAACTCGCAGTTTACTGGTATAAGAATATTTGCCACAAGAAGCCACATTTTCAATTTCAATGAATTTGGTATATTACTGAATCAAACAACAAAATATTGTTTAGTTTGCATCAGTTTGACAATAGCACAATAAATCACGATGTTGGCTATATTCAAGTTTTTATATCACCTTATTTCAACTAAAACTGTTTTATAATGTCTTGAAAATATTTGTAAAAGAATTTCAAGTACATTCATAGTAGTGGAAACCCTGGTCATTGTGTGGTGAAAAACATCCCTGAGCAAAAGCAAACAGAAGCTTTTGTTCAGGGATTCCTCCATGTTTGTTGTTGTTGTTATCATCCGAGCTGCCACGTGTCTTGTGCATCAGTGTGATCAGTGGACCAGCAACTCCTGCACTTACAAAGGTTCCCTGTTGTCTGGAGAGCAAACTGTTCAATTAAATTAAATTATCGTAATTAACTTGTTAAAGTCCCACCACTAGTCCTCACCTGTTTGTAGCCGGAGCTGCCGGACTTGCCGCTCAGTCTCTCTTTGACCAGAGAGCGCAGCGCGTTCATGGCTCCATCCACGATGGCCTGGCTGCTGCGTCCGCCTGCAGGATGAACCAGCACGGTTAAAATGGTCAGTGTGCGCCACAGCATTATAACACAAAACTGAGCAGGGAATTCAGCTGAGCATCACAACTCACAAACCAAAACTAAAATGATGCAAATGTGCTTCAGTAGCACACAAATAACTAAATGCTAGCTACAAGGAAGTGCTTTAAAGGTGCAGTCATGTGACTCCACAACAGATGCTGGTGTTCCCAGACGTTTGTAATAAAGCCATAATAAACAATTACACAGCACTAAAGCGGCACACATCACATGACAAACCTGGTACTGCACCCATCCGTCCTACCTTGATAGTCCTCTGGCTGGTTCTTGTTGGCACCAAAGATCTTGATGGTCGGAAACCCTCTGACCCCAAACTGACCTCCCAGGGACTTGTGCTCATCGGCATTGACTGCGCCAACCTTGACGATTCCCTGATAGAGCACATGCACGTTCATTTCACGTCCGGCGTGACAACTACTTCAGTAAACTTCACTGACTCACAACAGCATGGCCAGCAACAATTGTGACACAGAGTTGTGAGTATAACTAACAAGACGGTGGGACTCATTACATTGTTAGAACATGGTTTCACTCAAGTGAAGTGAGGAAAGTGTTCTGTTACCTTGAGGGCCGTGGCTGCCTTCTTCCAGTCAGGTGTGAGTTTTTGACAGTGGCCACACCTGCGATACAAGAGACAGGATTTTGACATGACCAGTAGTTTTAACAGTTTGAGCCCTCATGTTTCAGTGTGACCTGGCACCAGGTATCTCATTGAGTAAACAGGATCTGCCCTTCTTTGGCTTCATCTCTTGACTCCACGATGACGGATGAGAACCAACACAGACCTTCACATTGTTCTCTTCAGGTCTCACCGTGGTCATCTCTTCACTATCCAAAGTCACTATCTTTCTCAAGGATGCTTCTGTTGCCACGAGTGAACTACAACTACCATTCCAAGCTGACATCTTCTCAGTTGGATTGACAGTAGAATAGTTCTCTGGGTTCGTCCTGAGACACTTCCACGGACTCACCAGGGAGCGTAGAACTCCACCAGCCACAAGCTGTCACTCTGGATGACCTCTCTGTTGAAGTTGGACGGGTTCAGTTCGACAACATCGTCGCTGGAGGAGTACATGGCTCGGACCGACAGCACCAGGCAACTGCCCAGCACTCCTGCAAACCACAGCCATTTAGCACCGGCCCACAGCACAACATCAGACTTTCAGCACTTAAAACGCACATGGCAGTCGTTTAGGATCAATAAATAATAGTTGAAATGGTAAAGTCAGACGAGGTTAATTGATCATTTCAAAGATAACAAAGGCCTGTCAGGTTCAGTTAGCAGGCGCAGCTAACTCAACAGGCAACCACAAACCACTCTCTTCGAGACGATTAACAACAGAGTCTTTGCTCTCAAAGGTAGACAACACTTTCAAACTCACCTAAAAGTAAAGGTTTCATGCTCACGGTGGTTCTGCTCTCCTCCTCGGCTCCACTCACAACACGCAGGCGACTGGCCGCTGCGCCTCCGCTAAAAAAGACCAGAAGGAAACCTTACCGTGGCCCACGCTGATTGGTCGAGACGCGGCCGTGTCAGCGGCGGACCAATCAGCGTGCGCCGTGTAGTGCCTTAGACCCGGTACCATAAAACAACAGTAAAAGGCGCAACTTGAAATTGTTGCCGTATGATTTGATACGAAGCGTGTTGCATCATGCACGCATTGTTTTATGTTTACGGTAGAAAGTGAAACGTTCGAGTTTAAAGCCTAATCGAATGTGAAGTGTAGTTGTTTATTATAAATCATTATATAATAGTTGTTTATTGTAACTTGGTTTAACTTGTCTATTGCTGGATGCTTCTACTGCTTTACGGGCACAACTTGGTCAACCCATAACAGATACTCCTTTATCAGGAAATAACTCTCAACAGGATGTTTAATGAATGAGGTGTAACTTTTGCATCTGTGGATATTGTCGAACAATACTAATAGTCCTGCTTCATCACCTCATACCACAAGAATAGTTATAGTTTTCTGCTTCCATTGAATGCATTTTAAATCAGTATTTGATTTAATTTTGAGCAAATCATGAGCAAAATATTGTAAAGCTCAAAGTAAAGCTCCTAAATAAATCCGGTTTTTGGGCCAGGGTCTTAAAGTTGACACACTATAATGTTTCTTTCCATAATATTTGATTGTTGTTCGTCACGACAGGCTGCTTTGTCTTTTTTCTTTGAAAGAAAAGTGAAATAATGAATTCCTTTGTGAGAAATTACTCAACAAAGATGATTCCAAATTCTCGAAACCTTTCGTGAATAAACATTATGCTCGCAAAGGCCATCTAAAATTTTAAAGCAGATCGAATAGAAGTGACCGAATAAATAACAAAATAAACTTCGCTAAACTGGATTTAAAGTCACAAAATTAAAGGAACTTCACTTGCATTAAAATTAAATTAAAGCAAGAAATTATTTTTGATTATTCTAAACATAATCAATGTCTGACGAGTGACTATCGATCCGGTCATGAATGAATGAACTGGTGCGTTTTTTCAGCTCCAAAACTCACCACTAGGAAGAGACAAAGTACAGAAGAAAACAGATCTCAATTATCTTTGTGAATTTTCCAAAATGCGTTTAATTTGTTTTTATTTGTGCAGTATATTTCCAATTACTGTCTTAAAAGCGACTGTTTTGTTGTCTTAATTGAGTACTATGTCGGATATAATGAATAGACCGTACAGACTTTATCGCTTATTGGCACAGGATGATGAATTAGACTGCCGTCTCAGTCTTTTAATCGATCAGCTGAGTCCAAACGTCGTTCCTGGTCGAAACTCCCTCGGGGGTTCGTGTCCCTGATTCCCCCGTCTGCTCGCACAGAGCCGATTTTTTTACGATCTGCTGCGCCAAAAGCTGCGTCATGACCACAACACAGACGGAGAGCGACGGCAACACCGACATCTAAAAATAAAAGCCTGTAACGCAATCGGTTGTTGACTCATCCTGCATGTTACATACGAGGAACAGTTGGAAAATAAACTACAGCACCTGGCTAATTTGAATGATTAATGGTTAGGGATTTAAAATAAAATAAAATAAATAGCTGGAAGGGACTAGCGCTATATGAGGAACAAACATGGCAATACGTAATGTATTTGAATATGAGATAATAGAATAAATAATTCAAATAAACATGAATGATTGTATAGGAAAATTCTATGTACTATGTATGTCTACACGTCATATTTGGTATGTGGCAGAAACAAGCTATCTTTGTAAACTTGTAATCGTTAGCATGTTTATGAATGGGATACAAATGATAAATTATGAATACTAATACAAATGAAAAATAATTAATTGAATGTGATTGTTGTCGTTGTTCTCACTGCCAGAACAACCCCGGTGCAGCAGGTTGAACGAGTTTTATTTTGAAACTCGTATCGGAAGCGCTAGCGCTTCACTACATCTTACTTCTCTCCGAGCGCACTTGAACGCCAACTTTCTGAGCGCACAGGCGCACTATTTCCCTCCTAAGACGGCTGTGTTTACTTGAGAGGACTTCGCTGCCTCGTCACATCTCCGGTGCTCCTCCGCAGAACGAAGTGAGCGGAACCTTTGGCGCTTTTACGCGCACCACCGCTGACTTCTGCCGAATTACGCGCAGCGCCGAGGGACCCTCGCTTGTTGTCAGGGTCGGACTTGTTGACAGCAGAATGTGGGGGATGCAGAGGAGTCGGTATGCGGACTGTAACGGCTCAGACGCCAGCGAGGAGACCGAGGTTGTGGTCAACATCGGCGGGGTCAAACAGGTTCTATTCGGGGACGTGTTGAATCGCTTCCCAGACACCCGCCTGGCTGAGCTGACCAAGTGTTCCGTCAAGTCCTCGGAGGAGATCTCATCGCTATGTGATGACTACGACTCGGAGACGGGGGAGTTTTATTTTGACAGAGACCCCGAGGCGTTCAAGTGCATCATCGAGCTCTACTATTACGGAGAGATCCACATCAAAAGAGGGATCTGTCCCATCTGTTTCATGAAGGAGATGGAGTTCTGGAGGATCGGAGCGGATTTCTTGGACGACTGCTGCAAGTGCCAGCTGAAGGAGGTGCAGGACGAACTTGCAGAGATTGCGGAGAAAGTGAAAACTATCCTGGTGGACAGAGAGGGGGACCCCAGCGCGGGTCGGTGGCAGCGGTTCCAGATGTGCCTGTGGCGGCTGATGGAGAAGCCGGAGTCCTCGCTCCCCGCGCACATCATCGCCATTGTCTCCTTCATCTTCATCCTGGTCTCCTCCGTGGTCATGTGTGTGGGGACCATCCCGGACCTGCAGGTGGAGGACTCGGAGGGGAACCTGGTGGAGCACCCGACTCTGGAGGTGATCGAGACTGTGTGTATCGGGTGGTTCACCATCGAGTACACGCTGCGTCTCATCTCCGCCCCCAACAAAGTGAAATTCATGTTGGCCTTCATGAACATCGTGGACTTTATGGCCATCATGCCCTTCTTCGTGGTGCTGATTCTGACCTCGTTCGGCGCTGGCGTGATGGAGCTGGCCAACGTGCAGCAGGCGGTGCAGGCTTTGCGCATTATGCGCATTGCGCGCATCTTCAAGCTGGCGCGTCATTCCTCCGGACTCCAGACGCTGACATCCGCCCTTAAGAGCAGCTTCAAAGAACTGGGTCTGCTCCTCATGTACATGGGGGTGGGGGTGTTCCTGTTCTCCGCTCTGGGCTACACCATGGAGCAGAACCACCCGGAGACCCTCTTCACCAGCATCCCTCAGTCTTTCTGGTGGGCTGTGATCACCATGACCACCGTGGGCTACGGAGACGTGTACCCCAAGACCACTCTAGGTCGCTGCAACGCGGCCATCAGCTTCTTGTGCGGGGTGATCGCTATCGCGCTGCCCATCCATCCCATCATAAACAACTTCGTCCTGTTCTACAACAAGCAACAGGTGCTGGAGACCGCGGCCAAGCATGAGATCGAGCTGATGGCGCTGCGCTCCGAGGACGCTCAGCTCGAGTCCAGCCCGCACAAACACGCCTGTTGCGCGGGTGTGTGGGACCACAGCGCGGCTCCCGGACGCAGCGATGCGTTCGTTCCGCTGCTGAAGGACCCCAAGGCGGGGGCGGGGCTGCAGACCCCCAGCATGGACAGGAGCTTTGAGAGCACTGCTGAGGTCTCCGAGTACTCCATGTCATGAACCCGTTTCATCCAATAGGAAAAATCCTCATGAACCTCCATACATGTGGCCCGTCCGAGACTTGTGGGCGCCCCGGGAAGGACACTTTAGGGGGGTCAGTAACAGAACAGGGAAACAGCCGGGGATCATCTGGACTTCAACAATCTTTGTTATTTAATGAGAAAATGGCAGAAAAACAAACAAAAAAATCCTTGCTTTATTACCCCCAAAAAGATGTAGAAATAATTACATTCAATTTCTTCCTCTGATTGAGAGGTAACTCATTTAAGTGCAGCAGTGAAGCTCCCAGGCACAAACATTATTCAAAATTTGAATCGATGCTTTATCTAAATAGATGTACTGGATCATTCTGCATTGCAGAGAAATAAATCTAAATTTTTAAGCCAAAGCAATCTGCACAATCTGAGTTAAAACTTTGGTGTTTGTTGCGTGGAAGGCTGAAGTACGAGTCCATTATATGTTATGTTTGAATGAATCACTGTGTGGAATAACTGTAGTTGAAGTGGCTGCCATATAATGACTCACTTAAATGATGCGGAAAGTCGCGTCATGTTGTTCTGAAGGAGACTAAAACAAGTCTCTTTGATGTGACAGCCTGGCCTTAAAAAGCTTGGCAGCTTGTTTAATAAAGCAGTTAGTTTAATGGGAGTTCATGCAGGTGCCAACCCCCCAGTTTTGAAGTAAAGTTTGAACTAAAAGATATGCTGAGTGTAAATACTGCATGTGCTTTCAGGTTATCTCTCAAATGGTTTCCTTCCAGAATGCATGGAGTCGACTGGACCAGCATGGTTGATTGACAGATGGTGCCCGTCAGACAGTAAAGGGGCTCATATTGAACCCTTGGAGACGAAGTGTGGCCCCAAAGAGTCTGTGTACGGCCCTGTCGTATAAGTGTTTTGTAACTGTCTGAGTCAACAAGCCTCCAACAAACATGGCCAATCTGTCCAACTAAATGTGACTTAATAAATGGAGGCGACACTCATCGATGCTGTGTGACTGAAATGTTGCCTTTGCCTCAAAGACAGGTCGGACTGGAACCAGCAACTGCAGGTGGTGATAATAACCGACAACTTGGTCACCGTGATGAGGAACATTTTTCAGCTCAATGAAAGTTCTTTATGTCATTTTGGACAAATAAAAACATCAGACCAGACACTGACTGTAAAAGCAGTTTTGAAGTGTAGAAGCGAATTACTTAAAATGGACGCTTGTGACGCCACCGCAGCACTGAGTCTTGCCATTGAGCTCAGACTGACAGGACAAATATACAAACTCAGCTTTATTGTATTATGACAAATGCAGGTTTTTGTGATACTCATGGTGCTTGGATTTATTTATTTTTTTGACCGAAATGTACTGCAATTTTTTCTGTAGCTCAAAGTGTGACAAGAATCTATTAATACAACTGAACATTAAGACAAATCAAAATACTACAGTAAATGTTATACCTGTTTGTGACATCATTATCTGTTACTAATCTTATATTTATCCTAAAACGTCTTAGGTATGACTTGTTTCACAGGATAGATTTTGATATATCATTGTTGAGTGACATAATAAACATGAATAAAAATAAAAATAAAAATAAAAATAAAAATAAAAATAAAAATAAAAATAAAAATAAAAATAAAAATAAAAATAAAAATAAAAATAAAAATAAAAATAAAAATAATTGCATAGATCAAGAACCTCCAAAAACTTCACCAGGGCCACAACTGGCCCCCAGGCCAGACTTGGACCACACCTGTGTGATGGATTTCTCGATACAAGTTACGTTTAACTTGATTCATCTTCGGCTCAACTTCAGACAAGAGTTGTGAGAATGCTAAGAAAACAAGGCTTTTAATGTGCCAGTCATGATCAGCACAAAGAAAACAGCCAGAGAAGAGGCACATTAATACATTTCCGATGCATCAGACATCACCTCAGAGTGGGAGCTTCGCTGTAATGAGGCTTTTAAGAGTCTGAAAGGTCTCAGAGGCTTTTTGTTCAATAGCAGAGGTTAAAAGGAAAAAACTATCGATGGAAGCAGCGAATCTTTGCGTCCTGATCGCGACCTCATGCTCACATCTTTACTGCGGCGGGTCATGTGTGTGTGTGTGTAACGTTGAGTCGAGCCTGGAACAACTCGACTGGAACGTATGAAGGAGCCCAGAGTGAGAAATGAAAAATGTCAAATATTTCTACGGCACCAATGCAAAGAAAACTATATGAAAAGTTTTTAAATTGTGTACATCTTCAGATTGTGAAGCACTTTTGCTGCCAAAACATGCGAAGGGTTTGTGGACTCGTGTACAGGTGCCACAAAAGTGAAGCCGCTAGCTTTGCAAAAATCCAATAAACAAGAGGAAAACCAACACGTGTGTGTGTGTGTGTGCTGAGTGCCCGCTATAGTCAGAGTGACGCGCCTGTGCTCTCGTCGGCATCCGTGCCATTTCGGTAACTGACACTGCGAGAATATTGGCTGAACATGTGCGATATAAACTGCATGAGCGAGATTGTTGAAACGGCGTCAGAGCCGACGGCAGTCTGGATCATGTGACACAGATCCGGTCACCTCAGGTCACGTCCCGAAAATGGAGCTGAGTACTGCCACGCTCCATCTGGACCAGCAGACTGACGAATCTCGCTTTAGTGGCGGCAAAAGTCGGCGAGCAGATGGAAGTACAGCTCCTCGTGTGTGTCTGCAGGGAACAGCAGTTTCCATGTCCAAGCATGTGTCCATATGATATGGATTTTTTCGGGTGGGAGGGATGTTCTTTCCGACCAGCTCTTCACTGAGAAATGACATTTGGGATTCAAACGCTTTCACACCTTCAGGGGCTGACATTTGATGCACCGCTGGAGCCGTCACATTCAGACACACAGAGTGAGCTGCAACGTCACCTCGCCTGGCTTGTTACTTGTATAGTTACTCACTAATACATACTGGGCTGTTAAACCAATGAGCGCGAAATAACATCTTGTAATTCAGTGTTGCCACATCAGTGACGCCAATAGTTGTGATGTCCTGTCCTTACACATCTGTGTCATAGAATATTATCGTCTAACAACACAGTACTTATTCCCTAGACCAGACCTGGGCAAAGTGCGGCCTGGGGGCCAAAACCAGTCCTTTGACTGCATTTATGTGGCCCTCTATGAAACTGACATTGTTGTTGTCTCACATATGAGCCTCACACATATCATATCACATATGATGTCATCACTTGATTTATATTTTCAATTTTCTCTTACCCTCCTCCTAATACAGAACCTGGCTCCATGTACGAGTGTGTGTGGGTTTTTTTTTTTTTTTTTTTTTTAACTCACTTTATAGGGACCAATTCATGACAAAACACTATCTTTGTGAAAATCATGTCACTTTGTGAGGTCATCTGGCTGGACCCCAGGTGGTTAAGCCTCTGTTTGAGGATGAAGACTTTGAAATAACAGGGTTATTATAAATGGGTTTCAGTTTAGTTTAGAGTCCTGGTTAAGGTTAGCCATGTGTTTTGGATAGGTAGGATTAGGGTGAGAGGCTGGGGAAAGGGTTATGTAATGAGAAACCTCACAATGTCTGCGCAAGAATAGAAATAAAATTGTCTGTGTTACAGAGGAGGTCACCTGAGTTCCCCCCACAAGATGAACACTTGTGTATTTCAGCACTGAATCAGGCCCGAAAACAAACACCTCCAAAGCTTTGTTTTGCAGGTCAAAAGCTTAGGGTCGTTGTAAAAGATTAGAGGTCAAATGACGTTTCCACCTGAAAGTATGACATCACAATCCAGCTCTGGTGGGCAGTACGCTTTGCCATTCTCCATTGTGACACAGTCTAAGTGATGGAAAGCAGGTGACTGACCACTGCCCAAACAAACGCTCGCTGCTGACAAACTGCTTCTCCGATCTGAAAAAGCTTTGGATTGTTAGAAAGAAGAAAGCTTCATCTGCAGTGGAAAAATGTGTTATTTGGATTCTCCCCCCAACAGGTGCGTGCCATGCTCACAAAGTCGCACACAATGTTGTGGGCTTGCTAGCACACTGTATCACAGCTGTGTGATACAGCTTTGACGTCATGCCGTGTTATTACCGTGTCATTACATCTCAGTTTGGCAAGGCTGGAGCCAAAAATAAAGGCGAGACTGAATATTTGGTCGGTCAGGTGCTGACACACCGCGTCACACAGCGCCGCGTCATTTCACTTTTAATCACCAGCTTCTCCTTTACAAGTCTGACAGAAGGATCAGGAAGGAGGTCGGCGAGGACTCAACAGGTTTCCCTCCCACACGGCAGGACTCTGCTATCTCTGTGTCCAGCAGCCGCCGGGCCTTTGTGCGCTCTGACAGGTGGAGCTGGAATGTCAAAAGCAGTATTGTCTGACAGAACAATCCTGCAGTCGCACGTGCAAATACACGCCAGTCTTCAAATATATCTATATATTTATTTATATAGATATGAAAAACAGACTCGGCAGCTCAGACAAACATCGCCGTCCTGGCGGCCGCCCACATGCGAGGCTGTGGATAATTGTATGCACACACGCACGCCGTCTACCCGCAGCCATGTGTGATCTACTCCACAGCGACCTGCTGGCTAATCACCATTTTTTACGCCCACGTCGCGGTCATCTGTGGCACCGAGTGGGCGTTTAAGATAAGAGGACTTTCTGGGCTTTTACACAAAACTGCTGCTCGTTATTCCTTCAGGAGGATGGTGATGAAAATGGCCGCTAATGGTTTTTAGCCAAATTATCAGACGCTCACAGGGGAGAACTCAACTAGTTAGACCGCGTCATTGCAACAGGTTCTGCTTTGGTTTATAATATTTGGGCCTTTTTTTCAGTTGTGATGTCCTGTCCTTACACAGCTGAGTCAAAGAATATTATCGTCTAACAACGCAGTAGTTATTCCCTAGATCAGACATGGGCAAAGTGCGGCCCGGGGGCCAAAAGCAGCCCTTTGACTATATTGATGTGGCCCTCCGGAGTCAGAGTAAAACTATAAAACCTACATTGTTGTTGTCTCTGACATTTTTGTCTTGTGCACATTATTTTTGGTTATTATGATGCAACTGAAACATAACTTTCTCATTTGACTATTTTTTTTAAGTATTTCTTGTCCCTTAAAATACATCAGAATTGAACTTCTTTTTTTACTTAAATGAATTGAATTTTAGCAAATAATTCAGTAATTTTAATGCACTCACTTGAGACCAATTATTGGAAGGTAAAAAAAAAACCCAAAGATGAATTGGAATTTTTGAAAAGTTAATGGTGAACTTCACAAAAAACATGATAGAAATAAAATAGTATTATTATTAATAATAATAAGTATAAGTCATATAATAATAGTCATATTTATCTAAATAATGAATGAGAATAACTTATTAATTAAAAGTGAGAAAAAATCAAGAAGTCAAAATGTATGTATGTATATGCATAAATATGTATAAACATATATTTACATATAATATTATATATCATAAACATTACCTATATATACAAAATAAATATAAATAAATAATAAAAATATCTTTAAATTCTATTTTACTGAATGAATCCAACTTCTTAGAGCAGCCGACAAACACGAGCTCAGTGTTTGCTGAGCATTGCGGCAGTGAAAGTGTCGACTGGCCACAGAAGCTCAGCACTTCCACCAATCTAATAGTTTATTCTGAGAGTGTCAAAATATCGGCAACAACAAACAAATAAGAAGATGCGGCCGAGGGCTTGGCGGGGTCTTGCTGCAGTGTCTCTCTTGTTAATGCTGCATAGTAACAGGAAGTCTGGACCGCGGCTTCTCATCTAAAAATAGTGGATTCATACTTCTTTGAGTTAAAAATTCAACGAAAACATTTGTACAATGATGTGATGTGCAGCGAGTGAGCAGGGAAAATCACTCTCTCAAATCAAATAACATGAAAAATCAAAGGCGTGAAAACCTCAGGAGGGACTCCAGCTCCACATAAAAGCGCCCGCTCAGGTAATATCTCGCCTCCAACGGCACAAATGGGATGTTTAATGGTTTCAAGAGAAGATGGTCAAACACTCATTTGAATGAGAATGTAGATGCATAATTCTCCAGCTTTAGCATCCCCCCGAGCTCCATCGATGTTCGGGGGATGTTTCCATCCTGAGACAGCAGAGGTAATCTGTGGAAGAAGACAGAACAATGGGCTCCTCTCCGTTCGATTCAACATTTAAAACTCGGCGTGGTGCAGCTATTTCAGAGGGAAGTGCCTGACGGTAATTGCATGAATTAGATTTGACCTTTCGCAAAACGCTCCGAAAAGACTTCCTGTTATTAACATGAACAGAAACTTGTGATTGGAAATGCTTTCAGAATTGTTTCGTGGGATCCATGCAGCAGCCGGGCAGCAGAAGATGAACGGACCTGTGCGCAACATGAACCAGGAGAGATTGAGTGAAGCTGCCAGATGCATCATTGCTGTTGTTGCTGTTGTGTTGCAGCGCGACTTAGGGACAAGGGGTTTCGGAAGAAGGATGTGGACTGGGAGCTGGTGATCAGTGAGCGTGTCATGCAGTGGAGATGGACTTGGACAAAGGCGAAGAGAGGACAAAATAAATGTCAGTTGAAGTTGATGCCAAGAGAACCAATATCATGTTCCAGAAAAAATGACCAGAAGTTTTACGGTCTCACTGACAGCTCGCTTCGTCTGCGGGAGCTAGAAACATTTATTTGTCATCGCAAGGCTTCTAACAACCAGAAACAACACTACAGAGGACAAATATTTGCAATGGGTGTTATCACAGGGGGCGCCGATGGCGAGTTCCTGGTGCACTTGGAACTGGGGATTTTTTCGGATTTCCGTGTCCAAGTGAAATCACGTCAACTCAGAGTCGGCAATCCAAGGACGAAGGACGCAGCACAATTAACCCTGATGAAGGGCCACATTCGGCCCACAAGCCGCACCATGAACACGCTACACAAGGCATCCTGTCGCTCCCTTTGTCAGAAATTTAGCACCAAAAAACTACATTCTGGAACTTGCTGACTCAGACAGGCTCAATGAAGTGCCATAAGAAGGTCATGTTCATGTTGCTGATGATGCTTCTCTGTTTGTCCTGCTGCCATGGCAACAGTATATTCAACTTAATTTTATTTTTCTTTCCTCATATTGACTTGGTGTAAAACGCTCTTCTGTGAAAGACTCATTCTTCCTTTTGAAGCTGGGGTTGAAGCTCCAAACACCTCCAGGTCAGCAGAGACGCACAGAGTGAATCCACTTCTGCCGCTTAAATGGTGCCTCAGCAGGGCCAACTTTCTTCAGAAGAATATTTTCTTTTTTATGGTTTAATTCTCTTGACGGGAGGAGAACTCACTCAACTGTCAGTAAAATTGGAGTCACACGCTCAGGTGTATTTATTCCATCATCAGGATGGATGGAAAGTGACTTTTAGACAACGCTAAATTTAGATTTACTGGAGGGGGACGTTTGATGAGCCTCAGCATAAAGCTTTGGGAAAGTGACGGTACAACTTTGGTAGAGCTTTTTGGTGCCAGCAGAACAGCGCTCCAACTCTCACCTCTGGTCGCCAGCTGATCGGAGAAACAAGAATCAGAAAGTAGAAACACACCACCTCCATATCAAGAGAAGCCAGCCAACAAGATTCCACAGTGAGCTGTTGGGAGGAGGCCCTGGGTCAGACCCAGGACATGCTGCAGGAAGAGGAGGTCTCTGGAGAGAAGAAAGTCTGGACCTCTTTACTTCAGCTGCTTCCACCAAGACCCGCAATAGAAGCAGACTTACATAACTGGATGCAAGACTTTTATTTTATTTCTAAAAACAAATATCTCATTATATGCACATGCTTTACATTCTTATTTTATTCGTGAGTTCTATTAAAATAAAAATAAAATTAAAAAAGTAGCCCCCATTAAGGCCCATAAAGATTTTAAATAGAATTTAGACTTTCATGTCGGAAAGTTCTGGACACATTTCGTTCGCTTATTGTTGAAGTTCAAAGTCGCCACGCAAACGCTTGTGTTAAAGATCACACTCCTTTATTCCTTTATTCTTGACATTTGCAGACAAGAACTTCCTCAAAAGAGCTGAGAAGCTTTGATCAGTCCTCCACAGCCTTCTCCTACACGTGAGAGCTTCACCCTCCGACCGCTTCAAACGCCGCTCTTCACAGCTTGTTTCATCTGCTTCACTCTGTCCTCACATACATTTGAGTTTTCCTAAACAGTTTCCATGAGATGTTCGGCTTCTCCACGTGTCATCACTCGCACATTAAACAGAGTTTAAGAACCTCCAGACTTCTCAGCTCCAGACATGATCCTGATGTCATTATTGCGAATATTATGCGAATAACCCCTGAGGGGCCGAGTGATTGATCTGTGATGTCACGGCTGCTCACACATTACCGTCACATGGGACGGAGCATCCTCGTCCCAAAGACACCGACATCATTATGAATTCACCTCCAGGCCTCCTGTTTACGTGACTGAAGCAGAGTGAAGAAGATAAAGGTCATGACACCGATCAGACACTGCTGACAATGGTCTACAAAAAACCCTGATGTACCTAGTTTAAATATAATGTGTTCAAATGGAACATAGAAACCCTGCATTATAATGCTCAATCACTCTCCACTGTTAGTGTCTACCTCGCCCAATTCCCTTAGGACTACTATTCTAATCCCTTCACTGTGTGGAATTATTTGTGTTTTTTTTTGTGTTCAATGAATATTTACCACCTATAATTTACCACTGTCTGGATAAATAGTTGTTGTTCATAGCCTGCTGGACAACAGTGACTGCAAATACACAGCTTTTCAGTAAATTAAAATAAAACTTTCTCGGAAGTTTGGAAGGGATTTGATTTGGTGGTGTTTCTCAGGCTTGTTTGGATCTACGAAGGCAAATAGAGTATCCGTCTTGCTTATAGGAACCAAGAATGAGAAGCAGATTCAAGATAAACTAAATTTATTAATTAAATTTATGAATTTATTATGTTCGCTGTAGTTTGCTGGGGCAGCAAATTAAGGGTAACAGACACTAACAGACTCAACAACCTCATCTACAAAGCTGATGATGTGGTGGGGGTGAAATTGGACGGTTATGGAGAGAAGGATGCTCCTGAAACTAAGGAGCATCCTGGACAACATCACCCACCCTCTAAATCAGCTCCTGGTCCAATACAGAAGCACACAGACCAACAGACTGAGACTACCCATCTCAAAGACAGAGCGCCACAGGAGGTCCTTTCCTGTTATTTTCTGTTCTTGTATCTGCATTTTCTTGCATCTTTTGTACAGCTTTCGCACTTTACAATATTATTTCCTTTTCATTTTATAGTTATATGTTGTGTACAGCCAAAGGCAGCCTTCCGTGTTGCATGTCAATATATCACACCATAGGAGTGAGGGTGGGTTGGCCCAGACAATTAAAGAGACTCACAAAGCTTTAATAATTAACTTCAATGCTGGTTTAAAGTCCAATGAAAATGAGCTTTAAGGATTTGACAGCTGATCCACATGTCACATGACCATTCATCAAACTTACTTTTGGCTAACTTTTGAGAAAGACTGCGGCCGCACCGCAGGGCGTTGTGAATCCTTCGGACAGATCATCTTTGTGTGGGATTTTTCCCTCAGTGTGTCTGTGTGTGCACAGGCCTTTGATCGTGGAGCTTAAAAGAGCTTTTCACCTCGAGCCCTCGCTTTTGTTCTTGACATATTGGCATTCCTGGAGTGCTGATGGCCGCACCGGCGGCCTCTGCTGGAGCCTGTTGTTAAATAAATGCCTGAGCTTAGGACGATTGTTAGTGGAGAGAGAGCATCCCCACCGGCCCTCAGCCTTCTGTTCTGGTGACACATGATCCGCAGTGTTGACCTCTGCGTGCTGTAAATAAGCTTGATGGCTGCGTAACCAAAGAACAGGTGGGAAGTCAGTTATAGGCGCCGGATAAAGCCTCGCTGGATGGAAGGAGACAGACGATAATCCATCTGAGCTCCATGTTTGGTGAAAAGTTGCGGGGAAGGACTCATTGCAGAGATTTAAACGTCACACTGAGATAAAGGACTTTGCCCTTGTGGTAGTGTTCAGGGGTGAATTTCGTCCCCAGGCGTGGTGCGTCCCCAACATGGGTCACCGCCGGGGCTCACTATATAAAAATCGATTCGGGAAAAAAAGGCACAGAGGGGACGAGAATGGGCCGATTTCTTAGAGCAGATAAAGACTGCAGAGGTTGTAGACTGCAGTGGAATACATACATACTCATTAGAGAGCAGGGATGTGCGCACAGTCAGCAGGGAATCGCTACGGCAGGGGGGGAGTGGGGAGCGGCGTCTTTATGGAGGGTCAGTATCCAACAAATGCGAGCCATAATTGGTGTGCTTATAGTAGATGATGAGTTGTGAGCGAGCGAGGACACATGCAGGTCCACACAAGCCACAGACTGGAAGGAAGGTGGTGTGTGTCTTGGAATTCACTCAGAGTTTTGCTTTGATTTAACTTGGAGTTGATTTTTGAAAAGTTCACTGGCTCACTCTCACGGTCGAACCATAGTAGGGAGGGAAGCGAGCGGCTGCCCTTTTCCTGACCTGATCCAGAAGAGTCTGAGCTTCATCCAGTATCTGTGTGGTAAATCTTACCTGCCATCGATCACTGCTCAGAGAGGATCAGGACGTGCTCACAGAGCCGTCTGCGTCTTTGATTCGTACGTGATGAATTCTTTAAGAATATTCCATGACATCACAGGAGCTTGGTGTCTCGAACAGGCTGGGTGGTCAGCCTGAGCAAGCTTTATCGCCCCAGGTGATTTAGTCTGTGATTCGGCTGTTTGACTACAGCTCATTAAAAGGGGGAAAAAATAATACAATCAATGTTTAAATCCCTGACTAATCATTTGGATTTTTCCATTAGTCTGCAGCTTCGTAGATGCTGTTCTTGGCATCTTGTTACACTCCTGTCAGCTTTGTTTTGAATATCGAGTCACTGCTTTTATGTCCTCCTTAATGAGAAAGTGAATGGCAACGCAAATAAAGATAGTGCACAAGTTAAGCTGCTACAAATAGTAGAAGCTGCAGAGCACAAAGACGTCAACATTCAGAACAATACGTCACACCACAAGGCGGCACATCGCGGACCTTTGAGTACAATGTTGCGGCGTCCAAAAAGAACGGTTGTGGTGACATGAAGCTATCGTTCAAGAGTGGAACCTAAGGAGCGCCACCCCATGACCTAACCCCAACCACTTTCTTTTTTTTCCCACACTGAACAGTCCGGAGATGCTATAATTGTCAATAGTTGGTGCCTAAAGAGTGAAAATGGGACAGTGGGCAAACTGAAGAACTGAGATAAGCCCTCTGGACCGTGTTGTGCTACTGCAGTCCTCAATGATTTTCTGTTGCGCACCACGCCAGGAAGAAGTCAAGGTTTCGCACCCCTCCCCAACTCTCCAGCGCCTCTGAAAAAGTATCATTTGTCTACAAAATTATAAGTTCACCTCTGCATGACATTGCCTCCTTGTTAACATTAAAGAAAAGAGAAAAGAAAGTAATGTAGATCAACTTACATTAAAGAATAACTCTATTTACATTGCTTTTGTCTGTAACGGAAAAGACTTTAAGTTTATCAATTTGCTAGAAATTAAAAAAAAAAAGAGTGGTTGTGCAGTAACATTATATTGTATGTTCCCCGAAGTCACATGCACCCCCACCCCACCGGCATCGCTCCGCTGCCCCAAAGGGGCACCTGCTATTTAAGAAGAACTATGCTAGCAAGATAATAAGAGTGAAGAGAGTGTAGGAAATACATTGAAAATATATATGTTAAATTCTAATATAGCAGATTTTCACTTATAGCAGATGGGTCTGGAACATAACTGCCATGATCATGCAGTATGTTTGTCCAACTCTAACCATAAAGTGTAAACTATTTCACCCCAAATGGTTTCACCTGCAGCACAGATATAAGAGCAGTGTGGCACATCACCTGGTTATCGAGTCCATGTCCGAGGCGACCATTACCCACCAGGCTCAGCTTCCCTCTTACAGTCAATTTCCCGCAGGAGCATTTACAAGCACCAATCACACGAGACACAAGCTCCATTCCGCTCTCCATAAGGAGGTGATGCAAACCGGCAGCGGCGCACGCCGTCACCCATGTTCGGGGTGTCGACCGGAACGATGATTTATGAGCCGGGAAATAACACTTACTGGAATTATGAGGAATGGGATTGTGCTTGGAGGTGATAGACTTAAACCAAGCGCTCCCTGCCTGACAAGCTCCAGGTTAGTAAACAGAAGCCTGTCATTGGTGAATGCAGAGTGGTGGAAGGTTGATAAAGGACTCTATCAGGAAGTTTCTTTTTTTTTTCTTTTATGCTAATGCTGTGTGGCTCCTAAAGGCAGCCACAGTGTGACAGGGCCCACGCTCCAGGTAATCTTTTAATGATCCAACATCCACTTTTCATATTCCAGGCTGAGCTCAGCAAACATCAAACACAAGGTGACACAGGGAGAAGTGAAGGTGGCGGAACACGCGGCAGCAGATGTGCGCCAGGACGGACCCGGGTCTTGTTAGAGGGGAAACACGGAGGATTTTTCTGGGTTGTGATTAATGGCAGCAGAAGCCGGGGCTCCTCTTTGAGAAACAAAGACGTTCTGTCCGACAAAAGAAAGGACCTAATTAGCCCTCCAACTATTCACGCTCCTGGACGACGACCATTGTAAAACAAACGCTTCCTTATCTATCTCTCTTAGCGAGTAGTTATTTAAGGCTGCCGGTTTTTCCGTTGGAAACCTCTCATTTGTCATCGCTGTCTCTCTGTGCTGAGAGCTTCTCACCAGCTCAGGAGCGGCAAAATGTCTCTCAGAACTCGCCTTCAAAAGGTTGAAGCAAAACCATCATGACTAGTGAAAGAATGCTAGAATATCAGTCGCACCATCATTGGCTCCTGGTGCTAACGGATGCGTATTGCGATACATGTGCATCCCGAAACGTGGCCTTCAAGGCAATTACTTTACATACATTTATACGAGAACTGTCACGTATTCCCAAAAGGTTTATTGTGTTGCATACTGTATACACGGAACACAAGATGCGCACTGCACAGCAACTAGCAGCTTTCAGAAACATGTCTTATGAATTACAACGATATACATGTAACATCTTACGACCGAGATCGGTTCCGACCAACTGGCACCAAATGCCATTCAAAATAGCCAAGGCGAGGGTTATAGCTGCTACTGTAGTGGTAGACTGCTGTGTGAGAGTGAGGTGCTGCTGCATAGAATTAAAAAAGAAAAAAAGCACCTGCTGGCCGTGGTCGTAAGTACAGGTGGACCTAAGTCGGATGTTACTTGTATTCCGATATCGATATTTTGAACACAGGTCTACAATCCAGAAATCTTTCATGATCACACGAGATAAAACAAAGAAGACATTTTGAAAACGCAATACGCAACATGGGAGTGGACGGGATGATGGAGGTTTTGAGTGTTGTGGGTTTTTTTTACACAGTTTAATGATAGTCTAGTTTTACTAGGTACTTACTACGTTACTAGTTTTACTACTTTCGTCCAGAGGATTATGTTAAAGGATCTTATCACAGAGAAGGTAATTTTTTTTGCCATGCTTGAACAAAAACAGCCAGATTATTATTTTGTATCCTGTTAAACAGAGTGGGATTTTATCTATATAATTCAAAATGCATTTGAAATGTTGTTGGTAGCAATGGGCTCAATTGGACAGTCAGTGGCAGTACTCATACACAGCATACACAGTCGTCTCCAGACCAATGGAGTCCAGGCTCCTTGTGCCGTTACAGTAGCACCATGACAGGAAAGCTAATTGAAATCCCGTCCCATATGTTTGGAATTACCTTGCTAACAGCAGTGAGAACACGACAATATGAGGGTGTCTCCCAAAACACGACTGTCAGTGAGGAATCCAACCACTGCACAGCGGGTCACCTGGATCCATGGTCTGATGCTTCAAAGGGTATTAACATAGGAACATATCTTCATCAGGAACAAAACTACACAAAAAACACTGTGGTTCTTTTGTTGTTCTTACAGGATGGCGGAGCCCTGACACTGCTCTCCTCATTTAGTTTCATTTTCAGCACCACATTATCTTGTAATCAGCAACGATCCAGCGCAATCACGTCTCCATCAGATGAGTCCGAAAGTAATTTTCCAGCACCGAAACCCTGCGACCTTTAACGCATCAGTGTCAGTGTTTGCTGGTCGATGGCGAGAGAGCAGTGACTCTTTCTCTTCTCTGATCCGTGAAACTATCTTTCTTCCCCCCAGATACCAGCATCCCACACAGAGAGCCTGGTTCCAACACAACTTCTCATCTGAAAGCGGAGAAAACTTTTCTGCACGTAACAGACTCTGCCCCCCAGAGGGAGTCTGGAGTCAAAACAGCCATTGCTGACTTCACAAAGTTTTCTATTAAAAACTGGGCTGGTGATTTATTTATTGTATTTTTTACCACCGGAGAAATTTCGGAGGGAAAGAGAATGCAGCAGCAGTGTTGGACATAAATATCCAGTGGGCACCGGGGAAGGTGGGAGCGGCACAAAAAGGCACTGTAGGCTGACTGTAAAGTTGCTGCTGTGATGGCTCAACTACGGGGTTCCCTGGTGCTTCTTCCCTAATCTAATTTGTTCTGGAAAAGTCTTGAATCACATAAAGTTCCAGACTGAAAACTATTTATAGTGTTACCTCGGTTTTTTTACTTATGAAAATGAAACCATGATCGCCAGTGAACCTTGGAGAGTTGGAGAGAACTGTGATTTATCCTCTCTGCTGTGGACACTTAACAATCTTCGCCTCGCTTCCGTGAGTTGCAAATCTAAGGAGGAGTTACAAAATAAAATCGGAGATCGACACCTCTGAGGCTGGAGCGCGCACTCCAGGGTTTGATGTCCTGTTGTGGGCTGGAGCTGGGACAGGGATGAGGCAAGTCTGGGACAGAGCGTTACTTGGTTTATGACTTTGTCACAGCCAAACTGCACAGAAGCGCACATTCAGAGCTGGACACGCACCGGGCACCTCTTCACTTCTGGAGAGACGTCACTCACTCGGCAACCCCTCCCACATGCAGCGGCCACACACATAGAGGAACAGCGCACCTGCAGCAGACACTCTACATTCACTCCTACAAAAGACTATTTTAAGGCTTGGAACTCATTGTTTCTTTTTCCATTCATTGTAATGGGAAAAATCGATTCAGATTTAGAACAAATTGCTTCCCGAATGGCCATCTGGAACGGATTGTGGTCGAGAACCGAGGTACCACTGTATTTCCAAAATGAAAGACGGGATCTCATCACTCCTTGCCATCAGCCATAGCATCTTCTACGTTAGCCTCAGCTAAGTGCCTGACTACAGGATTCCTAACACAGAGTCTGCTGCGACACGGTACATGGACTCAATTGCTCGCGTGAGTTAAGGGTTTAGAGGTTCAAATTTGAAATTTTGTTGTTTTAAAAGTAGTGCCGTTTTGCTTCCTTCCTACTGTAGTTGCTACAACCTTAGCATTCGTGGCATCACATTTGTTAAAGGTGATTTATACTTGAATAAATAAAAAGCTGAATCACATTTTAGCATTCAACTGTGGAGAAAGATTATTCATATTGCTGACTCATCTTGGGAAACATACTTAATATGCTTAGCATTAAAATATAACCATCAAAACAACACATTTCTGATGCAGTATCTTAGCAGTGCATACATATATACAGTGGAATCGGAGCTGTGAATGACATAGTTTAAAATCAGAGATCAGTGAATTCCAGTTAGCGGAGTCAGAGAATAACACAGTGACGTCCTTGAAAGTTATTTTTCCTCGTGACTCGTCTGGATATAAGCAACTAGACAACCCACGGGATGAAGAGGAAATGTGTTTGTTTCTTTTGTTGTACGTTGTTTTTGTACCACGATTCAAAACTTCGACTTCCTGTTTACGTTTGGTCTTGGATTATGTACTTGGAATTGGATTCCTAACTTTTGGACCTACATCAAGAGACGTCAATAAAGTGTTCCAGACACTCAAATATTACAATAAGTTTTTTGTGTGCTTCAGAATCAGAATCAGAATCAGATTTATTGGCATGGTCAGTGGAGATCCCACCAACTGGGAAAGTGCTTTGGAATAAAGTGCTGTCAAATAAAATAAAATAAAATAAAATAAAATAAAATAACAAAGGCTGATAACAAATTCAACAGTCTGACGGCAGAGGGGAAGAAGATGTTCCTGTTCTGTGAAACTTGAAAATGGAGTTAGCTTGAAAAGTTAGTCACAGTGGTTGGATAAAGTGTTCTGACACGCTTGAAATTTGAAAGACTCTCAAATATCAGAATATTTTTTTGTGTGCTTGAAAAGGCGTCTTACAAGAAAAACCAAGTAAATTCTTGACAGTTTCAGTAAGTCAGTTCTCAGCGCCCCCAAAACTTTCCACTACCTCTGTAATATTGCCGCAGCTGGAGTAAATACAGTATGTGTTACACTCCACTTTTATAACTCCTACTTGGATTTGCAACTCACAGACGCGAGGCGAAGATTGTTAAGTCTCCACAGCAGAGAGGATAAATCAAAGTTCTCTCCAACTCTCCAAGGTTCATTGGCGATCATGGTTTCATTTTCATAAGTAACCGCCTCAAGGGAAAGTCATACTTTATAGATTTTTACGAGTTATTAATCACAGTGCATCAGATTGATGGTGATTAAGAGCGGGGCCATGAAGCACGTGGAGACAACACATGATCGATGGGAGCTGGAGAGGAACCCAAAGAAAGAAAGGAGGGGCTCTGAAACACATGGAGAGGAGGTCAGCTGGAAGACTGCGCCACCGTGTTGCCCACTCACACACGCGCCCACGCGTCATTAAAAACAACTGTAATAAAGCTGCAAACTGTGAAGCACAGAACGGTGGTGAAGAAATCCTGTTTGTTTTTGTCTGTGTCTGTATTTACAGCACTCTTGCTGTGGAGTGTATTTTAATAAAGGACAGTCTGTTGTGTGTCGAACGAGGGATGGACGGGATCCAAAAGAGAGGGAGGAGAGCAGCAGTGAAATCCTTGTTATTTGAAGCAGAAAATTATTCACTCCGATGATCAGAAATGGATGTGTTTTTTTAGCTGCCGATTAGCATGTGGTGCTACGTTTAGCTCTATATTAGCATACATAGCATTGTCATGCTAATAAATGCATAAACAACAAAATATATTTTTAAAAAGCAATAAAAATGTGAATGTTTAATCCAAAATAGTTTTGTCAAAGTCATGTTATTAAAATTAGCAACACAAGTTTTAAAACATTCTTTCTATACAGACATGACCTGTATGTTCCCAGATGGGTTTTAATTTTTTTAATAGATCATCAGCTTTATGAGCATTTTTCTTGTGTGACGGAAAAGTATTATTATTATTATTATTATTATTATACATTGTTTATATATTTTTCAATCCTTAGATGGTATTTTTTTCAAGATTTAAAAGACGGAAATAATAGCAATGTTTCCCCCCTCATGGTCTGTTTTTCATGGCTAACTATTATGATGATGTTTTTCAAGTTATTGTTATTATTATTATTAGTAGTAGTGTATGTTGTAATTATTGCTTTGTTTGTGTTGACTCCTTCTGTTGATGTGTTTTTGAATCCTTTATTTATCATGACATTATCTCAGCACGTGTTAAAGACACAACTTGTCTGTTCTCCAGAGCTGCAGGTCCAGAACACAGGACCTCCTGCAAAAACACAACTCTATGTGGGTGGTCACAAATCCACTTCCACAAATACTCAATCTGTCTGTCACAGCTCCAGTGGTTCATCGATAGCAGCAACTGAAAACGTGTGGAGTTTTGGTCGTCTAATAGTCCAAAATTCAGATGCTGTAACTTGTTCTGGGTCAGGAGGATCATCTCAAGTCCGTGGAGACCCTGGAAGATGGTTGCAGGCAGATGGTGGAGGTCATTCTCCTGCAGGAACAGCTGGACAAGTCTCCTGTTGTGGGAGAAGGTGGAAGCATTGAGGGTGCTGAGTTTATTCCCAGAGAGGTTGAGGGTTTCAAGGTGGAGGAGGTTCTTCAGAGAGTCGGGGGGTATCACTCTGAGCTGGTTCTGACTCAAGTCCAGGATCTTGAGATGCTTCAGGTTTTGAAGAAAAGCGTGAGGGAGCTCTGCAAGACGATTCACGGACAAGTCCAGCCAGGTGAGGGCGTTGTTGTCAGAAAACCACTCTGCGTCTAGTTTTTCCATCAAGTTGTTCTTGAGGATCAGACTCCTAAGGGCGGAGTGGTGGAATATGTTCGGTGGAAGACTAACCAGCTGGTTCCCAGTGAGATCCAGAACTTCCAAGCTGGAGACATGTCTCAGGATATCTGCTGGAAGAAGCTTCAGTTTATTGTGGTAGAGCTGAAGGTTCTTCAGCTGAGGAACACCCCTGAGATGACTCGCCGTTATCTCGCTGAGGTTAGTGGACTGGATGGACAGTTCCCTGGTGTCCAGAGGGAGACACTCGGTGGGGAAGTGGGTCAGGGAGGCGTTGGAGCAGCTCACTTCCAGTCCTGAAGTTCCTGAAGAGGAGCACGCACACACAGTTGGACACGGTTCTCCTGTATGGTGGCACGTCTGAGAGGCAGCGCTGAAGGTGAGCAGCAGGAGCAGGAAGTCCATTTTCAACAGGGAGGCGAGGAACCAGACCATGGCTGAGAATTGGAAAACTGAACTTGAGCCGGATTTATATAATGGAGGGACTTTTGTTCCCGTCAGTCAGGACAAGTGTTGCAAGGGACAAACACAGTCGAGCAAACAAACCAGGGTGGTGACGGCGGAGAGTTTTCCAGGGTATTTAAGAAAAGTGCTTTTTTGTTTATTCTTTTGACTCTTGTAGATGTGAAGTCCAAATTATTGCCTCTGCCTCTTTTCCACGAGGTCATGCGGTGGTCTTCTTGCCCTGCAGAAGACTGTGATGGTCAGTTTTCTTTGTTTATTTAAATGTTTTTTTCTTTCCCCGCCTTGGATCAGAATGTTTTGGGGTCCTCCACAAAATAAAATAAAGATAAAAGGTGAATCATTTTTCCTGACACTAGCTGTTTTTATTTATTATGTTACAAGCTTCTTGCCTCCTGTTGGGTTGATTATAATTATGATTATTATTATTTTATTTAACATTTGACAGTACCACACATACATTTTGCCATACACTGACATTTATTTATTTATTTTTATTTTTTGGTGAATCAGACATATCTCTTTCTTTATAAAAAGCAGTTCACCAAAATTATTTTTTAAAATAAAATTTAATAAAAATAATGACAGATTTTTTGGTCTGCTTTGTGGAGCATTTTGAGAAGGTCAAACTCTGAAGAAAAAGGCAGAGACTCCAAACTCAGCTGCCATTTGAAGAGAAACTAGAGTGATATTTTAAATCCCCTCTGATAAAGACTTAGTCAGAAAAAAGAGACTGTTCTCCAAGGCTCCATATTTTAATGTTGACCTTCAAGAGCTCAAATAAACCCGAGCTTTTGGCCACTATATGATGATTACTTCTAAAAGCGCCGCATCAAAGCTCACTTTCTTTCAGTGACTCGACCGCTCGACTCTTCAGAGATTCGGGCTCGGCACACGTGACGGTTTGCCGGAGAAAAACCTTCTCCTTGTTCTCCAGCATCCACTTCCACAGGTACTTCATCGTGCCGCCGCACAGCCAGGGGTTGTTGGTGAGGTCCAGTCCTTCCTCGTCCAGCATCTTCAGCGAGTCCAGCAGACCCACCGGGATGTGGCTCAGCCTGTTGTCGTCCAGACTCAGGAGCTTCAGATGACTGAGCTGTGAGAAGATATCGGCAGGAAGTTGGCTGAGCTTGTTCCGAGCTAGGTACAGGTAGGTCAGGTTGCGGTTGTTGGCGAATACCGACGCGTCCAGCGACTTGAGCTGGTTGTTCTGCAGGTTGAGTCTTTCCAGTTTGGTCAGGGAATCCAGAGACTTTACAGGCAGCATCTCCAGCTGGTTGTTGGACAGGTCCAGGTTCTCCAGGTGTGGCAGCTTCTGAAGCAGCTCCGTGGGCATCTTCTTCAAATGATTCCCAGAGAGATCCAGCCAGGTGAGAGTGCTGTTCTCTGGAAGCCAGTCGGGACTGCCGTCTTCAATCATGTTGTTCTTCAGCACCAAGCTGTGGAGGGCCGCGTGGCTGAAGACCTCCGCTGGCAGGTGGCTCAGCTTGTTGCCGGTCAGATCCAGAACAGTGAGGTGGGGGACGCCGCGGAGCAGGTGAGGGGAGAGGCTGCTCAGCTGGTTGCTGAAGAGGTGAAGCTCCCGCAGCTGAGGGGTGGCGTTCAGGTGCCGCTCCGAGATGGAGCTGATGTTGGTGAACTGGATGGTGAGCATGTGGGTGTTCTCCGGGAGGTCGGAGGGGTATTCGCTCAGGGGGACCTCGTTGCAGACCACCTCGGCCCGTCTCTGGTAGCAAGTGCATGCCGCCGGACACGAGTCGGCTCTCTGTCTGACGCAGACCAACCAGAAGAAGACCACTGAGACCCAAAGGTTCTTCACTGCAAAAGCAAAAGGAAGTCATATTTTATCCAAAATAACAACGTGAGGGAGACCTACTGATGTCGGAGCTCCACAGAGGGATGTTTATTGGCCTCTCAGCAAAGTCCAGCAGCGACTGCAAACTGCCGAGTCGTTTAAAAAGCCCAAATTACTCATTACTCAGAGCAAACAAAGTTGCAACAGACCCGCGGCTGGAGCTGCAGGGACGAGCCGTGGAATAAAGGACATCGATGGAGGCAACCTGAGGCCCTCAGACCCACCACCTGCGTAATACTGAGGGCGAGCCAGCAGGAGGATGTGAGCGGCGCGGCGTCCGATCGTAGCAGATGGGCAACATGATGAAGCATTACATTATGTATGATGGGAGGCAGGAGCTGCAGGCTGCTCTGAAACATTTATTCCAGGCCACTCACGCCAGCAGCTCCTCCAGCACCACAAGTCCATAATCTGCTCCCCAATTCATCAGAGCTGCGAGTGCGCGACAGTTTTTATGGGAACTGTGGGCGGAGCTTGTGCGAGGAGCGTTCGGAATCAGTTCTCATTTTTGAAGCCACTGATGCTAACTATTATCAAACACACTGGGCAACAAGGTTCTCACAAGACCACCATGTTTTACTACCAGAACGAAAAGATAAATGGAAACACAAAAACAAAACAAAATTAGCTTTTACTCCAAGTCGAAAGCAGCTGTACATTTTTCGCTGACTGCGCTAATAATTTTATTTCATCACATTTTTTAAGTGAAATTAACAGGCATTTGAATTCAAATGTTTGATGACGTCAACAGTCACTTTTCAGTGTGAAAGAGAAAAAGGGTGGCAAGCTAGCAATTAGCATCACTAGCAAGATGAATCATGTGAAGTGTGAAGTGAGGGTCAGTGAAGTGAAGTTAACAAATGGCAACATGCTAAAATGGAGGATCCTGGAAGGAGGCCCAGTGACAGGGAGAGGACCAGGATCTGAGCGTCTGCAGAGGACAAGGAAGACGGTCAGGATGAGCAGGTCCGTTCACACGTGTCTCAAGTTGGTCCCTTTGAAAGCAGATCAACATTTGCCATGCTACCGTGTGTCCAAGGTCGGGACTGGATCCTCCCTCACACCACTCCCGGGGACCCAGAATAAGGAATAATGCTCATCAATGTTTGGAGTTTTTGCAATTGTCTTTGTCTGAACTCACTCCTGCTAACAGGCTCACGCTGCTGCCACATTCATTATTCATCTTCCGGGAAGCTTCAGGACACGAGGGCGTAAAACTTCAGTCCCCACGAGAGCCCCCTTTTCCTCGGGACCCCCACTACTTCACTGCTCCGTCAAAGAACTCACAGAACTCTGCTTCCATAATGGATCAGCTGCTTTTGATGCCGTTACATCACTCGGAATTTGGGAATCTTGGACGCAAAGAGGCTTTGGTGAATCATCAGTGGAGCGAGAAGTTTTGAATCAATAATAATGGATTTTAAAAACAATGGGTGTGTTGACTGCCGTGGTGCGAGCTTCACTGCAACAGAGCTTATAGAATCCACATTAAAATGAAATTAAGCTAATCTGAAATGAACGAGAAAATGATAACATAAAAACAAACGTGATGCAACACAAATGTAAAAAATATGTCACAGGTAAACACTTTGTTTATGTTGGTACACATAGAGTCACCTCTCTATTCTTGTCTACTAAAATGACATTTTAGACGGAAGGGATAGCAACCCTACATTGAAAAATATGTGCAACAAAAATGTTGAATCACGCTGAATGTTTTCTGTCATATCATTATCATAGCTCATCGAAGTATTATTATTGTTTGGATTGATCTTCAATTTTGATCCTGAAATTTGATTAAATGTACAAGAAAATAATCATTAATGGAAAATAAACAATAAATCATCAAGAATTGATCCATTTCATGACAGAAAATAAATAAATAAAAACATAATCCAATAATCCAACCTTCTTTTGATTCAATCGTTACAGTAATAGCTCATCTTCTTTATTTTTTATTTTAACTATTATTTCTGTCCAAGATGATTTATATAATAATTTAAAATGTATTAAATAAATATCAAAAAAAATATTTCATATATTTCACATAAACAATTAAATAAATTGAAGGGAGATACTGGCCTCTAAGGACCATTAACAAAGACCTTTTTCATATTTGTTATTGACCAGCTTCGTAATTTGTCACGTTTATGTCAGCTGAATGAAATTGCTGACACAAGCATGTTAAAAAGAGGACCATTATTCAAGCAGAAGGTCAAAAAAAGAAGGTCAATTTGTGTTGAAAATTGAATAAAAAGATGAGGCGGTGATGAATCGACCGTGTCACATGGGCAGGTCGAGCCTCTCTGGCAGCCATGACTGCACTGAATCAGACACAAGTGCCCTCATTCACTCTGGTCCCAGTCAGTTCAGATACGGAGTAAATCTGAAACCGGGTGGTGAGGAACAATCAGACGCCAACCACTTCAGATGAAGAGATTTAATGGAGTCATCATCCAGAGTTGTCTGTTCACATTTAACTCGCCTCGGCAACAAACCATTGGTTAAAACTAGACCTAAAGAGAAGACTGGTGCAGCGCACCTGTCTCACAACACTTCTATGTACAAACACACGACGCAAGTGAGCGTCCATCCCAGCTCACGTAGGAACAAATCAAGGCACTGGATCCTGGTCCATGAATCCACCGGTGTGTATTGATCGGGTCGGCGCCGCCAGGGTTAACTGTGCAGAGAGAGGGAGAGGGAGGGGATGTGAGAATGAGGGAGGCGACACGCAGAGTGGCAGGACATCAAACGCACACCCACACAAAATCCACAAACAATCAACAAGGAAGCAGTCGCACACAATGCAGGAGCGGAATCAAACGCTTCAGAGGGGAAACGTGCATGTGATGTTTCACACCCACTTCAGTCCGTATTCAATTAAGAATCACCCGCAGAATATAGTTCACATTTGTTTATCTGAGCAGCTACTGAAGTGGTCGATCAGCAGGGAATCTATCCCTGTCGCACATGAGGATTGCATCGCCGCCAACTGTCTTTTCTCACACCTCGTGCTGCATTCACTGACCTTGTAAGTGTGACATCTACTACTTTATAATTTGTGTTCAAATACCACTCCAGCTGAAAAGTTACCAAATTCAGAGTTGAACTGAAGACTGAAAAGCTCATGTAAAAAGATAAAAAATCCAGTCACATTTTCAGATTTTATTTTATCCCCATCTTAGATAAGAAAAAAACATTTTTCTTAAATCTTCATTTTAATTTATTTATTATATTAAATACAGAAAAGGCAAACTTTTTTTTTTTACCTTATAAAAGATTAATTATACTTTGTTTATATGGTTTTGTTTTTTGCTTGTAACCTGCACTGCTTCACCAACATCAGGCAACGATAGAAAATTAGAATTTGAGATTAGAGATTATAAAATTAGATGCCAAAATACATGAAATTAATCCAACCTTTTAGCAATTAAATATATATTCTTTATAAAAATGTAACAACGAATTCCATTTCATTCAACAGATTTTATGCACCATTATACTTGAATAATGAACAATTAATATATGTAACTTTTTTTTATATATAATACATTTAAACATAGATCTTTTCATTTGAGAATTCTTAAAGGCAAGCAAAAAAATTGCTGTAAATAATATATTAAAAGTCATTATCAATTTCTATGTTAAAAGATTCTGATGACAATTTTAAAAAGAGATAGCAATAATGATAATAATACTAATAATTAGAAATAATAGTCTATGATGGTGTGGAAGACACAATGATATTCTAACATTATTTATTTTAGAAAAAAAGTTCAAATTAAATTCAGGTCTAACAATTGAGGGTGAATGGGCTTCTCATAAGTTCTTCCCACCAAATCATCACTTTAAGTCCAAAAAGATTTCTCAATTGAATAATGAACGAAGGACGACAACTTGATTTCCAAAAGAAAAAAAAAAAAATCACACGTCCATGCTGTGTTTGGATCAAACTCATGCTCAGTTCCCTCACTCATCTCCTTCAGAAGAAAGAATCATCGTCATCATTGTCGACGTCGTCCAACGACCAACTCCAGTGGCTCAGGCCAAAATCAACCGGCCTGAAACAGCGTGGCCTCAGATTCAGTGCGATTAAGTGCAGTTCACTTCATCACCAAGAGGGGGACACGCAGGAGCGAGCTGCTTGTGTCGGGTTATTAGGAGCGGGCAGGTGAGCAAGGCAGCGCTGCTTCTACTTACAGCCTCCCAGCAAGAGAGAGACGTTAGAATGGTGAGGTCAGAGGTCACAGGTCAGTGCATGATGATGCGCAGGGGACGACTGCTGAGGGACGAGAGCCAGTTAGGTGGTCAGAGTGACAGGAGGAGGTGGTGCAGTTAGTTAGGGGGGGGGCGCTACATCTGCACAAGCTGCAGGAACGAATTACTGAGCCCTGAAACATGTGGCGCCCCACTGATGTGCACACAGCAACCATGTACCTATGTTGCTGCTCGTGTTATCTCACCCCCCGCTGTGGAATAAAAGCCTTTCCACACTAAAAATAACCTGCAGCATTTTGCGCATTTCTAACTAAATTATTCAGTTTTACGAAAGATTTTAATGCACAATAGAACAGGAAAAATGGCAGTTAATGAAGTTGAGTCAAGGAAAATATAAACAACCGATACTCAATAAAGAAATATTAAAATATGGTTTAACAAAAATTATTAGATGTACACATTTAATAATAATAATAATAAAATATCTAGAGCTAATAAGGAAACGCTACAAACAATGATGTGAGACAAACATTTTCATCAGAGTGTCACTCTCACCCTGGCTTGCCCGTCGGTGCGATGATCTTCATGGCTCCACGGTGGGAGGTCAGGCGCGGCGAGGCCTTGGGGGAGGGTCTGGGGGAGGCCCTGGGCGAGGACATGGCTGACTCCTGCGGAGGGCTATGGGCCGCAGACTGCGGGCTGCCCATGGTGGGGTGCTTTCGAGGGATTCGTTTGAGGAGGTGGCTGACCCAACGCTGCTGCTCCTCCCGACTGTTGGTCAGCAGCAGCAGCTCCTTGGCGGTGGACATGTCGTAGTTCACTGTGGAGAGGAAGATAGACGCTCAGCACCGACGCCACAATCAATGAACAATGATCATTTAAGAGTGACTTTGTCCAAAATAATGTTTTTTTAGAATAAAAATCTCATTTTAGTGCACTAGAAATGTGTATTTAAATTCCAAACTGTCTCTGTTAGAACAATGTCTGAAGTGTATTCACACAAAATTGTAATTATTTATTCAATATTATTTATTCGCATTCTTCAAGTCCATTTAAGTCCAGCTCAGTTGTAACATTTGTTATTAAAATGTATAAATAAATAAATAATAATTCAACATACTTGTTAAAAATAACAAATACATGGGCAAATCTTGAGTTGAAGTACAACCTCAACTCTCTTTGAATATAAAAAATGAGCTTTAATTACATAGATGCTCTTTATTGACCCCAAAATGGAAAATTATGAGATTAAGAAGTTAATCAAATATAATAAAAATAAAAATAGATAAAAAATAGATTAAATCTAGACATGTACAAACAAAGCAAACAATTAAGTAGTATTAAAAATATATCACCATTTTGGAAAAACAATACACTGTAATATGAAACAATATAATACCAAAATATAAATAAGATTAATAATACATTTAAAAGTGGGAAATTAACACTATGGTCTAAAAAAATAAAATATATCGCATTACATAGAATTGAAGATTTAAAGTTTATATTTGGTGAATAATTGTGGAAAAGGAAAATAATAAATTATGTGATTAAATGCAATAAACATTAAAATATTATTCAAAACTGGAAGTTCAAAACGCGTATAAATATATTACAATGGAGCATCTGCACTCATGCGTCCTCACAGACGTTTCTATCGCTCTACTTCCACTCAGGAGAGTGGGAGTGCGAGTGTACTGACCCCTGCACGGCACGATGACCTCTTCTTTCCGATCCAGGTGATCTTTGTGGCACTTGGTGTGGCAGCGACGGCACTCGAGCGCCGGCGGCGGTTTGAAGACGTGCCACAGAGGACGGGTGCAGGCTTCGCAGCTGGAGGGGAAGTGATAGAGCGTGAGGATGAACTCGTGACCCTTGTGGCTGATGTAGGCGGGCCGCTCTCCGTGCGGGGTGGGCTCCACCACCACCTCCTGGTCGCGCTTGCTCTCGCCCTCGTTGGCGTACAGGATCTGCGGGAGAACAGAAAAACAAAATGTTACCGGAGGATGTGAAGTGAAAACAGTGAAGCTCCCTGACAGCTCCAGAAAAGCGCTATTTTATTTATGCGACATGTACAAGTGCTCCACCTGGAAGATGCGAGGGATTTCTCGGGCGTCGGCGCGGTACACGTCAGTCTGAGTGACGGGTCGGACGTGGAACAACTTACTGTGGGAGGAAGAGAGACAACCCATCAGTCTCAGTGCAGAGGACAACAGTTGACGGGAACCGCTTCACTGTTGCTGTGCTCTGGGTGTTGGCCAGATGCTATACTGCCTGACCCCCAGGAACCAGTGTCACCAGCAGTTAACCAAGCCTCTCCTCATGAGTCGAGCTCGCTCATGAAAATAAGCAGGAATTTCTGCAGGTGCAAATCTTCACCCCTGAAGAGCCACACTCATATTTACAAAGTGGTGAACCCCACCCACCGACTGCACGTGTCCTGCGAGAAATCATGTCAGTGCCACCAGGTATGAGGCTACTGAACCAGAAACTACAAACAGATCTAAATGTCCCGCTCAATATGACACAGACTCGCAACTGAGACGGCTCTTTAGGTAAATAGTAGGCTTTGGGTGCTATCTCTGCTTCAGATGGTATCAGAAGTAGGATAGATCAATTGATATCAACCTCAACCTTCAGCGCCCGGAGAAGCTGGGAGGTCTGTCTTTTGTGCTAGAGGTACATTATCAATAATTCTTCCACAGTCGCTATGTTGGTTTTGGGGTTTGTTGATGTGACAAACCTTTGACTCTGGGATGCCACCTAGTGGATATATTGGTGAACAGCAATACCAACGTGAAGAAAGCGTAGCAGTATGTGATCAGTGTGTACATTTTAGGATGAAAAGGGAGAATAAATGGGCCAACTCCTCTCAAAGATAATCACAAGGATCATGTTGGTATCACCAATGTCCAGAACGCCCACCGTGGCCTCGTAAAACCTCTTCAGCGATGATGTGCTCTGATTCATTTGTTTGAAATGCGGTCCGGGCGAAGCCCTTTTCTAAATCACTTTGCGATTGAAACTTCCATCTCACTCTGTAATAACCCTAATGGGCTTAATCCTGCGGTTTACAGTCTTTGCACGTTTGAAATACGTTTGACTTTTAAACAGAGGCAGCCCTGACTCTCGCGTTCATACTGCTATGATGATGATAATTACGATAATGGTGATGCTTACGAGAGAGAAACAGAGATAATCACTAGTGCTAATCGAAAACCAGCACTTACAGGCAACCTTTAAATTCGAACTTACAACCACGTTCATCAGCGCAACATGATGTTAGCTTTAGCAAAGCAAGCATCTCAAGCAAAACATTGTTCTCACCTTAGGAAGACTCCTCACAACAACACGCACAGCAGACATGTTCTTACTTGAGAGCATTAGCTGTGATGCTAAAAGCTTGAGTACGGCTCTTAAAAAAAAGAATTATTTTGTATTTAAATGAAGCCTTCCTTACTGAACAATAATAGGACACAACTCTGACTCTTTTTGGGTGAAAACCGTCAACCTCTGTCGCTACCTGGCTATTAGCAGTTATCAGTCAAAGCACAAAGCACCAGCAGCTGCTTCGTTGGCAGAATCGGAGGCTGGCGTGGCAAGAAATGTCCCTTATTTTTCACAAGGAGGGTGCCAACCCGACTCTTCTAGAAGTCCTTCACACTTTGACTTGTATCACTCATCCATTTACAGTGTTCGTCCTAACTTGGTGTCCAAGATGAAGCCATCTTCCAGGACCCAACAAACTTGTGTCCTTATCTTCCTCTTTCAATGTCTTTGTCTGCATTCCTGCCAGCGGAGACTGAACTTCAGATCCACACACTCGGTACAAGCCCAAAGCAGCCGTTGCCTCAGACAGCATTCACATGTGAGATGAGATCATTTAGCCCCCAATAACCTTGTCCTCTACATCTCCATGAACAATGAACTCCAGCTCTCATCTGCCTGATCCTGCTGCCCTTCTGTTCACATGTCCACTAACCTCATTACCCACCTTTAACACACATCCATCCCAGGTTTGAGCAGACAAACAGACAAAACCACAGTGAATCACTCGATGCCAGCTCAGTGTGTGTACTGTATTCCTCCAGACCAAAAGGAACGAAACACCATCTCACGCATAAATGGACTTGTTGCTTGGCAACAACTTGAATTTATTCTGGTTGTCAGTGAGCATAGGTTGGCGTGACTTTGATTCGCTCCACGAAGGGTTAAAACACATTTTTAATTACAGTTAAATATGCAGCTTGGAGCTGCTACTGAGTGGTGATCAGAGAAACTTCCCCACATGACTTGATTATTCATGATTGTCGCTACGCTCATCGTCACAATTATCAACTTCCTCATGAATTATTATTAGCACCTCTGGAGGGCCGAAGTTTTAGCACTGACTAAGAATTGCCAACTCTGACAACTTCCCACCAAACTTTGAGGACAAAAGCATTTTGTAGAGCCGCTGCCTCTCGTGTTTGTGGGTTTGATTTAAGCAGGGAAATGGCAGACGTGCCTGAAAACCCAAGCACCTCGTGGTGGGAAGTAAAAATAAAATATTTATGACAATCAGTTCGTGTTTGGAGGACGGCTCTCACCTCAGAGATGAGAGAAGACTGACAACACACATCTCAGCGTTCGTTTCCCAACTGGCATGAAAAGTGTAAAACCGAACTGCACAGCCTCACTTTTCACTTTGTGATCCTCTTGGGACCGGAGCTTTAGTCTGGGGGGTGCTTTTGAAATTTCCATGCTATCTAGTACATGGCTTTTGCACAAAGACTAAAACAGAACAAATGTTGGCAGTTGGTGTTACTACAATTATTACTACTTTATTACTACTACTATATCAGTATTATTATGTTCACTGTTTTCTTCTTAAAAATTCGATTTATAAATAAAATGTGAGGAATACTGTTATAACACCACAATATGGTGCAAATACTGTACGCTGACAAACCTGTGCAAAGTGCGGCCCTGGGGCCGAATGTGGCCGTCGATAATCTACAAAACGCAATTATGATTTAGATTCTAAATATTACTTGCGAAAACTTCAAGACTTACTTTTCTATTCCCTGATTTTTCTTTACCATTTAATTCATGAATTATTTCAAATTAGTTAGTTAGTTAGTAAGTAATGGCTTTAATTTTGTGTATTGCGTCCCAAAATAAATGAGGAAAATTATTTTCAAGCGTTGTACATTACTCTTAATTGTAATAATAGTTAATACTTAAATAGATAAAACTTGCACATTTATTGATTTACAATGGAAATCTTAAGCTAAAATGTAAGAAGAATGTAAATTATATTATAATCTATTTTAGAACACATGATCTGCATTTTTATTATTTGTTCCATATTTATTTTCTTTTTCTGATATATTTTTAAATAGTCTTTCTTTATATATATACATCTTTTATAATGTTCTGGTTTGATGGTCATGCACAACAGTCCCAGGATATAATATGAAAAAAAAAAAAAAACAAATTCATGCCAATACTTGTGCTTTCATCAACCAGATCGGTTTCACCCCATGACCACTAGATGGTGCCAGATGCAATTTAGGACTGGGGGTGGGGAGCGGGAACAAATTTTGAAGGATTAAAGAATGAAAGTTCTGTCTGCACAGATTGCTCAGAAACGTCTACATTTAAATACCTAGTTTGTGAATCCAGCGCTTGTAAAGGTCATATTGACTTGAAATAACTCACTCGATGTCCAAGGTCATGAAGGGGTTGGCCTGCTCTCGATCCTGCTCGCTGTGGTAGAAGAGGATCTTCCTGCTGCTGACCACCACATACTGCCATACAACAACAATCACAGGTTAGAGAGCGAGAAGGTCAGAGAGTAGCAGCAAACCAGACCACACCTTTCTGTCCCAGCCGAAGCGCTTGGTGTTCTTGGTGGGAAGAGAGATCCACCCCTGCAGCCGGGCCTCTGCTGAGCACAGACAACAGATGGAAAGGTGAACAACTTCCAGTCACCTGGAACACTTGAAAGGCTCTTGACATTTCAGAAATGCGGCAGACATTTTGCTTCCAGGCTTGTGGAATGACTTCTTGTTCAGAGGTAAAGGGCAGGAAGTTCTGGTTCTCAGTTTTAACAATGGAAGCCAGCGGACCATTTATCCAGAGCCGATGGTGCAGAAGGTGGAATTAATATCTAAAAGTGCGGGATAATTTCAAACCTAAGTCAGACACGGCGACTTTGTCAGTTCAAACGTGTCCAGTGACGATAACAGGGGATTTCAGCAGACCTGAATTGAAAAGTCAATTGAAGAGTGAAGCACTTGTTTTGGAGAGTCGCAGAGGAGGTAGACTCAGTCAAGATCACAGGCTTTTTTAAAATCCCTCAAGTGATCAGATTGATTCAGATGAGTGTTTGTTAGGGATTACAAATGAAAAACCAAGCAATGCTGTTAACATGTCAGAGCCACACTCCATAAACTGTTAGTATGGTCAGCATTGAAAACACTATTAACTGTGTTACTACCTCCGACAAGGAGGTTATGAAGGCATTGGTTTGTCTTTTGTGTTCAAAACAACTTGATGGATTTGGATGAACTTTTTGTGTGAAATGGGACAAAGAACGGAATAGAAGAATTTTTCTATTCCGGTGTTCAGTACACAAGCGATACACACTTTCAAGGGCTCCATACTCCCTGGTGGTCTAGGGTTTAGGATTTGGTTCGGGTTCGATTCCCAGTCAGGGAATGACATTTTACTTTTTTAAAGTACTCTTTGTTGGCAGAGGTTTGCGCTCCTCGTGTGCTTTTCTGGTTCAAGGAGATAAGGTCTCGTGAAGCGCCGCCCTAGTGTTCACTGGTTTAAGACAGTCCGAAACAATTGCACATCACACTAGCATGTTAGCAGTAAAACCTAGTAACAGGATGAAATCGACATTTCAATGACACAACTCATCTAGAACTCCCGCCGTTACGCAGGTGAGATCCTTCTATCCTCAATAGAGCCTGAGGACGGGCATTTAAAGTCGTAACTCAAAGCTAATCGATTTCACGTCCTCGGTAGCTCACAGACTGATTGTGCGGCGGCAAAAGTTAAACTAAAAAGGCTCTGCAGCCTCCGCAACAACCATGCCTCCATACTAACTTAAACATTTGGTGTCATCAGCACTGCTCTGTGTGACCGCTCGCTAAGTTGTAGCTAACCGTTGCTACTATCACAATGTCAGGTGACTTTTACCAGCAATAACAATGTTATTGCTCATGGGCTTGTTGTCGTCATTGGAGTACTTGTTGCTTCAGTTACACTACTGTCATTACAACCACATAAATCACCTCATGATCAGATGTGAGCTTCAATTATGTGTAGCATATTCACCGTTTCCATAATTCTATTTGATTTCCTTTCAACGTTATTCTAAAAACTTTCTTCTTCCTGCCTTCTCTCTGTGGTGCAGGTGTGTACAGGTGTTACTGAATTTAAGTGGATTAGACGCAACGTTTTAATTGATTGAGTCTCACTCTCTAAATGAACTCATGCAAAAATGCATGCTCAGGTCAGAAGCATCACTCTGGGGTCGAAACACCATGCAGGGTCACCTGCCGGTTCGGGCTCAGAGGGATGGTAGGTGAGGGCAAGAGGGAGGTGGTCTGGCTCCACCCGAGCCCCGCACTCCTCCTCCTCATCAGAGTCAAAGAGACTTGAGCGCAGGTCGGGCCGCGTGTCGATGCAGACTGATTTGTGTGTGCGCTGGTAGGTGAAGGACATGGACTCGGAGGTCCGTGACTGAGTGATGCGCACTGAGCCAGGAGGAGGAGACGCATGAGGGAGGACAGGCGCTGACAGACAGAGGACAGCTGCAGTGTACCTGGGTAGCCCTCGCTCACGTCCAGGTCGTTGCCGCTGCTGATGCTGGTGGAGTCCAGCGAGTGGATGCTGAGGGAGGTGATCTGACAGCGCAGCTGCTCGATGTCGCTGTCTTTGCTGTCCAGCGCCATCTGCAGCTCCAGGCGGACCTGGTTCTCCTCCGCGATGAGCTGAAGAACAAAAGCAGAGTTGATGTCACAAACTGGACCTCAAACCAGTCACCAGCGAGTGAATGATGTACTGACCGCTTGCATGTCCATCATCTCCTTCTGGTACTTGATGATGGTGGTGTCCAGCTTCTCCCTCTCCTTCCTCAGCTCCTCCTGCAGCCTCCGGTTGTCCTTCTCGATCCTGTGCACCTCCGTGTCAGTCCCCCTGTGGCCGCCCCTCACCGTCTTAGGCCTCCTGTTCATCACCTCCGCCAGCTTGTTGACAGCCTGGGAGAACATCAACTTTAAAAAGTAGCACTCTATATTTGGAAGCCGACAAATAACATCGGCTCTCAGATTCCTTTTCTTGTTATTTCACATGTCTGCATGCGTCAGCGTGCGCTGTCAGACAATGCTGTCAGACAATCACAAGCACTGCGGTTAAAAAAAGACTAAAAGCATTTTGCTGCTTTCCAGACGAGCGTGGGAGTCCAGACTCACCTGGATTTTGAGCGTCCGCTCGTTGTGCACCTGCTTTTCAAAGGAGATTCGGAGAGAGTTCATCTTCTCCTCCTCGTCTCTGGACTTCTGGAGCTCTGAAAAAGGACATTAACCTCCCTTAGAGTTGCTCGGTTCACAAAGGAACTTAATATTGCAGAGTAGAAAATCGTTTTTCCTCATCACATTTTCTCCTCTTTAAATATAATATTTAACAGTTACATTTCCATCTTAACACATTTTTCAATTGCTTTCTCATTCCCATTTCATACTTCTTTTCACCTATTAAGCAGCTTGGACAAGAAATGTCTGTCTTACACCCAGTATTATTTTAACTTTTCCTTATATTATATGTTTTAAATTCCATTTCAATGACTTTCCTTTTTTCCATAAAGAATTCTACTCATTTTTTGGTTCCACTATCTACAATACATCTGAAATTATGAGACTGTTTTGTGTATTTATATTTTAGTTTTACACATCTCAGTGGATGCACGGAGCAGCCACCAAAAACATACAATACTAGTAGTAGTCGACAAATAATTTCCTTACTCTCACACCATGGACTTACCAGACACTGTTTTCTCTTGGTGGCAGCACTTGTTTCACGTTGTTTTCTTGTTGCATTAATATTATTAGAATAGAGTTATACCGCCCTCCCGTCTTTCACTTTACATCATATATATTTATATATAAATATATGTATATACTGAATAACTATTCTTGATACATAGGTTCCTTCCTTTTTTCAAATACACACAGTTTTAGTGCAGATTTTCCCCTCAGAGAATGGTAAATGGTGCAAAGGCCAAACCTGATCTCCACTGGTAACTCACCTTGCTGCAGCCCCTTCAGCTGGTTGTTGAGTTCCTCTTTCTCACTGGCCAAGTTGGCTACATCGACCGTCAGAGTGCGATTGGACTCTTCAAGCTGCGAAGTGTGGACAGACTTTTACACCACACTCGTGTTTATCTTAATTTTTTTACCCTAAACAACTCCCATCCATCCCATTATCAAAGGCAGCGTTCAGGTCCAGGGGACAGCAACTGGATCAAAGAGCCCCACAGACTTCGCTCAGCCTCCTCTAGCTCTTCTGGGGTAACACTGAAGCAGGACAACTTAGAGATGTAGTCTCTCTCACGTGTCCTGGGTCTCCTCCCATATGAATATGCACAACTCAGCGGGCAGGATGTACCCAGAAAAGATGCCACCTCAACTGGCCTCTGTCATAACCAGAACTTGCAAGTGAGAGTAGAAATCTCAACAGTTACCTCATTCTTCACCACAAAACCCCCATACATGAGGCTTGACCCCGTTCTCTAAACCCAATAAACCGGCTGGTGGTCTCACCGAGCTGATGGTGGCCTCCTTATCTCCCAGCTCCAGTTTGTGCCGGACCATCATGTCTTTGATCTCCAGCTCTTTCATGATCTTCTCCTTCTCCAGATCCGAGTACTGCTGCTCGGCGATGGAGCGGGCCAACTGTACCGAGTCCGCCTTGGTCAGACTCTCCTCCAGCTGCTCTGCCAGAGAGTCCCTGCCGAGGGGAAAAAAATGATTCATCTTTTATTAACATTCCCGCTCACAGAATAAACGCTTCAGGCACGACTTCCTGCTGCGAGGAAACACATTCAGCATGGAGGACGTATTTGGATTTTTCATGGATGGACTGCAACACTCATGCTCAGTTCACTCATGGAACTAATCAGCTTATCCAGTCAGTGAAGTTCAAATTGAATAATTCCACTCCTTCTACAGCCAACAGAAATGTCGACACGCTGCCATAACATGACTCATGATATGCTGACATCTTGGATGGGTGTTACAAGTGAATGGAGTCAGATAGTGGCTACAGACCTCTCTTCCCGGTACTCCGCCAGACGCCGCTGTGCCTCTTTGTACTTCTTGTTCTTCTCCTCACGCTCTTCAGTCAACTCTCGGATGTTCGTCTTGTACAGCGTCTGAAGACAGAAGGAGGAAGAAGGAAGCCGTCACTAAAGAGACTATTGGGAAGCCCTGTTCTTCCCAGTCAACTGCAGCAGTATAATAAGTAGTGTGTATATATATATATATATATATATATATATATATATATATATATATATATGTGTATGATAAGCGGTAAAATAATAATGTTAATATACGTTTGAAGAAATAACATTAGCCATTAAGGATAAAAACAATGAGGAAAAGACCACAGTTGGACAAGTTGAATTTTTGATTTTTTTTTTTTTTTTTTATTTACATCTTAAATTTTCATTTTCTCTCTGTCCTGAAAGGCCTGCTTCAATCAAGGCAAAATTAATCTCATGTTAACCAAAACAGAACTTTTTGTCCATATAAAGGCAACATAACGGCCTCCATTTTATTAATACAAATACATGTTTAAATACACTTAGTGGAATGTGTTTCAAGTCGTCTCCACACTCATGACTAGGCGGGTATTTGTGTTAGCTTTTACTTTGCGGTGATATTTATTAGTTTAAAACTAACAGCAGACATTTGCGATGATAATCTCCTGTATTCGTAAGGGTCAAGTTGACAGTACTCTGTCCTGCACAGGTACACGTGTAGCTAAGTGAATAAATGGTGAAGAGACAGAAGTGACGCTCACCACGAAATACTGCTCTGCCTCCAGCAGGTCCTTTAATTCCCTGATCTGGTCATCAGCCTCCTTCTTCTCCCTGAAACAGGACCAGGAATGTGTCCCGCCTGAGCCAACACGCTTTACAGTCGCAGTTGATTTATTAAACCCCACACTCGCATGTGTGAGAGTGTGTGTGTGTGTGTGTGTGTGCCTGACCTGCGCAGCTCCTGGTTCTGTTTCTCCAGAACCTGCTTGGTGTCCAGCAGCAGGTTCAGCTCCTGCTTAAGTTGCTTCTCAGAGGTGGAGAGCACCGACAGCTGCTGGTTCTTCATCTTCAGGTCACTCTGGCTCAGACTCCGCTTGTGGGACTCCTGCTCCAGACGCAGGCTGAGGTTCTTCACCTGCACAAACCCTCAGTGTTACTGCCACAACCTCAGGAGAGGAGCTGAGAGGCATCAGAGCAGCGTGTGTGGGACACTCTTGTAAAAACAGACCTCTTCAGACACTTTGTCTTTTTGGCCCTGCAGCTCCTTCAGCTTGTGCTGAGCCTGCTTGTAGTCGCAGTCCAGCATGGAGTGGTCCTTCTCCAGCTGCAACAGCTTCCCCTCCACCTGCAGCTTCAGGTTCCGCTCGTCCTGCAGGACACACTCCATCTCTGGACAAAAGCAGGGAGGCTGTCGACGTACGCTCCAGCATTGACAAAACAATTCTGAGCCGCCCGGTCACTCGATAGTCGGCACCCAGCCAGGACAGTAAATGTGACGGCCAGACTGTGATGGATTCAGCTGGACACCACCCAGGACTAATTGCAAGCAGTGTTTGTTTCTGATCAATAACATCAATCTGACATTTTACAGTTTGAGTTCTCGGTTCAGCGGGTGTTTCCGAACCTTTCAAAGCCTCAGACTTGGCCTCCTCGATGGACTGGTAGGTGCTGTTTTTGTCAGCGAGCTTGGCTTTAGTGGCCTTGTGTTCCGCCTCCTCCTGCTCCAGGCTCTGCTGGAGAGACTTCAGCTTGAAGGTCAGGTCGATCTCCTGATTGTTCTTCTCCTGGAGGGGAAGAATTGAGTTTTAGCTGTGAGAGAGATTTATTTAACAGTCTCCCTGTCGGGAAGAGGAATATTTCATCATTTCATCTTTCACCTTCGGCATTATTCAAACCTAATTCTGCTCTCAGTCTGACTAGCATTCAGGTTTCATACTACGAACCAATAATTTATACTCAATGAATACAAACATTCAACTAAATATATGCTCTGCTTTTATATCTTTATTCAAGGATACTTATCTATAGTTAATTTGTCCTTGGTTGTTTGGCGGAACTCGCTTCTCAGTAGAGTGTCAGACTGTCACTCTACTGAGTGTGGTCAGCTATTAGCTTGTCGCATTAGCTCACGTCATGTCATGTAGCTAACTCAATTTCACATGGCAAATCATCATTACAAAAAATGTTTGAATCATTATTTTAACAGCACAAATTGAAAGTTTTACAATGTACACGAAGACTGAAGTAAAATATTTGAATAAAAAAATACTGTTCCATAGCACTTTCTACAGATGTTCTCAGACTGCGTTCGAAACATCCAAGAAAACTCATATCAAATGCAACACTGAAACTCAAAGCAGTTTTGGATGGTGGGGGCTCACCATAGCTCCTGAGTGCCACCAGAGAGACAACAACCTGAAGGACAATCCACGTTCAACAATAAAACAAAAACTAGAAAGCAACACGAATCAACAGAATTGTTTGTTAACATTTTTTTCACAAATGTAGCTGAAATCCCAGCACTTTTTGATATGAAATATGTTCTTCCCCGGTCTTAGACGAGACAGTACATAATGATAATACAGCACAATGTCCAACTTCCCAGTACAATTCTGACGTACATTATAGTCCTCCTTTTTAATCCGCTTAGAAAATTTCTGGGCTTCATTTATTCTACTTGAGTCATTTAACTACTCATAACCTCATTTAAATAGGAAAATGTGTAAGAGTTTGATCGCTTCTAACTTAGGTGTAGTTTGGATCCTAATGAAACCACTCGCAATGCTAAATGCTAACACAATTGCGCTGTGTACTAGAGCGAGACACGTCTAAGATCAGGGAATGGAGGTGCCGTGTTCCTTTCACTGATAAAAAAGTGGCAATTTGAAAACTCCCCCTGCACAAAAATTCAAATCTAGTGACACAGACCTCCCTCACTAGCGTTGATGAAACTCACAACCCACCTCTACCCCGACTCCTCCCGCATGATCTATCTGTGTCAACATTCTGCGAGTGAGGCTTTTAGCTGCAGACAAAAGAGTTCCACACTCATATTTTTGACAGATAAGCCTCCAGTTTTCAATGCGGAAGGAGAAGTCAGGTTTGCAGTGCTTAGGTGAGACAGTCCCATAGATCCCACAGATGTTTCTCGTGGATCAACATCTGGACTGGTTTCTGAGCTGGATAAACAAATGAGAATCTCCAGTGTATCCTGGTGAGCCTTATTATTCCAGACAAGTCAAAATATTCACAAGGATGAAGGTCACTTAGCTTCTAAGTGTTGTAATGCTAGTTAAATGAACATTTATGAATGCAAATGTTACGACTTCATGACGGCCATAATAGCAGTAAAATTGACAACTGAACCCGACTCATGTAAATTCCGGCTGCTTGAGAATAAACCTACAGTGTAATGCATTAGAATGGATCTGGGTGGGGGACCGTGGTTCGGCCCTTCAACTGTATTTAAGGGGCCCTCAGTGAAACTGAAAAAAATGTTCACGTAGAACCGTTTAAGTTTCACTTTATATAAAGTGTAAATAAGCTTAAATCATGACACATAATTTTCCCTCAAGGCTCTTTGTCGCCTCACAACAGGCAAAGCGTGTGTTGTGGCACCACAGGACATATTCATGTCGATGCAGTCTGGAGTGTGGGCTACAGAAATATGGAAGCGCAAGGAAAACAAAGTCATACTGTATCGCTCTAATAAAAGCAAAGCAACCAGGAGTCACATTTGAACAGAAATGAGTCCAACCTTGATGAGATCATTCAGCTTCTCCTGTAGCTGCTTCTTCTCCATCTGCGCCGAAGAGAGAGACGACTTCACTGCCTTCATTTCTTCTTCAAGCCCAGAGATGTGTCCTGAAGCAGAGGAAAGCAGGAGCGACAAATATAGAAAGAGTTGAGAAGAGCTGATGAGATTTGTCACTAGCTGACAGTATTAGAATACGACTTGACAGCCAGGTGAGGAACACGGAGCTAACGTAGCACCTACCCAAACAAACACACAGCGCTGAGGCTGGCTTCTCCAGCATCGTATAGATTCCATCATTCATTCACTCACTTTTTCCAAGCTTGGAAAACACACCAACAGGCAGCACCTTTGTTCGAACAGCCCGACCTCAGGCTTCGAGGCATGTCTAAATTTCCAAACAAGATCTCAGAAGAGGCACTGGCTCGGCGGCCGCTGGCTTGGAGAAGCCAGGAATCAGCCTCAGCCATGTGTGAACAGATGTTTCCACGCAGGTTTCCCAGTGTCCCATCCAAGAAACAATTCAAATCTAATGTGCACTCAGGGTTGTTGTGTAACAGCCTCTTCCTGCTGCTAAGTACGAGTCTGTTAGAAAAGACTTGCTGCGATTCTATCAGTCTTCATAAATAAGGTCTCATTTCTGCTGTAATTCTCAGCCTCACCTTGGAGTTCAGAGATGATCTCCGTGCCGAGGTGCTTGTCTCTCCTCTCGGTCTCCACGTCAGCCTGCTTGGCCCTCAGCTGCTTCTCTAGCTCCATCTTGCTGTTCTCCAGCAGGCTGCACTTCTCCTGCATCTCCTTCAAGCTGAGCTCCAGGTTCTGGACTTGTTTCTGGAGGTCAGCTTGCACCTTCTTGAACCTCGCCGCCGTCTCCTGCTCGGCCTGGAGCACGGTGGACACCTCGTCCAGCTGAACACAGTCATGACAGGAAACACACACAGAACATTTTACAGAAGAACAACCTTGTTATAATAATATATTTACAACTATAAATTCTCTTATGCAAATAACATAAAAGGTCATTATATCAGATGACTAAACTCAAACTTTGCCAAACATGTCGTCCATGCCTCACTGAGTCAGAAAATTTGGGGAATTCACTGGAAAAACTCAATTTCAAGTACTTATTTTAAGATACCAACTACATTAAAATTGCAATTCAGTGGGATTAGATTATTCAGAAAACTTGATGTGTATTTTATCTAGCTAGACAGCGAGTTAGACAGATAGATAGCAAGCTACTGAACTGAGCTCAGTTGGTCAGCAGGTGGCAGTAGTGTTCCAGATCCCGGTAGAACAACACGCTCCTCCAAAACGTGATCATATGTTTTTAGCATTTTCACTAACTGACTGACAGATAGGGAAATACAAATGAATATTAAATTAATTGAATCACACTTCAAGGAAGAAACGAAGGCTCACTTGTTTCTGAAGTTGGACGTTCTTCTCATTGGATATTTGGGAGTTATGGTTTTTCCTCTTCAGATCTTCCAGTTGATCTTTCAAGCTGTTCACTGTTGTCAATGAGAAACAAGCTCAGATCAGTGAATCTGCACTTCATTCTCCATGAAACGAAGGAGACCCTGTGACCTTCTGAGATTAGGGCCACACCTAACCTGGCTCTGACTACATGAGAAGCATTTCACGGCTATGATCAGAGTACCCAACGGCTCGCTGAGCTCCTCACCCTCCTCTTCCAGGCCCTCTTACCTCTGGTCTTGTCCTCTCAGCCACAATACAAATAGCTTTGCCACCTGCTTTAGCTCTTCCTTCACCACACATCATTGTTCCCAATGCAGGACTTCAATGGTCCACTCATCAATGACAACGGATGACCCTCACGTTCGTTTTCCAGGCTGCGCTTCCTGTCCATCTCCAACTCCACCTTGCGCTGGTGCTCAGTGCTCTGGTGCTGCAACAGTGCACGCTCCCTCTCCATCTGCCTCAGGGAGGCCTCCACCCGTTGTCTGCTGTTCATCTGGCCGGGAAGCAATTCACAAACAGTGTGAGAGGGAAGGCTAAACCTGGCGAGATGATGAGTCGCGTACCTCCTTGTCCAGCTCTTTGACCAGCTTATCTAAACGGTTGGTGGCGTTTCTGAGGAGAAACAAACACGGTTAGACGAGAAGCAAACAGAACCGCGCTTGTGTTGCGTGCAGACTGTCTTACTTGCACTTCTGCTCCAGCTCATCTTTGGCCTGCATCTCATGGTCCAGCTGTTCCTCCAAATGATCCACCTGTTTCTGAAGCTGCACAGAGGAATGTGACGGGTTCAGAAGCTGCCATTCACTGACACTGATTTCAATGGTGTCCCACCACTCTCACCCACCTCCTGCTTGCCTTTGGAGCAGCTCTCTTCCTCAGAGTTGTTTTTTCGATCTTCTGAATCCTCTTCTGAGCAACCTTTGCTTCCGTTCAGCAGCCTGGCAGAGAGAGGAGTACAAGTCTAACATAATGGTTCTCCATTCACCTCGAGACACCCCCCAACACTGGGGAAAAAAAATCCTGAGGAGAACCCTAATACTGTATTCTGGTCATTCTAAATATATTTGAGGCCGTATTTTGTTCCTAAATATCATAATAAGACAAAAGATGTCATTGACATTGTGTGTGCTGTGAAGCAAAAGACATGTCAAAGTCAAGGTCGGAGGGCCAACTCCAGCCCTCTCGCTCATTTATTTGTTTTATTTATTTATTTCATCTTCTTCCTCTTATTATTATTATAATAGGGGACAGTTCAGGTTTGCCGATATAGCAAGGTTCTCCCGAATACTTTTTCTCAGTGTGAGGGCTCTTACTGGGGATTTGGTCCCATGACCTTAACAGACCTCTTAAAGGCCTGTTTATGCTCCTTTAATGTACGAAATTGTACCCGTCCATTTCAAACAATGTTGCGACACTGAACACATGCTTCAATGCATTCCTTATGTTGGTATTGATGTTCACCAATAAATCCACAGACAGAAGGCTCCGTTGGCATCTGGATTTGTACGCAACATTGAGCATTTAACAGTCCTCTATAATAGTCTACATCGAGGGGAGGAGTCAATGAAATAAGGTTTTAGTCACTCTTCACTACATTCCAACAAAAACAATAGAAAACTCCCCTGACATCAGGAAAGCCAGAGCAGACAAGGCCCCTAAGCTCTAGGGAAAAAACCCCTATGGGTTCATCATGACCCACGTGTTTGGATCACGATGCAAGCTTCAGGCGTACAATTGTTATGGTAATCATAAACATGAACTAACAAAAACAGGTTAAACATGACGAACACATTAGTCATTTAAACACTAGTCTTCTTAAAAAAACAAAAATGTTGTGGTGAAAAAACAGCAGCACACAAGTGCTAAGTAATTCATTTAGCATCAAAGTAACTGAAACATGAATTTACTCTATTAAACTATTTTACTATTAAAAACACAGGGAGCACAGACCTCCGACAAGCCGAGTATTAACACCCATTTTACAATGTTTAAAAAAAAACAAATATTCTTGGCCTAGATTTATTTAATCAACATAATTTGACATAATAAGCATTTGAAATACCATTGATCGCAAGGAGCTCAATGAGCCAGCAGGTGGCAGTGGCACTCTGAAACTACCTCACACACAAAATGTAATCATCTTTTTTCCCATTAACATTTCCTGGCAAATTCTGCTCACCTGTTTTCCTTCACCAGATAAATCAACAGAGAATCATTGTTACACCACTCACCACTCTATTCAGGCAACAACAGTGACTGTGATTAAAATCACACCTTCCTTCTTTAGTCGACAATTACACTCAACAAGTTTAATTTTTTAAAATCAGAGCAGTAAATTTCACCTTGCACGCCATCAACTTTCTCCTTTAGCATACTTTTCTGAAATAGCCACCTTCAGAAACTCATATTTGGGCCAGTCTGAGCAGAGATTTGAGAGAGAGCAGGTTTCAGCAGGGCAGTTAAAGGGGCGTCCAGAACAAGGCAGCAGTGTGGCGGCTGAACAGGCCAACAGTGTCTGAATTAAAGGTGAGAAGCAGCACTCCTCTAGCGCTGGTTTTTAAACAGTCTGGAGGTGTGTGAATCGGATCCTGAAAGCTACTCACTGGTCATCCTTGAAGTACGTGAAGCCGATAAAAGGAAGCTGATTCCCCACAAAGGCTTTCGGAGGAGGGAAGGTCTCGATGTTGCCTTTCTCATTCTCGATGTCGTCGAAGTTACTGGTGTCGATGTCGCTGTTCAGCTCTGGGACGACCGGAGCCACGGCTGCAGGACAGAAAACACATCATGGAGAAATTTAGGAAGTGGAAATCAAAATAAAGATTTGAAAGGCATTCACTGCTCTGAGCACCATTTTCCTCTCCTGTGTAAACTCAGAGCCAGCTCGGCTGGGCTTGTAGTACGAGTGAGCTTTCGGCAGGTTGGCGTGAGCCCCTCGCGCCACTCCTCTTCCCGTACAGAGCCCACTTTGTGCCGCTCACACACACTGAGTCTTTCACACACGCAGCCCAAACACGCCCGAGGATGCACAGTCCTCCGCTCTCACCTCAGAGAGCAGTGAAAGCTGTCCAAGGTCCCATCAGACAGAAGAGAATTTATTGTCTTCTATTAAAGGTTGGTGGACTCCAGTCCGCCATCAAGCAAACTCTGCAGAACTAGCCAGCCAAACTACAGTACCAGCTTCTACTAGAGTAAATTTAAGGCGCGAAAACTTGGAAACTAAAGGATTTAGCTACTGTTAGTTTCCAAACAAGCCAACCCTGTCAAAACCCGCAACAGCATATCAGCTTGTTGTAGGCACCTTTTCCAAAAGTGCATTCCAGTTGTACTCGGAAGAGAGAAATTTCCAGTTACAGCCTCTAGGTGGCGCCACCTGACGTAGGTTTGTAGGATTGTTGTAGGATTTCAAGTCAGGGTAGTGATTTTTTTCTCGTCTTCTCAATTTTTCTTGGAGCGGGGCTACCAAGCATTTCCACCCACGACCAAGGACGCAAAAAATACATATATAAGACGCTTTGCTGTTTGCGTGTTCAACATATATCTTGTTGTAAATGGTCTCATCTCTGAAAGATCCATCCAATCCAAGATGGCTTCCCCAAACGTAAACAGAAGGTCGAAGATCTGAATCAGTGGAATACATCACTATCTTCTTTTCCAACTTCGATAACTCGACTGTAACGCCATTCTCATTTCCAACCTCCTATCAATCATCAATGATGTTATTAAATCGAATTTAAATGAGCTACATGGTGCAGCAGGGGGCAGTAGTGTTCCAAAACCCAGTCAAATGACACACACAGGAAACATAAACATAAGCTGTAGAGCACTTTCTTGATATACTGTAATAAATCCGTCAATAACATTTACGACCTGGACGATAAACCAGCAAAATTCCATTCGTTTTTGAGCTAGTTTGCACACAGACAGACTGAGGGACGTTTATGATCACTTCCCTCAGCAGAGTTAATGATCCGAAAAACCTTTGAGTCGTCGTGCCGGATACCAAAACACCAAAAGGCTACACTCCCCGCTGGGTTTTTATGCTGAGTTAGTCTTGTTGATCTGGACACAAGCACGCCTCGTTCTTTATCAGCCAGAACCAGAGGACTTTCTGATCAAAACTATTGTGCCAATCTCTCGCCCTCACACTTGGATGGACAGCAGACTTATGGGGTTAGCGTTTTAGCAACATTGCCTTGTTAGCATTCCAGCATAAACATCTACATTTCAGCTCTCAACATCACTTTTCATCTTGATTTCAAAACTTATCAACTACATCCTTTCTATCTTTGCAACAAAACTACTTCAGTATAAAAGGAGCATAAAACAATGGTCACTTGACAAAGTATTTCTTTTTAAGATGCTGATCAAAGACGAAGATGTTGCTGTGAAACATGAACCACATGTTGCTCGGAGAAGATTATTTTACTCTTTCGACGATCCGCAAACATCCAGTTAAACAGATGATGTCCCTATTTTTGATGTTGGGGTACAACACTTGTTTTCGCTTGTTGAGTCAACGTTCCACGGAGCCACTTCTTTCATGAGGTTCTGATGGAGCTCCAAACTCCACCGCACATAAAAACCAAAACCACATCAAGAAGTATTAAGACGCAGTTTTGATGAAGTTCTCCAGGACGAGCGCGGGAACCAGAACCAGACAAAGTTTGGAAAGTAGTTTGATTAAAGCTGGAAACACGGTGCGACACCAGAACCACGGCGGGTCTTGCGGCCCGGCGTCCCAGAATGCTGTGCGATAGCGGGCAGCTAATGACAGAGGAGTGGGAGCGCAGGAGCGGCAGCAGACCTCCGACTGGGAGGCCCTTCTCATTAGACCGGTCCACAGCGGCCGCACCGCTCGGCCCCACCCGCCGCTGCCTCCTGGTTCTGGCCCGCTGGGTATCAGCATGTTTGGAGTGACACGGGTCAGGCACACAGCAGTGGTTTCACATTGCAGCCCGCCAGACTGATCAAAAGTCTGTTGTCATAATCAGAGCCAGGTGAAGCGGAGAAAGAGCCGGCACCTAATTATATACAGACACTGAGGTTCTGTTCCTGTCCGAGACAGACTCCGCCCCTTTGTTATTCATTATTATCAGTGCACAGACCTGCACAGCAGGAGACTTTGAGCTTTATTCAGGCCAAAAATTCAATGGGCTCTGCTGTTTTGTGGACACAATAACACAAAAATAATTCAATATTATTATTTTTACTCAGATAATTCAATCATTCTGAAGTTGTTGAAAATAAAAATATTGTTATTGCTTTTAACTTTTGTAATTACTGCTTTGTATTATCATCATATTATTAATATTATTATTATTTAATAACTGACATATTACAAAAATAAAAATAAATTAACATAAGCGCCATAATAAATGTCATCAGCATTAATATAAACGTATTTCTTCAAACATGTCTGTACTCAATGAATACATTTCAATTTAACAAGATGAACTCATTATTAAATCAAGGATATATGTTTATTGTGTGAATCAATTTAATTTAATAATTTTCCTGAAGCCATTAGATCACCTATATCAGTATAGTAAGATTATTATATATTTATTTATTTTAGTTTTTAATTTTCTACAGTTACTTCCTCAGATTCAGAATTTGTTCCATTTATTTTTATACATTTTGGAGCTATACTGTTATATTATATGACACTATATATCATGACAGATTTGCATAGACACAGAAAAAATTATTTGAAATAGAAACAAGTTTTCAGAATCTGAGTAAATAAACACTAGGTTTTGGGCACCAAGTGGCTGTAGAGCATCTGCACAGCGTCAGACACAGCGTGCACCATGTATGGAAGTTTAAAGACTCCAATTTGGGAGTCAAGTGTGACGACTTCAGTGCAGAATGAGCTGATAACAAGTAAAACTGAGAAAGAAACACTCACTGTCTCTGATGTTGTCGAAGGTCCACTGGTCGTTCTTGAAGAATGGATGACGCTTGATCTCCTCGATTCCAGTCCGACCCAAACGAACTTCCCTGAACAGAGCCAGAGCGAGGAGCCGTCAGCCTGACCTGACCCAAACCAGACCGCAGAGCCTCCACATGACCACCGGTGGAACCTGGAGCTGGCTCTCACTGCTCACTCTGCAGACAACTGCACCAACGCTAACATCTGGCTGCCGCCTCTCTGAGAAGTCCGTACCCCCCTCATCCCTCCTCCCCGCTGCTTGGTACTAGCCTGGAAGGGGTGCGGCAGTTTGGGCTTGCCACGTGTGGGACATTCCAGACACGGCCAAGAATAAGACAAAGTTTTTAGACCCCTGAGCGTTAAAAAAAGACCTGCTATTATGGTGCGACAGGACAGAGAGTGGGGACAGAGGTTGTGCAAACACCAGTGAGAATTTTGTGCAGAGGTGAAGTTTCTGTCTGAGGCAAGTCAGCACCAAGGTAAACAGCAGGAAAAATGAAAGGGGGCTCTGTGTTGGGGCAGAGAGGATGTGTGGGTGGGGTGGGGGCACAAATGAAAACAGGAAGTAGAAAAGACACACCCGCACTGATTTAATATAATAACTCTATAAATGTTTGAGGGTTTGATTCAAACCTGTCGGTAAGGAAAGCACAGATCAGGTCCTTGGCATCTCGGGACATCTCCACATCATCGGGGAAGACCAGCGTGTTCTTGTGGTTCATGATCTTCCCATAAGTTCCCACCAAAGATTCGGCATAGAACGGCGTTTCACCTGCAGGAGGCGCCATGTGAAGTCAGCGTGATCTTGTTAAAAGTTGAGGGCGGGGCAGGAGAAGAGACACTCACCGACCAGCAGCTCGTAAATAAAGACCCCCACCGACCACCAGTCGCACTCGCGCCCGTAGTAGCCGTCACCCCCCTGAGACTGCAGCACCTCTGGAGAGATGTAGTCCGGCGTTCCCACTGCCGTGTCACAGTGCACCATGCCTGACTTCTGAAGGACACAAGGACAGAAGAAGAACTGATGGTGAAGAGCCATTTTCATGTTTTTGTAGTTTGTAAATTGATTGTAGGCTTATCTAATGTGTAAAGAAAAACACTCAGTATAATAATTTTATATTTTATAGTATTATTATTATCAAAATTTGTAGATATTAATCAAAGCATTTAGTCAGAGGAAAAAAATGATTCAGCAGAAGAAGAAAAAAAGTCATTAAAGTTATAATTTTGATGGAATAATGTGTATATGTGATACTTTATATTCTAGAATTTTAAACAACCATATTTGTAATTTATGTATTTATAACACATTCCAACTCCAATGTATTATATTATTCAATTCAAAGTCAATTCAGTCATATTTAAATTCAAAATGGCTGTGACTTTAAATAAAGAGAAAAGAGCAAAAACAGTGTGAAAAACGTTGGAATTGTTGTGGCTGGAAAAGCTGCTCAAGAATTTCCTGAACCACAAGCATCAGGAGTTCCACCGTCACTTCAGAATCTGGCCGCTTGGTGGAGCTGCGGAGACACAAACGTGACTCACCGGGTCCATCTTCATGCAGGTGCCGAAGTCGGCCAGCTTCAGGTGTCCGTGCTGGTCCAGCAGCATGTTGTCGGGCTTGACGTCTCGGTGGATGAAGCCCATGGAGTGGATGGCGTCCAGCGCCAGAACCACCTCTGCGGTGTAGAAGCGAGCCCACTTCTCAGGGATGTCATAGTTCATGGTGAGGGTCACCACGTCGCCCCCCGGCATGAACTCCATCACCAGATAGAGGTGGCGGTCATCTTGGAACGCTGAGCAAAGCTGAGAGCAAAATAAATAGTAATAACATTTTTTAATAAATGCAGCCTGAATTGATACTCAATGAATAAGACTTAAAATAAATAAACACAAGAATACACACTGAAATTACAAACAACAAAAAAAGAGGACAAATATATTTTTATGAAACTAACAATGAACACTCTATAAGACATGATAATCATTTAAAATAAAAAAAATATATGAAAACACGAGTGCATTATACACATAATTTTTAAGTGACTTGTTTGAACCATTACAATTGAATAATTGAGTGTTAAATTCAATACATAGTTTATTATTATTTTGTTTTTAATTAATATTATTATTAGTAGAAAATGTGTATTCCCAGAAAATATATGTTAAAAACTCTGATATTTATTGTTTTTGTGAACAAAAATGAAATATAGTTGCTCATTATTGGCATATTTATTCCGGTGGCGCCTTTATTTTGAAAGGCAACCAGGAAATGAAAGAGGCAGATGACGCTATCTGCAGCTGATTCCGAGTCGCACCTGTACGATCCAGGGACTGTTGGAGAAGGCCATGATGTGCCTCTCCTCCCAGAAGAAAGCCGAGTCGGAGCGCTTGATCATCTCGTACTTGCTGAGCTGCTTCATGGCGTAGACCTTCTGCGAGTCCTTGTGACGGACCTGAGGGGCATTGATAAGTGAGCGATCACATCAAGACCCTGACGAGGTCACAGTGCCCGAGATAAGGCCTCAAGTGTGACAAACAGAGGAAGAGAAAAAGACGTGCTTGTACAAGATCTCACCCCCCCACACAGCCGACTTCACTGCTCTCCCACACACTGAGCCTGTCCAGACACGTTTCTGACAATAAACACTGAGCGCAGACCAGATCCAGGCACGAAGAAGACATCTGCGACGGAGGCAGACGCTCTTCTCGCGCGGCAAAATCAGTGAATACAATTATTTGATCTCAAAATGCATAGAGCTGAAGCAAAATCAGAGAACGGTGGTGCTGTGCCCTCTAGTGGCGGAGGCTTGAATTAGTCGGAGAACTGAAAGCATATTAAGAGGAAGATGAGCAAAGGGTTGAAGTCAAACTTGGAGACGAGAGGAGGAAGTTAAAGAAGGGAAGGATGGAGAAGTTGATGACTAATTTCATGACGAATATGTGAAAGTAGAAGGAGTAGGAGGTGTTAGAATGAATGGCTAGAAATTAGAAGACGAAGGCGAGGAGGAGGAAAAAGCCAAGGAAGACAAACAAGAAGAAGATCAAGGAGGAGAGCACATGAGCAAGTAGAAGATGTAGAGAGTAGGAAGACTAGTAGACTAAGGAAGTCAACCTGGTTATACTAAAAATGAGACAGTAGTAGGAGATGAGGGACAAGGAAGAATTAAAGAAAGGTGAGACAGACTAAGATGAAGATGGAGGAGAAGAAGAAGATGAGAAAGTAGATGAAGATGTGGAGGAGGAACTGAAGAAGGGAAGGGGAAAAGCGGGACGAAAGATGACTTGGAGGAAGAAGGAATACGACGAGAAAGAAGGGGGGAAGAATGGGAGGATGAAGAAAAGCAGATGACTAAGAGCAAGAGGAAGTAGAAGGGAGTGACCAAACAAGGAAACCAAGTCAAGAGGTGAAGAAGTGAGGAGGAGAAAGAGGAATAATACTACGATGCACAAAGAACATGAGAGAGTAGTAATAAAAGATGAGAAGGAAAGAAGGGAAGTGACTTGGAGATGAGAGGAGGAAGAAGACAGAGGTGGATGTTTATAAAGGATGGAGGAAGAGGTGAGAGGAGAAGCAGACGAGGTGCAGTCCTCACCAGCTGAACTTCTCCATACGCTCCTCTGCCGATCAGCTTGACCTTGTCGAAGTCCTCCAGCTTCACCTGCAGCTCTCTCAGCTGGCTCACCGCCTTCTCATCTGTCAGGAACAAAACAAGAGCAAACGTGAGCAGCAGTGGATCTGGAGTCTCTCAGGAGGCCCGGGAGGTTCTTTTGCCTGAACACCTGAGGCCCATGAGGGTTAAAATCAAAGTCACAACTGTCAAAACAGATGAGAATATAGTCATTTACTTGAAAATTTTGGCGATGAACTGACATATAAAACATTTAAATCATCATCAAGACAGGACTGTTGATCCACAGGCGACATAAAAGCTGCCTCCTTATCTCTGACCTTTAGCGCCACCCTCCTCCCCTGATAGCAAACAGTTTCAGTGAGATGACGCCGTCTGTTTATTGTCAACAATCTTCAGATTAAAAAAAAAGTACCGTAGTGTTTCGGGTGAGTGAATGACAACAACAAACGGGACTCACATCGCTTGAGAAAAGTGTCAACGTTTTTGTTCTTCCTCAGCGCAGGGTAGTTCAGATCGTGGGCCAGAGCGTTCACCGAGTCCTGGAATTCAGACACACACGTTCATCTGCCTCATGACTCCAGACATGACTCATTGCAAATAGGAAATAATCATAATAAAAACAACAGCAATCACTGATGAAAACAAGGAGGAAGAGACAGATTCATTTCCTCGTGATTCTGCACAATGATAGTGACACTGGAACTTGTCAGCAGGAAAGGTACGATAACAAGTTGTGAGCGGAGCATCACAAAGCTGTGACAAGGAGACAATGAGTCGAACAACAACAGAAGTGAGTGACGGTGTTCCTGTCCCCCCCCCCCCGACCCCTCTGACACACACAGTCAGATCCTGGAAGCTCCATGACCTCAGCGGTGTCATCGCCGCTCAAACCAGCAGTGTTGGGTTTCCACTGGACCGTCCCCGTGATCCAGCATCAGGGAGGGGGGAGGGCAGGTGGGGAGAGCTGCCACGAATGTCGGGGTCTTTCCGTCACGCTGTTTGTTCTGGGACATGTGTGGGTGGGCAGAGGACAATTCTGCTCCTGGAAATAGCAGCAGTGAGGGGACACTCTCCCCCAACAGCAGACGGCCGGACCTCCGGAGCTATTGTGGGACCAACAGCTTGTGGGTTTAGCAGGAGGGTGGGTGGGAGTTGGGGTGAGCTTGGGAACAAACGGAGTTAAAAATAAACCACAAAAAAAAAAAAAAAAGAAAATACCTGTTGAATCAAATACAGTTTTTACAGATTTAGTAGCGAACACTAAAAACGCTAAAATTTGTATTTTAAATTTTGATTGAGAGAAGCGTTTCATCCGCTCCAATATTATTAAAAAATAACAATTATATAATATGGTATCAAAAAAAGAATAAAATAACTAAAATAATTTTAGAAAACAAACGACGATTAAAAGATTCTGTAATATAATATTATTTTTTATTAATTATTACAAGGCCATCTAATCTAATCTTTAAACTAAATCAAAGTCAGTAAACCAGGTGGTGAATCAGTATGCAATAAAATATCACAACAAACACCTAAAAATACCAATAAAAATTGTATATATTTTCATATCCTGTAAGACTTCTATTTTTTGATTAAATGCTAAAGTAGGATATTATTTAATCATAAATATGACTCATAATCTATAAACTATCTCACTATATATTTAAAAAAATCCCTTAAATAACAATAATAATGTGAGGTTCTTGTCAAACATGTCAAACATTTTGGGGATTTCTGAGAGCGGCGGAGCGACTGTGTTTGATCTCCACTGCTGGAATCTGGACAGATCTGAACACGATCTCGGCGTCTCCTTTCAATTGTCTCAGATAACACCACCCACCTTCCAGCAGGAGCCTCAGTGAATGAACAACAGAGGACGTGTGAAACTGAAACGAGTCAGCAGAAAACAAAGTACATGAAGAAGCAGCTTTCCTCCTTCATTTACTGTACATGTGTGTGTTTCCTCATTGTTGTGTGTCGCTCTGAAGAATGTGTCTGCTCTGTTGGTCGAACGCATGAAGATAATTATTCTGTGGGAATGTGTCATTACATAAACCCGCCTCTCGGTTGTCACCGGACATTTGTCTCTGACTGTAGGAACCATGAGCGACTCAGATGTCCTCCTCCGGGCCCATCACACTGCCTCCCCTCTGAATTTTGGTTTCACCTTGGTCCAATAAACATAGATAAAAGCCCTTACAGTTTCACTATACACAGGGTATGTTTCTTGGTTCTTTCTCATTCTTGCCCAAGTGCTTGAGTGTGAACACACCAAACCAAAACCACTTGGTAGAGTGCCTGTGTGTGTGGCAACTCATGTGACCCTGGCTGCGAAGCGGTGCCTTGTTGTCACCGCACACTTGCACAGGAAGTAGGTCCTGAACCGGTGAAGCTCTGGCTGATCTTCAAAGCGCCGTACATGAGAGTTAAACAGGATTGTCAACAACTGCGCAGCAAAGCCAGCGGCAAGCGGGCCCTAACGTTTCAAAACTTTTAGTGTCATCTTACAATTAGCATTCACCTTCATTTCAGTTTTAGACGATAAAACGCACCATTGCCGTCATACCTCAGACTCAGGTGGAGTTTACTGTATAGTTGTGTACACTACAGAGTGTACACAACTATATGGTTGTTTACACTATATGGTGGAAACAACTATACAGTTGTTTACAAGTTACAAGTTAGAAACAACTTTCTACATAGTGTAATAGAAAGTTTTTTTATAAGCAATAAACTATAATTGTGCAATAAAGATTAATTTAGCATCAACTGAAATTGTTAACTTTGTAAACTAAGCAAAAAAAAACGTTCAATTTCACGTTTGACCTACATTTCTGACATTTCTTGATTGTTACGATGAATTTAATGAGAATGACAGGTGGAGCAACAGGAACCATTGCCGTGAAGTCGAGGACGGTTACCTCAATACCCGGATGTGACCTCAACTTCCTGTGGAGTCGCCTGCTGTTTGCTGTGTTGACTAGAAGTGGTTTGGCCAAAAAAGGCTCCTATAAAGAACTAAAATCATAGTTTTATTCAAAGCTTCACAGTCGGGTTCCTTTTCTCTGCTGTGTTTTGGGAATTAATGGCATTGATCCGGTCCAGACACGTCGGCAGGAGCACCTGAGTTCCTCCGGCTCTTGCCAAACACTGACATTGTACTTTGACTGCTGAGTGGTGTGAAACTAGCCAAGGGATCGACCCACAAACAACACTCACAGTCAGCACTGAAAGGTCCAGAGGTTTTCACTGCACATTCTTAAGCCAGGTCGGACAAAGGACGCGACGGTCCCACTAGACAAGTCCCAACGGACACGGATGGGTGCAGTGGTCACTCAGGGCGACCTCCCAAACTGTGACCAACGCTGGACATTTTTGTTAAACCACAGCGCACACCTGGTTCCAGGGTTTTACCCCTGCAAATCTGTCCTGATGCGGAGTCTATTTCCTGTTTGTCTGGCAACCAAACACGGTCAATTTCATCATGTTGATATCAGCATGTTTTCCAAGCAGCGCCTCAAAAGTAAAGTTCCAGTGATGCAACTCTGTTGTGCGCTCATAAATCAAAGTTTGATGGGTTCCAAGCCGAGCTAACGCCCAAAGAAGCGCCATGGTTTGTGTTTTAATCTCCCAATATTTTGGTGAGATTAGGATCAGGACTGTTTACGAGCCACTGCACAACACTTATGTGTCACTTACACGGCACACCACTTCAGTCTATGAGCGCTGAACTGTCACCTGAAGTGCCAAAACAAACACTATCATAAGAAATAACCGACATGTTCCAGATGATTTAAGGCCCAGTTATGCTCAACGTTACATACGGATACGGACCGAGCCTTCTGCCCGTTGTTCGTTTCGGCAAGCCTCACCAATACCAGCCAAATGGAGCAGTACCACGGGAAAACATGGGAGGGGGGCAGTGTTTGTTGTTATGAAGACAATAACGGCAGAAATTCTCCATCCTCCAGTCGCGATGTATATACTTGTGCTGTCATAAACATTTGACTCTGGGCTGCCCCCGGTGGATATGCTGCTGAACAGCAATACCAATGCAAAGAATGCGTGGAAGTATGTGATCAGTGACGGTAACATCCAGGGTCCACACCCGTTTATTGTGGGCTACACACACTGGTCATGGTAGAGGGGGTGGGGTGAGGATGAGTGTGTCAATCACAGGACTTGAATCAGGACTGTCACTTTTCCCACTTATCTCTCATTCAAATCCATACATTCAGAGCGGTATCAGGAGCCTTTCCCTGCCTAGTCAGCAAAAAGCTGAGCCCAGACATTCAGGACTCACTTGAACGTATCAGACAGATAAAGAGCTCACTAGGTCACCACTCTGGCTCAGGAATGTGTCGTTTCGATTTGAATTTTATTTTCCATACTTATTAATGACCATCGTATTTCTAATTAAAACGACTACTTTCTTCTTCGAGATGGCATCATGAGTGTTGGAATAGATAGAGCCGGTTTGGAGGGCGAACTCACCAGCAGCGTCTCCAAGTTTAAGGCGGACTGCGGGTTCCTCAGCAGGGAGTCCAGCTTGGCCAGGCGGCTCTCCAGCCTGCTCTCGGCGCCCAACATGGTCCCGGAGGAACAGATCCACCCCGCGAGCCAGGCAAAAGTCAGGAGCTACGAAGTTGACGCGGCCTGGACCGACTGCGGTGCGCCTCAGCTCCGCATGACAGAAGTATGTCACTGGTTAATAATTGATAGTTCCGCGTCACGACTCTTTATCTGGAATCTGAGGCTCTGGAATTCCACCGTGGGCGCAGACGGCGGAGGCGAAGGGACTTTCTCCACTCTCAGGTGTGTCCTGCTGCTCCCAGGTGCGGCGGACAGACGGCGGCGTGTGCAACCTGCGAGTCAGAACTCTGGCAGTCGCGCTGTCGCGAGCATAGCTACTTCCGGATGGTCCCGTCAAAATAAAGGTTAAGACGAATGGCGAGTAAAAATGACGGAACTAGGAGGTCACTTTTGTTTAAACATTAATACATAATAAAAGTAGCAGCAGTTGTCGAAGAAGAAGTTGTTATAGTAAGGTGTGTATATATATATATATATATATATATATAACTTCACATTGGTAATAATATGAAGTACTTATATTACCCTCATGCTACTACAAGGGCCACTTTGCCTTTATTCATCCGGTCATCACAAATACATTTTGAATTCTAAATATAACTGTTTTCTTTGTCTGTCCTCTCTATCACTTCCTGAATTAGATTCATTTAATTAGTACGTTTAGTATTTGTTGTCCCTTATCTTGTTATAAAGTCCCTTTTTACTTACGCAAACTTTCCCCTGTTTATTATTTATAGGGAGAATGTTTACTAAAATAAAATGGCATATAATAAAAACATTTTAGGCATGGAGAATCTCATGACACTTTTTTTCAAATTGTATAATGTTTAAGTTTCATAAATTGAGTTTGATTTGACATTATTTTTCGTCTGACCTTTGGCTTGACGGCCCCTGGCATTATAGAATGTGGCCCCAGATGAAATTTAAGTATCCGCCCATTCTATAGACTCAAATAGTGTTGGGGTGGTTACTCAAAAAAATTTAAAAGTAATTTAAAGTAATTTGTTACACTACTAGTTGCACTGCTCTCAGATACGTCCATGATGTAACCATGAACACATTGTGCAAGCCTAACTCCATTTTTGAAAGAGAATATATACTATATATATATATATATATATATATATATAAAACTTGAGGTGAAGTTTATTCATGCTTTTATTTGGAAGGAGGAGGCCACCTACTGAGTTATCTCACTTGACAAAGACAAAACGGGCTTCCTGTGTCATGACTGGTGTTTAGGGAAATAATAGTCCGGGTGGTTAAACTGCTAATGCTGCGCCCTCTTTGTGTGCTTAATGGTGCCCAGTTCCTCTCTCAGAACTATTTTTGGTTTTCCTATTTGCTTCGCCCAGTCGCCCCGACACCACTTCCTTCAGTAATTGGCCCACCACGTCCCTGCAGAACCAGAATTCCTGCTCTCTTATCTCATTCATCAGTTTAGCGCGGCAGAGCCTCGTCCAACTTGTAGTATTTTAGGAATGCTGATGCGCAGCCTTGCAAGCACTAAAAATAGGGCTTTACACTGTCCCTATGCTCCTGGATCCGTTTTTGACCCGCTGACTTGTGAGATGGCAATTTAAATATCCAAATTTAAAGGTGAGGTCAGTACTTTCGGGGATCGAGTGACATAAACAGTGACTCATTTCAAATCAGATAGAATTAGGAAGGTTTCCTGGTGGTTGTGGATCAAGAGGGCCCATCCATGGTGGGGTCACAACAGGTGAGGGTCTTCCCGAGGTTAGGCTTCTTCAAACGTCACAGAAAAGTATTTTCTTGCTCTTAGAATACCATTTATTTCTTGAATTTTTACAAATTTTTCATCATATTTCTTGGCTATTGAATCTATATGCACATACAAACAACAAGTGAGTCAAAGTGTGTGAACAACACACAAAGGTACCCAAATTAGACAACACAAACTGAACGTGTGCAACAAAACCAAAATATATTTGTATATATTTTTCGGGTTATTCTTGGCCTATGTTGTCAGGAGTTATTTTGTGAGTGATGTCACGGCTGAAGTGTCCAGATGAGGCTCGGAGTGGGGATGGAATGAGAGGGGCGACGATGCTTCCACAGGACTCACACAAGCACACGTATTTGGAATGATGGCAGGGGTCACATTCAATGTTGATCTTCAGAGGGGCAGCTGCGGTTCAGTTTAGAGGATGCGATGACGTCAGCTGCTCGCTTTGCAGTTGGCACCTAGTTAGAACGCGACTGGCAGCTGAACAGGCAAACACTGACCTCGAGTGGCGACAGACAGTAAAACACTTTCACTTAGGGGTGTTGCATCTACTTGAGGATGAACATTAAAAAGAAAAAGAAAACATTTCTTTGTTGTTGAGTAGGAAATATAGGTCCTATTAAATAGAATATAACATTAAAAAAAACAGTGTCCTTTTTCTCAACTATATATGTTTGAATGATAAGATGTTTCACTTTATTTTCTTCACTAAAAATTCAGCAAAATAAATCTATGCTACCGACACATCAAATATATCCGATTGTGTTACTTTGCTTTACAGAGTTATCATTACTAAAATATGTGGCTGACGTAATACTAATATATTATTGTTAATATCAAATTCATAGAAATATAATTCTACAAATATATATAGATATATGTATTACATGCTATAATAATATGACGAAATTATCATAATGATTTATATAATTAAAATTAAAATGTTCTATCGCCAATGTACTTCCTCAAGTGAATGCAACACACCTTTACAAGATAAAAAGGTTTTTGAATTTGCGTGAAACCCTTGGCAATATGCTTAAAAATGGATTTTAAAAAAAAGGTCAAATACAAGGAAAAACAAAAGGACAAATCCTGACAGAGAAGCGATTGACTCCTAGAGTAATACTGATGGCTGCTCACTGCAGTTAACTTTGGGTGATGAATACAGCGTTACAACATTTGGTACATGGACCTGCAGGGATGAGACCCAGTCATTCGTTTCAATCGTGACACAAAGTACAGACATTCTGTTTCATGGTGATGTTGTGCCGTTTTAACCCAGAGTGAACAAAAAGCCACGCTTGAATGACGTTCATTTGGCAGCGACTTCTTCAACCGATGGCTGTAGATTCAAGGGTTTGACCGATGGGTTGGAGAGGAAGCTGAGGAAGCTTATTTTGCCTTCTTTTTAGCTCAGCTCTTTCTTCACCTGGACTCAAGAGACACAAACTAATACTCAAGAACCCTAAACCACCTTGTAGGAATGTCCAATACCAAGTTATCACTAGATATCTTATTATGCCTGATGTGCCAGAATGCGATGTGCGGTTCCATCACACATACCAAAACTAATGATGACCTCATCCACCTGCACCCACAGGCAAAACAACGTTGCTTGTTGTTTACAAAATGGGCTGGAATTCCTTTTGGTTTCACCAAATTTGCAGTTTCAAATCCCTCTGAAGGAACATCTCACTGGTGGGGTGTCCTTTAACGGCACCTCCCAGTGTGGTGGAGTGGAAGTTCCAACCTCCCTCCAAAAAAGGGAATCCAGAAAAGCTGCAGAGAATTGCAGCTCTTTCTGCCTCCACCGAGTGACCACAGGTGAGAGTCGGAACGAGAGTCGGGTTGAGCGCCGAGCTCTTTCCTCACCGGGGTGGACTCATTATTAGGGTCCTTATGAGGACACTGAACCAACCCCAGATCCGGGGTTGGACTACCATCATATCAAAGGTTCCTGACACAAATTTGTGTGTCATCCGTTGTGGCATTAGTTTTTTTATTCACTCTGGACTGACATATTTTCATGATGATGATGATGATGATGATGATGAAGATGCTCTCCAAGCTTTGGCTTACGGATATAATCTGTCTAATCACACATTCATAAACCAGCGTCATCAGGACGACCTCAAATGTCACAGACGTTTCCTAGCTACTGCTGAATCAGTAGATTTTATATTTCCTCCTCATACATTGTACAGAACACAGTTTGGCCGCTCAGTCTTCTGTGTTGAGAGAAAAAAAAATCAGAGTCGCTTGTGAGGAATCAAACCTCAGCGCTGCGCCGTTACTGTATTTAGATTGGGCAGGGAGGTGGACTGGGGTAGAAGGGTTAGACTATATTCCTGGCCGTCGGTCAAAAAAATAAAAACGCTCCTGAAGTCTGAGCCCCCGTCAGCCAGGTAACCCAAAACCTGGAGTGGGGAGTCAGCGTGGTACACGTAGGGGAGGAACAATGTGGCTCTTTGTGCGAGCCGGGCAGAGAAAAACAAACCATTTCCCCTGGAAAGAGATCATGTTCAGGCTCAATCTGAGAAGACCACACAGGGCTGATCTGTGAGCGAAGACGGGGCGAAGAAGACGAGGAGGAGGAAGAGCACATCTGGGCAGCCACACTCTCACACCGGGAAAGATCCGAGATGGTCCATATTAGCGTGGCCGTTTGGTCCAAAAAACTGTGACTGTGTTGTGCTCTTCCTCGTGATAATATGGCCATCTGGTCTGCATCCTGTGTCGGCCCCCTGCTGGTCTACAGAGGGTGTCGCACTGGTGTCGTCCACTAGAGGGCACTGGATCTGGCACTGCCGGACAGTGTCAACAGGGCTCCTGGTCTGGAGAGAGGGGTGAAGAAGCAGTGTGAGCTGGCATGACTGAAGGATGATTTTCATGATCAAAAAATACGTCTCATAACATCGACATCGACAAGACTTGGATTTTTCGTGACAAGTAGATTTTAAATGAAAAAAAAAAGAGCTGAAATCTGAATGACCTAAACTTATTAAATGACATTATTATTCCCATGTTATATTACATTTATATATTACAATAACATTCAAGACGGAAAATAATTAAATAATAATGTTATCATCATAAAACAATTTTTATTTGTTTGAGAATGTCACACATGCTTCCTATTTTACTAACAGCTTTTTATTATTTTATTAGCATTATCTTCATATCTTCATCAAATCATAGTTTCATATTTATGTAGTTTATTCATATTTTAGCTGTTATAATGTGATAAGAAATCTATCATAATATTGCTCTGACATATATGTAACATGTTACTTTCATATTTATTACCTATTTGTACAATCTTCATATCTATTTCATACATTTTTCTCTTCTAATATTTTCCTTCTCAATATTTTTCCAACCATAGTTGACAACTAAACTTCCAGCGAAAATTAAAATTACAAGAAAAACCACAATAAATATTTTTCTTCATGCTTTTGAGTTATAGTTTTAATTAAAACAGTATATTTTAATGTTTATTTCTGTAACTGTTCAACTATATTTCATCCATTTGTCACTTTCCACTCACTGCCTTCATGGGTTCACAAGGGGCAGTAGGAGCTGGATTTGAACCCACAGCCCTCTTTCTGACCATGACTTCTCTGTGCTGCCTATTACTCTATTTTCATATATAAATAGTCAAATTAATTTGGGCGGCCCCTCCATGCAGCCTGTCATTTTGATCCCATCTGCTGACGAAAATAAACATATTTTCGAGTCCAGTGATTCTAGTCCTGAATCTGATAGCCGAGCTCCGATCCCACCGACAACATCTGGCTTGTTTCTCTCACACTAACAGACTCTCATTCAAACATGTCTATTAAACATAAACAGACACACACACACATGTGAGGGCCAAACCAGGGTTGTATGCTCCCTCTGTCCCATCGCGTTTTAGTTTCAAAAGCTCAGCGAATACCCATGTGGTGGGGTCGGATTACACGGGGCTATAAAATATCCCAAATAAAGGCAAGGAAAACTGAGACGGAAAAACAGGCTGTTTCCTGAGGTGAAATCTTTTGCCTGGCTGCAGCTTCTGTCAGAGTTCTTAAGACTTTTTAGCAGGAGAGACAGGACAGCGGTGCGAGTGCAGAGGTGCTGAGCTAAAGTCGTGCAGCCAGCTCCTGTTACACTCCACGCCGGGGCATAAATCCGTCTGCACGACACAAGCGGCACGTTGTGATTTCATATGTATTGGTTACTAAGGGGACGCTTGAAACCACAACAAATGACAACTCCTTTGCTGAAAGTGAATCTGGAGGTATAAAGTGACGCTCTGTCGTCCTTTTTAAACTGGCGTATTAATCTTTTCCATGAGGAGAAAACTGTTTCGGAAACCGGAGCCCTGGCTCTGATATCTGAGGATTAATCTCAGGACGTACAGTAAAACGGTAACATGAGCTCATTGTGGCGAGAAACAAGTGGGCGAGGGAGGGAAGGCTTGTGTTACGGGGCTCCAAATCAGGAGTTTAATCTGGAGGGGATTTTGATTGGTCAAATTTAGAAGAGTCTTCGGCTACCAACATCTGGTTGGCAAGGAACAAGAGCGGAAGGGAGAGCGGGGAAACCAGAGACGAGAGTGCTAAAGTAGAAGCTGGAGTGAGAGTAGGGTGTCACTGTGACATGCGTAATTGAATCGCTCTGGTTCTTCCTGTGTGTTTTCTGCCTCAGAGCTTCAGGAAGACTCACAACTGAATCTCCACCTGGGACTAAAGAGGCATCTGCATGAGCCACTTGTTGCTGTTTGAAAAGACAAAGGTAAAACTGGGGACTAACAATAGACAATGGACATCAATTATTAATCACGTTTCAGCTCAGTCAGTGAAAGTCCCAGTGAACTCAGAAGGGTAAAGAATCACGCAGGTTTTGGTAATACCCTTCCAGGACACAACTCACACAGTCTATAGCTTTGACACAGACTCCTGGCCACTGCCAATAACAAGTGGGGTTGGTGCCTATCCGAACAATACAGGGCAAAAGATAGGGGACAGCTTGGACAGTCCATCACAGGAGACAACTGACCTTCAAATGCATAGATGTTCTTGACAGAACAAGACAAATAGCTGCAGTACAAGCATCAGTGGCACGTCAACATAGGCTACAAAACAGGCTGAAAAGCAAACAAAGCAATGGACCATCGGGTTGTGGTGAAGTGATCGGCTTTCAAAATGACTCTTGCTGCCTGTGCCCTCCACCTCCTTCCCTGGGTTGTAATTCTATAGCCCAGGGTAGTGCCAGGTTACTGGGATTCTCTCTCTTTGGCGCCATGCTGTTTAGTGGCCACGAGCACGCTATTAGACCTGTGATTGGAGTCGCCCGGGTTAAACGTATATATTTTCCATCCTTCTCCTGAATACATGTTTTTCACAAAATCGACTTGGAAACAGCACAATGGAGGTACTGAGGATCATGCTGTAATATGGAGAGTCAGTACAACACCATGCAGGGTAGGATCGGAGAAGCAATAATAAACTCTGTTGAAGTAACCACACTTGAATGAAGATGTAGCTTGATGAATGAAAGTGCCACTCATGACATTGTGGTTGAGAGGAATGCTGAGACTTCTACTGATAATGGTAGACCGCAAAGCACCTCACCTTTATCTACTTATTCTGATCCCGGATTCGAAGGCATCGTCGCTTCAAAGCAGGCTCCATGTCTCCGACACTTGGGATGTTGGCCGGGCTCCGCAAACTTCCCTTGTCCCTGAGTTTGGGCAAGAGGAGCGGGGTGGTGTTACCACCTGCCTTCTGGGCCGTGGGAAGGGCGTATGCGTGGTCCTCATCCGGAACATGCGGGTCCTCTCCAACCTCCCCAACGACAGCCAGAGGCTCTTCAGGCTGATTTGATTGACTTTCAACTCGTGTCTGGCTGACCACGGAGCATTTGTTCTCTTTGATGGCCTCATGTTCACTCAGTGCTGCATCTGTGGCCGGTGCTGGTAACCTCTGGGGTAGAAATGAGTCTGAACTAGTTGATGTGGATAACATGGTGTTAATCCCAATTGGACCATGGTTCTGAGACTTCAGGGCAGAAGGCATAGTGTCATACTGATGGTTGCTCCCAGTAGGGCTGGATGGGGTATTAGATGGTGAGGCGTGGGAGTCCTTAAGTTGGTATACAGTGTCATTAGAGGGAGACTTCGTAAAAGTAGGTCTAATGATGTCATGCACACTGGATCTAGTACCATGGCCAGGTCCTGACTCCATCTCTACAATGGAGTTGGCACTAGGCTCCAGCTTGACCTGGGTTCGTTGACCTATTCTCTGTATGACCTGTCTCTCTGAATGCTGATGCTTCAATTCTGCCAGACTCTCAGACCCCGGGACGGAGCAGGGAGATGTGCTATACTGTGTTCTTGGTGATGGTGACCCATTGTGGGGAGTGGAGATAGGAGATGGAAATGCCTTTTCTGATTTCACCCAATCTGTTTCACTGCTGCTGAGGTCCGAGGATAAGGCCGCACCCTTGCTTCCACAAAATCTTTCAGCTAACAAATGGCCCTGCCCCTCTGTAATTACAGGAGATGATGGCCTGGTAGCAATAGATCTACTCCTGTCCACTCCATCTGGCAGAGTGTGGATAACTCCACTGTGACTTTGAGGGTCTGGGGTCACCTTAGAAGGGACTGGAATAGGAATGGGAATGGGTATCGGAACAGGTAAGGGGACAATTACTGGGTAAGGCACGAGGACAGTTGGCTGAGGCAGAAGTGGGCTGAATGATGGAATACCAAAGTTCATCATCGGAGGCATTGGGACAGGACCTCTGGGTATCATGTTTATAGGTGGGGAGTGCAAACCAGGGAAGTACGCACCTGGGAATGGATGCATCAGTCCAGGAGGATTCATACCAGAGGCGGTGGGGGGCTGCAGGTGAGGTGAATGTGGAGGCCTATGGATCGGACTTGAAGATGGCAGTGGGATTCTGGGATGGTTGGCAAGCGGGCTTCTGAGGCCCTGAGCATGAAGTGGAGGTCTAATGAACGGGATGGGGATTTGAGGCACTGGCTGATGTTCCATGGGCATGCGTGGAGGAGGAGGGGGAATCGATAAAGGATGAGGGGACAAATCCACATGAGGAGGAGGTGGTTGAACAGGTTTGTCTAAGCTCCTCGGTCCAGAATTGGGAGGCTTTGAAGAAGCAGCCGACTCAGACATGGAAATAGAAGTGGATTCTGCTGATGCATGTATCGTTGTGGGAACTTTAGGGGACTGCGCTCGATGCCGACTTTCCCCTGTCACACCACCGTTGTTCCAGGAATCAGGTGTGAGCAGCTTTTGGCCCACTGCACTGCTATCTGACCTCCCTTCCTGGCTGCCACGGCTTGGACTTGAGCTGGTGAGAGCCGCCCGAGCTTCTCTGTAGAAGACATCCATTTTGTACTGGTTGAGACACTTGGTGCTGCAGAACTGGAGCCGATCTTCACCAGATCCAAAGTCCAGGTATTCTTTCGTGTGTCGGACATGTTTGCACCAATCGCATACCTGCGGCACGGGAGAGAGAGACTGTGGAGGGTCATTATTCGGGTTCACCTTCTATAACAGTGTTTCATTATTCACAAATAAAATCACTTAGAATATTATATATTACAAAAAAAATGCCCTTGTATGTGTCAAGATTTGCTGAGTAGGCATTTTGTGGGAATTCACAATTAAAGTAATTACTCTGGGGCTGTGGTTGTTCTGTACCTCCCTGAGGACCCCAAATACAGCAGATATTTGTTTTTGACAGTCCTTGCTTATCCTATCTGGACTTGACCTAAAAACCTAATAGAAAATTAGAACAGGCCTAACTTGCGTTCAGAATTTTCAAAAGGCAGCAAATACTTCTATCCACTTACTCTGACATTGCTGTTTATCTTCACCACCAGTCTGGGTGAGTCCTCTGAATGTGACTGTTGTGGAGATCTCTCTCCATGGAGGTCTTCGTCTCTAGCCTGTTGAGAAAGCAAAAAAAGTTTTACACAATAATTGGCACAACATGATGCATCAGCTTCATTCTAGCTGCAAGCACAGCTTGTTTTTTTCGATAACTATTCGTCACACAAGCGTTTTTACCACCAAGTGACAAGCGAGCTTGAAAGGGAACGCTGAGTTGTAGTGACTTGTGTTCAAAATGTAAGATTAAGGCCCAGTCCCACTTCTCCCCCTTAAATCTTCCACTTGGTTTTAAGTGCCCTCAACAGTTAAGTCCCCTCACCAAGGGGACATTTTTCCCTATGAAAATGGGATACCACTAAATACAAAGGAGCATAGAAAACGTCACACGATGACGTAAGTCTACCCAGCAAATTACTTTTTTCATTGAGAAAAAATGCTGGCTATGTTATGATTGCGTTGCCTGCTGAGTTGGCTGGTTTCCCTTCAGGCTCAGAAATGGGCAGGGAAGAAATGCGGAAAACAGAAGACGTACTCTGCGTTTGCTGTTGCAGGTATGGTGATTTGTTTAAATGCGTTGAGGTTATGTTAACCTCACTAGCTGGCGCTTGACGTTAGCAAAACTAGAACTAGCGAACGCAACCTGTCATTTGGGGCAATTTCATCTTCTACTTTGTTTTAAGTCCGTGTCCGACCTCACTACATTTTGAGGGCTTATTTTCAGGGAAAACTCCACTCACCCTTACTCCCTAGAGTAATGGGACACCCCTAAATATGAACGCACAAATCTGAGGTTGGGGGGAAAAAGGGCTGCAGTCTAAATGTCACTTTAAGATTCTATCAAGATTCTCCCTCATAAGTAGGATGTTTGAGTCCAAAAGAGACTCAGAGCAGAACCTGTTGGCTGAGGATGCCCAGTCAGGACAGAACTCATGCGGAGAATTTCCAGGCTTGACAGGGATACTTAAGTAAGATTTAGGTGGCCAGCTAAAGGGAATATCTGTAAGCCTTAACCAACGGAACAATGGCGGTTGAAAATAAATTGAACCCTTTTAATCTCGGCTAGCGAACAAGATTATGCCAAATTTGCAAACTGAGTCCAGAAAAAAGCTTGATATGAATCTACCCTGTCATCAAGGTTAGGCGAGTGTCACATACAGTGTTCCTCGCAGTGAAGAAAGGGTAAGTTGATGTATGTTATTAATGGCCTTGCCAGAATTAATATGGGAAATTCCTCCTGATTTATGTAAACCGATCCGCCGAGGTCTCGAGTGCTCCCCCAACCCGTAGAGTCGTGTTGAGTTACGAAACATGAGGCAGCTGAAGGTAAGGTATGCACTGAAAGTGGACACCTCGCCCCAGGCCTGCTGGCCTTCCTCTCTCAGACAAGCAGCAACAAGCCAGTGGCACTCATTCCCTCCCCGAGTCTGAAAAACTAGAAGGTTTGTAGCACACAATCAGTGCAGCCAAACTTCACTGTCCCTGATGCTGTGTGAACACACCTCGCGCTGGAAAGGTGAGAGGCCATTCGGCCCCCTCACCACCCTGATGGGGATATACATGTCGCTGAGGAAGGTGAAAAATGGCGGCAATGTGCATCGGAGCACCGGTGGTGTCGTAGGTGTTTCCTGTCTTCCAGACTGAAGTTCCTCTAATGGCCAGCGCCTCTTCCATTAACGTGAAACTGATCCGAGGTGTCCTCTACAAACTTTGACCTCCCTCCCACCGTCACCACTCACTTTTCCATAACTAGAGAGCATGCACTAACTCGGATTGTTCGGAGCTTTGGGGTTTTAAAACACAAAATACCTTTTTTCGTTGGAGTATTTTTTTAAATGTAACTGCACAAGTTTCTGAAGGCTATGTTGTGTCTTTTCCTCACTCATTATTCATCCCAAAATACTGCATTGTTTTTTGCTAGAAAGAAGTTGAGTAGCGTCTGTTATTTAACTGAGTTAAGTTGTGACAATTTTTTGGGGGGCTCATCCATGAAAATTATTGATCACTCTATTTATAATATTATTGTATTTTTCCCGGTTATTATTATTACTATATATATATTTCTTTTCATTTGACAGCCATCAAACCTCTCATCAAACCCTCACTGACACTTCCCTCTTACATTTCAGGCTTCGACTGACCTTATTGCGTTTGAAGTACGCTCGTCTGCACGCAGCAAAACACTTCTCGCTGCAGAAGCTCTTGAGCTCTGATCCCATACAGAGAGAATAACGCTTCACTCCTTCTTTCTGGCACCACACGCACACAATCTGCACGTTCTGTACATCATCCACTGTAGAGGAGAAGAAGACACTAAATCAGTGAATAACACATCCAATGTATTGTGACAACCAAAGAAGACAAGCAGATTTTTCAGAATGAAATATTGACATTTCCGAAATATTTTCATAATTTTACATTTTACATAAAATATTAACAAATATATATGTGAAACATCAATTTTAAATGTATTAAATGTGAAAATCTAAAAATAAATGCAAAAATATTCAATGTATGGAAAATAATAATAGTTTTTTATATGTCCATTATTAATGGACATATAGATGTATCCATGATAATCTTATAGAATATTATCATGTCCAAATAGTGTATTTATATAAAGTTATCTTCAAAATACTTTCCTAAAATATAATGAATACAGTCTGTGTCAAACCAAAGCTTTTTACATTTAGTCAACACAATTAAACCTGTTGGTAAGTTTAGATTAAAGGAGCATTTCTAAATTTAAACACTGTAAAAAGTGTGACACAGTGCAGCCTTTTTTCGTGGCCAATACAAGACAACAGTATGATGGTCATCCAGCTGCTGTAGGGTTCTCTACCTGCTGAGGGCTTGATGAGTGGGACGATGACTGGCGCGCTCTTGTGCTCCTTTGGTGTGCTCAAGGTCGTACTGACGGAGGAGGACGAAGGCGAAGAGGATGAGGGGACGCTGGAGGCCTCCTTGTCTCCAGTCTTCATGGCCAGGACAGGGTGGCTGATCTTGCCATCAGAGCTCTTGGGTTTTGGCAAAGAATTTTCTGCATAGTGGTGAAAGAAGAGTCACATCAATATCAGGGTGTTGGATTTTAACAGTGACTCGGCCACAGACCTACACAACCGGTCAAAAGGGTAAGAGAAAACTGGGCTTTTTAACAGAACTTTATCTGAAGGAGGGATAACTGCATATCGCTCCTCAAGCAGGCTGCTGCCATAAACAACTCCCGATAATTCAGTCATTGAAAATAACCTTTTTCAGTTTTGAAACGGCGTTGATTGGTGCCACATGCATCGATATTGAAGTCCCACCTTTGAGCACAGACACATGCTGCCTTCTCTCCCGGTAGTTACGGATCTCGTTGGCCTCTGAATCTCGCAGGTCCACCTTGTCGTAGCCGTACCAGCCCAGCAGCTCGTTCATGGTGCTCTCCGCGAACGTCTGAAATTGATTCATACATCAATGAATCCTGATAAAAATGAAAGTTTGAGCATTTCCTAGTGTTCACAGGGATCCAGTGGGGGAACATTGAGTGCATTCCTCGACTTTTGGGGGCCAACCGCCTGCTATATGTCCTGGTGTAGGGTGACCGGAGACTTTACTAAACGTAGGAAAGCAATTATCCATCTTGAATTTCTTGTTTATTTCTGGCATTCCAACTATAGCTTCTTAAGCCAAAAACACTTTAGGTTAAAGTTAGCAAAGGTTTGTTACCGATAAGGAAGTACTGTCGTCGTTTTGGGGGAGAAACGTCACAAGAAATCAGTGATTAACTTTCTATGTAATGGGATACAGGACAGCCGAGTCCGAAAAGGGTAATACATCTCAGGGTTGTTGATGGAAGTTTTGATCCTACGTTAAACATAATCAGACTCTGAATCCGCGAGAAGGATTTCTTTCTGTAGCAGAAATGAATACGAGCACAGAGGAGTGCAGTATGAGGCTTTTTTCCATGATGTATTCCGCTTGTTTACTCTTGCTAAATCTGAGACGGAAAGCTTCAAAACCTAACACCAGTGTGAAATCTATGAATCATCCTTTGTTTATCTCTTCTAATTGGAAAAAAGGAAGAGAAAAGAAAACTGTTCTCCACAGATGGGATGTGTGGTCTGCTTTTTTTTTCTTATTACCACCAGATGAAAAAAAAAAAGCTAAACATACAGTAAGACAGAGGTTCTACTCTTTATCCACCCACCTCGCTCTGTGGTTTTGGGATTGGAGGAGTAACCTGATCCAGAACGGGCAGAAATCAGAGCGGGACACTCTACACCACAGCGAGGTCCCACGGTTCTGGGAAATGCCCCACTCCTCTCTCCAGTGTCCAGCACTCTTTCTCCACCGCTATCCTCCCATCTTCGCCATCCATCCCTCCACCGCGACACCTTCCAGCCCTGACACCCGACACAGCCCCGTAGCTCAGGTTTCACCCTTTTCCAGCCGCGGTGCTGTGGCTGTGTTGTAGCGTTGTACTACGGACTGCACATTCTTTCCCTTGCTTTCCTCGCTGCGACCTCTGCTCTGTGCCGGGGCCTCAGAGAAATGGATCTCTCTCTTGCTTGCTTGGTTTCTGCTCTGTGTGTCTGGGAGAGTGCGTGGGCGAGTGCAAGCAGAGGTATCATGTGTGGCTAAATATGCCTATCGATGATTAAAGTCAAGTATCGGGTGTCCGGTGCAGCGCCGGGCCCTGACGTTGTGGGAGTGGACCCCAATGTGCTGTTGAAAGAGATGAATTACAGCAAAAACATGGGGTCGGCCCATGTTAAAAATCAGTTTAACGTCTTTCCATTTTGTTTTTTCGGGTTAATTTGGTTAATGCTGAATTAGATCACTGCACAGTATCGAGAGCAGCTTCCAAGAAATGCAAGCGCAGAAACCTAGAGCAGGACCAGACTCTGACTGTGTGATGAACACGACCTTAAAATACAGTCAGAATGTCAGAACCGCTTATCTTCAGTCCAAAAAAAGTTACAGCTCATTTTGCAAGAGTATTAAAAGTGAGCAACAGGTGTAAATAGCATCACCATGCTAATGCTGGTCACTGTCTTAACAAGAATCGGATTTTCCAATTGGAAGAGCGGGTATAAAGGGGCGACCCCAGTCAGAGAAGGAGCATAGGAAGTTTCCTTCAGAAGACTTCAGCGAGTACAGCAGAGAAGGAATGGAGAAATTGGCTTTCTGGGTGCCTCTTTGTGGCAGATATGATGCTAATCCAAGAGCTAAAGACTGCAGACCTACACTGACAGATCTTGAATCTCATCCTAGATAAGGACAGTGAGGGATACACTGGTTGGAAGGAGGTCACGTAAAAAAGTGCAACCCAGCGACCCAATCGAGCTGTGCCAGTGGCAGAGCTAAGTGTGGCATCAGGAATGTCAATCCTCTACAAGGGAGACAGATGCCACAGGGACATGGGGTGTTTTGATGTCCATTGACAGACATAGACAGCAAATGCATGAATACAACTATAACACAGCACCTCACAGTCCTCGGTCAGCACCGAAGGGACAAAGCGCCACAGCAATTTCTGCCTTGCGACATGATCTACCGAGTCAATGGAGGAGACATGCCGTCGTTCCACAATGGCAGCGCAGTGGAGAGCTTGATCCACCACACGGGAAGTACAACAAGGTGCTGGAGTGACAGGGATTGTTTTTAACTGATCAATAATAGTGGGAACAGGCTGCTTATTATGGAGCGTTGTGTACAGGTGAGTGCCAAGACAGCAGTGCGCTCCCTCTCATTCTGAACAGTTCAACACCAGAAAAGGTTTATCTGGACTGTCCGACCCATGTCTCACATTTTCGCTTTGTGCTGGTGGCTTCGTCGTCATGGTGACCCTATAGTGTAAGCTGTGATTGACGTGCAGCTCAAGTGGTCTGCGGAAAAAATTGAAGCGGTCCATCAGCTTTGTGGCACGGACACTCTGAGTAGAAACCAGGGCTTATACTTCCGATAGACTCTTTCAGCCAAGACTCACCAAGAGTTGGTGTCCCAGTAAAGGTCCTTGCAAAACTCCTCTGGTTTAAATTGTGGATGAGATTACATGGTCATAGATGACATGTGAGTTCACTACAGATTCATGTTCGACTTATTGTTGTTGTTCCTGATGTGGCACACCAGGCCGCAGCACTCAGTGTCACGTCTTTGTTTTCTTGTTGAGATCTTTCACCCCCCTCCATTTCCCACAATGTTGTTTTTGTTTCTTTTTGGCAGTTCAGACAAACATCTGCTTTGTGAGAGTGACAAGCCGTATCCCAAACCACAGAGTGAGTCGCAGCCAAAGGCAACAAGCCGGGGTCGACCCTGAGATTCAAACCCAGTGCAGGCTTACATCAAACCCGGGATAGATTTTCACATGTTTTGATTAAAATTAGTAAACTTGCAACTCGACACCTCCCCTGGATATCGGGAACTCCGCAACCCGAACCGCGCGCAGAAAGAGAGCAGATTTACTCTCACGAAAAAAGGGCCACACAAAACGTTGCTGAAGGGAGCCTCAGAGCTCTCAACTGTACGTACAGTTTCTAAGGTTCTGCTTCTATTTGGATCAAATGTGTCAACGGGAGGAAGAGCAACATTTTTGTATGGTGCACTTGAACGCACCGCCACCCAAACATGACAAACTGATCTGATCTATCCATAACTTGCAATCGTGCTCTCAATATTTCATTCTTTAATTTGGTTTAATTTGGCCAAACTTGTAGAAAATAAAATGCCACTTCAGAAAACTAATTTTCTACTACTTTTTTTTTTTAATGAATTTGTTATGGAAAATGCCAAAAAAATGGAATTATTAGGAGTCATAGCAAAAATAATCATTATTCCAGTTAATTCACAGTTAAATACTTGTTGTCTGTTTGAAGTATTATATTTATTATAGCCTAATATTGATGGAAAATCAGCAGCAGCTCAGAACAGACGGGGATTTGTTTCTCAAGTAAATGGAGTCCTCTGAAGCGGTCATCCCTCAGAACCACAGTCTCACAGTCCAAACCCAAACAAAGCTCAGATTAGTTTCCATGCAGTAAGAGACTCATAACGTCGGGAGGGAACCAGCTCCGCTTTAATGATTTCACCGGAGGAACAGAGCAACTTTTGTGAGTCTGTTTACTATTTAAAGAATATAAACACCCACTCTTTTCTGGAAGAGTTCAGAGCAGCAAGTGTGCGAAGGGAAGAAGTGACGCACATCTGGATCTGCTGGACATTACACTCCGGCCACATCTGGCCTGACATGGCGTCACAAAGTTATTCACTCCCAAAAACACCCTCTCAGGCCACTCACCACAGTCATGGAGATACGTTGCACAACTGCGACATGGACGACAGGCTAATTTAAACCCCAACTTAAATGCGTATCTTTCAATGACAAACTCAAAGAATGGATGGAAACTTCTCATTCCAATGAAGAGTACACAAATCGAGAATTTTGAGACGGAGATGAAGGAGGTGAAGACGTGACTGCAGGCAGGGTGGAGATGGCTGTGATGTCAGAGCAGCAGCAACACGTATGAGTTACAGACTATGGACGCTGAAGAGTCAGAGATGAAGATACTGAGGTTGGGAGTGAATAGACAGGAGGAGATCAGAGATGAGGGGCAGCTCATGTTCGGAGACCAAGCTAGCAAGGACAGATGGAGGTGTTCAAGACACCACCTGGTGGCAGCTTGATATTATTGCCTGTTTATTCAAAGCAAGTTAAGAAGATCTTCTGAGCTGGTCATTTGACTCCTGAATGCCACCGGTGAAACAGTTAGAATTAAAAAAGCTGAAGCATCAAAACGTCAGCATCCGCTAGCAAAACAAGCCTAAAGATTCTGTTAATAATTTGTATTTATTTATGAAACGATTGAGTTTAAGTTTATTTAATCATACTTTTATTTTCACAAACAACGAAAGACCTAAAGAAACACATTTTTTAAGTTGTTATCCATAAAAATAAATTAAGTATGCAGTTTATTTAAAGTAACTGATGCTTCAAACAATCCAATGTATTTTGGTGACTTGAAATATGCAAATAAAATTACTCAAAATAAAAGTGTTTCACTGAGTTTAAAGTAAATGAAACGACCCATTTACTCGCAGTCGCCTATATGTGCAGTTGCATTGGTGTAATGTTCAGTGGAGTGAGTAACAAGATAAACAGCGGTGCGTTCACTGACCAGAGTGAACTACTTTCTGTGATGTCAACAAACATGTTTAGACGGGGGTAAAAACGAGTCACATCACTCACCTTCATCTCCTGGTTTATCTCCCTCTTTACAGGGTGTGCGGGTTTCCTGCTGCGTTTATTTTCTGGTGGTCTCCCTTTCTCCATCTCTGGCATAGTCCCGGTCGGTCTGGATCCCCGTCGGACTTTTTATGGGACTTTCAGCGGCTTCGCTCCAAAGGTCGGCTGTCACTCCCGGTGACAGCGGCTGTCATTCCCCGGCGGTCCGTGCACTTCATCTGGGTCTTCACTCCTCTGTGTCCAGCGAACATGCGTGAGCGTCTGGCTGGGGTCGCCACACCGGAGGATCAAGCCGACGTGAAGTAGACACCACTTCCGGTTACAGCTTTAAGAATAAAATCCGTTTATCGTTCACCACTGACAAAGTATTTTACTCATTACATTCGCTACTTCACAGTTCAAATCTCATGGGAGGAAACCCGAGTTCCTAGCAGAAGCACGCAAAAGCGCCGGGAAGACTCTAAGTTATCTAAATTTTTAAGAAAAACCATGCCACCTAATTTGTAAATGTATTTTGACAACTATTTGAAGACTATTTTACCTCCATGATTACGCAATTAGCAAGTCTGCCTCTTCATTAAGTATAATTTATATACTTATTTTCTTAATTTAAATTTTAGATTATCATTAACAAAAAGCATGGAGCTTTTTACAGATGTTTTAGGTATTTCTCTCTGACAAACGCTGATTACTATTATTGTTGTTGTTGTTTGTAATATAACTGTAGCCCTAGTAAAACACAACAAAACCAAAAAAAACATATTAACAGACGTTAACATATTATTTATTTAATACAAATAGATCACTAAGACAGGAGATTGTGACTCATCATGAACAAAGTACACATTTTCTGTCAGTATGGCTATTATCCTGGTAAATATTTCAAACAAACCCTGACTAACAAAATACAACAACAAGTAAATTACATAAAACATTACATTAACAATTTAGTTTGAGAACACTGTATCAAAAGATGTCTATATTGCTCATGAAAAGTCCATCCATACATTGAGTAAACTACATCTTACTGTATATTTACTGCTTCACTGGTTGACACATGATGGGCTCTTATTTTGAAATCTACACCTCCAGATTCCTGTCAGAGCCCTGTTCTTGCTGCGATTGCTGCTCCCTCTCTGGCCGAGCTGTGAGGGAGGGGCCCTTCTTGATTTAATGTAACCCAACACCTGACGCCCTCCCCTCCCAAATCTCAACAGATACATTTCATCAGGAATGCAAAGACTGTGTTTTATCTGAGGGGGCAGATCACAAACACTGTCTGTATACTCTTGTCTTAAAATAAAGAGATGAAAAGGCCACGGCACGACAAGCGATACCATGGCAGAATGTCCATGGCTTTCTCAGATGGCATCCGTTTGATCGAGGCCATGCCAATTTATGCGCCAAACCACCTAAAGCGCCCATAATGGGTTGCAGTGACTGAGTAGAAGGGCCACATGGTCACATGGTCAAGGTCGTAGGTCGCGTGCGCGACAGCTTTGAAGACTAACATTTGTCCCGTGGATATTCCGGCTGGGAAAGGCCGCATGATTCACGACGATCGTGTTTCTCTGGCTGGCGAGGAAACCTAGAGATGATCAAGTTGCGTGGGTAAACAAGGCGTCACGGTTTGGACTTGTTGGACAGCTTTTATGAATTACCCACTTATCTTGATGAGAATGATGTCATGACCTATGGAGTCATTCACTCGGCTTCAGGAGGTGTTGGGTTTATGCCCGTTCCCATGTCATATAGTCGCATTACAGGGGGGAGCTTCAGGAGTTTGGTATGCAATGGTCTTTTACTAAAACTGCTGACTCTGCCGGATGTCGATTGGAAAACCAGTGACATACTCAGCACACACACTCACACTAGAGCTCTTTATTTCCACACACCACAAACAGAAAACTTCACTTAGGGCCACCATTGTGACGTTAACCCTTGGGACCATCCTGGTCACCAACTATGCCTATCAGATCTCCTCCAGTTACGGTATAAACAACTGTACACTTAAGGCCCTCCTCTATCTCACCTTAGTCTGAACTGGGGCCTCCTCACTGGAGACAACCTGACAAGATGCCTGGACCACCTCATATGGTTTATCTCCATGAGGCCTCCATCCTTGCCTCGCCTGTGAACAAGATGCTTGAACTGAGAAAGGACCTCGACTCCAACTTGGATGGGACAATCCTACTTTTCTGACCACAATTCATGATTACACCACATATAACATTAGTTCTAGCTGATGCTAAATCCTGTAATGCTATAGCTACTCAAGAGGGCGCATGCCACTGAGATGTTCTTCTCCACCCTGTTTCTTTTATTGATAACTTTAATGCCTTCTTTGATCGCAGGAGTATCCTTGAAACTATCATTAGATTAGATTAGATTCGATTAGATTAGATTAGATTAGACGCAGAGTAGTGTCAGTTGTGGAAGAGTCGTCGTAAATGAGAACTAAGAAGTTCAGACCAATAGGCACAAACACTGGTGCGGCGGACTAATGGCGCTTCTCTTAATTCCAGGAGCGAGTTGTCAGAGCAGGGCTTTCACTGAAAGATAGAGAGAGAGAGAGAGAGAGAGAGAGGCAGGTAGGCAGACTCTGGGCGTCTCCTTTCTCCCCAGCCTCAATCCGCCGTGGTTGGAGGAACCCAGCCACTCGTGTAAACAGAAACATGATCCAGTGCGCTGCGCTTGGGTTTCGCCCCATGACGATACCCGACCCCGCACAGCTTTAGGAGCAGAGCTTATCTGATGCCTGACAAAAGGCCTCTCTCTCCATAATAACGCACATCTGGTGCCGCTGCTGCTGCTCCGGCCGCGGTCCCCGACCGGGACCTGGTGGGGTCATCACAACTATTCACTCGATTATATGAGAATCAAAGACAAGGCTGCAGGGATATTCACGGCTGACTGAGGCCATAAAAGATACGATCCCAAGTTCTTTGACTCAACAGAACAGACGGTTCTTTTACGGTTGACTCACACCTATGAAGCAGATTTCTACTTTAACCACCACAGTATTACTGCTGCTGCAACTGTTGCGTAATGATGCTTACATTCATTTTAAATCATATTATGCTGCGTCTGTCATCGAAAGATCAGATCTTGAAATAAGCCTGGTGGTGACGTCACCGTGATGCTGAAGCAGGTCCTGCTTGGCGTGACTTTTAGGATGATGTTCCACTACAAACCGCTAGATGCCAGTGTTGTCCTACTCTTCCACCAGATAAACTAGAGTTTGCCCTTGATTCATAAGTTTTCAAAAATAACGATTTGAAAAGAAACTCAACTTAATTTGTTGAGCTATGATTTGATAACGATTTATCGATCTCATTATGTTCTTATTTTGGCCGAAATTATTAGATATATATTGTCATGTTGAACGTGTAAGCGACGTTCATTCCCGTGACGTCACAACTCTGTTAGTATAAGACGTTGTGTTGGATGCTGCGTCCACAAGAAACAAGAGAAGTCAAGGGTTCGGAGCTTCCCGTCTGGTCCTCATTTTTAGGAAGGAAAAAAGACAAGATGCATAAATTGACGGCCATTCAGATTGGAGTGCTGGTTTTCGCCATTTGCTATTCCGCCATGGTAAGATGGTTTATTTCACGTTCTGTCTCATTAACTAAAATTATTACATTATTAATATAAAAAACGAAGTAAACGTTTTGCCAGACAAAGAAAATTATCCTCGCCCTCATTTAAGGACACGCATTTATACATCTGTTAAGTCTGTAAAAAGGAAAAAATAGGGAAATAGAAAAGAAAATACTGAAGAATAATATGAATGGCAGTATATCACATATTATTATTATTATTATTATTATAAATGATAGAAATAGTACAGTACAGAAAATACAGGTGCCAAAATTGTCCAAATCAATCATTTATGGAAGGGAAGTCTTAACATAAAAAGAAAAAAAAAACAAAACAGAAACCCAATACATCAACCCGATGAAATAGGAAATAATACATTTGTGGTATGACTATTATAACACTTCGATTGAATGACTACTATGTGATTGACAGCTCAGGGTGGTTTTTTCAAAACCGTAACAGTTTTAAAAGACGCCTAAATGGGACTGTCGGCTGAGGTTCTTGACATATGTCACTGTCAACTTCAGCTGCGTATCTGGTGTTAGGTTGACTTCAGCCTGGTTCTTGAAACACACGCTCTCCATCTTGGGTAAACTTAAACAAATCATTTCAACTCTTATAAACGGTATCTACCTGCCGACTCAACATCCCTGTGTGTGTTAGTGAAACATAATGTCAGCTTGAAATGTTTCTGATGTTGACATACATCAAGTCATGGGGGCATGATCTCAGCATTTCTGTGCTTGGACTGACTTTGTGATTTCACCAATGTCAAAGCTGATGGTGAAAAGGTGAATCGGTTTTTGTGCACACAAACTGTATTTCGTAAGGAAATGGAGAGTCTTGCAGCAGTTGTTTAACCCTCTGAGGGTTTGAGAATAACCATAAGCCTTTAGGGGAGATTGTTTTATGCAAAACAAACTGTCAAATAAAAGTTGCATAGTGCAGCATAGCTGTAGGTAGCTGCCACGTTGTTTGTCACTGACTAGAAATGAACTGCCACTTGGGCTAGGCGTTACATTTTTTCCAAAACAGCTTGTCCTTCAATGGAAAATGCTGCGATTTAATAAAAAACAATCGCATTGCACCTTATCCCCTCTTTTTCTGTCTTCTTAAAACAGATGGTGTCTGAAGGACAAACTACTGTATCTAACCCGGCCACCACTGGGAACAACCCCACAGGAAACTCCACCACAGATGCCCCCACCTCTGGGAACAACACCACGGGCAACTCTGCCACGGATGCACCCACCTCCAGCAACAACAGCACGAGCAACTCCACCACAGATGCACCCACCTCTGGCAACTCCACCACTGGAAACAATACTACTGGCAACCCCACCACAAACAAACCCACCAGTGGGAACAACCCTGTCACAAGCCCAGGCTCTTCTACCGGAGCAGCAACCACCACCAATTCCGCACCCAGCAGGCCACTTCCAGCTGGCACTTTCTCCTCCTTGTTGGCGGCCATCCTGGCAGCTACGCTGCTGTTTCACCTGTCGTGGTGAAACTGCACCTGCGCCTCAAGGAACTCATTAGGTACCACAGGGAACATCTGGACTTAGATATTCTTCCCTAAAATATGTATCTTTTCAGGGTGGTTTGACTCTCCAGGTCTCGGGTTCTACTGCCCTCTGACATGCTATCTATAATTTGGTTTCTGCTTTCGGCAAGTCCTCCACCTCAGCTTCGATGCTCCTTCCTAGACACACTGATCCTCTTCCAGTGCTCCGGAGATGTAACAGCAGCAGGTGTCAGTTCCGCCTTGTGATTTTTAAAAACCAGTCTTTTATAATGAGGGTTTGATTGACATCCTTCGTCTTCCAGAAACCCACCTGTAGTTTTTATTTTGTATAGAAAATGTTTGTAAGTTTGGGTGTATGGTGATGGAAAAATTCACTGAGGAATAAAAATGAAAAAATCCTGCTGATTTTTGTGGTCTTGTTTGGGCAGAAGATAAAAACCGGGAAGAGATGGAAAAGTTAAAGGAAGGTATGACCCCCTTTTGGACAGTAAGTGGTGTCATGGTTATGGCTGAACTGCCAGGCAGTCGAGACAGGCAGTGGATGAGCTTCAGCCAGGAGATGGACTCACCGTTCCCTGATCTCGGCCTGGAATTCAGCCAGAGCAGACCAAGGCTCATTGGACAACCATTGCGGAATGGGAGCCGCGATCCTTCTGACTTACGACCATCGTCATACTGTAGGTACTGACATGGTAAGCGAACTGGCTTTGCCGGTTCCATGTCATTTTGTATTTGTTCACTGCAGAGAGGACCCGAGGCCCAGTCATGTGTGACTGTTGGATACAGAAGAATGGCAAAACGAAACAGCAAACAGTAAAATTGATGACTGTCAAACAAATTAACTAATGACTCAACAATTAATAATCACACCAGGGGCTAAACTATGCTTCTATGAGTCTAAATTTTTTATCCATTTTGTTATATTTTTTTCTTGACATATGCTTAAAAAAGTTAAACTAAAATGCTTTTTTTTTCCAAAACAAAAAGTTTTGTTTAATTCATGTCTTCATTTCTTGTTTCTTCATTCATTTATTTATGATATGATAGTATATATACATGCTACTTCAAAAAAATTATATTGAATATTTTCTCTTTAATGCTGTTTCGATGAGACGCACAGAAGTTTGCCGCTTCAAATCTATTTGTTCATGAAGATCAAGACACTATACTAATGACTTAAAATCACCTCAAAGTACCTGGTTCTCAGAATGAACTCACCCGAAGGAAACTCATTAAAGCATACATCATGCTGTCACTACACCTGCTGTGTAGTTTCATGTGTTCTGCACCCTCCGTTCAGCTGAGTTGGACTCAAACCTAAGCCTGACTTCTGTGTACTTTGCTGACTCATTGGCAGGATTGGACAAACGAGTGTGTCAGCTTGTGGACGTGAGCATGACATTTGATATCAATGCTATTCCGTCAGAAGAGGCGACAGTGGAAAAACCGTCCTCCATGCTGTTGTGTGCTGAACAAACAGGAGCTTCTTAAGGAATACAGGATATGTGCCGTGGTGATTCAGAAAACAGAAGAGTCACGCCTTTCTAGCGTTTAAGGAAGACTAAGGGAGCTTTCCCATCGCTCACACCCACTTCCTCAAGATCTCCCACCTTCCCAGCCTTAGGCTCCACACCACCTTGCTCACATGTACATCATCACATTTTCACCCTTGTCTTTGTCTCGAGTCTTGAAAGTCTCTCCTCCCACTTGTGTTGCATTATACTTAACTGTCCACATTTTCACATACTGTTGTGCATTGTATCCATTTTGACCTTAATTTTTATAGTTTCCTCTCTTTTCTTGTGTTTGTGTTTTCGAGTTTTTTTTATGTTTCCTGCCTTTGTGTTCTTCCTTTACATCTTACAAGTCTTACCAACCTTTTCCTTTTCATTTAGCATATTGCATTCAGTTTAAAAAAAAAAAAAAGGTTTTTCCTTGGATTGTTTTTTTCCTTTGGTAATTATTGCTATTCTATACTACTACTATATATATATATATATATATATATTTTATTCTTCCAAGTATTTTTCTGTGTTCTTCTTGTTTTTTCCCCCAGAATAATTAACTTTTTTTAATTTAGTTATTTTTTTTGGCTCATCATCTATTAATTCCAGTGCTTGATACACTAAAGAAAACACAACAGACTTGTTTTATATAATCAAGATTTACTTTTCAATGGTAGTCCTGTCTCTGAAAAAAAAGAAAACATATTCTGAAAACTTCAAATAAATTGAAGAAAAAAGCAAACCAAATATTAGCGTGCACAGATAAGACTGAGCACCTGCCCTTTTTCCCTGCTTCCCCTTTTTAGAGCCATTTCTTTATTCATTCTTACACTCTTGAGAAAAAAGTTACTTCCTTACCTCCTTTATTCCGCCCAAATGTAATATACCATCTGATGGGCCATTCATCTGACTTGACTAGTGACAATTGTTTCCCAACCAGAACCATGGAACTCACAAGCTGCACAATGGCCTCTGCCACTCCTCCTCAGATGTGTCACAAGTAGATTATTTCATTGACGGACTCAACAACAACAATATATTTTTATTTTTTTCTGGCTTGAGCACCCACATCTGTTCTTCTCTCTGTATCCTTTATTGGTGCCAGCTCGCCCGTATTTTCTTCAACAGTTTCTTTCTCAACCTGGTCAACCACCAGCAGTGGGTGTGCCCCTCTCTTTCTGTTGTTATAGGGCTGTTGCAGCCTTCTTGTTTGGTGCCTTTGATGTTTACTTCCCAGTATCTTGAGAAATTAAGTAGTATCTTCTTGTGTGAGGGGAACATGGAGTGTGTGATTGATTGATGGATCTTTGTTTCTGGTGAAAGAAAGCTTTGCCAAAAGTTCTTCTCAGCTCTCACCTGTGGACACAAGCCTTGACCGAAAGATCAGATTCAGGGGAGCACATGGATGTTGGACTCTCCATAGATGTAGAGCCTTATCATCCAAGAGAAGCTCTGAGTAGATAGGTCAGCTGCTCCTCCACAAGTTGACTTTGGCATCTAGCCTCCTGGACCCCTCCCTGGTGAGGTGTTCCTGGCTTGTCTAAGGAGGAGGCTGTTAAAAGTTGGCAGTGAAGGTGAGAAACGACAGCCAAAGATGATAAGTGTGAATTGAATTTAGCATTTACACACCTTCAAAGGTGCTACTTGTTGAGGTTGTTACCCGTTTGTGTGTGTGTTTTAGGAAACTCAACGCTGTGTAACGTGTACATCACTGTAAAGTGATGACAATCCCCTTTCGTGACATGATAGACCAGATAAATATTTGCACTAAGGTCTGCTGCATTTAGATCATGACTGCAAAAGACCTGCTCCACGCAAACACAACCGCTGCACACAATGGCTGCTGAATACGATAATTGACGAGGGTCATGTGTCTCGTCACCATCTGCTCCGTCAAACACTCGCTGCTCACAAACATCTGACAGTGGAGAGCACTTGTCAGACAAAAGTCCAGTAGTCATCCATAAAATCAGCATCTGATGTTTGTTCTTCTGCTTCAGGGTTTGTTCACACGACCAACAAAGACAATGAAAAAACACACCTTAGCCCAGAGCACACGGAACAGAACGCTGCTATGAAACACACACATGTACAGAGTACAATCACACTGAAATAAAGTAATAGTGGGTCTGTGCAGCAAGTATTGCTATATTCCATGGATAGACACTCGCTCACCGTAAACGTAACCATCCAAAACGCATGGCTAGCCTGAACCAGGACTCTGAACCAAACAGAAACCAGTATAATAAGCAAGTTCTTTGTAAGTCTTCATCCTCAGTCTTAGGCTTAACCTTGTTAGTACCGGCAAAACCATCCTAATGAAGCCAAATTGTCCTCACAAAGAGTAGATAAAGCCCCAACAAACACACACACTCTTGTACCACTATCTTTGTGGGGACCTCTTGTTGACATAATGTAATTTCCAAATTGAGACTTAACCTTGCTAGGACCGGCAAAAATGTTGCCACAAAACAACATGACCTCACAAGTCTCTTCTTCCAATTCTGTTTTCTAAGAATTGGACCTCACACGTGTTGCTATTCAAAGTGTACACACACGCATATGTCATGTTTTTTATTTTTTGTGGGGACATTTCATTGACTTTCATGCTTTCCCCAGCCTCTCACCCCAGTCAGCCAAAACAAATGACTAACCTTAACCAGGACCTGAACCTAACTTCAATTCAATTACAATGACTCCGTTATTTAAAAGTTTTAATCCTCAAATTGAGACCTTATAGCAAAAGGTCCCCGGATGGAGGCGTGTTTCCAAGAATCGGTCCTCACAAGTCTAGCTAAACCAGATAAACAACACCACAACACACACTAGAACACACACACATCACAGCCAATCGCACTTCCACACACAATGAAACACTGAAATGGGCCAAAACAAGCAGAACCAAACAGACAGCAGTGCTCACAAACAAACACTGAAGTGACTCACACCAACACGAGAACAAACAACAAAGACACACACACGGGTTTCGGCTTGTGTTGTGATTTCAGTCACCTCGTGCTGTCACATCATGACTTGATGTCGTGATCCGCATCAAATCAGCTTTTCGATTTACATTTTCCGAAGTTTCACTGTGACTTTCCGAGCTAATGTAAATGACCTGTTCTTATGGAAATTAGAAGGCTGCTCAGTTCACTCATCCTCTTTTCCTATAACAACAGCACTCGTGACATTTGTATAATGAGCAAGGTTTTCAGCTGTTCCGACTCATCTGTGACTGGCACAGTCCCAATGATGGAGATGTCAGTGATGCATTTTCAAAAGCCATATTGTAAAGAGAGCTGTTTTCTCTAATAACTCAGTTTTCCTCCCACAGTTAAAGACATTCTGAGGTTAATTGATAGCTCATTATGGTGTGTGTGTGTGTGTGTGTGATTAGAGCCTCACAAAGACAAAGAGCCGCATGTGACCCACGGGCTGCACTTCACACACGTCTGTACTGACCTTTGGTAACAAGCCCTCTAGTGCAGATCCAGGGAAAAACACTGATGAAACCTTTGGTCCATGTCAAATGAATTGGACTGTATAGTTGTAACATTAATCCCTTTGATTAATGTGGATTTCAGTTGCGAGCGTTTTGTTTTACGGACCAGGTCTGGCAGGTTTTGTTTTCATTGAATATTTATTAGAGAAGAACAAATAGGCGTGAGTGTGTTTGTCAATGCCGAAAAGATGAAAAAAAGGTTTGCTCTCAGATCATTTACATTTGTACATTTTTCATGCATGCATCTGTTTGGCGTTAAAACCGGGTTTCTTTGTCAACATTTATTCACAATACACATGTTTTGCATAGTTTGTTTGAGATGTTTTTCTGTGTTCTCTGTTACATTAAAAGGTCAACACATGTAAATCAACAATCACTCTTAAATGCTGACTATAAATACAGAAATGAGATTGAACGACACGAATTCAAATATTAAAAAAGGATTAAAATAGAAAATAAAATTGTTCCATGAATATGAAAATGTCAATACGACGTATAAAATATTAAAAGTCATATATTAAATCACGTGTATGCATGTGACATTTTATTTAAATATGAATGATAAACAGAAAATGAAAAGTAGTAGTATGTAAACCTTCAGCGAAATACACATATAATAATAATCATAATAATCATAACAATAATGCGTAGCTTTGCGACGACACTACGTCATAGGTCAGCATGAGCTCGAGCTCGTTCATTGGACGCCGTCTATGTTCAGCTGTTAGCTTGTTTTGTAGCCACTGAGCTTCCGAAAGAAGGTTACATATGTTTAACGTACGTGTCTTCGTTATTGAATTAACATGACGGGCCGTTGCATCAGTCGGCTGTAAACGTAATTGTTTGTCAAAAGGGTTGCTCGGTTGATGCTCAGTGTGAACGACATGGCAGCTGCATAGTTAGCCTGCTAGCTTGGAAAGTTCCCAGAGAGGCGTCATGTACAGTATGTAAAAGTGACCTTGTAAACTCGCTATTATTTCTATCTGCGTTGTTTCTGCTGGAGCTATGGCGTCCACGCGACTGTGTTATGTCCTCAGCGCCAAGGCTGCAGGTTCCTTCAAAGCATTATCTGGGTGCAGAGTTTGCCTGAGAAGAAGCTTCAGCAGCTCCTCTCCTCTGAGGCAGACCTGCATGTCCGCCTGGGTCATCGACCAGTACGGTTCTCAGGGAGTGTTGAGGTACTCTGAGGACACCTGCATCCCCAGCATCCGCTCTCCTAGTGACGTGATGATCAAAGTCCATGCTGCCAGTCTCAACCCCATTGACATTGCTATGAGGGGTAAGTAGTGAGGCCAGAACGAGGCACAGATTTTTAAATAACTCTTATTGGTTTAGGTGGTTATGGAGCCAAGTTGCTGAAATTCCGCCGGGATCCATTTTCGGTAATGGACAACGGTGATGAATTTCCTCTGATCCTGGGTCGGGATGTGTCAGGTGTGGTGGTGGACTGTGGAGCAGATGTTACCCACTTTGAACCTGGAGATGAGGTATCAGTCTTTATTTTATATCTCTTCCCCAAACTTAACAAATAAGATAATTTCCATTAGGGCTGCAACGACTAGTCGGAGTTGCTCGGCTAGTCGCTCTATGATGATAGTCTACTGTAGTGGCTCAGGTTGTGTGACCATTGCTATCCAAAACATTGAAAGTATGGGACCATACTAAGGACACGTACCTTTCACTCCACATTTTGAGCAATTAAAATTCTAATTTAAAGCTTAAAACAACATTTAGCGCGATGCAAGTATTTGAAACCTGTCACACACATTTTTTAAATGAATGCTTATTTTTATTATATTTACAACAGTACAATCAGACGTGTTGCTATCTTGATTAACCTCTACACATCGTATGCAGACTAGGCGACTAAACATTAAGGTAGTCTGTGATTGATTAAAATAGTTAGTTGCCCTAATTTCAATATATGTACTTGGATCTCACCTTGTGATGATGTTATTGAATCAGTCTGCCTCTTGTCTTTCCCGGAGTGAGTTCCGTGGTGGGACATTTCTTGCGGTATGAGGAAGTTGGGAACATTTGACAAGTTTTAAGACAGGTGTGAGGGCAGTGGTGAGGTGTGTCACAGCCATGGCAGCAGGATTCAAGGTGAGAGTTGGTGGACATCAGGGGTCTGCCCTGATGCGACCCATGAGCTGGGCAGATGAGGAGTCAAATACAGTAGAAGCAAAACAGAATCCATATGTGTGAATGAGAGGAGGGAGGGAAGATACTCGGACAAGAGTAAAAGCAGTATTTGGATGAACCATAACAGAAGTGCAGGAAGGTGCAGATAACAGTGGAACACAGCTTTTATGTGTTGACTTGGAATGAAAAGTTCTGTTGAGTTTTTCTATGATTCTTTTTTTTATTGGCTTGGAGCTTTTTATTTGCTGTTTTCTCATCTACTTATTAGGTGTGGGCTGCTGCACCACCATGGAAACAAGGCACTCTTTCAGAATTTGTGACTCTGACCGAGTATGAGGTGAGATACATCCAAGTACCTATCTTGTGTCTGACTTAACAATGTCAAATACATACACCTATACTGTATATAATCTAAGTGAACTTACGTTTGAATTTGTATCCCTGTTAACATAGTTTGTTTTGAGTTTGGCAGTAAAACTTTAATATCACTCAAGAAGAAGGAGCCACACAAAGAGCCAATAGTGTTGATTTTAAAAAGGAAAGAAATAATTATCTCATTATATTAAATCAATATTTGTTGAGTGAAATTAAGTGCATGAATAGCTAAGTCTATTAAAATTAAATTACATAATAGATGCAGGGCTATCTGGCGCTCAGGTGACTGGCTGGTTTTAGCAGGTGCAGCATTATTAACATAAAAATTTGCATACAAACCAGAGTGTTTGAATTGGAAATATGAATCATAGTTTCATTTTTAAATTTAGCACTTAAAATGTATGTCATATTCTGTTCTGTTCCTGGGTTAATAATGTGCCATCTGGATGAGATAACTTCTCTAGTTTTTAAGACTTAAATAAAAAAAGACTTAAATATTTAATATATTAAAAGAAAGCTTGGATATTCCTGGAAATATTATTTGCTCTTGCTTCACTTTTGAAGGGCAGTTATTTTTGTTAAATCGTGTTTACACTTTTATCACGCCCTGCAATCTTTACGAACAGCAAACAGAAACATAATCAGGGTTCACGCTTGTTGATGACCTTAGTAGATAGACACCCTATTGATAGCACCAGTACTGTGCAGTTGAAGCTCTTATTACAGTCAAAGTTGTTAGAGCTAAGAAGTAAAGGTTTTCATGAAAACGGTATTTCTGATAGTACATGATCAGTGGCAGAAAAAAGTCAAAACATATTTAGAGGTTCTTTCCCCTTTTATATCCTTTGTTGAGTCTGCCACTTAAACTGTTTCCTCTGTGACAGGTTTCGCAAAAGCCAAAATCCCTGAGTCACATTGAGGCAGCGTCCATCCCATATGTGGCCGGCACGGTTCTCTCAGCATTGGTCAATGCTGGAGGTCTGTGTCCGGACACCGCAGCAAACAAAAGGCAAGAACTTTATCGTAACTTCTGTCGTTGTTTAATGTGATCGTTCAACAAGTCTTGGGTTTCTTGCTGCAGAATTCTGATCATCGGAGGATCCGGAGGCATAGGAACATTTGCCATTCAGGTTTGTGGTCCAGCATGCTGTTTGTTTTGTGGCGACATTGACGTGCACGGTTATAACCCATTGTATTCAATAATAATTGTTGGTCAGCTGTTTTACCATATTGCGGTGTGTGGTGTGTGAATGCTGGTAATTGCACTGCAATTTTGACATGACTTCCACATCAGCAGCTTCATCATTTGAGAACCAATGGGCATGAAAACATCACCCTCATATTAGTATAAGGAACATGTTTGCTTCCCAAAATGAAAAACTCATTAACTTGAACCAGCCATAATTTACACCACTGACTGGAAATGATTTTCCAAAAGCAGAAACTGAACTTTGGACTCCAGAGAAAGTGAAATAAATCCTCTCAGCGTCTCGTCAGGACTAAGGCGCTCCAGTCAAACCCTGACACACCGGTGGGATTGCTGGTTGACCTGGGAGCAGAGCGGAGGGAGGGCACCTCTTAAAGAGCCCCATAACAAGGCTTGAACAACCTTATATTCTAAGTTGGATCCGTTGAATGTGATTGCTGAGAAAGAGATGTCTGGTGTTGTTGTACAAAGGTGAAACCAAAACCTGGCTGTGTTCTTTCATCATGGTTCTTTATTAAATCGCTGCAGAAGAAATACAAAATTAGTCCAAAGCTATCATTTAGTTCACACACAGAATTGGATCTCTGGGTAAAGGAAAGTTTCAGCCAGAAACAACTTGATGATACATTTGTTAATAAAACATGATACTTAACAAGAACGAAAAATTTCGAATAATTACATGAAATGTGTTGAGATATTCTCTTAATTCCACATAACCTGTGCTTTGTGTTTATCACAAAATGCCTCATAAATGTGATCGCAAGTGTGCCATCGTCATTGAAAGTGAAAGCTGTGAGGCTTCTGTGTTGGTGACAAAAATCATGACTTTTGTTGTTCCTTTATGTTTTACTTGGCTGCCTCCTTGATCCTGCCAGTTAGCGAAGGCCTGGGGCGCCCACGTTACTGTGACGTGCTCCCAGAATGCTGAGGGTCTTGTCCGAGGACTGGGAGCCGACGAGGTGGTGGACTACACAGCTGGAGATGTTGCTGAAGTGCTGGAGGAAATGGAGAAGTATGTGATGTTCACGGAGGAACGAGACGGCCTATTATTGCCATCTGTATTCGCTCATTCATGGTGTTCATGTTGGATATTTTCTTCTTCCCATCTTTGCAGGTTTGACGTGATCCTGGACGGCGTCGGGGAGGACACAGAAGAGTGGGCGAAAGGCCGCCTCAGGTCCTGGTCCGGATCCAAGTACGTCACGCTGGTGACTCCTTTACTGCAGAACACAGACTCTCAGGGTCTGTTGGATGGAATCGTGCGAGCTGGCTGCAGCCTGCAGACCAAAGCTGTTCAGGTACTGGATCCATTTACTGACAATTGTTGATTACACTTCTGAAGGAAAATTGCACTTTGTAGATGATTGTCATTTCAATAATGTTCTTTGTTGGTGATAATGAGTGAGTAAAAGATTAACTTGTGTTTGATGCTGAGTTAACTGGACCATTTGAGATGAAATATTTGGACAGATGTCCAGCCTGTTAACTGAACAAGAGAGTTTGACAACAATATTGTTAGGGTGATTATTATTGGAGTTGTATTTGGATTTAAGTGACATAGTTAATTGTGTTTTTAGCACTTTTGAGATACTAATAACTTAATATTGATGTATAACTTATTGTTAATAACTTTTAATATTATATTACTGTTATGAAGAATCGAGCACATGCATGAAAAATGAGTTAATGAGATCTAAAAAATAATTGGTCATATTTCACTTGAATTCAAGTATGAATTCTTATTTTATTAAAAAGATTAACATAATAATAACAGTATTAAAAAATGTAAAGAAAAATATTTAAAATGAAAGCTTTTATTTGTTTGAGTTCAGACTGTCATGTGACCACTATTTCTCTTCACTCACCAGAGCATTCTGTCAGACGGGGTCTTTTACCGGTGGGGGTTCTACGCTCCTGATGGGCCGGGGCTGGATGAGGTCTGCAGGCTGGTGGATGCTGGGAAGGTATGGCCGTGTGAATGACGCACACACTGAGATGTAAGTCAGCGCTTCAATCGCATGATGCTGACGTTGGGGATCAGATGCAACAAAAGCACGGAGATGATTCCACCTACACCGGCTTGGCAACCTCTTTGTTGAGTCTGCCAACTACTGTTGTGTGGACGGGCCCCCACCACGCTGAGTCACACCGCAGGAAGCACATGTCAGACTAGTGCTGAGCTGCCCAGTCACCAAAGGGTGTTGGGGCTCAGCACTTTGTTCAGAGGTCAGTGACGCGCGGACGGCCAGTAGAGGGAAATGATGCGAGACACTAAAGCCATGAGTGGACAACTCAAAACAGGGGAATTCACCTGACATCACAAGCTGAACTGCTTCCACGGGGTTCACCTGTGTCTGTCTGTTTAACCAGCCTTCTGTTATGATCTTCTCTCTTTCTGCTACTCTTCTTCTGTATCTCTGTCTGTCCTTTGAAATGTCTCTTGTCACCTTCTCCTGCCAGGTGCTACTGTCCATCTTTTTCTCTCTCCATCTCTTCTATATGTCACTCCATCTATCCTTTCCCCTGTTCCCATGTCTCTCTTGCTCAAGAATCCATCTGTCTGTCCTATAATCTATGCTGTCACACTTTCATTTGCGTCTGTCCCTCTCTCTCTCTGTCTCCCTTTCCCCTGTCTGTCTCTCTAACAAATGTGACCAACCTGTCTGTCCCACTCTTGTCTTTCAGTCTGATTGTTATTTTCTACTGTTTTTCACTCAGTTGTTCCTCTCTGTCAATATCCCTGCCGGCAGTTGTCTTGCTCTCATCCAGGATCTTGGTGTCCCTACTGCCTTTTCCTCTGTATACATACCTGTCTCTGTTTGTCCCAGTGGCTCTCTCACTGTGTTCACGTCCGTCTGACGTATCTCTCTTTACTGTTTCTCCTTCTGTCTCTCTCACTGTTTGTCTACCTCTTTCTCCTCGAGGAAATATTGTCAGAGCAAACAAACGTTCGTCTTCATCACATGATTCATATTTAAATATTGTTTTGTTGCAACTGTGGAGTTCCGTCCCCATGCTGTTGAAAGGTTTTAACTTGATGTCCTGAGTTCATGTGAGATGACCGTCTCGCCTCAGATCCTGCCGGTGGTGGAGGCCCAGTTCCCGTTCTCTCAGGTGCCACAGGCCTTCCACAAGCTGGAGCAGGGACACGCCCGCGGGAAGACGGTGGTGCGGGTGGCTGAGGAAGACCACAGGGTGGAGGAAGAGCTGGCACAGGATGTGGAGGCTGTAGGGCGAACCCACGAGCATGGCACGGCTGAGACCAGCTACTGAGAGGAGGTGCTGGGGAGTCCACTCACACACTCTGGGTTCACTGTTGTTAAACCCTGCTTTCCCGGCACCAGACTGAAAAACGTGCGGGTGGAGCAGGAAGTGGGATTTTGGGAAAATCTGGCCACCAGATGTCAGTATGTCTGTGTAAAAATGTAACATTTCCCAATCAGAAAAGTGCTTTTCTAAGAATCAAAGGTATTTTGATGAGCTGCAAATAGTTCATAACCCATTGAGCGTCTTTCAAATCAAAATGATATCACAGAAGCAGTGAGGTGGCGTATTACACGCCCTGTCCTGTAGATGGCGATGTTTGACTACTACTCCATCAGCGCTGGAAGCGGTTTTTGTGGGAAGACACGCGAACAAGTTGAATAAATTTATTGACAAAAATACTTGTTTACACATTCATTTGTAAAATGCTTGCTAGTTTAACCAGAGGGTGTGGTTGGCAGTAAAAATGAGCTAACACTGTTTTAAGTTAAAACAAAAGGGTTTGGTGGGGAAGAACATCAAGTCAAATATTTAGCGACACTGATCCCCACTTTTATCGTCAGGTTTCATCCAGCAGCAATGATCCATTAGGTCCTTTAAGGTGTCACAGCTCCTCCTGAGTGTCAGATGATCTCCACGTCCCATCTTTGTTGCACTTTATTTGGGTCCAGTTTGTTCAGAATCACCTGGTTTTTGTCGAAGTGAGTTCCACCTGAAAGATTTTGTCAAAGTTCATCAGACTACAACATCAGCTGCGGATGAAGTGAGCTGAAAATAAAAGAAGTCCAATTGTAATAAAACACTGAATGAGTAACGACAAAGAGGACAGCATGAAAAATAATCACAAACGTACTAGAAACAGCAAATCTACAATAAAGAAAAAACATGTAACTTGTGTTTTACTGCAAGTTAAATTTTGAACTGAAAACAGCCATAAATAGAAATTTTAATACATACTAATAAAAATTAAGTAAATTAAAAATATTTGAATAGATATGTCTAGACACATTAATGCAACAAACAATATATGGCAACATGTCATTTTGACAAATCAATTTAAAGAATAGATAATTGTACTAAAAAATAAGGATATTGGGTTATTTCTATCTCCGCAGTGACATGCCTTGAATACAGCAATACTAAATGAATATTTTAATTAAATATTTGAAATAACAATGACTTTAAAATCGGAAGTACGATAAACAATACTGTAAATTTTCTCCAGAGCCGCAGGATGTTGTAGTACAATCGAGTTAACCACACCGTGTCACTGCTTGTCACGTGGTGGCATGAATTACCATAACCATAAATTACTGGTGATCATGACGTTGGTCGTTTTGCAGATGAACCTGTCCTGTTCCCACACTTCAGTGCTGAGTCGTCGTTTCTACTCTCAAAATGACGGTTACCGGAGTAATCGGCAGCCACACCTTTGTTGCTTTTGATGTTTTCTAACTGAACACGTTTGTGGATTCTACTGTGTCCTACCCAAACCTAATGTTCAATGTGCAGAATCCAACACTTTAAAACGGCCATAACGTTATGACCTTCTGTCTTCTACTGTGTAGGTTCTTCTTCTGAGGCCAGGCTACTCTTGACCTGAGACATTTCAATCTCTAATGAAAAAAAGAGAAGCCACACAGAAGAAGAAGAAGCAGGAGCTCTTTTCTGAGTCTCAGATAGATGACGTCTCTCAGGTGATGTTTCACATGCTTCTCATGCCGATGGTGTGTTTTTTTTCTAAGAGGGGATAAAAGAATGTCTCCCTTCAAGACTGTCTGACTCGAGCAGACCTTCAGGGCTTTAGGCTCAGAGGTGCTCTTTGATGCTATACTTCATATATGATTGTATTGAGGTGCTGGAGCTCAGAGTGGGGCCACATTTAAAATCAACAGTAGAGACTGACCTTTGACCTCTAGGACCAGGTCCGCTGACGACGTGTAGCGGATAAATCCGTCTGGCGTGATGCTCCACAGATGCGTTTGGTGCTCTGAACCCGGCGCCAGCCCTATCCGGCTACCCGCGATGGTGACGCTCCCACTGGGACACAAGCAGCACTCCTCCAGCAGCTGGAACACCCCAGGAAGATTTATAAACAACGGGCCTGATGACGTGTCAAAGCGACAGCTCATAAGTAGAAGTTAGGGAGGTCAGATGAGGAGAGTAGAAAAAGTATTGTCCTGAGAATGTTGGAGAGAGACCCAGTGGAAGATGACCTTGCAGTGCAGATGTCCCCTCTGATAGGACCAGAGCTGCTCAATACCACACGTCTCCTCCATCTCCTGGATCCGCAGCAGCTTGATCTCGTCCAGGTCCCCGGTCACAGACATCATGAGCCCAGTGTGGCGGTTCCGCAGACGGAAATGGACCTGCTTCTGCTCAGGTGACACAAATACGAGACATAAAGCTATTTCAATCATACATTTAAGATTTCTATTCTATTTTGCAAAGAGCAAAAAAAAAAAAAAAAAGTTGAATTAGTCAAATTTACATTGACTCTTAATTTTCATTGGTTCTCTTATAACTTTTTACAAATTAAAATCTAGAAAATGGCTGAATTATTAATTGCTGACACTATATAAATCAAGACAGGCAAATGATCGACACTTATTAATTTGGATGTAGCGTCAGCAATTTTTCTAGTGAAGCGATGATCCTGATTTCAATGACAATCCATCGATAAAATATCTCAAAGCTTCTGTTTGAAATCATTTAGTTGTATAATATATAATTATTTAATTATCTAAAATTATACTTTAATATATGCAACATCTGATAACATTCCTAATAACATAATTACATTTTTTAAAAAGTTTATTAAATTAAAAAGAACATTATAGTCTTCAGTTTCATATCTAATAAAATAGCTTTGGAAATTCTATATACATACATTGTGCTTCATTTGTTTATTCATTCTTTGTGGTATTAGCAATGAGCCAGTATTGTGCAAATGTGACCTCCAAATGACAGAATTTTCATGTGTCAACGAAACGGCGTTAAATAGATGACAGAATGTGATTGCGCTGTGATGACAACAGACCTGCAGTAGGGGGCGCAGGGAGCCGATTTTCTTCCAGGTGCTCAGCTCGTACCAGTCGGGTACTTCACCTGGTGTCAGTAAGATCTGAGCACCGCGGTAGTTGATACCCTCGTATAAGATCCACCTGGACGAAAGCACAAGTTACTCGCTACACAGCTTTCCACTTCACCCTGCTTCCAGCGAGGCGGCCACAACATTATGACTGCCTCCACTGTGGTTTCTAATACTAGCGTATCATTATTCTCCTCGACTCAAGAGTGTATTTCTTGTATTCACAAGGATCACTTTGAACTAAAGAAGAAGAACCATGATCAAGGTCTTCAGGGTAATTTATGACTGAGATTGGATCTGGCCTTTTGTAAAACTCTTTCAAATACCTATTTTTACCTGCAAAGAGCATCACAGTTTCCTAAATTTGAAATTATTGTACCAAGTTCTTTGCTCTTCTGCCTGACAGTCCTCCATCAGTGTCAGTGGTCTCGGTAGCTCACAGCTTCGGTCGGAATCTCACACATCAGTTGCAGGTTTCAGGCGCTGACTCGAGTGCAGCGATGGCAGACGAACCAAACTACACTTTTGGCTTCAACGTGTGAGACGTGAACAGTGACGCTTTTATCTGTCGTAAACCTTTGACCTTTGACAACTGACCCTTTGGTCCTACTAATTTAATGAAGGATTTCATCTTTAATCCAACAAGTCCTCCACCTTATCTTCATCATCCACCTCATTCCTCTTCGTCATGGTCCATCACTGTCTCTCCGCTACTCATGTCCACATCTCCCTAACTTTGTCTGCAAACTTGAGTTGTCCCTCAGATGTACTTAATTCTGATCTTCTCCTTTCTCCTCACTCCCAATGGAATCCGTAGCTTCTCTATCTCTGACTCCTCTGACTCTGAAACAGACTTGATGTCCTTCATGACATTTTGGTTGTGTAAAAAACCTTTCATGACTGCCTCCTATGCTGAACTAAGTTGAGTCCAGGTAAGCTAGAGAGGCTTAGTCTCTCCCAAATGCCAGTGTGTGCTCATACTCACATGCCGCCCTCCACGTGCACAGACTGCACCCTGGTACACCCCCCAGTCAGCTGAAGGTTGACGCACCCCTCCGTCAGGACCACCCTCTTCCCCCGCAGCCCAGAGCGCTCAAACAGAGTGATGGAGGGCAGCGAGAACTCCTGGACATGACATAGAGAGAGCACAGACAGACACATTAAGTGAGGGAAGAGCAGCCGGTACCTATAAGAGGTTACCGTGGAAACACACCACGGTAACTACTACCATCTACCTGCTGGGTCGCCACTTATCTGGCGTTTGAGACATTTATGTTTGACATTTAAAGCATAACGGGCAACCAGTGTAGGAAACAGTCTGAAGTTAAAAGTGGAAGCAGAAGTTTAATTTTCTACCACTCTCGACAGTACCACGACTCGCAATGAAAGACACTCAAGATAACATAGCAAAGCTCTGATTGAATCACTGTTGTTCTCCAACTCTGCTGCAGCACTTGACTCTTGTATGTGACAACAAAACACTCACAAATCCAGTGGTCTGCAGGGATATGATGGAGGAGCCGGTGTTGACACAGCCCATCGCCCTCAGGTCCGGGTAGTTGCCCTCCTCTAGCACGTACATCCTCCCACTGAAGTCTGGACCCTCGAACGCCAGCCAGCTGTCAACATCAAAGACACACAAGTGTAGAGTAGCAACAGTGCTACAGTGCTGTTTCTGTCTGTTGTGTAGCCAGCACTGTATTTTCTTCACAGATCTGTGTTCAGTTGGAAGCTAAACCCACGAGTCTCTCATCAGATGTCAACAAATCAAACCTTGGCTGTCAACACACAACTCACCTGCCTGAAAGGACCTTACATGAGGCCACACAGAAGCCTTCCTGCAGCGACGCCAAGTTGTCCTCCACCACGAGGACGGTACCTTGGAAACCCGGCAGAGAAAATAGCTGCACCTGAGGACAACACACACTGTGAGTCACGCTCGATCACACTCACTTCACGCATCGCCTTACCTTGAATTTGGCCGGCTTCTCGAAGTCATCCTGCAAAAGAGAAAACATCTTAAGATCATTCTGAGGAAACACAGCAGGGGTTTTGTTCTATCAACACATGATGATGTCTGGGGACTGGATGGTGTCTGGGTGAAGGAGGAGGGCTGGAAATTGAGTATTTTAAATATAATATATATATATATATATATATATATATATATATATATATATATATATAAATATCATCATGTTTATTAATTTGTACTTTGTTGTTTGTATTTCAGTTCTCAATTCTCAAAAAAAACGTTTTTCACATAAGAATATTTGTTTTATTACTGTGTTGTTATATTTTTGACACACACACACACACACATATATATATATATATTACAAAATCATATTAATTGAGTTTCAAATCTGGTTTGAGAACCTCTCAGGATGCTACAGATTTAGGGCATGGGAGATTTCAGGATTGTTGGGAGGACCCCTTTGGACACTGGGAAATTTAAAATGTTTTATGTAGGACTCACTTCCTCTGACCAAGATGAGTCACAGTTGTGTTTTTCAGTGTCATGACACAAAGTTTCCGACCACACAGTGTGCGTCACACGTTCCTAAATGTAATCAAGCAACAGAAGAGTGAGGCTGTCTGGCCCTGAGGTCACTCCAGGTCAGATGATTATAACGCACCACACGTGGGAAGTGAAATCAGAGAGAGATACTTTCAATGCTGCCGTGAGTGCCGTCATGCGACCCCAGCATTTACCAGAACCACCGTCATGGCCGAGGCGATCCGGGGCTGCAGAGCCCCCCAGTCCTCAGGGCATCCATACAGGCCTTTTTCCAGGATGTAGGACTCGCCACAAAAGCCCGGCTCTTCAAACGCGACCCACCTGGAGCAGACAAAAGAACAGCCGCTTTCATTCACAGCTCATGCACTATTCACTTCTTTCGCTCAAACCAAACGCTCAGAGGTGACACTGACTGTTATTAGGACATGTTGGTCATTTATGAGCCGTGTCAGATAAAGAGTCGTCTTTTCACCAATTTGGCCCATTCATCTATTCACAGTGGGTCAGGCTCCTCCCATCTAATGTGTTCTCGCCGACTAATATGCCGACTTGGCTAGGTGCAGTCACAAGAGATTTCTACATTATATAAACCTTAAAAAAAACATTTCTCTTTGAACACAATGTAAAAGCAGTAAAAGTATTTAGAATGTAAGTTGCAGTTGTGCCAAACCTTTTTCATAACAAACTTCCTTTCGTTCATCATCACGTTCAACAACTTTCGCCGTCTGTTTGATGTTGTTTTGGTGATTAAGAGCTTAACATCCTGCAGCTGCTCCCTCTGATAACCTGAATCTGCTTTCACACTGACAGTATCATGGTTTCTAGGTGTTTCTAATCCCACTGTCCCTCCAGCTTCCACTCTAGTTTTGGTGCTGCTATGTCATCGTCCGGATTTAGGGTCTTGGTCTGATTCCAGTGAGAGCTCCACCCATCCTTACATCTTTATGTGTATGTATATGATTACCACCATGTGCAGTAGTAGACCGGGCCTGTACTAGTACACTAGTACAAGGCAGGTAAAATGACGGTAACATCTGAGGTACTGTTACTTCTGTGTTGCAGTACCAAGTGTACTTCTGACAGTAAGTAGCAACAGTTTCTATCTTCTATGTGCCAGTGCAGTAGCAGTACTTCTGCAGTGTACTAGTACTTCTGATGTTTTTGTTCTTCACTGGTAGGTTTGATGTACCAGTACATGTCAAAGGTATGTAGTACCCTGACACTAGTACCATCTCATGTTTGAGGAATGTTTGATATGTAATACTTCTACTATGCAGTAGTATTACGAACTAGCAACATGTCTAACTTTGCAGTGTAGCTATAAAATCTACAAACATGAATCACTCCATCTCCTACTTAACAAGCTGCTAGCAAACATTCCGCACACACCAAAATGTTTGCCATGCAAACAAAGAAGAGAAAGTGCTCCTCATGAACGGCTGAAACATCTGAAGTATTCGCAGGAGTTGTGTGTCTGTGTGTGCATCGGTACATGGGAGCTGTTCCCCTCGTCTTCCCGCTGACAGTTATTTCTGCAGACAGTCACTGGCTTTTAAAGTCTTGTGAACTGCAGAGTGTGTTGTGACTTGCCAGCATGTAAACAATTGTCTGGCAGAGACACATAAAACACACACAAACATGAAAGCGACAGAAGTCTCGCAGGCCGTCAGACTGACATGGGCGAGGTTGCGTGCCATTATAACTAAGGCTGGAGGTGGAACCATCCAGTCGTGCCTCAACAGATGAACCAGATGTCGGACATGTTCTTTAAAACATGTTTTGGAGTCATTTTTCCACTTTGACCCTGGTTTCCTTCTTTATCACTTTATGAAATGACGATAAGTTGTTGCATTTTTATTTAAATCTTTTGAAATCTTCAATTAAAAAAAGTATATCTAGTATAATATAAAAATATAATAATAAAAATAATAATTACGTGTAATTATATAAATTACTGTCATTACAAACAAGATTTTTTCCAGTCAATATTTGTCCAATATATTTAACTTAAATATAACTTAAACAATTTTAAAAATGCTTCTTGAATTAAAATACAGAATATCACTCAGTACATCTTCATACGTAAAAATAAAATATGCTTTTTTTTTGCATTTTTCAGTCTAATATTTTCTTTTTTCTTGTTATTAACTTATTTATGCAAATTATTTATGTCATTTTCTTGTGATTCTTAACAATGTGGTAATGTAACTTAATGTACTTAATGTAATTTTATTTTTTATAATTTTACTTAATTTTATATTCTCCAACGTTTCTTAAGGAAGCTAATGTTTACTTTCTCTATGTCAGTAATTTGTCCAACAAATGGACAGATAACAACAATAATGATTTTTGCCTCTGAAAATCACCTGCTCCTGCCGCGCCCTAGAGGCAGACTGGCAGGGGAACGAAGTCAGGCGAGGCTGGTGGACTAGATAATGTTGTCAGGACTTGTCTGCGAGGGCGCGGTCCGTTTGGAGCTATGCGACTCATCTGCACACAAGCATGAACTGGAGCGGTCGTTATTCCGAGAGGCGGGAACGAACTCCGAAGAATGTGCCAACAAGTGGCTACCACTGACCCTGTGATTAGGACCTGTGAGAAGTGAAAGTCACTCACACTCCACTGATGACGTCGATGGACTGGGTCCTCGTGCCGTAGCCGGTCTCCTCCATGTTGCCGACCGGCACTGCCAAGTCTATGTTGACCCCCAGCTGCCCGAAGTTTAGGTCGCTGAACATTTTCAGGTGCGGCGTCAGGAAGTCCTGTGGACCCAAGAACATGATCTTAAACTTAAACTAAACCTAGTCACCCTGTCTTCCTTACTGAACGACATGTTGTGAACTCACCGACAGAATGGGTCGCAGTGCCAGGAGTGGCTCAGACCCACCCCAGTCCGATGGGTCCAGATACTCTCCTTCCTCTAGGATGAACTGCTGACCCTCAAACCCGGGCTCACTGTAGCCCACCCACCTGCAGACAAAAGTTTGTTAGTGAGTCGCCAATTATTAGTCCACCACATCAAATGTGTGTAAGAGCAAAACTCACAGTCCTCCAATTATCTTCACAGAAGCAGCTGGCATCAGAGCATCCGAGTCGCCTTCACAGAAGCTGAAAACTTCGCTGTCGAGTTCCTGAGCGGATCCCTCGAACCTCGGAGAGTCGAAGACGACGGCCTGGATGGTAACAAGATTTAATTATTAGCACAAAAGGTTGAGCAGATAAACCTCCAGCTGAAAACACACAACACAACTGACATTTGGGCTCATGGCTGCTAGCGCCACAACCAGTTCATCAAAGGACTGATGATGTCGAATGGCACATTTTAAAGTAATTGATTCTAAACGTCAACTATTTTTACTGGCCAATAAACAGTCCCCATAGTGGTGTTGAAACAACCCCACCTCTGGTATCATTTATCATCCTGAACTGGTCACTGGAGAGTCCCAGTCACCATTCAGGACGGAGTATCGTTCCGTCGGTGGCATGAATCATTTAGAAAGAAAAAGCTTGTTAGCGCAGCATGATTATTATGTGCACACAATAAAGTGGTCCCTGGACAATGAAATCACTTGTATAACCAACAATTATCATGTTCCTCACTTACCGATGCTGACAATATGTTCTTGCCGCATACTTTCATGCTGTGTATGTATATGTATGTTGCTCATACTGGTACTGAATGCTGTCATGTTTATATAGCATGCTATTGTGTGTGTTCATGTTGGTTCCATACCTTTCATTTTGACATAACTCTCCTTCACATTTCAATACAAAAATTCCAAACATTACCCCCCTTAACCTATTGGGGGATTTCAATCACACTGTAACTGTGGTCTTCGTGTAGTCCTCTGTCTGAGGTGCCACATATATACTGTTTACCTTCCAGATTCCCAGAAAAATAGTCTCCTCAATAAACACTTAGCCTCGCATACACAAGCTTTGATTGGCTTTCATTCTGTTCGTGAAATCGTTTTTTTTTTTCATTCATTTCATTTCTCAAACGACTATATTCAGGGTTTCCACCTGGATGTTTTTAAACTGTGGCAGGTAAGTATCAAGTTAATGCAACACTATCTTGCTACACTGAACATTATACTCTGTCCACAGTACAGCAATAAATGTACCATGTGACATTTAAAGAAATGAAACCTCACTGGACAGAGGTGTTCTTCTGGTTACTGGTTCTCACCTTGACATCATTTGGGTTCTCCACTTTAAATGCTCCCTGAGAACAGTAGAAACACATGTTAGTATTCACACCCAACTTTTCTCACACCATCAGAGACACGTGCAACTGAACCAGAGCTCATTTGCTTGCGATCAACTTTCATGTTCATGAGCGAGTCCAGAGACGACATGGTTAAACAGTGTGTTGCACATTTTTGGTCGGTGAATCTGAAGTCTCAAGTGTCACTCTGTTGTCATGGTGACTCAAATTGAACTCCAGCAGCCCAGCACTTTTGTGTTCTTCATTCTGACCACCATATCATTTACTTTATTTGTTGAAAGTCCGACTGACCATTTTCAGAGGCCGCAGAGACCCGACGAAAGGCGATGAGAACCCCCAGGTCTCTGGAAAAGGGTACACTCCTTCCTCCAGGACGGCCATTGCACCCTGCAAGCCCGGATCACTGAAGACCATCCACCTGAGGAGTGGCAGAAGCATAAGTAGGCAAATGGAATCACTTTTTACACAGTGTGTCCGACTGGGAGGAGGCCCCAGGACAGACCCAGGCAGATCAAGTCTCTCGCGTTTCTGCAGTCTTTATGTCCATGACCTTCTTTCAGTCTAAAAATGGTCAAATGAGTCGTTCAGGGAAAACCATTTACATACATTTCTCCCCTCTCCATTCTGCAGCGTTCTAGTCCCTCAAATAAAACATTATTTATCATGTTAAGCGACAAAGCAATTCATCCTTCCACAGCATGAGTCATACGGAGGAGAACAGAAGGTATTTTAATGTGAAAACTCTGCATGGGTAATACCCGATAAGGTTGTCGGAGTTCAAGGGGACATTTGTCAATGTGAATTAATTAATTCTGCAGTGGATTGTTCAGTAAAAACGAGCACAAAAAGCACAGACTTTTGTCTTGCTGGAAAACAACTGAGAATTGAACACAAATAAGATGAGAAAGATCTTCGACTTCAGGAAGAAAAAAAGTAGATATAAAATCTACAGTGATCTTATATGACTCCAAAAACAAATTGATACTCTAGTGTTCACATTAGCATTTGCACGTGAATACACACTTGCTACGAGCAAGTGCTAATGAGCATCTAGCTAAGCTAGACATGCAGTGATGTCATCGACATTGTGTTTCACAGCATGTTTTGTGTCTTTAGAAAGTTGTTTTAAGAGCTCCAGACATGATGACAACATGAGCTGATGAAATAATAGAAATGTTTTTTTACATTTCTCCAGCTTGTGAAAAGACACACAGCGTCCTCAGAACCAACGCCTGCCACTCATGAAAAGCTGTCTGCTGCAAAACACCTCTGATTCCTCCTATTCACATCTCCACCTCTTTAGTCAGCTGTGAACTGCATTCTTGACACGTCCAAAGCAAAGACCTGGGAATAGAATTACAGCTATTGTCTTGCTGCAATTTATCGGCGTCAAACAGCATCGCTTAGCTGAGCTGCACTGAGTTGAGTTTCCCAACAACAAGGCTCTCACTGACTTCAGATGAAGGTTCAAATAAGTGGGATGCAAATATGTACATAAATGTAATGTAATTTTAGAAATTTATCTGACATATTTTCCAATACTGGACACAAAATTAGTTTTTGGGAGGAACTCAAGAAAACAAAAAAAGGCGGAAAATTGAGGAGAATGATTTACTTAAAACAAGAACATCATTTATGACAATAAAAAATGTTCTTTAAGTATAAGATATTTTTAAATACTGGATTGACATGTGCAATTCAAGAAAATAAGAAACTTGTTAATAAACAATAATGATAATAATAATTGATTCTATGTAATCTCTTTTTAAAACAAACACTTTAAAAAATGAGTGATATTGGGTGGACAGTTCAATAAAATCTCTAATCATAAAATAATAGAAAGAGGAGGAACAAGGGTTCCTGCTCCTGAATTAATACTTACACGGAGACAAAACCCCAATGTTCCCATTGGCACAAATAGCGCTCCCTCTTACAACACCTGCAGTGTTCCCGACTATATCCAATAGACCTACAATAACCCAGTTTCCACGGCAGACTGTGCGTGAGGCATATCACCGGCCTGGATAACGGCCTCTTACTCACACTCCTGAGTGCACTTGGATGGAGGCGGTGCTGAGCGGGATTCCGTATGAACCGGTTTCTATGACGTCGTCGTGGTACGGTGTCACCCTGCCCCGTCCCTCTGGTTCGGTAAACAGATCGATGCGAGGGAAGCTGTAGTCCTGCGGGGAAGGGAGCACATGTGTTGCTAAATTATGAACAGGAAGTTGAAATGGGTCAAATCCTTGGGAAAGGCTGTGATGGATGTGAAGCTATAATGTTCTGGTGAGTTGACGCTTATTGTGTAACAGAAACTAACTTGAACTCACATTGTTTAACCAATGTAATATTGACTATAATGCCTTAGTGGCAAATCATCTTAGCATCTTTGCAACAACCAAAGCAGAATTTTGGCACTAGTTTACAGGCGGTTGAGGTTTATCAAATGTGCAACAAAAGCTACTCAAAAAACTGTTACATCAAAAAGCGGCAATGAGATAATAGAAGGCCACTCACAGAGACGACGTGTCGCATCGAGCCGATGCTCACTGGTTGTGTTGACTCCTGTCCAGGCTCCGCCCACTCATTGGGCAGCTCGATGGCGCCCTCCTCCAGGGGGATGCAGCGACCTTGGAAGCCTGGCTTCTCGTAGAGGACCCAACTGTGGAGGAAACCAACGTGCGTGATTCAAACCGGTGCTGTTTAAAACTTGGAGGTGCTGATCCTCATCCCAGCATTTTCACACCAGATTCGCCAGAGTATTCTAAATTCAAGATCTGACCCCTTCTCACCTCCAGGGTCAATAACTTTGTGTTGCACCTGATAGGAGGAGGAGCCCCCGGGGCAGATCCACGAGATCATGCCTGTCAGGTGACACCTCAGAGGAAAAGTCTCTTCACTTCAGCTGTGAGCCAACAGTGAAATACTGTTTTGTAAAAGTAAGTCTTCACAGGAACAAGGAAGTCAATATGCGATTGATTTTTTTCCTGTGTTTGGAATTGTAGTCTTTTCATGATTGTTATTTTTGGATTCATTTAAAAGGCTAATTTGAGGAGGTCTCTTGTTTTTCATCATTTAAAGCCGAGACTCTTTCGAGTTTCGAGCACAAACACATTAAAAACCGAATGGCTTCTGATTATCAGTCGGCGGGGGTCTCTTCTGGAGCTCTGCCTCCCGACTCAGGAAATTGCTTTGCAGAATACAACAAGAACATCTGATTTCCCTCGACTGGTTATCAGTTTTGGTCTGGAGCGCAGGCCTAAGACTGATTAGCCTGGCGAAGCACAAAGTAGATTGATTTTGCCAACTAATAAAGCATCTCTGTTTGAAGCAGCTTGGTCTCACTGAGAGCCACCACTGCACGTCAGCTGCTGGCCGATTTGCATTGCTGCAGCCAATATTGACTTTAATTGGACCTGGGATTGAGCCTGAATCTGAAGACCAATGGAACTCCAAAAGCTTGTTAAAAAGATCATTTTTTAAAATGGAGTAATATAAACATAATACATTAATCCATAGAAATATTTAAAAGCAAATATTTTATTGTCAAATTCTATGGTTAGCGGTTATCAGGTTCTTCAAATTTGGAGATTGTAAAGAGAAATTGTTCTTAATACGTTTTTTTTCTAACAATCCAAAAAAGTTAAATTGATAAGAATTAAATAGAAAATAATAAAAAAATATAAAAAATAAAATCAATCACTTCTCTTTTGTTTTCGTTTTTCTTTGTAAATCTGGATGAACATATCTATTGAAATGAAAAATCTGGATGAAATAATATTAAATCTAAAAGCAATTAACATTAATGTGCATAGTGATTCATATATATTTTAAGCATATTTTTCAAAAACACTTTGTTTTAAACACCTTTTAAACTTTATAAATATATGAGGGAAAAATACCAAAATTTGATTATTTTAAATAGTTTCTTCTCTTATGTTTTAACTATATAAATGTATGAGGACAAATGAATAAACATTAGGTATTTTCTTTTTTTTTTGTTACTCACCATCCTCTGACGACCTTCACAGATATCACAGGCGAGAACTTGAGTGTAGTAGCATCAGCGAGCTCCCTGTGGAAGTCGTACTTTTCCCCGCTGAACTGAGCTTTCTCAAACAGAGTTATCTGCGGAGAGATCACAGAATATCAAAATCATCGGCCGCACAGTTTCGTGATCGCTCCACCAAAATAAAGCAACGTGGGGGCAGAGTTGTGTGAGTAATTACAACACAAACTGCTTACGGGCCTTGTTTTTGGTTCAACCTAAAAACGAGCGTGTTGCTCTGCACACCATGTCATTTTTAGTAATTACACATGACTGTAAACCAAGCAGGAATCTGATATAAATATGGATGTGTTCAGAAACGGCGGGTTCCCACTGGCAACACTGAGACTAATCACATCCAGTTGTTCTTGTTTTAATTTGTTTACCCCCTCAAAGTGCAGATGAAGAGCAGATGTTTCTCTCACACAAAGGCTGGTCTGTCCCCACGGTGTTTTTTTCTATTGTTCGCGAGCAGATTCATACCTTTCCAGGCCTCTTGTGGAACCGTCTGGGGACCCGAACCTAAAGGAAGTGTAACAGAGACATTAAGACGTGACAGGGAAGATCGAGGAGGCAAAGACTCACTTGAGAATCCTCTGATTGTTTTATAGCGGCTTAACAAATACCCTTGTTTATTTAGATTTTTTCGAAAACGTGTAATGTGCTGTTTCTTTCGTCCTTCATTCCAAGAGGGGTTAAACAGTAATCACTTAACATTACTACTGTTTAGTAATGTGTTTTTGATGTTTTAAAGTCAAATTATGACTTTGTAGAATTCTGAAGTGACTGAACTGTGCTAATATTCAGTTTTTCTGCAAATTTATACAAACAACGTTTGGTTGTTTTTAGCCAATCTGTGTGGGACTGAGCAGCCTGGTGGTTGACAACATGGTTCAACATTATAAACACTCCCAAACCAGCCTTCTGATTATATTCACCACGGCATGTAGACGTTATACATCATTGGAAAGGCCTCCTTTTCTGCTTCCAGAGGGAATCTTTTTAATCGCACCCATCACTCAGGAGGTATTGTACTGAGGAGCCATTATAACTCCTGAACCATGAGGCTGCACTGTTGAATCTGCTGTGTGTTTCAACTGCAGAAGTGCTCGAGGCTATGGTAATGACAGTCGTGGCAGTTATGCCCTGCTTCTCTGCTAGCAGATGGTGTTTGAATTTTTTTGGGTGGGATAAATTTTTAACGATATTTTGAAGAGTGCAAGTTACTTAAAATTAATTCATAGTAGGATCATTCATTCCAAAGTCATCCATATCTTGGCCCCAACTTTCTTCTTCCATGACTGTCTCTCCTCGACACTTCCTTAACTTTGTTTCCAAACATAAGCTGTCCTTCTGATAAAGTCATTTCTGAACTTGTCTTTCCGGGTTGCTCCCAGTGACACTCTCAACACCTCCATCTCTGACTCTCACATACATACATACATCGTGGCAGTGATCATCTGTGTCCTACCAAGCTTCTCTCACTCTCCCTTGTTGTCTCCACCCAGCCTGCACTCCCTTCTTCACCTCCTTCCTCTTCTCCAAATATTGTTTTAATACTCCTCTCTTTCTTTTAGGTGTTGTTTCAGCCATCAAACTTTTATGACATAAAAACACTAACTGAGTTTGGTTATCCACGTAGAGATCAACACAGGGGCTGATCTCCCCACATCAATGTGAGCGATGTGTGATCGCAGAACACCTTGAACCGCAGCTGTGGGCAGATGTGCATGAATCCATATTTGATGAGCAGAATTTTCATCGACGTGACTATTGGGGTCATTGTTTGTCTGCGCACTCACGTGATTAACCGGCGCTCTCCGGTGAGTGGGAGGCCTGGTCTCCGCGGCGTTGCTCACGGTGATCACCGGCGACACCGACGGCCCTCCGTCACCAGCAGTTAGTCTGGGTCTCACCGCCGCGTCTGGCTCTGTGACTGGTGCCGGACCTTTGGGTTTCTCACTCACCTGTGGAACATGAGCGGAGCCACTCATTGAAGAACATAATTTTCAGAGTTTGGATTCACTAGTGATTTATATACTGTTAAATAATACTATTGTGATCATTCATGAGGCATTTAAGTGGCCCTGAAAAGGTCAACAACCTTCTCTAATCTCTCAACTGACTTTTACCTTTGAGAAATACAAGTACTCAAAACATTTTGGCTGGTGACTATGACTACATTTCCGAGTCAGCACGAGGTGTGACTCGAGATGATGATCAAGGAAGCTTCATTTGGAGGACTTGTGGTGATCTCTGACGGGAATTGAATTGAAAGAGTAACACGTGTGATTAAAGACCTGAAATGTGAACTATTAATTCATATGGATGAAGAAGGAAACATAATTTCTCACGTGGTTCACCAGAGTTGTCTGCTGCTGACGAGTCGGGGGCTTCATCTCAGGGGCAGTGTCTGGTGCAGCAGGAGCAAACAATGGCACCGGTGGCACCAAATCAGGAACTGGCTTGATGTTGGAGACTGGGCTGCTGATTTTCTGGGTGATGAAGTGTATGAGGAAAAAAAAATCAGTGCTTGACTGAGCGAATAGAACTTCATCCCACAGTTGATTCAATAACCAGCTTTTTTTACACGCTGGCGGTATGTTGTCTGCTAATATAAGTTGTCATGCTAATATGTTGCTAAACAGTTCCCCAGTAATTCTGAAGATGTACTGGAACAGCTGGAATACAGCTGAACGTGTAGTCATGATCTCAGCTGGACGAAAAGCTATATATTGTTCGTATTATTGTCACTAACAAGTTCACTGTCCCAGCAGTGAGTCAGTTCCAAAATATTGACGTGCACTCGGTTGACATTCGATCAATATTAGTTTTTGTTCTAGACCGACTAAAATTCTGTCAAGGAATGGAAGTTATTTTCTACAAAGGTGTGCTTGTGTTCGTTGGAAGTCAACTCAACTCAGTCGGGAAACAAATGTGTTAGGTCCAGTATAAATGTATTTGACTTAAATACATTTGATACTTGAGCTGTCCATGGCAAACGTTGCTTCAGTACAAGTTTTGCAGCTTTAAAACCTTCTAATTTCATAATCAGTAGGTTAGCATGCATGCTAATATGCTAGCTGTTATATGTGGACTTCAAATGAGTAAAATATCAATTATAAATGTGTATCTTATCGGAACTCATGATTATTGCCACATAATAATGGGGCTACTATGCAACATGACTCGCAGCTTTTATGCTAACAAAAACTTGGTAGGCGTTAAAAATGACATCAATGTTTCATGGAGGGTGTTCACTGTGGATGAAATTATTTTCCTTTTATTTACCAATGATGCACTCTTTATATTTTACACCAAAGTCTGACTTCACCACAGTCCTGTTGAAACATTTAAAATACTATATTTACTATCTTTATCGGTGGCCAATCTTCACGTTCAACAGTCGTTTAGCATGGCGGCTAAACCTCAGCTACTGATCATATCCTGGTGGAAAAGATTGGATATGTTTCTTTGTCACACTGATTTTTCAACTCAAATTAGCAGCCATTTTTAGCTCCTCAAACTCAGCGACCCCTTCAAATAAACTAGCACCAACATTCCAAGATAATTGAGTTGGAGAACTGTGTCTTGCTTAAACGTATGAATAGAACATTGCAGTGCAGCTCAACATCACCATGATGAGAATCAAACATCAGTCTTGTTAGTAAAAATACCTCGGTTTGGGTCTGCTGTCCTTCAACGTCCTGCTTTGGTTTCATTGATTCTGGAGGGAAGTGCTTCGCTAAAAAGTCTGGCAGCTTGATGTCTTTAAAGGAAGGAAAGGGCGGGCCTGAGTCACTGACCGCAGGCTGGAGTTCCTCTCTGCCAGGCTTTTCTCCGGAGGGAAGAGTTGGACTCGGTGGCGGAGCGTCTGTCCGGGGGCTCAGCTGGGGGGCTTCAGTAGGCGACACCTCTCCTGACGTGTCATCATCTAGAATCAGAGCTTCATTTCTTCTGCTCCTTAACAACGAGCTTGTGAGTCCGCTCAGGACACAGCTGCCCTCCAGACGAGACTTCACCCTGATCTGTTCCTCTTCCTTTCCATCCTCCTCCTCCTCCTGATGGGTGGTCTTATCAGGGCCATCTGCTTCCAGAGCGCTGAGCAGCATGGACCGGTCTGCTATGCTAGCCCTAGCAGGTTTAATTCCAGCTTTCAATTCTGGCCCTTGGAGCCTGGCTAAAAGGCTTGGGGTTTCAATGGTGAATTTGTTCTTCTTTCTCAAGCCGAAGGTGAACTCCTCAGGGTCGAAGGTCTTCTCGAAGCGGTCCTCTTTGATGGCGGGCAGAGCGAAGGGGGGCTGCGGCGGCCGGAAGGTGTTGTGCTTGCGAGGCGGCAGCTGAAATGGAGCGCAGAGTTTTTTTATCCTCTCCACAAAGTCGTCGTCGTCTAAATCATCGGGCGCGTCCAGAAGGTTGCTCTCGCTGCCGCCCGAGCTCAGTCTGGGACTCGAAACTTTGAGTCTCTGTTTAGGAACGTCCACATCCAGCCAGCTAGACGGACTTTCCTGCCCGGCAGAATCCTCTCTGCTCAAGGCCCGTGGCAATGGAAGCCTTCGCATGGTTGACTGCTGATTTGACTCTTGATGTTTCTTATGGGAAGACGGTGAAGTGCTACCATTCTGGGGTTGGCTCAGCTTCTCAGCAGGGGGTAATTTTATGGTTATATCAACGCCACTAGCAGGTGGCGGCTCTTCCACTTCAGTCTTTTTTAGTTCAACGACAGAGTTTGAAGTTTCTGAGGGACTTTGACTTTCTGTCACCTTTTCAGCATCTTCTGGAGCCTCAAACTCTTCCTTACTGGGTGCTGGAGTTTCGATATCGTCCGAGATCTTCCCCTCAGAGGTCACCAACTTCACTTCATGATTTTCACCCTCCTGCTCTGTTTTCACTTCAGTAGCAGCCTCTTTGACTGACTCCACAGTGGTTTTCAACATTGGAGTGTCACTGGACTCTCTGACATTCACTTCCTCCACGGCAGCCGTTGTTTTGGTAACCAGCGTCGAGCTGGAATGCGCGTCGTCGCTGGCACCACGTGCGTGTGACTCATCAGCTGAATTCTTTTCCACGGACACAGAACCAGTCTGTCTCTCAGCTGGTTCGGCTCGAGTTTCAGAGCTTTCTAATGGCCGTGTTTGAAAGTCTGGCACATTCGGAGGGCTGGCTGCAGAGAGCCTGCTCTCAGGCTCATTAGTCTCTACCACGGCAGCTTTTTCTGGTGGCAAGCTTTCTGACTGCTGTGTTTCAGATGATCCACTGGCCTGTTCTGAGGACACACTGCCTGTTTTGACATCCACAACAGCACTCTCCTCACTCCCTCTTTCACTCTGAGTAATTTTGTCTTTTGGATAGTCATTTTCCAGGGACAGGACTGGAGGCCCAGGCTCTGCTTTTGTTTCTGTTTTACTCTCCGCACAAACCCCCTCGGCGTTTGCTATTTTTGATTCCTCGGTCAGCTGTGGTGGCTCTTCAGCAGCATCCTTCTCAGTGGAAGCCTTATCTCCGGGTTGTTCAGCAGACTGTGGTGGGGAGGTCTTTTCTTGTTTCTTTTCTTCCTTTGGAGGTAAAATAACTGAAGCCCCATCAATGGGCATCTTTGTTTCTGGGATAAAAGCGGCTGTATCAGGTTCATCTTCAGTGACGGATGCATCAGTGAGGCCCACAGAAGAACCTTCCTCTCTGTTTAACGCTTCAAGATCTACCTCAGTGATTCCAGCGACAGATTCCTGATCTGGCGTCTTTTCCTCCGCTTTAGCTGAGAGGTCTTTTCCATCCACCTGTTTACTTTCAAGCTCTTGCTTGTTTTCAGAGCCACCAGGGCTCGTCGCTTCTCTGCCTTTCCTTCTTTTAGATTTGGAACTTGTTCTGTTTGGACTTTTCGGACTGAGGGCGCCAGTTTCTGTGGCCTCGCCCGACCCTTTATGCGCCGCATCCAACTGGAGGTCGTCGGGTTTAACAGCTCCAGCCTTCAAGCTAGCTTTTGTTTTTGCCTCACTGACCTGAATGGTGGCCTTTACTAGTTTATCAGGTTGTTCTGTCTTTGACAGTACATTAGTCTTTACGTTCTCTTTCGTATCCTGTTTACCCTGACTGGCCAGTTCTGTTGACTTTGAAGACGGTGTGGGCTTTTTCGGTGTGATCATTCTGGCTGACTTAGGTGGTATTTTAAGTTCTGACTTCTCTGTGAAGTTCTTCATCCGCTCCTTCACTGACATTTGGATCTCTCCAGAGGCAGGGACTGGATCCGGCCTGGCCGTGCCGGATCGCTCCACGGATTTTGAGCTCTCCTCCGACAGAACAAATTCCGTCTTGACTCTTCCAGGGGGTTTTCGAACGGGGGAACTTTCGGCACTTCTCGGGTTCGGGAAACTCTTCTGGTGCTCCCCAACAGCCTGACGCTCGAAGATGTTGATCTTATGGGTGACCCGACCGGGTGCTGCCTTAGATGGGTCATTTTTGTTCTTCAGGTCTGGAGTTCTGTGAGAGAAATAACTGGATTAAAGACCCGAACAAAACAAACTGAGAACATAAGAGCTTTCTTGTGTTCTTCAGAACAAAAACAAACTCACTCCCTTATATCACATTAATAAGTCGCCAGTCAAATATGAAATGTTCCATGTCGCTTTGTACACAGATGATGTGGCTCTGCTGTGACTGAAACTGGAATCAGCTGAGATATTCTAAATATTCAGGCTGACACACTTCATGTGACAGTGATGTCATATTTGATTAAAAAAAAAAAAAAAAAAAACTGGACCGGTAGCTTGCTGTCCTGACGCAAGCAATGCGATGGTTGTCAGTCCTAGACACAGCATTGTTCGTAACGTCTGCAGCTCTGAGCCCACAGTATTTTTTTTTGAACGAATGCCTTGTTTTGCTGCCTTTTTCTCTTGACACAAAAATATAAGCTTGCCTGCTAATGTTAGCTTTCTTAGCAAGCTAGCTCCACTGGGGTTGTGTTTGTTTTTAATGTTGATTTGCGAGCGATAAAACAATGACGACCATTGACATATTACTTTTTGTGGCGAAACATTAGTTTGAACACTGATAAATTAAAGCCATCCATACACTTTTCACGAAGGTTGGCGTCACTCATAGCAGCTGTTAAACTGCAGATATAAATACGCTATCTCCGTAGAGATGGTTGTCATACACTTCAATATACAGTGGCAGACCTTGGAGGCTGTAGAATAATTGTACAGTATATTCTCTGAAGTATTTATAGACGAAACAGAATAAATCATCTACTCATGGTAACTATCGCACACATGATAGACACGTAACAGAACACTGTGAGACATGACAACTAACTGTAACTTTCTATCACTTTTTGGTTGAATTTGAAGCTATAACAATGGTGTATTTGTAGTCATCATCAAACATGATCCACTAATGTCTTTACTGGCATTCATAAAACGAACATTACGTCACAGTAATGTGATCATAATGCGCAGTCTGATAGACAAATTAGTCAGCAGTGATTGCTGACTCGGTAACCATGACGATAGAGTCCTGATTAACTATTAATATAATGGCCAGTGGAAGCCTTGTTTTTGAAAATGTGGTTCATCTTCACTCAGACAACTGCACCCAGCCCCCATTCAAAACTCAGTCAAAGGTCAGGAGAGGCTGCCTTCGTTATTTCTTTGCACCAAACTGGTTTCATTGTCGTCCACAAAGCCAGTGTTGTGGAGTGAGCTGACGGGTCGTTGTGTTACTTATTTACAGAGCAGATATGAAGCGAGAACTGACACATACCTTTCTCTTATTTCAGATTTGAAGCTCTCCTTAGCTCCGTTTTCCGCTGACTTCAATGGAGTCTTCGATTCTGGCGGCTCATTGTTCTCCAATAGAGGCTGCTCCGCACTCAAAGGCACATATTTGGTAAACAGCTTGACCTCACTTCGAGACACTTTCAGACTCCTGCGTTTGGACTCCGGCGTCTCTGTCTTCCTCTCCACTTTGTAGTCAGTGTCATCGTCCTCCATGGCTGCACATGCCTGTGTCACTGCGCCTTGGCTCTGGATGTTATCCAAATACCTAGGCTTATCAGAACAGGAAGTCATTGTCTTCCCTCCTCCAGGTGAGGCCTGAGAGGTGGAGGAGGGGTCTTGCCCGGAGGTGGAGTTTGCAGGCTCATTCACGTCATGGCAGCTTTTGCTCTGAGGAATGGTCAGTGAGGTATCTGGGGGCGGCTGCGTGTCAGGAGGTGTTTTCTCTCGTGGACTGCTGAGTGGATCTCCCTGAGAATTCTTCCTGTACTTCCTGCGGGCTGCGTTTTTCCGCCCCATGCTGTCTGCTCCTGAATATTCACTTTCGTACGTCTTTGATCTGAGGGACACTCCTACCAGGGCGCTGTAGTAGCTCTCAGCATCATCTGCCTCTTTCTTATCTTCTAAAGAGTCAAAGCTCAGTGATGCTTTCGGTTTGACCTGGAGGCTTTTCTTGACTTTGGTGCGGACCACTTCCTGCCCCACACCTGAGTTCGTGCCACGCTGAGTCACACTGGTTTCCTCCAGGTACACATGGAGCCTTTTGCCTGTCTGAGCGTGCGCTTGCCTCTGGGTGTGGTCTCGGTCAGAGTCCCACGCCACTCCTTGCTCTGCAAAGGAGAAGAGATGCGTCAGTTGGTTGGCATTCTTCTCAGGATTCCGGCTGTCAAACGTACTGTCGCCGCTCCCCCGGTCCAGCCCTGTTCTCCTCTTCCTGGGCTGAGCAAACTCCTCCTCTTTTGAAACGTCTCCTCCTGGCTCACCACTGCTCACAGGCGAGCCTTCTCTGTGGGCAGACTCGGCGGCGTCCCCCTCTTTACTGGGCGAAAAGTTTCTTAAGAGTCCCAGCGGACCGGGATCGGAGTTTTGTTCCCTCGCCTCCCACTGTTGGTCTCCTGCCTCGACCCTCACAGACTCTCCATTCTCCTCTTCTCCCTCACATTTAACTGCCTCATCGCCAGCAGGGAAGGCAACCTCACTGGGGCTTTTTGGACTCTTTCCCCTCCATGGAGAGAACCAGCTGCCGATTCGACCCAAGACCCCGGTACTCGGCTGCTCCTCTGGAGTCTCAGACTAGAGAGAAACACAAGAATAAATGTTTACCTGCAGTCAGTATGTTGAAGTCACTTGAGAAAATAATCTTATTGTGGACAAGTAAGTCAAGTGGACAAAAACTTTAAGATTCAACATTAAAATATAGCTTAAAATGTTCCTGAAAAAAGTTTTATTGTGAAAGCAGCACAAGTAAAAAAAAAAAAAAAAAAAAAAAAAAAAAAATATATATATATATATATATATATATATATATATATATATATATATATATATATATATATATATGTGTGTGTGTTCCAAAACGATATGAGCGCTCTGCTCTCTGATTGTTTGTTTGTTTACACAAGTCTTGTTAGCTCACCATGACAACTGCGTGACTCCATATTTGCTTTAGTGAACATTCACCACTTGTCAGTAGTTACCAGAACACCGGGTGTTAAAAGAATGCGAACAATTATAAGAAAAAAACGACAAAGCAAATGACTTGTGTATTACAATAATTATTAGATGTTTTTCTCAAGTGAGTCCAGCACACTTCAGAACCATTAAAGTCGATGAACATGCTCACGCCGTCACCAGTGGAATGTCCATGAAGTGAAAGCGAGGTTAGGAGGTAACACGCCGTCTGACCACAGACGTATCTGGCCATGCATCTCTCAGCATGCAGACACATGCAGGAGTGCAGAAAGCCTGCGTTCTTACCATGGAATTGACCATGTCATTGAGACTCTTTAGGTAGGTACTGAACATGGTTTTTGCTACGGGGCACACAACAAAAACCGGTTCATCCCACCAACTAGAAAAGTACCGAAAAAAGAAAAAACAAAAGTGTCGTTGAACAACTGTCGCACTTGAAGACGGATTTTTGAGAAGATGGTCAAAGTATTTGAACTCACCCCGGAGAGCGTGTGAAACTTTTTCACCACCCGAAAAACGGAATATATTCCAGTTGGTTTACTCAAATGAGATGGTTGAATTTGAAAAGTGACGCGTGAGCATCCAGTCCAGCATCCACAAGTGCACCACGCAGACTGTTTCAGGTCACAGACGTGTGCGCAGCGAAGTTCAGCCCCCCGTAGCTCGAGGCGCTCCACGCGTCTCTTGCGGTGCCGTGGTGCCTTCACGGCCGCTCGGAAACGCCAGCTTTGTTATGAAACCGGTTACTCGGCTTCTATTCTGGTTAATCAATGCACCGCGTAAAATGCTGAGCTATGCCTATTTTCTGTGAACAAAAGAATATTCATCAAACTCTCACGCTAATGGATTTTTTTTTTTTTGCCACACCCGTGTGTCGTGTAGCCCCACTCTTACTTCACTTAAGCTCACTATGGATGTCCTCAGTAAAAAGTTCTGGTGCCTGTTATGACAAACGTTCTCTCTTTTGCTTTCCAGCTCTTTAAGCTCTTTTGTTTTTGGAAACTGGAGGCCTCAGACCGAAATTTCGTTGCCATCATATAGTAATATGTTTTGTGCAATGACAATAAAGAAAGTCTAAGTCTAAGTCTAAGAAATGATGAAGCCGAGCTGCACAGGGACGTAGAGCTGAATTATTTGGAGCTGCAGCTTCTGAATCGCTGATAGAATGAGAGACAAAAAAGCCTGTAAGTACTCTCTCTGGTTTGCTTTTCCTTTTATCGCTCAACTGTGACGGAAAGTTAAGTTTTGTAACGTAAGTTGTAATGTGTTGTGGAATATGGAACTCTGTGTATAGGATTCTGTTACGCTTAATAATGGAAGCTCATTTCAAGTGATAAAAATGATTAATGTCGCAGAGGCAGCAGCAAAAGTAAAGTGGCCAAGACTTCCCGCTTTTCTCTTGGCAACTTCTGCAAATCGTGACATATGCAATCTCTGATTTAAATAAGTGTGTTTACAGTACACAAAGTAAATGAGAGTGATGGAATTGTAGCTCAGCTTGACGAGCCGTGCTAGCAACTGCTGTGATCTTCTTCTCTTCCATTTCACTTCTTCTTACTGATGAATTTTCCATCTCCGCAGTTGACACTGTAAAATCACCTTAAAAAATGTAATGTGGCTAATGTTGCCTGAAACGTAGTGCGACAAAAACTGTGGCTGCGACCCTGTCGCTAGTGATGAGGCTTCATGAAACCGTGTCCTCATGTTCAGAGCCCACTAGATGGCCCTATCTTCCTTAGGAACTGAACAACCGGTTCAGTGACACCGCACATCAATTTTAAAGCAAGACTGCCCTCTAGTGGGCTCTGAAAACAGCTGCGAACACTGTTTCATGAAGTCTCATCAACCCATCACTAGCTGTTGCTTCAAACACGTCACCTCCCTCCGATATTGTAGAGCAAAAGCCGCTATGCACTGACTTTCCTTGTCATTCAGTGTCCGTCTAAGTGGAGACTCCTTCGTTTCTTGCAGCTGTAACATTGTTCTTTCCGTCACCAGACAAAGCTGTTGTTTTTCTCGCAATGTTCCTCTAACTTGACTTTCCCTGCAGAATGATAGGGTGTTCCTTGTCTGACCCACGACTCCAGAGACTGTTTGCATGGCTGAAGGAGCTAACTGCTAACACAACGGTTCATTTCAAACGTTTACTTACACTTGTAAGATTTACTGCATTGTTTGTGTAGTACCAAATAAATGCACACCAAGATGTAAACACACAAAGAATGATGAGTGTCTTCAATGACCCAGCTGAGATAATAGACGGCCAACATTTGAGGGAAAAATATGGGATTAAATTATGTAGTTGAAGTATATTACAAAATGGAATGTCTTTTTTTCTATGGACTGTTTTCTGTATAGAAAAGGTTTGGATGCTCCAGAAACTCAGGAATCAGTCCTAAAAATACATGTTAAATCATGATAGAAATTGTGATTGCAATGTCACGATTTTATTTAAGAAAATGCGATACACATTTGTGACTTTTCGAATTTTCTGAAAATGTAGAACTTTAGACACTTGAATATGATGGCTGACTAGTTGCAGGAAATAATACATTTGTTTAAAAATGTTTCCAAAACAAATACATGAAATTGAGGAGAGATCATTTCCTGTGGCACACCAGAGTGTGGCACATTGGCTGAAATCTGCCAGTCCTACGACAAAATCCACTTTTACACTTTAAAGCCAGCTCCTCTTCAGCTGCTGAAATTTCGGACTCTCCCCTCAGCAAGTGAAAGCAGCAGTGGACCATGTCCAAACAAAGTTTTCCAGGGGAAGTGACGCATAGTCTGTGGGTTCAGCAGCCTGTAGAATGTAAGCTCTGCGTTTCCAAATCTGCGTGCTCCTGTTTCATTTGGCGGCAAAAATATGTTCAGTCTTTCCGTGCTGAGTCAGAGAATTAACCCCTGAGAGACCGTGGAAGTTATTTTTCTCTACAGTGAACAGCCCTTGGGAGCAACGCCTCACTGTCAGAGTCACTCACTTTCTTCACTCATCGATTGTGTAGTTCAAGCAGTGTGTTTGCACTTCAAACAAGTGTGATTTGTGCCCTTCTGGTTTGGTTTGCCGCTTTGGTTGTTTGTCTTCATCATGTTGCAAACAAATCACTCTGACGTCGACTCCTTCGTGTGTGACGGGTTTACTCGCAGCAGCGATCCGACTGTTAAAACACTCTCAACATGAATGGAAACCTGAACGAGACTAAACAAACAGAAGCTCCGAGGCCTCCTTCTAACAGCTCAGTTGTAAAATCGACCCGACATGCCTCAACACTAGAGCTAATGTGTTTACGAGCAGAAAAAAACTTACCATGCTGATCACTCTTCTCCTGCCTTTTCAGGAACAACCATGGAGCTCAGCGCAGAGAGAAGATGAAACCGCGTCTCAGTGAGGTAACCCTTCCCGCCTAATTAATATTTAGTGAGGCGCTCAGCAACAAAACACTAGGGCCGGCTCTCTTGGAGACATTTGAATGCCGCTTTCCGACTGTTTTATTTTTCTCATGGTAATGACAGCTGAGCTGGAATCTGCCCGAGCCAGGTAACACACCCTGAGGCTTCCCTGGCTGTGACACTGAAGCCCTTATACGTGTTGGGCAACTGTGTCAGTGAAGGCAGCGTGTTCAGGCAGTGTTGTTTACAGCCAGCTGAACTGAATCTAATCTATGCTGTTAGCTTGTGGTGCTAACAGCTACATTGCTGGTCTAAACATGGGAACTAGTCTGGGGACCTACTCATTTCAGATCAATCATGCTACACGTGAATTTTTTTTTTACTCTTTAGCGCTACTTTCTTTTAATGTTTTCAAGCCATCAACAACATATTGTTAAAATATTAATAGCTACTTCATTAATAATGACTTGGTTGCAAAACACTGAAATACGTTAGAATTCACTGTAAATATATAACTATATAACATCAATTCTTATGATTTGTCACTATTTTGCAACACTGAAGTGATGGTATTTCATATTATTTAATGTTAATGTCTAAATGTGTTTATTGAAAGGTGTGTTACTGGCTCCGCTTCTCCACAAAGTACGAGCAAGGCGAGGCAAAATGCAGCATAATTATCATGTGTATATCACGTCACCACCCAAGTCACAAAGTACAAACATACACGCATCAATTTCTCATACGTTTTTATTGCTGGCAATGATAATTACCGTTTGCTAGCATTTATATCGTAATATTACCATGCACAAAACATCCAGAGGCAACCATCTGACTGGCCACTTAAAGTGACTCGGCCGGCAAGATTTGGCCCCTCACCTTGGCTTGGACACATGTAAGAATCACAATCGGAATCAACTTTATTGCCATGGTCAGTGGGGATCCCACCAACTAGGAAAGCGCTTTGGAATAAAGTGCTGTCATGAATAAAATAAAATAAATAACTCACAAACAACAAAGGCTGACCACAAGTTCAACTATTCAAGATCTAGTTATTCAATTCTATTCTAGACGTAGTGTTGTCGTTTCACATTCTCTTTCAATCTTCATGAAACACCCACAGTTCTAAACAATTTTTAATTGAAATCAAGTTAAACCTATGAGACATATACAGAAGTATAAAACGCATTTGAATAATTTCTTACAGCTTATCTACCCCAGTTATGAACTATAAATTATTCATGTCAAAGTTCTTGCTTAACTTGATTGAAAATTATAGTTCACCAGGTCCGTGTGTGAGCAGCAGGGAAGTCCAAAGTCCAGCCCGGGGGTCATTTATGGACTTCCATAACAATCCATACGCCTTACAGTCATAAAATCTATTAATCACCGGACTGTGACACCGGCTATAAAACAGCTTTAACATGACAAGGATGAAGCTGAGGTGTGAGGGCTTGTTTAATGAAATGTCCCCACAAAACAGTGTGTGTGTGAGAGTGTGTGCGTGTGTGTAGGCGTGTGGATGTGTGTACGTATATGTGCGTGTCAGTTTCTTTGTTGCAGGAGAGGATGTTCAATGTGTCTTAATAGTGATGACATTTTTCGAAATAGCTCAGTTGCTTTTGATCTGATCAGATATGAGGCATCAGGTAGATGAGCTGGTCCCTGCCTATTTTTTCTCGATCACATCCAGCCTCTTTATAGAGTGAGTCCCTCCTTCATCATCAAAACCAGAGTGCATAAGTTAAAATAATTGATGCACGTATTCATTTTCCTTTTTGCTGCCATTAACGTCTGCATTTCCCATCAGGTGTTGCCACAGCAACCGTCCATCTTCACCCATCTTGATCATCCTTCTGAGTTGCACCTCTTCATTCACACATCCATGAACCCCTTCGTCTTCTTCCATCTCTTAGTGCCACTCTGTCTCTCCTCTCCACAAACCAACAGCTGTTCCTAACTGTCTTCAAACATGACCTCTGATCCTCTCAAGTCTGATCTTGTTCCTTCTAATCATGTTGCTGTGGAGAAATGCTTGTCCAGCACATTTCTCTGCCCTATTCATTAATGTGGCACCCCCTACATCTTATTTATGTGCAACACAATCCCCAACCTGTCGAGTGGCACTAGAATATTCACACAGCGCTCACACCTCGACGACCTAGAGCAGAAAAAGCAGCCCGTGATATCACACGAGGCAATTAGAGAGGTGTCTGAAGATGTGCGCAGATGATGTGTTCGTGGCTGTTTCACATCTTTCGTCAGTTAAACGCTAACAAAGACAGGTAGGTCTTGTCGACTTCTTCCCCTTAGCTCCAGTAATTGGACCCAGTTCACTGTTCAAAGGTTTATTTCAGAGGAAACCGTATCCCGCCTCCCAGTGTCGCTTTGGCTCCCTGAGAAGATGACTTTGATCATTTTTAAGACTTGTTTTTTTTATTGGCGCTCTGCCTCTGTAGCATTTTCGAATCTCTTTACTTTGTCATTCCGTTTTGTCCTAATATGTGAAGCTTAGGAGTGTGCCGCTAGCTTTTCCCAACCTGTTTTTGAAAGCTGCTGATGTCACAGATGACTGTTTGTCTCAAATAAGGACCTGTTAGGTCTGGATGGATGGATGGATGGACAGACCGATGGACAGACGGATGGACGGACAGGTAGGTAAACAAACTTATTTAATGCATCATCAAGATGGGAATTTGCAGTGTAACACTACTATATTTTACCAAGATGAAACTATGGAGAGCATACAGTTAAGTAAATGGACAAAAAAAAAACAAATGTACAAACAGGTGACAATATACTCCAGGTAAAAAAAATCTGGCATTTCTTGTTAAATTCTCTGTCTATTCTTTGGTTTGTTACAGCCTAACTTAAAACCAAATTTCATTATGTATTTTTATTCTTGAAGGGTCATGATGAATGGAGTTGATTCCTCATGCTTCCTCATGTTGATGTACAACGATGAAGTTCACATGCCAGGCCTCGGGGTGGTGTTGTAACAATCTACCTACAAATGGAGAAGATGGTATAGTACAGGGGTTCTTAACCTTTTTGATCTTGGGGCCCAACCTTTCCACAGCATTCGAGGAATACAACTGATCCATTACTCTTGATTTCATTTGTGTTCAACAACCATATTTAATCTACTTACATGTGAACCAAAACCTGAGATGACATGAATACATGTGATCATCTGAGAAGATATTTATTTGTCATCAAAAAGTCCAACCAGCAGCTGAAGCAGATGCAAGTCATATTCATCAAATTTACTGAAGAAAAAAAAATGCAGTTGATCCAAATTTAAAAAACTGTACATGAATAAAATTTTGAGTAAAATAAATATACTAAATGTCTAAATATTGTGAAATAAGAATAATATATATTTTTTTCAAAATATTAACTATAGAAGATATATGTGTAAATGAAAGTATCACTTCTTATCATTTTTTCTTTTCATGAACTTCCCCGTAATCTGACAATTTTCATTTTAAAATATTAAGAACATTACAAATCACAACACCTCCGACTCTATTCAATGAAAAGTGATTTTTTTTTCTTAAAAAATATCTAAATGAATTACTCCCGTTTAAAAACTAATTTTTATCCTTCAGAATGAAAAGATAAAAGATGAAGAGCTGAAATGAGTCTGGAGACAAAATTAGGGAGGCACTTCCCTTGATATTGTGTCTCATGAATACATGTTTGAGTGTCAATGTTTCATTTTGTGCTTTTTGTTTGTATAGGCTTTCAAACCGTGGGAGAACGTGCACGACAACATGCTAATAATATACTTTCTAAATGCCAAAGAACACTTGCTTACATAATGCGGAGCTGTACGACACAAATGAGCTCTGTAAAAGTGTTTTTGTGTCCATCAAACTCTGAGCCGGCAGCGCGAGTCTGAGTCACAGTTTGACAGTGTTTGTGAAGATGCTAACATTCCTGCACAAAAAGCAGGAAAACCACACAATGACACAACTGCATTCAGAGTAATCCTTGTTAAGCCCTGGTGAAGTTCAGCATTAATCCACAGCAATTAAGAGAGGAAAACACAAAGTCCCAAAATATGCCGACTGGCTCGTTTTTTCTTTCAACTCAATATTTAATTAAGAGTTGGAGCAGCACCTCTTTCTGACATCAGCTCCCAGGGCCTGAGTTACAGGTGCCAGTAGTCCTCCACGCTCAGTCTGTTCTCCGCCAATGCAGCCAGCTGCTGTCCTGCAAGTTGAGATTTGTGACACCTGAATGTGTCTCAGCTGCTGCAGCACTCAGGACTGCACCTTGTTCGTTGGGTTTTACATCACATTTGGGCCCTCTTTGTGGTTGTGTTGCCTCCATATTTGTTTGATAAACATTATACAGTTTGAAAACTGGAGAGGCACCGTGAGGGTGCTTTCACACTAGGGGTTCTGTTTCGAGACAAAGCTCTTTCGTCTCAGAAGCCCGAGATGTCAACACAAGCGAGTCAGGTTTTGGCCGCGGACCTGATCCCCACTGGAGACCTGAGAGCGCAGATCCCCTCCTTGCAGCTAATTTCTGCCCATGTTATGATAATAGGGATGGATGAGATGGCAATTTGTAACCCATGTTTTCCTGCAGAGAACAGTCAGACATAAGGCAATAGCACCATGAAACCCCCAAGTCTGGTGGTCCACTCTGATGAAGCCCCGTTGCCGCTGCGGAGTCAGGTGCGACGTTCCTTAGCCGCCTGAATCTGAAACTTTTGAAAACGTCCGGAGTGGAAAGTTTCATCAATGCATCAGTGCTCTCTGTCTTGAAGTCCTGCTACAAGCGGCCAGTATGTATTTTTGTATTTCACGGACATAGGAAAGTCTCTAGAGAGTCAACAAACTACGTCTCACATCAAATTAAATGTTTTTCCACTTAGTCCTTTTGACTGAATAGTTGCTGCATTCTGCAAGGTTTTTCTATTTTTTGCCTCCTTGAGAGTTATGTAAAACATGTCTGAATTAAAATGATTTAATGGTTCTTTTTTTCACATCAGGCACACAAAAGGTCTCATCATTTTGATTACAAATTCATTGTCAATCCATGTGATTGGTATCGGTTATCGATGGTTATCGGCACTCTGGCAGATTGGCATCGGTAATCAGCAGCAAAAATCCTGATCGGAGCATCAAGGCTGTCACCATCTTGGAGCGAGGAGCTTCTTGCGACAGGCTTCTGGATCAGGTAAATTGGCTAGTTTTAAAGATCACATTTCGTAGATATACAGAAGCTAGATTGTTGGCTGTTTCCTTTGCGTTGCTAGAAGAAAGTAAATTATGTATTAGTCATCACCTGTGCCACAAGCTAATGTTGTGTATCTGATTGAATGATGCTTATTCAGACGCCCAGTTGAAACTGGGTTTAAATTCTGATGCATGTCAAGGCTCATGCATCAGGGCTGTGCTTTAAATTGGCGCCTGTCTGGGCCCCGACTTGATTAGCAACATTGCTAACGTTCCTGTGAAGCGACTTCCATTTCCTTAAACCCACAAATCATTCTCTTCTTGTGAGAAGTAATGACCCAAAACTGGACCTGAGTCAAATTCATACGTCGGCGGGTCGGCGTCATCGTGATTGACAGCAGAGCTGATATCCGGTTTGCGTGTTCACCTCAGACCAGGGTCAGCTACATTTAATGTATATAATGGTGAGATCATCTTCACTGCTTCCTGCCACTCTTTGTTGTTCTCAGAAACATACGACTCTGAGCTGCTACCGCCTGGTGGAGCTCAGCTGATCACTGATGGGAATCGTTTGAATCGGACAGGTACAATGTTGTATGTAACGGGAGCATAAATGGGCCGGTTATGTAACCATTATCAGTTTATCAGTTGGAGCCATTGGAAAGCGTTCTATTGAGTTCATTGTGTGCAGTTTTATCAAGTCGTGTTGTCTGTTTGCTTACAAACTGTTCTGAACAGCGCGCAGCCCCGCGGCTTTGTCTGAACAGATAATGAATACTTCAAAGGGTCCGGAAGGGTAACAAAATTTAATCATCTGTTCTCGGTTTTATTATATAGAGCTAGAGATCCATACCGAGAACTGAGATATAACATTGGTTCAGAACTTGGTATTTTACTGACACATACAGATGAAAGAGTCCTCCTCTGCTGAACCCAGTGACTCGCTCTTAAGAAGTCTAGACACCACTGTGGACTGCACTTTTATTCAGCCTGCACGTCTGAAGCACTGAATGACAAAAGTGTAGAATGTTTCCGAGTGATATTTTCAAAGGAAGTGTCTCTCAGTTGTGAGGTCTGACGGATGTTTTGAGTGTTAACAAAATAGAAAAGGTGTTATGAGTACATCAAAAATAGGACTGCTCATGGAGAGCTCAGGCTTGGTCCTGTTTACAACGGCAGCTGGCCAGATGTTTCATGAGACCAGGATGATATATTTGGGCATCAATGCCAGAAGATTCCTGCAGAACAAAGGCCTTGTTCATCGTGTTTGACACAGAAAATCAGAAATCTGATCCAGTGGAAATGAAGTAGAAATCGATCGATAATCAGTCTTATCTCCATTCAGGAAGTCACTCTGCTCCAAAATTTTGAACTCGGAATTCCCCAAGTGTCCTCTGGCGAGGAACTGGTTTCGCTCACAAGAAGTCAAATCAATTTTCACCCATGACATGTTGGCTGCTCTCATCACATGATCCTAGGCACCAACATGCCACGAAACAATCCCAAACATATAAGTGACTCAAGATGCAGCCGTCAACTCACAACTCTGAGGTGAAGGACTCTGAGCGTCATATTATTTGTCCTTTATTTTTACTGAATCATACATAAATAATACAATGTATTTACAGTCATTTATTTTTTACGTAAAATGGAAATGAGATCTTACATGCCATCTGATATTTTGAATTATTTTTTAAAAAGACAATCACAGAAACACTTCTTAGGTTGGTTACACTTTAGAATAGGGAACATATATCACCACAAATAGACTTCAGTTGGCATCATGTTCAGTCAGACTATATTCTGACCCGAAACATTCAATCTGACACCATAAATACTGATTATTATCAGTTAATAAGCATAGTGAATATGTGGTCCCTGTTTTAAAGTCTAACCCTTAGGTTTTCAATAATGAAAGAAGTCAGTCTTTTGGATGTTATTAACCCTGGACAGTCATCACCAACATGCTACATTTGACTTTTATCTGCCGCGGCTGCAGGAGAACAGTGATGGAGCTGAGGTCTCACCCCAGTACTGGGCCCTTTAATGAAATATCTGATCGCTGCCAACAAACCCCTGCGGAGCTGCATGCATACATCATCACAAGTCCTACATGAAGCACAAGCCCTGGAGGGTTTTTCTTTTTTTGCTCCCCAGCTAAGTAAAAGGGTGTAAATATAGCCAGCTGTTTGAACTCAGCTAATTCACAGAAGGAAGGTCAGTCCCCTCTGATATCGTAATTCCTTCCTCTCTTGGGTCTCTGCTGGTGAAGGCAAACACATTAACAAACCTAAATCGGGTCGCTGCTCTTTTACGCCGAGGACACAAGATGTAACACAGGCACAACCCGCCTTCTCCGAAGATCATTTTCCTGGAGTTAATGTTGATGGACGCCCTGATATTCCAGGCACATCTGTCCCTGTAGCTGACTGCCGACAATAACAGAGTTGTTCTTTGCATATTCATCACCTGTTATTGCTCAAACTCTCTAATTTGTTTTGAAGGGAAATCACAAATTTAAGAAGCTTGAAAAACACGAAAGGTTTTTCGTATCAGAAGTGATGGAGGGTGCACTGAGGACGGAACCGGAGCATGAACTAGAAACTAGCATTAAGCAAATGCTATGACATTTATCAGCCTGGCAGGTTGAAATATCAACTTCATTTGGACAAAACTACCCGATTCATTAAAGCTGTTCTGCAGTCAGATGGGCTGATTCTCGTCGTCTTATGAGAGCTGTGAAGCGCGACGTGCTCGGCGAGACTTTTCAATCATGACAGGATTGAAAAGTTTGGACTTGAAGGACTTTCCCTTCACATGCATTAGGTTGGCGGTATCTACCCGTCACCACTCATTTGCACTTACTTACTGATCATGATTCCTGTTCAAGCTCTTCTATTCTGGTCCCTTTAGGAACCTTGAAGTCAGTCGTGTGGAATGCGAAGGCACATCCACCCTCTACGTCTACCAAGGAGAAACCACTCAGTAGCTCACAACTGCTTGCACATCGAGTCAACCTCAGCCCAGAACCTTAGCCCAAGAAAAATGGATCTATAAATCTATCTATCTAAACATACATACAATTCATCCCTGAAAAAATTCCACTGAAGGATTCTTTGGCACGTTTTTCTGTTCTTGAACTGCTTTTTCTTGCACATTGTTTTCGGTGCTCTTTTGTATCGCTTTTTTTTTTGCACTTTATAATATTATTTCTTTTTAATTGACTGTGATATGTTGTGTACAGAGCATGTCACAAACACAATTTCCATTGGGATTAATAAAGTTGTCTGATGTAAGACCCTTGAAGGCAAGGGTCTTACAATCATCTTATCTGGGTGCCACTGATGTCAAGTTTATGTTGATAGAAAGCAAAACGCAAGAATTGTTAAGTTGAATGTGTCGCCAGTGCAGCAGTGATTATTTCCCTCTTCATTTCAGCAGAAATGAAGAGGGAAATACACTCTTCAATACACAAAGACACTGCTTTGCAGTAGCACTCGTCGTAGTCCTGGTGCCACACTGAGTGGTGATTTCAGGCTCAAAATGCTTTCAGTGTGTCTCTGTTGGCAAGAGACAGCACAACAGCATGTGACAGTGCAGCGTAGTGGATGTTTGCTTACAGTGGTTGGAATATCCCAGATGGATGCAGCCGAAAATAGTCCCTTTGAACACCCTTATTCGCTCACAGTGGGCGGTGTGGGGGGTCAAAGATAGTCAGATCCTACATAACTCTAAACAAGTTGGGGGACCACAAAACACTGGCCTTTGATTGTGACTAATCACGTACGGGGCCAAAACTTTAAATCCAGTCCAAGTCACTCTGTGACCTCGGTGTGTTTATTGAAGAGTTCAGTAGTGGGTGAGGCCGTTGAATATATTGTGACTGGAGGATGGAGAATTTCCTCCATTGTTATGTCTTCTTCTTGTCTCATTGCCTGAATGTTGCCTTAATGTTCAACACATTCCTGTCCATGTTTCTAATCTACATGCAGCGTTGCTGTTTTGGTGAACTTCAATGAGTATTTGGTTTTAAACCAACAATGCAAATTCAAAGCTCACATGAAATTACCGGGCTGGATTTAGGACCTGGCACGTGCTTTGAGAGGTGACTGTAGTAGAAGCTAGTCCCAGGAGCGGAGATGCTGCAGCCCATCACAGAAGACTTGCATTCCTCTATCATAGGTCCTATTTTCAAACTGAAGCAATGGTTCCAGAAAGTCAGACATTGTGTTCCAGGAATTCAAAATGTCTCAGAAGTCAGAACTAATGGGCATAACTTGGCCCTTTTGGCTGTAATCTGTAGCCAGGCCAATCCCTAACGGTTGCTCTTTAGCGTGCAGTAAACATGTTTTCTTTTCATTGTGTAGCCACAGAAGTAATAACGTTGGGTCCAGACTCACTGGGATGTACATTATTTACACAATCACGTACAGCTAAATGGTCAAACAAGTCCTCTTCTATACCCAAACGCAAAGCGCTTCATTCTCCTCCTCATTTTCACTTCATTTTGTTCTTAATTCCATGAAACACATTCTCATTTCTCCTCTGAAAACATCCTGTTGAGTTCAGAGGCAGACGATGTGTTTATGGTGTCCAGTCTGTGGATGTCAGAGCCTCACTGGTCCTCACAGTGGAGGTCCTGAGTTTGGGACTGGCGTCTCGGTTTGACTGAGGCGTCGAAAACAATGTCGTCCTCCCCCAGCGAGGAACTCCGCTCCACAAAGTTGGGGATGGTGAAGTGAGAGAGGAAGTCACACTCCTTTTCTAACGTGCTGTCTTCCATGAGTCCCTTGATGGCCAGGAGACCCCCGCCCCTTTCCCCGTCCTCTGCTCCTCCTACATCCACCACGGCGGCGCCGGTGACTCCAGGCCCGTTAACGCTCACTGAGCCGTTTTGTCTCGCCTGTTTCCTCTGGCTTCCTTCGCTCACATAGAAATTAAAGTGAGAGCGAGTTTCGGGGAGCAGTGGACGGGAGAAGGCTTTGTCGTTTTCCTCTGAGGGGCCATTGATGTCCACCAGGCAGCTTCTATGTTGATGCCTCTTCTCAGCTGATTCTGGGTTCCTGTAGAGTGAAAGAGGAAGATCAGTCCAGCTCAACAACAAAGCCATAACCTTTGCAGCCACTTTATCCTGATCTAACATTAACATTATGACCGTCTGTCTAGCGTTATGAACAGTGTCTCACCTCTTTCTTAAGCATACATGAATGAAGTAAAACATGTGACCTGTCTCAGTGCGTGTTCTGGCGCCGACCTCATCATGATGATCTGCCAGCACAGCCAGGGTACCACCAGCTGTTCCACCAAGCAGTTGCTCATAACACAAAATGAAAATAGGTGCTGAACTGAGGTGCCGCTGTATGGGAGCACTTGGGCGTCTCAGTTCTGATTCTTCAGGTGATGGTCCAGCTCAGACTCAAACCTTGTACTAGAACTTGCTCAGTGAGCCACTACTGTTGGAGCGAGAGAGAGACTGATGTCTTTAAACAGATAGAAGCCTGTTTTTTGGGAGCATCTCACCCAAGACCGAGTCAAGGACAAGAATCGCCAACCAGCCCTTAAGGTTTTGTTGAAGTACATTTGTCCTATGAGCTGTCTTGCCAGTGAATCTAAAAGCTCATGATCTCTTCATCTCTAATCTAATATAATCTCTGACGTCAATAAGGTCATATAATGTGTACACCATCATGACTCAGAGGGAGACTCGGTCAGGCAGTGCAGGCATTTCCGAGACAAGACCAAGACCTTGAGGACCTTGCGTCTTGAGTCCTACAATGCTATGCTAGTGGACAGGCAAACTTTCACTGTTGGATTATTGTTAGTACTGTTGTTTGGATTTAAGATTTACAAGGATCCATGACTCACACAGGATTGTTCTGGTGACGTTGACAAATGTTCTGAACTGAATCCTGCTCATGTGGCCGAGTCACAACAATACTGACAGAATACACACATTTCATTTTTAGGCCTCAGACTCTTATGATGTTCAAGTCTTTTAAACTGGAACTGCATCTGTATTTTGTGCGTTCTGCAGTTTGGACTCCCCTGGTGCGACAGCCTCACTCACATTTGTACTCATACATGTTTGTCGGTCTGCTCTGATTGAATTCGATTCATTGGTGCTGCAAATCTGTCTCCAGAGAATGGTTTGTCAGGACATCCCCAGTGGGAGACGGATGTGTAGCAGCAATAGACACCAGCCCGCTGCGACCTGGGATTGTGAAGGGAATAAGCCCTGGGTTTAATAAATGAGTGAATGGTTTTCACGTCCTGCCTCTTGTCCAGTCTTTTATTGGAAATATTCTTACTACCATTTTGAATGAGTCTTGCACTGATCTATTCAGATAAGAACTCATGCATTTTTATTGAAACCCGAGTGAAAGGACAATCACCTCCTCTCTTTGGAAATGATCCTGTGACGTTTAATGCCTTGGGTTTGCCCATAAATCAAACCCATTTTCTTAAAACTCTTCTGCACTCCATAATGCAAACTGACATCAATAGAAATTGATCAACCTCCAGCTTTAAAACGATAGTTTTGACTGACAAACCTGCAAAATATTCATGTGACTCTGAGAGAGCAATGGAGAACAGAGGGAAGGCGCTGAGTTTTTGGTACGTAATAGCTCTGTTACAGCGCTCACACGCCGATAAATCCAAGTGAATGAATTGCTCTTGGTGCATTAAGTGACCTCCACAGAGAGTACGGAGTTAGATAATGGGTTTTGATTTATGACTGCTGAGCCCTGAAGACTTGGAAGTGTGATTTGTGAGGCACAACGGGGTGAACGTTAGCCGTCATTCCAGGCATAGGGATGACGGGATGTCATGGTATGGTAAAAAAAAAAGAATTGATCTTGTTTCTTTGAGTCACAGTTCTCCCTGTATAACACTGCATTTTGACAAAGATATGGCTGAGAACTCTCTACAGTGGGGAAACATAAGGAGTCAAGATCCCATCATAGGGGGTGCTGCTAAAGCGCTGCGGAGAACCGTGATTAGATTTTTATGACACAGCTGGGGGCGCTGCAGACATGGTATCCCAATCATTGCAAAACCAGTGTTTCATAAGTCTTTAATATTGTTTTCCAAACACAAAATATTATGTGTTTAATCTTCGTGGTGGAGCAGAAATTTCAGATCACGCTACAAATTCTTAATAGTTGTCAGTCTGTCTGTCCACAGCGTGTCACTCACACCCTATTCTGGCCCATCATTAGATATAACTATCTCAGCCCATAATAAACCATTAAGGCACCACTAACACTGACAGCACTTCCTTCCTCTTGCTTTGTGAACATAGCTTCTCACCTAGCGCTCACGAACAGTAGGCGAGCGATTTAGCATGGCGTATCACTACATGCTACAGTAAGTTTACAAGCATAGGTCATAGGGTGAAACTGCAAGTGACTCGCGCACGTGAGAGCACCGCCTTGTTATTTCTATTTACATAAATATTTTTAAGGTAATGTGAAGTTTCAGTGCAAGAGTTTTGCTAAGCTCTAGATTCATAGCACTCCACTACAACTGAAATTCAACATTTAAACTGTGCTCTGTTTTTTTTGTCGACACCCTAAATTTTTGATACTTAGTGCCTTCAATCTTAGTGCCATCACACTGGTTTCCATGAACAGGGTGTTTCTCCCCGGCAATTTCGCTGAATTCGATTGAAATTCGCGGATTCTCATGCCTTTGTGGACCCGCCGCCACGACCCTCGAGACACTGCCTCATGCCGACAAGCAGCTGACTGCCCTCTGGGTGGACCATTTTTAGAAATGTCTGGAGGTGATGTGGCTGTCGCACTAAAACCGTTGCTTGTGTCTCGACTTCATCATCTAAGGACTGAAGTCGAGATGCATTTCGTGTTGAAGAAAGGAAAAGTCACTGTATCACTGTTTTTTTTTTTTACATTATCTGGCTAATGTTTAAGAGCTCTGCCCTTCGTCAGATACTCAAGGTACTTCTGGCAAAAACAGCATTTGTGTAGCACTCCAGAAGATGGATATCATTTTGTCTCTGGGGCAGAGAGTCTCAAGAAGAAAAGTGTGGCAATTCTTTTGCCACTTCTGGCATGCAAATCTTTAATGGATTCATCTTGGTGGCTAAAGTTAGAGGCTCGTATTTGCTCCGGAAGACTGGAAATCCTGGAGCTATGATCGTCTCCGACCTTCTTTATCAGGGAAGCCTCCAAGTGCAGATTGTCTGCGATCTCCTGGGAACCTGGAGGGGTCCAACAAGTGCGAGCGTGGGTAGGAAATGCAGATGAAAATTGGACTCACTCTTGATGCGGGGCTCCGGTCTTGGTCAGCAGGGTGAGAACGAAGAACATGAAGATGACGAACACGGCGAGTCCGACCCAAAATCCGATCACAATGGAATCTGAAAATGAGATTCAGCTAATTGTTTTGGGAGATGCAACTCCATATTTAAAACACTAGCAGCAGCAGCGAGGATTGTTTAAAAACATGATCAAAGTGCAGCAAAACAACACCGGTTTTGCTGTCAAAATAAATGTTGTCTTACATCTGTGCGCTCGAAGCCCCTCATAAGAAACTGGCTCGTCGTCGTCGTAATATTCATACTGCCACACGTAGTCGCTGCGTCGCGCACTGGTTTGACTCCGGTTGTTTAAATGAGACATTTCCAGATGATATCTAATCCCCCTGGTGACAAGCACAACGTGAAACGACCCCACTCCATTTCAGAATCAAAGCAAAACGCGCGTCAGCGGAGCTGCAAACTTCACCAACCTGCGCAGCTGGAAGATGCGATCCTTTCTTTGGGTGTGAAACAGACCTCAAATAAGTCCGCAGGTCGTTTATCCTTGTCTTATAGTTGAACACCGAGCCAGGAGCGCGAGAAAACGGGACATGAATCCATCTTTTTACGCGGACCCGCCGTGCATCCTCGCGTGAGGGAGAGGCAGCTGCTCTGACTCCTCCACAGACTCGCAGCCGAAATCATGACCCTCTCTCAGACATGCACGGGAGGGAGATGGTGAGTGGGAGTGCACGGCGCAACCCGGGGATGGCGGGTCCCGCCAGGAATACCAATGGCTTCATTACGGTGGCGCTCTGCGCCGCGCTCCTGCCAGCAACAAACGGATGCTCATTTTAGCGCGCAGACGCGGGCTTTTATTCACAGCGCAAAACAACTCTATTGTGTTTTCTTTTCAACTGTTTACTTGCTTTACCTGCTTCCCGTTGGATAAAGCCCAAAAGCTGCTCCACTGTCAAAGCTTTTTTTCAAAGTTTCACTGGTTCCAAGTGTGACCTATATATATTAAATAACATAATTTGACATGTTCTTACATGTTGTTTGACATGACAAAGGTCTAAAACTTACACGTGCCACAAGGAAAACACAACGAAAATCTGGGTGTCTTTTTTTTTTTGTATCTTTAACTATAAATGGCAAAATCCAGCGGGTCACATAAGTACATAACAACTTATATGACTCTCTTTAGGACACACACAAACTCTATCAACACTGCAAGTTTGTGAGTGTCACCAGAGAGCTGTAGAGACAGTAATTTTACCGTCATCACTGCGACAAATTTTCCCCTTTTTTTCCTTGTTTCAGTCAACTCGCTTCTATGCTGCGCTATGCTCCACGCCAGGCGCGATGGAGACACATAACATGCTGACGTAGCCAAAAATGCCATTTATAGTCCACTTCGACTCAAATATGTTTTTTTTTCCGACTTCAGGATGTCTTTTGTTTGACTGGTGCGACTTACAGTCCAAAAAATTCTGTATAAAAACTGTAAAATCCCACCAGGCGGCCCCTCACCTTCCTATTGAAAACCCACTTGACTCCTCTTTATTTCCGAGCCTGTTTCTCTCTTGAAGATTTCCTGCTGCTGTGCTCTGCCGTCTTATCTCCCTCCCTGCTCCTGCATCTCTTTCCTGACTGACTTGCATCCACGCTCTCCCAGCCTGACTCGAACTCTTGCCTTATTTGTCCACACTTCCTGACGCCTTATGACTGCTCACACTGAGAACCATCTCATCCTCACCTAGGAGCTTACCTTCAAAAGGCGAGGAATGATGTAAAGCCAATGTTCAACCTGATATGTCACAGAGCTAATGAATAATTACAGATGTGGCCTTGTGGGCGCTGTGGTTTCTTCATAGGGTTCTTCATAGAAAATATATGTGACGATGAGTCATTCTGTTTTGGAGATGTTGCTCCTTTGCTGCGCCTTCATGAATCTTAGGTTTTCTTAAAAAATATAATTCACCCCCTCAATACTACCCCTTGATAATATCCAGGGAGTACTGGGTCTGCCCTGGGCTTCCTCCCACTTGCCCAGAACCTGGTTAGCAAGATGCCAATGGCACACCTTAACAAGGTTCCTCAAATGGCTTCTTACAGTGGAGGTTCCACTTCGCATCTCTGCAGGAGTCCAGACCCCAGTTTTTCCACTTGTTTCTCCAAGCTTATTCTTTTGGGTGCAACCAGGAAGTGACTTAGGAACTTACTGTAAATCATTCAGCTCAGCTCAGTCTTCACCACGACAGACATACACCACCCCACCATAAGACATCCATAAAACTGTTGAAGAAATGTTCTTCTTCCAAGGAGCACAACTCCCAATAGAAGGTGACTTCAGCTGCGGGCTGCAGCAAGCAAAACATGTCCGGTGGCTTAAGTCGGTGCCTCTCCACTGGCTATTCACAGTCCGGCGCCAACTAGTGTTCACTAGTGACAACAAATTAAAAAAGAAGCCCGCAATTTTTTATTGTAACACCCTACTCCAATCATCAAGATTCAAAATGGGGCCTCAGGAGCCATGTTTTTCTGACCTTTATGACATCATTGTGGCTCTATGAAACAATTTACATGGTTTGTTGTTCATCAATTTGCACTTAATGTATTATGTTTTTGTCTTTTTAAATCTATTTTAAAGCCTTTTTTAATTCTTCTGATATCATAAATATAATGATTATAATTTTTATTTATAGTTATATCTATAATGATAATTATAGAATGATATAGTTTTTCATTGTTTGCAGAGGAGGTCATGAGATTGTTGACTTTTGCCAGTCTCTCTGTTGGCAAGTCAACAGATGATTGGATTTCTGAGATGTTCTCACGGACATTACTGCCCTCTGCAGCTTGATGGAGCGCATCGCTATCAATTAAATTTCAAATGCTTAAAAGAATGTTGAATCATATTAATAAAATAACAGTATGACTATCATATTGGGAATAAAAGCAACTCGACTGAGTGCTTTTCTCAGTGACACCAGAGGACAAGAGAATTTCTCCACCATGTTCTCCCCTAAGAACTGACACTAGTCGATAAAACTTGTCTTCACGCTGCATAATGAGATTTGTAATGACATTTTTATCCCTGTTCAACAATGCTAATATTTCTAAAAGCCACTCAGTACATCGCGCAGAGCTTCTTTTTTTTTTTTTTATTAACTTCACATGACATTCAAGATCGAAACAGCCTCGGAAAATTGCCGAGTGCATCAATAAAAACATTGTGCAGGGTGTTGAGGTGAGAGATCATTCGGCATATCTCAGCAGCAGTGCTTTACCATTTGATGCGTCAATCACACGCATAGGAACCTTCAGGGGAGTGAGACCTCCTCCAGTATTTCTGATTGAGTGTCAGCTTGTGGATCAAATCCCAGTTAAACACTGGACCTCTCACCTCCTTGACCCTATCGGACCTGCACTCGGGTGCACTCATGTTGTGCAGCTGACACCGATTCAGGTTCAGAACCAGAGCCAGGGCTCATGCAGAATGTTTCCTTGGAAACAAACGGAGAGTGTAAACGCAGCTCAGGTTGAGACAGGGAGGCTGGGGGGATGCGTAAAATTGAAACAGCCAATAATCTGACTAGCAGCAGGTGGAGACGACACTAGCTCAAATAGAATATCTCTTATCACAACTTTGTGGTTTGAAAAGGTCTGACCACATCATCTTGCAGGAGAGGAAACATGAAAGGAAAGTGTTGTGCAACAGTAATGTTTCCAAAACACAAGATTTCAATAACTTAAACGTAGAAGGCCTATTCTACATTCATAAAAGCTGTTTTTCCTCACCAGCTCGAGGTCAGCGTGTTGAGCTGACCTCTGCTGCCTCTCTGAGAGAAGAATGTATTCCATGTCTGCTCAGTATTCAGAGCTACAGCCTGGTCGCTCTGGTGAGCAACTTTATTTGGCTGATAATATTGCAAATGGAGTGTTGGTGCTGGTGGTAGTTGAGGTTCTGCCCATGTCAGTTATTATCCAGCATGTCAACATTGCTCCTGACAAGTCTTCTTCACACGACTGCGGAGTCAAAAAGCTTTACAAACACCAAGCCAAGAGGGCATTTCCCAGCCCAGCTCATAATGTTGACAGTACGGGTGGCTAGCGTGAGAAGCCACGGCTGTCCACGGCCACCATTGGCCACCACGTAGCTCCGCCCCTAGCCCACCCTGTCTATCAAAGATTGTATTAAAATTGTCTTTACTTCAGTCCAGGAGGCAACGCTGTGTTCGAAGTAGCTTGGCCCTTGCACTCTGGAGTTTTTTCCTGTCCTCCGGTCGCGTTCTCCAGGTTCCTTTGGGAACAGTCCCCAGTTAAAGCTGTACCGAATGATCTTTACTCACAAGGTCTAATCTACAAAAGCCTTCAGTCTCAATCAACAGCTTGGTTCCTTAAGGTATTTTACAAATACACCTTCATGAATCAAGTCTAGCATCAAAGTATCTTCAGAGCGATGAGCGGTCAAATGAACCAGGCTGCCGTCGGTGCAGCGTCTGTCTGTCCAGGAGGTAGTTGCACGTCCATCACCGTCTTTGATGGACCGTCATTATTTAGAGCTTCTTGGCTCCTGCTGCGCGACCTCCAGCGGAGACTGGCTGTGCCAGCGGAGGCAGTCTTTGATACCTGCAGGCTCCAGGGTGGACGTTCAAAGAGGCTGAGGGATCAAAGGAGTCACGACTGAGAGACCACCAGCTCCGGAAACACTGCTGCACAGCAACAAAGCAGTGAAAAGAAGGAAAGAGGCCACTGTTAAGAAAGAAAAAAAACTTGCAGGGTGTATGAATTATGGATCGGGGAATTTGTGCGGAACCAATATTTTTGACAGCTGTCTTTGTTGAAGGCTTGAATTCCATATTTTAAAGTGGATCTTTATTGTATGAGTCATCCCAATATGCAGAGTGTGTCAAGCGTCAGGGTCGGACACACAAGTGCGTATCTGCTGGAGGAAACGGCGGCGTGGCGTTCACTGCTTTTATTCGGTCCCTTTAAGTCTCACGATGAACACACAGCCTTTGGACAAAAGAGACTCATATTTGAGGCACTGACATTGGATTTATTCAGTCGCTTTCAATTCTAAAGGGAGCAACACTGAGCTGTGTGGATCCCAGCTATACGTCTGACCTCCAACCTTACAAGGGGCTGTTTATAAGTCATACATTAGATGCTGATCCATTTGAAAACCAAGTTTTACCTCCATTCTTTCGCAGCTGCTCTTGAATAGACACTAATGCCAGTGTTTCTCGTGGCGTTGCGTGTGGAGACTTGAATATGTTGTCCTTGCTGTGCTGTTTGTATCCGCCAGTGAAAAGATGTTCTGCTTGTATTTATGGGGTGTACGGGACCAAATTAAGGGCAACTGAGAAAATGAAAAAAAAAAAAAGAAAAAAGCAGAAAAGCCCGGCGTCTCCAATTAGCATCTACAGTCAGACAGGCTGAAGAGGACAAGAGGGAATGTGTCGGCAGCCGGCTCCGAGAGACGGTCATTTAAGAGTCGCCTTGTAGATTCGGTCTCATGTGCAGAGGTTATGCACATTAACATGCAGAGATGTGGAGCTTCTCAATATTCTCACTGAAACTCTTCTGAAGCGCAGCTTCAGCGCTGGTAGTGACCTCACTCTCACATCATGTCATGACCAATGTGACCAAACCATGCAGTAAAAACATTGATTTACAGCGATAAATAAACAAAACAATTATAGCCTATACATATACCCTATATTTATTTATACTTTTAGCAGTTTATTAATATTGTTATCGATTTATTACACTTTAATCGTTGCCTTACTGGTCCCTGTTTTTGTTTTGTATAAAGTTATCTTTATAAATAAACTGTATGCAATCGTTTTCTACGTCATTTTCATGGTGATAACTGTTGTCTTTTGCCAATTATTTATTCTCATCTTGTACTTAATTGTATTTCTTTGATTTAGATTTAATTCCATTTGTATTTGTCTGGTGCATTTAAATTGTTCGAATAATCCAGCTGCTTATTATAGATTAATAATTTAAAATACGTGGACTCTATCAATATTTCTGTATCCACAATGTGGGTATAAACTTGTTCTGTATTCACTCCAAAAAATGACCGTTTTTATTTGTTCTCGTCTTAGTTAATCGGTTTCAATCCATGATTTGGAAAAACGCCTGCGCCGCCCTCTAGTGGTGACTCTGTTCAACTGACCCAGTTACGCTTCAACGTAAAACTGTGGTTTTTGATGCGATCATGAAACGAAGAGCATCGGATTATTTCGATTTTATAAACGTAATTCGAGCTCTAAAGACTAATTTACAGTCCGCATCTGCCGAGGTGTCTGTGATAGACGACCCCTGGGGTTTGTGTGCTTTAGCTCAGCGCGTGTCACCCGTCTCCGTCAGGGCCACGGCAGGAGGGGGGGAGCGCGCTGGCGCAGTGGGGCACGCGTATGTTCACACCACAAATGGTGCGAGATAGCGAAGGCCGCGGGTGATGGGGAGTTCATGACGTGTGTGATGGAGAATCCACGGACTCTCCTGGTGTCTGCAGTTCAGTTTGGGGTGAACAGCGGCTTCTATTGAGTTCGCACCTCGCAGTTCCCAAAGTTTCCAAAAGAAATATTTAGTATCTTCAGCTAGACATGAGTCTAACTTCAGATTTTAGAGCTGAAATGAGCTAATAAACCCAATAAAACAGGAGTTATTTACGATAAAGTTGCTGAGGATCATGAGAGTACTAATACTGCTTCTTCAACTGTACCATTACAACGTGCACGGCTTTTATGAATGTTTTTTCCTAGTGATACATTTATGCCACTTCTGCACTTTTTCAAACAAAACCCCTGTTACCACTACTTCTAACACCACCACTAATATTTATACTCCAACGACTACTCTTTACTACCACCTATCACCAATACTTCAACAACTACCTCTACTTCCAATACAACTGATGCAACTACCGCTCTGACTACTGCTTCCCTGCTGTTTTTCTTACTGCTTAAACTTTTATATAAACTTCATTACCTTTTCTTTGAAGAACATCGTGTACTACTTTGAGCACACATTACATGACTACTTGCTCTTTCTTTTGTTGCATCCACTACTTCACTGATAACTAATACAACGACTGATTCCACCCTTTACACCGCAAATACTTGTACTACTAAATAACTCATTGCTATAGAACAATTTCTTGAAAAACGGCAAATACTTTTGCTAGTACAGCAGCCTCTATTCTACTGTTCCTCCTGCCACAGTGTGAGTACTGCGACTCATTCACTTCTACTCAGCTCATAATACAGCAACGGCTTGTGCCTCTGCCTGCTCTCATCTACACCTAACCTCATACTAAAATGACCCGAACTACTATTACAAAACATTACCACAATTTCAGCACCTCCAATACCACTTCATGTTTGACTCCTACTACAAGCGCTACTCTCAGCTATACACCTGTTTAGCATAACTACTCATTAACTCCTTTTTCACCTCACGAACCAACTACTTTTATACTACTTAAAGTGTGACAACTCCTACTATTAACGCTTAATTTGAAAACTTCAGCACACAAACTAGGGTTTCAAAATACTAGTACACGTCCTACACAACACAGCCTCTACCAGCCAACTCCCGTAACCAATGCTTGCCCGTCTCAAGCTACTGTATACCGCTACTACAGTAGCAACAAATACTAATTTTACTTTTACAAACTCCCTCTTTTAACTGCTAAACACAAATTCTCCTCCCTAATACACCTACTCCTTACATTAAAACTCACCTTCTGCTAGTACCTGTACTCCCATTGTTACTGTTAGTACTACTGTAAACTTTCACAGCCTCGACTACTTCTAATAGAACAAGATGCACTAGTACCATTTACCTCCCACTGCTTACTTCCTGAACTCCAACTATAGCTCTCCATACTGCATTGAAATACTACTGCTGAGTAACATCAAGTTCGACACTTCCTCGTTCACTACTGCTGAACAGCAGCTTCAATGAGTTCGTACCTCGCAGTTTCCATACGAAATATGTAGTATCTTCAGCTCAAGTACTACTCCCTGCTCGGTACTGCTACTGCCTAACCCGCGTTAATCCCTCTCTGAATCAGAATCGGACCATATGGCTGAGGTTTGCTCAAGTGTGACTTCGCACCTCGACGCGGCGGCGCATGGAGACACTTCAGCACGCGTGAAAGCGCAATTTGGCACCCGCCACCGGACTCCCGATAAATAGGCGCGTCCTCCGAAGGACCGGCACATTCTCTCAGGACCTCGAACTGGACTGATCACTGGACCAGCAGCCGCCATGGAGACTCTTACCAACACCACTGGATTATTACCTTCCGTGTTCACCGGAGAGCTGGAGGCGCGCAGACCCAGCTTGTGGAGACCCTGGGTGGGAGATGACGGACACGCGCTGAGACGCAAAGTAAGACTCGCCATTATTGCTGCTGAAATTGTACCGTTTGGAGTCGAAAACTCACCGCTTTCTCGTTTACTTTCAGTCGGAACAGATGCGTCACGAACCCTCTGGAGCCAAGCATCCAAAAGCCCCGCAGGTCGTTCACCCAGTCAAGTAAGTTCTTTCTCTCCCCTCTCCACCCCAAAACCAGTCTGTATCTCGTAAACTTACCCCGACTTTCTCTCTTCAAGGTTGTTCTGGCCCAAATCCAAGTGCTTCGACTACCTGTACCAGGACGCAGAGATGCTCCTGCGCAACTACCCGGTGCAGGCGACCATCTGCCCGTACCAGGACTCCAGCAGCGACGAAGACAGCGACGAGGAAGACGAGGAGATGATGGAGAAAGAGCTGAACTGAAAACCTACACCCTCGCTCTCCTTATATTTAATATTTATTCGTGTATATATATCTGTACATAGCTCTTTTATAATATCGATATACGCCAATGTAAAATCTTAAATTATTTCTGAACGCTTCTACCTCTTTTGTATTTTGTTGGAACCTTCAATAAAATGCGTCAAAGAAACTCTGTTGCGTGGAACTGAATATCTGTTCTGAATATCTACTCAAATATCCGTTATTATATTATAAGTAGCGTTTCACAGCCGTTTGCTACATTCACGTCTGTTTCGTTTCAAACACTCCCATGTTTAAATATCAATATATTCAATGGCTCAGCTCAAGATCAATCCACAGATACTTAAAGCTCACATGAGTTAAGCGACGTCTTCGCTTCTCTTCCTGTCAGCGCAACAGTTGGTGTCCTATCACACCAGCTACAACGACAACTGTCCTGACTTTACAGTGGGTCATAAACGCACCATTTCCGGCTCGGTGTGAACCGCGTGGTGACACGTGGTAGGTGACGTTGGTCTCAGGAAACGCGTGCTGGTAAAGGATGGACCGGATGACTGTTGTAAATCACGTCTGAGGCGAAAATAACCCCACGTGAATGACTTTTTAATGTATTTCATTTATTGCACGTGAGTTAATGTTTTATATATAGCACAAAAGTGCTTCAAGAAAAAGGGCCATGGAATATTTATTGACATTATTCCCTTTAAAAAAAACAGTGTATTCTGGAAATGTATAACACAATCATCTTGAGATTACACATAATACAACACAAATATTTTTTGTATTATGAAAGTATTCAAAGAGTTGTTCTTCTGTGAAGTATCACGTCGCTCTTTATCTTAATACTCATTATTAGTATTAGTATTAGTATTAGTCTGATTGTCAAGATGGAAAATCCAAAAAACATTTATGAATAATAAAATCTTTGCTCACATTTGTGAGACAAAGTTTGAAACTGATATTTAAAATTTTATTCCATTAAATGAAGGAATATTTAGGTCAGGAAGAAAGTAGAATCTTAGAAATAAAGAGCCAACATGAGCAAACATGAGACAAAAAAATGAGAAATGCTGCATATGATCTCGTGTTCAAAGTTGAACTGGTTAAGCAAGAAAAAAACTGTGTCATAACACAACAAACTCCGCCACTGAACTCCGTTCATCTTGTCTCTTGCACCAAAAGTTGCCTTCATGTTTTGTGTTATAATTATTAATAATATGTTGACTTTTATACTCATGAATTTGACTCATATGTTTTTGATGTTCATATCAAGTTATTTAAATATTAATGTTTTAATATTCATGATTTCACATCAGTGAGATATAACCCTCCTAGCCTATTGAAAATTCTCAAAAATAATGTTGATGTATGAATTTGTCAATCTCTCTCTCTCTTTTTTTTATGCTGTTTAATCCTCTGCATTGATGCCTTCAACTCTTCACCCTCTCCTGGCGCGATGCTCTGCTCTGCCGTGGGAAACCAGAGCATCATGTGAGGTGTTAACTTTGCACCCCTCATTGAGAGACTCTGTGGAGACACAGCTTTGACTGAACTGTCGACCTCCAGATTCCATCTCATGAGCGCCACATTTTTATTCAATTATTTCCCTGTTGCCGACTGAATCTAGCTGCTTATGTTCTCACACTCTTATTAGGTGGAAAAAAATCCTCCTTTTACTTTAGTCCTTTAGTGTCCCACCAGGTCAGAATGACTCTTCGCCTCCTAAAAAAGCGATTCCCGTGTGGACTGACTTTGGTCCCGCACTAGTGAGGTGTAAACCTTTATTTCAGTGTTTAGTCCAGGTAATGTTTGTGGGCACAGCGGCGGCGCATGCTCTCTCGAGAGGTCAAGCATGTGTCTCAGCACTCCTCACCCCTGAAGGTGTGTGTTTCCTCACATCCAGATTTCACACCGGCCCCTGGGAAAGGACGGCATGTGCCCGCACGGCTCGGCACAGTTCACCCAAGCTTCTCCAAAAATGAAAACAAATAACAATAATTTAAGCTTCCCTTAAAAATCATATTTAAATCTACTTATTGAAACAATGTGTCATGTTCACACCTGGGTCTGTTCTGTTTTTATTCTAGTAATTCATCTGAAAATGTCCTTATTAATTGTATTCTTCTTACACGTGTGACTGAAATGTTTGTGGTTGGTGTTGAATAGCCGGATTCATCCAGTGTATCACAGGAGCTTGGCTCATGCCGCCGCATCATCGACGGTGTGGTGTTGACCTCTGGAGGTGAGCAGACTTCACACCAGAGCAAGTGACACGAGTGATCCCGCCAGCTCTGACACGCTGCCCTGGGAAAGAGCCCCTGTCGACCGGGAGCTGAAGAGGTCGGCATCATTCTATCACCACGGCGATTTCAAGTCTCAGTTATGCTCCATAAATCACAGAGCAGCAGATCACATGACAGGACACGTCAATGCTGAGATGCTGAGACAAATTTAGAATGGAGAATGTCTAAAGACATCCATCTGGTTTATTTGGCTTCTGTGAAAATTTGGATGCAAGAGAAGAAGTTTTGGCTGGGTGGAAATAATTCACCTGAAAATTAACTTTTAATGTGGTGAAATCTGGAGGTCATGAGTTCACATCAGAGGCCACCGTGTCTCTCAGTGAGGCGTGCAAAGTTTACACCTCACATGCTTCGCGATGGACCGGTTTCCCGCAGCAGAGCCAGGAGAGGGTGAAGAGTTCGAGTCGCCAATGCAAAGAACTTGGTAACAGAACGGGAATAGGAGAAAGACACATCTCAATTAATCTCAGTTTAATGGTATGAGAATATATGCCACAAGAAGCCACATGTTTCAATGTGAATGAATTTGGTATATTACTGAATCAAATGATGGACCCATACATACATTTAAACAAGAAAATATTGTTTATTTTCCATCAGTTTGACAATGGCACAATAAATCAGGATGGTGGCTACATTCAAGTTTTTATATCACCTTATTTAAACTAAAGCTTTTTTAATGTCTTCAAAATATTTGTATAAGAATTTCTATTTTATAAGAAATTCAAGTAGATTCAGCGTTCTGGAAACCCTGGCCATTGTGTAGCGAAAAACAAAAGCAAACAAAAGTTTCAGGGATTCCTCCATGTTTGTTGTTGTTGTTATCATCCTAGCTGCCACGTGTCTTGTGCATCAGTGTGATCAGTGGACCAGCAACTCCTGCACTTACAAAGGTTCCCTGTTGTCTGGAGAGCAAACTGCTAAATAAAATAATATAAAATAAAAAATATTATTAAGATTATTATTAAAATTATTTTTAAGTGAGTAGTAGTTGTAATAAAGTTGTAATTAATAGTCCCACCACTATGTGCCTGAGTATGCATAATAAAAAATGTAAATTTAGACACTACATTTCTTGTGTTCTGGTGGAATATGGCGCTCATTGTCAATCATTTTCTCATTAAATCAGGGCATTAGCAAGGTGACAATGGGCGGGAGGCTGTGAACAGTGGTGCGAGCCGAGACACCAGCCAAGGTGACAAAGTGTGACTTGACCTGGTTCAGCCGGGGACTGCAGCGGCAGCTTCCCAGAGTCACACCAGTGCAGCCAGTCACATGGAATGAGGGAGACGGGGCACTGTTTTGGATACCAGGAAAAGTGAAAAATAAAACAGATAAATACATTTCTCCACAGATGCTAGTTTAGTTTTTAGTTAGCATTAGAGGAACACACCTTAGTAAGCTACAACAATTGTTGACAATTACCTGCAAACCAAGTCAGTTAAACATTTCAGAGAGAAAGAACATCAATTATGAAGTTAAATGAACTAAAAGGAGGCAGTCTGGAGTGAAATGAAACTATTTATTCTTCTATTATTGTATGTTCCGTTTCATAACTACAAGTGAAAACGTTCCGACTCTGTACTTGGAAGGTGTGACCTTAACATCATTTAGTTCTCAGCATTTTGGACAGAATAGTTAAGTCGGAAACTCAAACAATAGAATGCACCACGTCATAGAGTGTTTTTTTATTTGAATTTCCGTGACAATTATTTACAGTTGTAAAACTTCCTCTGGCCGCTAGAATCTGAATCAGAATCAGAATAGAATGTATTGCCATGGTCAGTGGGGGTTCACCAACTAGGAAAGTGCTCCGAATAAAATAAAATAAAATAAAATAAAATAAAATAAAATAAAATAAAATAAAATAAAATAAAATAAAATAACAAAGGCTAATCGCAAATTTAACTGTTCTATGGCTGAAAGGAAGAAGCTGTTCCTGTGATGGGAGGTTCTGGTCTGGATGGACTGTAGCCTCCTGCCAGAGGGAAGAGGAACAAACAGTCCATGTCCAGGGTGAGAAGGGTCGGCTCTGATCCGACCTGCACGTCTCTGGGTCCTGGAGACATACAGGTCCTGAAGAGGTGGCAGGCTGCAACCCATCACCTTCTCAGCAGAACGTACGATGTGCTGCAGCCTGCTCTTGTCCCTGGAGGTGGAGCTGTTGTACCAGACAGTGATGGAGAAGGTGAGGATGGACTGATGATGGCTGTGCAGAACTCCACAAGCAACTTCGTCGGCAGTCGTAGTTTTTGTAACTGCCTCAAGAAGAACATTCTCTGCTGGGCCTTCGTGATGAGGGACCTGATGGTTGGCTCCCATTTGAGGTCCTCAGTGATGGAGGTTCCTAGGAAGCAGAAGGAGTCCTCAATAGGAATGGGTAAACCAGCCAACATGAGAGGGGACAGAGAAACTGTTACTCTCCTGAAGTCTATGACCATCTCCACTGTCTTCTGGGCGTTGAGCTCCAGGTTGTTGTTGCTGCACCAGGACACCAGCCGGTCCACCTCCCTCCTGTAAGCCGACTCATCTCCATCTGAGATGAGCCCCATGATGGTGGTGTCATCCGCAAACTTGATCAGTGGCACTTGGAATTTTTCAGGGTAAATTCACCATGTTCCTCAAAGTTCTTCGTGATCTTCACCGGTGAACAACAAAGCGCACAGCTTTGTTTACCTGCAAAGCGACTACAACATGGCGACTTCCGGTTTTAATGACGTCCTCCATAGCTTGTTTTCACCCTTTGTTTTGTGAAGACAGTTTGTGAAGACAAACGTGGTTTACTTAGAGTTCAAGTCATAAACTATTTGAATATAGAGACGTTTCGCGTTTTTACTGAAAAGAACAAACGTGAGATAAACGTTTGGGCGGAGAGTTTGTTATTTGAGTTTCTTTCATTTCTTTTTTCATTATTTTATTAACCATCTTAAATATTATGACAAATATATATATATTGTTTATTAGAGATATAATCTGAAATTATTAAATTAAGTCATATATAATACAGTACAGTATCTTAAGACGAGAAATTTTGATGCGTCGCTACAACTTGTCCACTGGGTGGCAGTGTAGCACCAACCGTGAAATTGTCTTCACGTCAGCGCGTGGCGCTGAGCGCTTGTTGCTGCTTCTGTTTACAAGTGCTTCATAAACATATATATATATATATATATATATATATATATATATATATATATATATATATATATATATATATATATATATATATATATATATATATTTGTCCTCCATAGTTTTTTTCCAATGACACGTGGTTGTTTTCAGTCATTAAAATGTGACATAATCTGATATGAATGAAGACAAGATGTGATTGACTTGAAAGATACAGTCAGAATGTCGGTTGCTCTTCATCTGTTTGATATTGTGGCTTGTTTTTTTCCTGTATTTTTCTCGATTGCTGGATTAGGATGAGACTTCCAGACGTCCAGCTTGACACTGTGAGACAATATAAAAAATATTTTCAGATTTAATTCACTTTAATTGTATTAAAGGAAGGTCCATCATAGCATTTTGCACCCCCATAGTGATGATAAACATATCAGAATAAAAGATTCATAGTGTTCAACTCTGGAGAGTAAAGATGAATACATGAAAATAGTCACCCAAAATAAAACACAAGACAACAGGTAAAGTACTTCATGTAATTTAAAACAGTCTTTCAAACTGGGTGTCGGTTATCATGTAGAAATATTAGAAAATAAGTGTATAAATAATAACATAATAAATAAATAATAATAAATATAAATAAATAACATAATTTGGAAACTGAGTGAAACTAATCTTGTTGTTTTTCCTCTAGAAAACAAAAATATTATTGGAAAAAAAAAATCGAAATATCAATTCAAATGAATACAGGTACACACTTTGATCCCAAGAAAAATAACTAAGGGAAGTGTTTGAATAAAATAACCAGGGGTCGATAAGGCATTACGTTTAATGTTTATAAAGTCTTAATACTGGTATCATTTGGTATTCATTTCAATTGCAAACTCAAAATACAAACAAACAATAACAAAAACGAATTTTTAAATAATGGTTTGAATTTTTTGCTGATCTGAAATATGCATTTTTCACCGAACATAAACACCAGATCAAAATGTTGAGTATAATGTGCATTTTAATTCACCAGGAAATATAACCTCCCCAGTGCCTCCACTGAGTTCTCGGCAAATAATGATCATCTAAGTGATTTTAACAAAAAAAAAAAAATATTACTTGTAGATGTGCAATCTACAATTGTGTGTGAGTAAATAATCATCTTAAAACATATTGTTTTCAAATATGATGTATTTTGTCATGCTTTGATCATCAAAAGTGTCACCCTGTTTTGCTCCAGCGCAACACATGGGTGGTTTGGGAGATGCCTGCGCTTGGCTCAGACAGTGACGGGAGACGTGATATTTTAATTTCAGAAGGCCCCACTTGATGCTCACGCTGTGATCCTGATTCAAAACATCTTTGGTTCCTGGTGTTGGGGAGTAAGTCGCTGCACATGTTTGTCCTCGCTGCTCTTATATCCACGGCACATGGTTCCAGACTTCTCTCACCTATCAGTCCCACACGTCGGCGTGAGTCAGGCCAATGTGCCGCTCCCCACCTTCCTGTCCAGCCTCCACTTAAACAGTTAGTTTGGTCTCCTCTCTCCTAGATTGTGTGCTGTGGAGATAATTACAATTTCAGCAACGTTTGCCAGGTGATTACCTCATAATCCCCTATTTCATTTGATAAGTCACGCATTGATTCAACTCAGAGTTGGACCTAATGGAGTATCTCGTCCAGCGACAGAGCCATTTGTATTCTGGGGCAAAAGGACAACGGCGGATTGGAGGCAGAAAAACAGCCCGGAAGAAAAGAAGCATCCTGAAGGCAAACATGGCGGATACAGTCGCGCGTCGGAGGAGGATCCTTAAATCAAGTTGCTCTCTGTGTCTGTGTGCAGGAAGGGCTGACGGGAGTGGTGGGTGAAGACTGAAGGCGAGAGAGACCTGCTTGGTATTCACCTGCCTCTCTGGATCAATAAAGGTAATTTGGGCTGATTCCTCCCTGTAGGCCTCTTAGCAGACAGAAGGGGGAGCGAGGTCAGCCGCCGCTAGGCTGCCAGGGGCCGGAATAACTTAGCAACACACTCTGGAAAACACTGAGAGAATCCATTCTACGGTCTATTATTACCATCGGAAATAGTGTTTGTAGTCATAATGTTAATATTCATCACCAGTGGGAGTGAAATTCAAGTGTTGAAAACATAAATCGGGCTGTTGACTTTGCATTGCTGCTCAAAAACAGACCACTTTTATAACCGAAAACCTACCACCAGAGCTTGTTTCATGACATCTACTACACCACACATGGTTCATATACATATAGTTGTGATGCACACCAGCAGCGGAGGCATGTTTATAGGTTTATCGGTGTTTTTACTTCTGACAAAGTCATGAAATACATGTTTACCGAACAAATGTGTGACACTATTCTTCCTTGCAGACTTTACTATTGAAAAAAGACAAATTTTAAACGCGGTATATGACAGAATTAAACCATTTAGTAACCTGCTGAACAACACTTGCATCTTCAACAACCAGATGTACTTCACACGACAACCACTAGATGGTGACATAACGCCAAATCACGGTCACAAAGCAAAACTGAGCTCATGAATAACCTACAATAGTTTATTACTTTTATATAGATTTTAAGTACATTAAAGTTTTTAAAATACTCGCTCCAGTCTGATCTGCCAGTTGGGCTTGTGTTTAATACCTGCACACAGGAGAACCGTGTTTTTGGTGAAGGATGGTCAGAGGCCACTCACCAGGTGTGGAGAAAACACGCTTAGTTACTTGGTAACATGACATTACATAGATACATAACTTCTCCAGCGAGATGGGAACACACAGCTTTTTTGATGTCTGAAGAAACTCCATCAATATTAATGAACACAGGTGCTCAGGTGGGAAGAGGACGAACTCTACGTTTATGAAGTAATAACCTGAGTATTTTTGATGCTAGCTACATGCTAGCATGTAGCTACATTTGATCCAAACAAATAAATAATTAGTTTCCATATTTAGCACGGATAATTTATTTTTAATGTTTAGGCATGTTTTATTATTTACAGGGGTAAATATGAAATCTATTTTATCTTGCAGTGTTTGCTCATCATTGTTGTGGTTTTCTTGAATTGGTTGGTGTTGACTTCAACGAATTGACTTTAGCTTGGATGCTACCGTCATAATAACCGCATTTGTTTTAAATCTGTATTTATTTACAGCATTTGTGCCCATTTTTGTGTTCCAGGTTGCATAACAGTTGTAAAAATAAAATTTCAATCTGATCTGAGAATTAAATAATAAATGTAAACAATACATTATTTTATTATTTAATTACTATTTAATAAACAAAACAATTTAAGGTGAGACAATGCAAATTTTACGGTGACAGATAAATAAAAATCCTGACTGAAGAAGTCTTGCCACCTGGTTCCTGAAATATGAACATACTTTAATATGCAGTTATGCTTTAGATTTAGATACTGTTACACTAGTTAGTTAGACACTAGTTAGTTACTAAACTAAACAGTGTTTTTGTTGAGCCTTGTGCATATATAAATATATATATATATATACATACATATATATATATATATATATATATATATATATATATATATATATATATATACACACACACACAAACATATTAGGGGTGGGATTCGATTTAAAATTAATTTGAGAATTTGTGATTAAATATTCTCAATTAATCGCAGTTTAATCATATGAGAATATATGCCACAAGAAGCCACATTTTTCCATTTGAATGAATTTGGTATATTACTGAACAAATGATGGACCCATACATACATTTAAACAACAAAATATTGTTTATTTTGCATCAGTTTGACAATAGCACAATAAATCACGATGGTGTCTATGTTCAAGTTTTTATATCACCTGATTTAAACTAAAGGTCTTTTAATATCCTGAAAATATGTGTATAAGAATTTCAATTTTATAAGAATTTCCAGTACATTCAGAGTAGTGGAAACCCTGGCCATTGTGTAGCGAAAAACATCCCAGAACAAAAGCTTTTGTTTGCTTTTGTTCAGGGCTTCCTCCATGTTTGTTGTTGTTGTTATCATCCTAGCTGCCACGTGTCTAGTGCATCAGTGTGATCAGTGGAGCAGGAACTATATATATATATATATATATATATATATATATATATATATATATATATATATATATATATATACTTTTATTTTTTGCGGGGGACAACATTCCTATAAACATATATATATATATATATACATATATATATATTTTTAAGTATTATATTTTTGTCTAAAGTTGTTCCCATCATCATCATTATCAGTCAGTCGTGTGAAAAACATCAATTTATAAATTTCCGCTCGTGAAATTAGAGCGGCTTCATTCATCAGCAGCTCCGTCAGAAGCTGAAAATCGACCCAAACTTCACCCCGGGCATGAACTCCGGCAACAGAAAAATGAGAGGGCTAGTTGTTTCACTTCCGCCGAGCCTCCCCAGTTGGACCCGGCGAGACAGCCTGGTGGTGGCTGCGGAGAATTTCAAAGCCTCGCAGTGATGGAGCATGAAGAGGACGGGTCCAGAGGTGGCAGCAGGGCGCTTACATCAGCAGGTCAGGGCTCATAAATTACCATGGAAACAGGACTGTCGGGCTCAGCCACCAGTGACTCACATGTGCACACACACAGTACACACTCCACATAGACAGACGCACAAACACAGGCTGTAAACAACACTGACACATTCCCTCAAGAAGAGCACACCACCATCAAGCGGCAACACAACCAGACGCAAGAAAAAAGGCAAACAACAGACAGACACTTGCACGCACACACAAACCCGCATGCTTGTCTATATATTTATGTAGAGTAACACACACATATACTGATACAGCTTACACACTCATACGTGCACAGTTATAGACTCTTGCAGACACATTAACACAGCATCTCACACACACTCGGATTTCTGTCCTTGCAGGGGACATTGCAAGGTTGTGGTTATGGCTAACCATAACCAGAGTCCTGGTTATGGTTAGCCATAACCGCAACTTACACCCAGTCAAATGTTGTCCACAGTTTTCTAAAGAACTGGTCTCCACAAAGTAGGATGAACAAGTCCACTCACTCGTCCCCCAGCCTCTCCCCTAAAACCCAACCATCCAAAGCAAATGGTTAAACCTAACCAGGACTCTGAACCAAACCTAAACCTAGTTATAGTGACCCTGTAATTTTGAAGTTCTAACCCTCAAATTGAGACTTTTGTGGGGATAAAAATGTCCCCACAAGGAAAAATGAGAAATGAGCTCACACACAGATGTAGTCACCAGAGCACACACAGGAGTGCATGTGAAACCCACAAACTCAGAGTTGCTCAAACTACAACTGTTTTTGTTGCACTTCCAAAAAAAAAAAAAAAATGACGGGCGGGTCGTGGCCTCTGACTCTGCACTCTCGGGGTTCACGGAGAGCCTGGGCAGCAACTGATAGGCGTGGAAGATGTCGTCCGTCATGTGGGGTCACCAGTCTTTCTGGAATGTTGCCTGTCATGTCGGAGATGCTGAAGTGCCTCTCAGGAGGGAAGGAGGACTTGTTGAATTGAGAGGACATCATGAGTTATAAACCTGCGCTCAGAAGGCTGGCGGATGTTTTGTTCTTCAGACATTTGGTAGCAGCATCTGATCTCCAGAGGAAGGACAGGTGATGAATAAGATGACGGTTAATGAGCGCTTGAAGACAAGGCAATACCCATCATTAAAACAGCAAACCAAACATGCTGTTATGAAATAGATAGTGATTTTTGTTACCATGAACATAGGAGCGCATACATTACTGTATATGCATGAAAATAACTTCATGGTCGCCACTTTAATATGCAGTTATGCTTTATGTTATGGGACTTATATTACCATAAATGAACATGTACTTATGGAGTATGAATGTAGTTATTCATACTGTTATTAGCCAGATATTAGCTCATAATGAATCACCATAAAGCACTAAATACTGTGTTGTTGGGCCTGGACATGGTGCAGGAATAATTGATGTTATGCTGATTCTATAAAAAAACAAACGAAAAAAAACCCAACAACAACATGAACATAGGAGCGCATACATTACTGTATATGTAGAAAAATAACTTCATGGTCGTGCACAAATTTCCGCGACAATAACTTACATTTTTTAAATAAATAATTTAAATTAGATGGTTGTTTTTTCCCTTGTGAGAAGGATATGACCACATAGTTCCTAGTTTGTTTCCAAGTTACTTAAAAGGTCCAAAGATTGACCCCTGTGGTGCACCATCTTTGAATGCAGTTTGCTTTCTGTTTGACGTTTAGACAACTCATGTAGGAGAGGTAAATATTTACACATCTGTACAGCTGAAAATGTGCGCTTAAAAAATGATGGTGACAGAAGGAGATGAGAGTAAAAAGAAATTAAATCTTTTTGTAATTTAAAATGAATGAAAAATCAAAAGCCCATTCATCTTTCATTTATCTCCATTTAAAGACCTTTACCAATCCAGAAAACATCCATTTAAAAACGTCTCTAATAAGTTTGGACGTGTAGCGAAACCATATCTGCAGCGACAGAACGGCTTCCAGCAGCAGAGAACATAGTTTCAAGTGTCTGTCAGAAATGTGGCTAATACTCCATTTTTGCCTGCCACATCTCAGCCGCCAACTTCAATTATCTTTGGAAAATTATTAATTGTTTCTTGAGGAAGCGCATATTAATAGTCCGACATGTGCGGAACTGTTTGACTTAGCCGGCGAGTTATTTCCATTCTTGTCGCCCGACCTAATCACCATATCTTATTATCATTCACATGAAAACGCTAATTACAAAGGCAGGGTGAACCTGATTTATGCTAATGGAAACGTGAACGTGTGACAGACGCATTAATCTAGAGTATAGGACCCCGCGCTGGTGTTAGCTGTGATTAGCATGTGATTACCATCGCGCGGGTTATATCTACTGCGGCGGCCGGCGTCTGAAGGGCTGCTGGAAATCGCTTTTTACCGGCAGGGAATGAGGCGGCGGCTCTCCACCGCACGAGTGGCGGTGTAAAATGAACAATTGAGATTGTTTTCTTTAAACCTATATAGCCAATCAGCTTGCAGCATCCGGGATATTTATTGCTCATTATGCTTTGTTTATGTGCCTCGGGGATTATTCGCTTAATCTGAGTTCAAGGAAGAGACTGCCGTGTAATTATGGAGGGATTTATTCATGACTTTAACTCACTCAGACGTAGAAAGAGGGCTGTGAAAGTGAAGTTCATCTGTGCACCTGTGTTTACTGCAGCTACTGTTGAGTCGCGTTTGGTAGCGACAGGTTTCATGGCAGAGTCATTGTCTTTCTGTTACACTCATGACAGAGGCTTGTTTATAGTCAAAGTTTCCAACCGTTGACATGCAGTCGTGGCGACGAAAACCTACCTTTTTGAGGCAGGACGTGTCAGTTAAATGGAGATAACACATTGCAGGAGAGTGACTAGCAACAAGGAAAGAGATAACTCTGATTCTAAAATGTAAACCACCCGCTTGGCTGTTGCAAGTATGATGAATAAATCAAGCTACACTATTGTTTCCTGTCAAATATAAGCATTTTTCCACGACTTATGACACATCCGTCATACCGTCTTTTGACATTGCAAAACACACGTCTCTTCATAAATACGAACCTCACAGCGAGCTAATTCTTTAACGCGATGGAAAAATACATCGGCAATGGTGAAGTTCCATTTATTTATGACTATGGAAAAATCGTCTGGAAACATTACGAAGGGTTGTCATGGCACTGTTTTTATATTGTTACAGGAAGCTATTTCATACTCAATACCATTTTCAATATCACAGGAATAAAAAAAAAGACATTAAAACAAGTTTTGTAAACATGAAAAACAGAACCGCTTAAAAAAACCCCAATTAATTTAAAATAATAAAATTAAGTATGAATAATAATAAAATAATACAAATGGAAATTAATTTTAAAAATAAATATATAAAGCTCAGGACATGTTTACTTACAAAATATACATAAATATTATACAATTCAGTAATTTATTTTCAAGCTTTTAGAGCTCATGTTTTCGTTGATTTTCAACCATTTCTTAGCTTCAGTTTCAGGTCGACATATTCCTTTTGTAGAGGAAAACACCTTTGGTTAGCGAGCACAGGCTGCTCGCCGTAGCTAATGCTAACAAGAAAGCCTGCATTCATTGTGCAGCAAGGTAAGTGTAGCTAGCATGGGCTACAGTAGCATGTTAGCCACATCTAACAACAAACCACCCAACAATAATGCGGCCACTGACCTGACTAGCATCAGTAAGCAGAATAATACAGTAAGGTCTATGATAACTGGAAGGTTTACTAGCCTGTGTTTCCTGCTTCCTCCGAGTAGCGGAAGCTCATGTCAACAGTCTTAATGCTGCCCATTAGAATTTGCCAAATACAGAAAAAAACAGTGGCTAGTAATACTTTCACTACTCTTAAGTCTTTGCTTTTGTTGATCAATATTGCAAGGAAGGTGCTGTGTTGCTCTGCAGGGAGCCAACAGACCACCCACTCTACATCTAGATGGAGCTCTTAAAGGAAATAATGCGGTTGAAGTAGGTGAAGTTTTTACTCTCAAGTGAGGGCACAATGGTGATGTGAGAATTGATAGGCACTTGAATCAACAGAGGGGTTGCTTTAAGAAGGGTTTTTGTCCCCACATTCAGCCGCGAGGCTGTGCGACAAGCGAACCAAATGGGTTTCCTTACAACAGACGCCGGTTCCTAATCCGATGCGCTTGATCACAGGCCCATCTCTGAATCTGCCGCTGCCTTTTGAAGGGTCCAGAGTTTGGAAAACCAAAATCACATGAGACAATGACTCACATGGAGCAGCGCTGTACGCCATAACTTTGTCTTCTCTGCCAAGGAAGATGAAAGTTTTTATACTTCACATCAATTTCTTTTCATTTCTGAAGAGATAAACCAATCCCTCTATTCTGTAGTCTCCGTCAACTCATCCCTAAGTCCCCTGGCCATCCTTAATCTGAGTCACAGATGTGTTAAATGTGACACGCGGTCCTTATCGGGCTCCCAGTGGAAGTCTTCTGGACCATCTGTTCATTCGTCCAGACCACCTCTCAGCTTCCAGCGGACAGGAGGTTTGTTTTGGGAGACACAAGAGCACAAAGAGGTGGGGGGGAATCCTTCCATCCATACTTTGATCCCTCCTTTTTGAAAAGATTTGGGTGTCTCTCTCCGGCGCGCAGCATCCCTCTTGGCTTGCCTGGTCTGGAGCTGGAGGTTGGGGGCTCCAGCGCCCAGACACTTCAGCAGAATGAGCCTATTGACGAGGCGACAGATTGGCTTTGAGTGTACCTGATGGTGATCCCCCACTTCTCCCCACTGGTCCCCCTCTTCTGTCTCTCTCACAAGCCACCAAAGACAATCCCCATGTCTCCATCATTCTCATACAAATTGCCAGTGTGTAGTGGATTTAAGAGAGTGGCAGAAGCCATTGTTGGCTAATCTGTAGCAAAAGAGAGAGGTGATGTTGAGTGCGGCCCTTTTCTTAGCTGGGATTAGGTTTGGGGTTTCTCTGCTCGCCCTCTTCGGATGATGCATCAGGCTTTAGAAACAACTTGGATGGAAATTCTCTCATGGGTGGAAGAAAAGTCTGTGGCGTATCGCTGAGCGCTAAATTGGTTTCTTCCAAACACGTGGATTGTTCATGCATAATGGGATTTTTGAAGAATCTGACGGCTGAGATAACACTCGGTTTCAGTTAGAAGAGTCTGGCAAAAACAACACACGTCTCAGAATTGCATTTCGACGACAGGATCTTGCTCCGCAGAAGAGGCAGAGGAAACAGGGAACATGATCAGTGAACTTCCCGAATATGTGCTGCATGTTTTGCTGGGCTCTAGATGAGTGTGTCTCTGTCGGGAGTGTGAACCATCATTAGCTGAGCGAAGGGTCCTCTGGCTTTAATAGCTGTTCTCAGGTGTTAGCCTTGATGTGTGCTGCAATGGTGTTGTTTGCTGTTGGGAATCGGTTCCTGGCCCCCCGTCCTCCCTTGCCCTCCCTCTGCCCTGCGCCGGTCCCTCTGCACCCTGGCTAATACCAGGCTCATTACAGCGCTATCGATCGGCCCTCGCTACACGACCAAAGGGCAAAGAAGTTCTCTCCTCCCTATCTCTCCTTTGTCATCCTTTCCCCTTTCATGCCCTTTTATAATCTGCTCTGTCTTCCCCTTGCCCTTCTCTTACCTTCATCGCCGACACCGTAAAATATGAGTCCATGAAAAAGCAACCAAATGACAAGCTATGGATGATAAGGGGCCTCCACCTTGGTGACCAAACCATCTTCGGGGCTCCCACACTGACTACAATGTGTTGTTAGCTGAATTATGATACTACGCCAGTAGCAATGACAGACAGAGAATAACTATGGTAGGTTTCCAGAATGAAAAGCCAACAAGAATGTTAGAGTGATGGAGGGAAAACACAAAGAAGTTGAGTGGAGCTTTCTTTTTATTTCTATTTTTTTTTTTTTTTAGAAATATTTAATATTAACTGTTCAAACCCCAAATCCTGGCCACACGAAGACCAGGTCGGTATATATATATATATATATATATATATATATATATATATATATATATATATATATATATATATATATATATATATATGTGTATGTATATATATATATATATATATATATATATATATATATATATATATATATATATATATATATATATATATCTCGATACGGAAGTGATTATTTCAAATGATAAAGGTACTTTAAAAGTAAAAAGCAGGTGTCATTAACATGAAAACAAGAACTGCAGATGAATAATCAATGAAATAATAATTTTAAAACAATCAGGAAATGAAAAATATCTACAGTGAACTAAGAAGACATGTTGACTTGGTGCAAATAAATACAAAATAATTAACCCAAATAATGTTTATTTTCATATTTGATGTCATATCTCCATTGATTTTCATCTATTTCTACGTCTCTCTGCTTCAACCTGCATCTCTAATAGCAGAAAACACGTTACATTAGGTAGCTAGCTCGGGCTAATGGCTAACAATAAAACCCACATTCCCCTGGCAGCTAGCTAAACGCAGCTAGCTCCTCTTTTCTTCTGGAATCTGACGTTTTGCTTCAGACAGTTTTATGAAACAACCTATGTGTTTCTCTCTGAAAGTCATCGCTTCACAACAACAGGCTGCAGAGCTGTAGCTGACAACAGCTGCTGAGCTTATTGGAAATATTAACACGAAACCTTTGGCTCCTTTTTTGCTATAATGAGCAGCAACAGAGACAACATGGTGTTGGATGAACCGCGGCGTAAACGCATTCATCATGCATAACTGCGGCGTGTAACTGGCTGTCAGGTATGGCCGGTCTTTGTCAAGTCGAGTGTGACTCGTGATAAGTGCTCAACTGAGTCGTCGGTTCAACGCCCCGATCTAGTTTGCCTAGTGCCTGATCTCTCTACACACAGAGCAAGAGTCACAGTCCCTCATAAGATGGATTTTCAGACACGATATACAATATATACTGCAGTTATGTCTGATGAAAACTCCCAAGTTTTCCGTCATAAATCTTCCCCGTCCTGACTTACTCACACAGACATGAAGGAGCAATGGAAAGTTGTTTTTTTTACTCTTTTATTCATCAAACTTTCTGACTGTATCTTGTAAATTTTCCACAGACTTGTATGTCACAGCTTCTGCTTCCTATTTCGAGCACTTCAGCCGCGCTTGTTTACAGAGTTGGTACCTCCGATTATGTCACAAGATGGCGGCGGTGTTTGACCCACTTAGGAGGCTCCAGCACTCGTCTGCATCACATTATAATCCACGAGAGGATATACACTTTACTTAAAGGTCTCATCTATAATGCATTATTACTATATTCACAAGACACCAGCGGGCATTTGTAAGGCTTCATAATAGTGTACAACAACCTATAACAATGTTTATTAAGTATTATAAGGTGTGGACTACTGTTGTTTTATTTCTAATAATATTATATTATCTGATAAAGTTAAGGGTCATGATTAGGGTCTTTATAAACCTTGTCTAAGTTACCCATATTTATGAACATTCAAAACATCTTCAACAGACAGAATGGTATTTCTTCTATATAACTATGTTGTGGTTGACTTCAAGTAAGGGTTACTTTGAAGGTAAGGTACTTGTACGTACTTAAGTATCACTTTACTTTATACCACACTATATTCATTACTTATTGGTTTAAAAGTATGAACTGTTCATTTTTTTACCTGGAAGAAGAAGTAAAGCTATGTGGTGTCAGGCACAATGGCTTCTAACCCTGAGGTTAAAAGGTTGATGCCTCCACTTGAGATTATTCTTTCACCGTGGACGAGAACCGATCGGACGTCTGGGTCCGCCTGAGCATGAATCGTCAGTACTGGAGTCTGAGCCGCCTGATTTTCATAACCATTATTGCAGCGCTCCGGGTTTTAAGCAGGACAAGAGCAGTGCTAAAAAGTAGCAAATGGCTTTTGCTGGAGCCGCTACTTCTTAAGCTCAGTAATCTGCCAGACTCTTCTGCCACCTGCTCAAGGTTTTTCAGCCTTGTTGACGGTGCTGGAATGAGCATTTTGCCACTTTCATCTGTAAAGCCAAAAAATGTGAAGACCATCAGAGAGAAAAGTACAACCCTGCACCCGATTATCCCCCAAACCACAATAGAAATCGCCCTCTGCGACTCCGGGAAAACTGTATTTCCCTGCTAAACGACAGCCTGCGTCTCTGCGGGCAATTACCTCTGTGAAATTAAAGGACCCGCAGCAAATTTTTCCCTTGTAACGGGCATCGTGCAACAAAGCTTTTCTGCTGACAGAATTATTTGCATTTCTTCTGCTACAGTATCTCAGCAAGGGGTTCTCCGTCCTCTGACCTCACGAGCCGCGCCGCCTGTTTAACCATAATTGCTAGCATACAGCGACTCCTCGGCTCTGCATTTGCATCCTCTGGCGCTACGCTTGCATATATTGCGCTGGCCTTACAGTAGAGCTCTATAGTGGGGGTCTGCGCGGTGCAGGGTGCCAGGTCTCCTCTTGCTCCCCAGGTTGGCTACCTCTGACCCCCCACCTACCTCTACGTCTTTATTTCACGGCTGACAGAAGGAGTGCCAAAGCTCCTCCAGCTCGGGTGATTTATGACCAGCAGCTGCTTTTGCGGCTCATGACCTACACAGCTGGGTGTCAGATGTGGTCTCCCTGCGAGCACACACTTATCTGGCAACCCCGACATCAGTCTGCGCCGGGACGGAGGGTAAAAGAGGAGACAAGTGGAAGAAAGATGGAGTGGCAAAGACGGAGTGACAGATCGTGGAAAACAATGAGAGGAAGCAGATGAGCGTGCAGGAATAGAGACGGAGGATGGAGCTCTGCAGGATTGACAGTGAAGCAGATGTGCAGCCGTGGAACTCTCTTGGCTGAGGTCGACTAGTTTGGAAGAATCTCAGCAGCGTGGAGTTTGGCGCTGCCGGGTTGTGTTTTCGTAACTCATGTAGTCACCTCATCCATCTGATCACTATAAGAAATATTGGCTGTTCCCCAAATCAGAGTTGAAAAACTGAGCATGTCAATGGAAAATATTGGAGGGAAAAATGATAAAACATAGTCCCACACTGAGATACTTCATGCAAGGCCGCAAACGCTTAAAATAAATACAATAAATTACAAAATGATGAAAAAAGGAATAAAAAACGGAATTAAAAGCAAAATAATACAATAAAAAATAAATATTATTTTGCAACAAAACACAAAAGATGAATCCATTCTGAATCATAATAATAAAAAATAAAACATTAAGTCAATTGGAATGAAATAAAATAATTATAGCAAAGGAGCAGTTTGAATAGCACTCTGCGTGGCATGAAGAAGAGTGGGAGGGGCCGCAGTGTGGTCAGATACCAAGAACACATTTGGGCAGAATTGATGAGAGGAAAAGTCACGGTGGTCCAGCACCACTAGGGGTCTGTCAGTGCATGTCACTGAAGTGATCTGCAACTGTTCTTCCGTGGACTCCAGGTTGACACGGTTGGTGGCCTGTTGTAGCTCACAGAAGGGTCTGCTGCAACCCCATGCAGGACAGTAGAGGCTCTACGACTCCATTCTTTTACATTGTACAAGTCTCAACCCAAGTTTTTTTCTTCCTGCAAAACCAAACCATGACACTGGAGTGAGCTCTCATGTTGCCGCCATCCTCACGACAAGCAGGCGAAGGACGGGGCGCTGATGTGTTGCACGTCTGTACGGTGGCATGAAGAACCAGCCCTCATGTTGACGTGGACCCTGCAGGCCAGGCTTCCCTGCTTTGAACCTCTCCCACATGTTGCTGTACCGAACCCGACGTTGGACTTGGAGTCCTGTCAGTCCACTCAGGCAGGCCTGGTCTGACGGCCTCTTCTGAGCTATCACCAGCATCTGGACGCACTTTTCTCCAGCTGTTTGAGGAATCAAGAACCCGCCCCTCACCCCCCCTCCCCCTACACTCCACCAGAGACAAAGCCACCTGCACCTCTCACCTTCCGCTGGCCTGCAGGAGCGTGACGTCACCGCGCCTCTCTCAGGCCCCGGTTAGCCAGTGCTCTGTAATCACTGTGCTGATATATTAGCACAATGCATTGATCAGGCCATAATCCAATCACACGCCTGTTATTGATCTCTTATAGAGCTCCCCCCAGACAATAGAGCTGCGGCAACAGGCCGTGGGTCAATAGGAACGGAGGGGGCGAAGGGGGGAGTATCCTGCAGCTAATTGGCTTATGAAATAATACAAACATTTTGCTTCACCAGAGGAAATCGATGCAGAGCTACGCCGCCGCATTCAAATCTGTGGCGAGCTACGGGAGGGGAACATGGTGCGCGGAGAGACGCAAAATTACATCGGCGCTTTTTTAGCACGCTGGTTTCACTTTCTTCAACTGCGCAGTCCCACTCTTCATGCAGCTTGCTTTGCGAAGCGCTTTTTGCATGTTGGAGGCAGCTGAAACAAGTATGAAAAGCCAGACTTTTATTTGAAATAATAAAAAAAAAATGGTTGTGAATAAATTGTGAAAAGAGCCAAGGAAACTGATTCACTGTTGAAAATAAATACATAAATAAATAAAGCAGGTGTGTCAAATATGTGACTGATAAATTCCTGATAAAAAAATAAAATAAAACTGAATTAATATTGATTTATTATTCAAGGCCTCCTTTGAAAAAAATAGTTCAATAAATTCATTTTATTTTTCCTTAAATTAATTACATAATTATTACACAACCTTCAATCATGTTTTTCATAGAATATTAATGCAGTAATTTTAACAGTCCTAGAAATGTTTATCCATTTTACCCAATACAATGAAATTTCTGCCATAATATTACAACACTATTTTATTTAAACAAAAAATAAAATGTATATATATATATATATATATATATATATATATATATATATATATATATATATATATATATATATATGTACTGTATTCAATTATTGTATTGATGAATTAATTAATGAATGAATTTTCTCATTTTATTTTAAATATTTTGGACGTTTTGATTATTTAGAAATTAAAATAATGTATAATAAAAACCTGATACACAAGACTCAGAATCAAAACATACATTAACAGATAAATAAAATAAGTATTATTTATTATTTATCTATTACATTTTCAAAACTTTTGTTTTCCATAAATACATATATCTTTATACATTAATGTCTGAAGGCCACTTTTCATTTAGTTGATGGATTTTTTTTTTTTTATGTTCCTTCACTCCGTCATTCAAAAGCTTTATTTTTCAAGCCATCAACTTTTACAAAGTTTGCCTGTAATTACATACTTTTAAAAACTGAATTTCTTTCCCATCAAAACGAATCATATTTCGGAATTGGCATCAATTGTTTGTCAATCTTTTTCTTTCCCCATCTAAGTTCATGTCATTATAGAGGAAATCTGTGGGTGAAAAGCTGCCAGCTGGTGAAGTCGTCCATTGTCTGTCGTCTGAGTGGAGAAACGTGAGCGGCAGCCTAATCTTGTTTCTCTCTTCAGACTGTGAATGCTGCAAGGCGATGATGTCATGAAGATGATGATAGTGATGAACCTTTCCAAGTAATGATCTGCTTTTATCACCCAGCGTCCGTCTGATATCCACCATGCTTTTAATTCAAAAGCTGAAAGTCAGGTGATGAATATACTCCTCAGTGGTGTGTGTACGGGTGTGTGTGAGTGTGTATTTTCTCACTTAAGTTCCTCGACTCAGGAAAAAAGAATGATAAAGGAGAAAGTGTTAGAATGAATGAGATGTAGTTAAACACCATAAATCCCTTTAAGGTTTCTCTGTTTGGTTTCTTCTTAGCTGCTTTGTCCCGAGTGTCCTGCTCAAATACGAGGCAGGGACATCATCTGCTCCCGGAGTCTTGCTAAAGTTCTTGTTTGCTCAGGAGTTTAGGAGGCTTTCCTGTGACAAAATTGTCAGACAGACCCCAGAAGGGGCCAGAATCCCTGCTCAGGAGAGGACTTGTGTGGCTCCTTTCATTCCTACAATGTAGAAGACATTTTTGGAGCAACATGTCTCACCTCTTACCCTCCGAGTTATACGACATTACCGTGGAAAATTAAAATATGGTGATCTAAATATTGACGTGAATAACATTTTCACTTAACTAAATCCCTTATTTAAAAGAAATATATGATAAATATATAAAAGAATTCTTTACTGTGACCACATTTTTATAAACATGCCTGTTTTGTTCATGTATTTTCATGTTTGTTTTGCTCTCTACACTGTTTATTTATTACTTAATCCAATTTTAGCAAAATAACCATTATTCTTCCATATTTAAAAATAAATTATTACTAAAATAATAATTTAAGCAATTGAAAAAACTTTTAAATCAACAATTGTGACTCATCATTTTATTAGCCACCAGTTTACATAGTTTGTGTTAAGCTTCTGTTTTAGCATTATTGAAGTTTAGACTATGTTTTCTTGAGCGCAGCAAGTTTCTATTTTAGCTTGCTCACCATGTAAGTACTTAAAAAAATAATATCCCATTTGGTGAATTTAGATTGTTATGGTCAACATCCATTTTCCACTCAATGCTGATAGGTATTATCTTCTAGCGCTGAACTGTGTAACTTTTTTCAGCTAGTCACGATCGTTCTGCTCCTTTTTTCTCCTTTATCTATTGAAGTTTTAGGAAATATTCCACTGATAGTTAAGCAATGTTTACGACTATTTACCATCGACTTTAGCATCTGTTAAGCTGAGCACTAACGGCGCGTTTAGGTTTATACCTAAGCTAAACTCCTATTCTTCTTGTTACTATGTCATTACATTTATTTGTCAACACAGTTTGATTTCAAAAGGTAATTTCTTGTCCACAGTGGCATTAAACTGACATGAGGAATGTCTTTGCTAAATCCTCCTCGACGATCAGACGCCATGCTCGGGCGGCCGTATCTTGCTGCTGTCACCTCCCTGGCTGTTTAAGTGTCTGTTTAAAAGCAGCTCGCTCCCAGAGGGCTTGTCTTTGACGCGTCAGCCCGGTCGACAGCTCTAATCATGCGCCATGCGCTTGTTAGTCCTGGTCCCAATCTTCCGCCGCATCCCCTTTGACATCCGCCGGGGCACTTAATTCCCCCCTATTATCGTCTTATGTTTCTATAGCTGCCTAATGAGACAAGAAAGGGGAGTATCAGGTTGTGTCCATTGATGCGACGCCACCCGGCATGTGCTGGATGCACGTATGTTTCCTCGGAGCCATCTGCCCGTCACAGAGCGCCGCCGTGTAATGACAGAATCATAAGCGTGGAGATCAGGGCTCAGGCGGGGCGTCTTGTATTCATGGCTCTCCGAAGGTAGCCATCCAACACGGATGGGACACGCCCAGCTCCTCGCCCCCCCCCCCCACGCTCCCAGCGGCAGATTCAGCCAGGGCCCCCCGACCAACCGTGTTGCCAGGGGTGACGTGGTCGGCGGGGTCAGAGGTGCGTGTTGGAGGTGAAGTCCTGACAGTGGGAACATCTGATAGCACCATCTGGAGGAGTGACCTGACATAATTAGTTATTAATTCTTCTGGAGGGGGGAGGAGGGGGCAGCCGGGGATCTTGTTTACTGCTGCTGCACGTCATGTTGCTGCAAACACAGCAGCCGTTGGAGCTAATGAGCTGGATGGGAAAATGGACCCCACAATTCAGTTCAACCTTTTATAGTATTAGTGACGAGAAGTGAGGCTGAAGGCTGTGGTTGCCCCATGTGTGACAGGACAAGAACCGTTCACTCCACTCTGGCCTTTGTAAAGCCTCAGGTAATGAGCCTTTGCTGTGAAGAGTGTAGCCACACCTGGGTGGCAGCAAGCTTTTTCAAAAATGTACTAAAAGTTTTTATTCCTCTAATAAAATTTAATCGTAGTCCATTTATTGTGTTTCAAAAGGTGTGGCTGCATATTACATATATACTGCATAATATATATATATATATATATATATATATATATATATATATATATATGATATTTGTTTTTCTTTTTAGAAAAACTAATCTCTTTACTCAGTCATGAGTAAAGAGTGAAGTTTTTTTTACTTACTCTTTACCTACCCAGTCAGGAGTTAAATTTTTCTTGTCAACTATTTTTTTTTTTGATTTTAGAAAAACTAAACTCTTCACTCAGTCAAGAGTAAAGAGTTTTTTTTGTTACTTAGTTTAATTTTTCTTGTCAATGTCTCTCTCTCTCTCTATATATATATATATATTTATATATATATGTATAATGTGTAATGAGAAAGAGAATGAGGTCAAGACAATTAATATTTAGCTCAGTAGCTCATGACATAGCATGTTTTTCCACCACTGTATATCCATTCATTATTATTATTATTATTATACACTACACTTTAGAACACAAAAGGGCGCCACGCACATCAGGCTGTTTGGACCAATGACATCACAGGCATTTTATTTACCCTAAAGAAAGTACTTCAAAAGTTTTCGCCCGCGCCTCCGCAGCTCCGCCAACAGAGCCGAACTCCTGGACGACTGGAGACCAGAGGCAGCAGCTGAGACCGGCAGTGGTGTCGCAACTTTGGACGCATGGGCGAAAACACAGCATCTTGAGCGCTTTAATGTCAATAAAAGATGTGAGGGGTTCATAATGGAGGAGTTCAGAACGTTGCTGAGATCGTTTCACGAGTCAGTCTCCATGCAGGACTGTTTTCAGCGTTTTCAATGCTCCTAATGTATGAACAAAATACATTTTTCCTTCCTAAATGAAGTGGGTGTGGTTTATGTTCCTATAGTCTGGAGTTGACGGTGTAGTGGGGCACCATTTGAGATTGATGCGAGCGATGACCCCATGACCCCTGGTGTGACGATAATGTGATTAAAACCATGCTGCAATGTTTCCTTTGAACTAAAACGTAGCATCAGCAAATTATCCGGCTCATTCACACACTGGGAGATCACCGTTACCATCAGCATCACCTTGAGTTTCCTTCACCACCATTAGTCAATTTCCAGCGCCTTGATGGTGTTCAGCTCTTTGTCAGAAGTGTGTAATGCGAGTATGAAGGACTACGGTGGTACAGTGTCAGCAGCGGCGGGCCCCTCCTGCTGCTCCGCTCCACTGCTAACACTGCAGGGGAATCTCCTCATTGGCATGCAGGTGGCGGCTCGGAGCCGAGGAGCAGCGGCACCTTCTCTCTGGGGACTCTCTCCACGCTCTTTCTTGCTTCTCCTTCTTTCTCCTTGTCTGTCTCCGGAGCGCTCCCCCTCCTCACGCAGCTGTTACAATATACGGACAAGTGGAAGCAACAGAAGTGCTTCTCTTTGAAATACAGAACAGCATAAAGTCTCCACACGAGGGGCCGAGAGTCAATATTAAGATTGGCGAATGATTGGAACCTCGTCTGTCGTACTGAGGGATTATTGTGTAGCACTGTTGGAATCGTTTAATGACACGTTGTTGACTGGTGGGAAATGACAAGGGAAGGGATAAACAAGACGAGTGTTTTTCACGGTCGCTTGTTGTCACCGAATTTATTTTGAGCCATATTTAATATGTTTTTTGAGATGTTTACATATGAACAGATCATGTGTCATTCACTCATCCATCAGTTTGAACAGGAACTGACTGCCCTCTCTGCTCAGTTCTTGCTTTTGTTTGCATCCTCAGCGGCTCAGTTTGAGATCAATGGTCTTCTGATCTTCTGCGTTCTCCCGACAAGTCCTTGATCACGTCTTGGTCCAAGCTCCAGCTCTCTGAAACGATCAGCCAATTTCAGTCACCTGACACCTGATGGTTGAAATCGGCTGATCATGATCGGTTGGAGCGACAACCTGCACCCTAGTGGCCCTTTCCTGAACCGCCTTGAGACCTCTGGTCCACAACTTCTACATGTCCTGCTGTGGACTGATCTTGTGTTGTTCACTGGATCTGAAATGACTCAGTGACTTGATGAAAACCATTCAAATTTTTGCTGTGATCTTGTTTCAGATCTTAGTAGCGTACCTTAAAGGTGAATGCAAATGTAACTTTGGGTTGAAAACCAGACTTGGTACCATTTTTTTATTCCCAACAACTTGATTTCTATGTTAGTTTTTACTATATAGCCCTGGTCGGTGTCTTTGAGTCATACATCGGTCTGACTCCCTGCAGCTTTACGCCATCTTGCCCACCATATAGTCGTCTGATGACATGGTGAAAACCAAGGCATACTGGATGTTTTGGACCTATGTCTTAAGGCAGAAGTGGGCAATTCAATCTCCTAAAGGGCCACATTAGAAACTGTAACAATTGTGAGGGGCCATCATGCCAAATGTTAGGCAGCGATGACTACAAAACATGATGGAAAAATATCCTAAACATACACTTAACTAGCAAGAACAAAATGAACCTAAGAAATGTAGTGTCCTGAAATGTAATTAAGGATATTGAGGAGCGTAAATATGCTGTGAAACCTTTCAAAATATTTCATTATATATGTACTTAATTTGAATATAATTCAACTATAGACTAGACACTCAAGATAAAAAGGCAATTTATTTCAAAATATATTATCAGCATTCCTTCAATGTATTTTGAGGAACAAGAAAAACACAAAAATAAGATTTCTTTTTATATTCACTGCTGAAGTGGTGGTGGTGACTAAAAGAGAAAGAAAGGCAGAACAATGAGGACATGTTAGTTATAGTTTTGGTCTGATGTCAAACGGGCCACGAAAATAGAAGCATTGGGCCGAATATGGCCCCCGGGCCGCACTTTGCCCCAGACTAACACATACGATTTTCACAATTGCAAGTGATTATTTTGTATCTGTATCTTGTCTGTGGTGGCCCGGGTATCTCACACTACACATGTAAAGATTCATTTCTGGCTCTGATCGGGAGGCTTGTCTTCCAAGTCCCAAATCTGGAGATTACATGAAGTGGAAACATCACTACAAGCAGAAAACACAACTTGGAACACTGAAGCCCTGCGTCCTGCCTGGAGAGGAGACGGACTGGGTGAGGACGGCTGCAGAATGGAGTGAGATTCACTTCTCTAGATTAAAAACTAGCATGTTTATTTTGACTGTCATCAATTCAGCAAACGTCCAAACTCTCCCTCTGCTTCCTTGTTTCTCAGTCGGATCACATCATGCCAACATTTACCGACTGTTTTTGGAGACAGATTCACTCCTATCACTTCCCAGACGTACCGATTCTCTTACAGGATGATCTTACGAGAGTTAAGTGTTTACCAAAGGAGCATATGTCTCTATGTAAGGGTCATCTTTTAAAATGATCCCAACCTGCTTTTTTGTTAGGTCTCCTCTTCTAGCTCCCGGCATTGAAGCTCTTGGTCTTGCTGATGGTCTTGTGTCTCCCGTCAGGACTCCAGGAACATGTGGTCTGGGTTGTAATACTGAACAAACTTTCCAAATGGACTGTTTTGGCTGGTTGGTAAGTTGTTTACACTCGGAGGGTGTGGGATGCAAACAAACACAACTTGTTGGCATGTGTTGAAGAGCCTTTCAGAAACGTTGGATCAATCCATGGCACCGGAGCGAGAGCAGACTCGGATCCCGCGTGGCTCTGTGTGGATTTGGCAGGAGAGAAAGCGGAGAGAGGCGCGTTGATAGCAGCCAGACTCAAGCTGTGGCCAAATCAAGCATGAAATCAGGAACAAAGGGATTCGCAGGATTGGAGGGCATTAGATTCACACCCCGAGTGCGGCTGTGTGTGTGCGCACGTGTATGTGTGTGTGGCGGAGGCTCGCCATTCTCTACTTGTAGTCGTCTTTAACAGCCTTATCCGTGAGGGATTAGGCTGTTTTAAATGAAGGCGGTTTTGTCACGCTTTGGTGAAAGTGATCAAGCCTTTTGTCCAATTACCACTCACAAAAGTCTGAATGAAAACACAACCGCAGGTTAGCAAGTTAGCCTGTTAGCACTCGTGCAAACGTATGGGATTCAGAGAAGTATTTAGGAATTTCCTTCTGTATAACACTTTATATTGATTTTTTAGGGGCGGAAATTACGAGAACTGTCGCTCCTTCTCAATCTCTCAGTCAGACAAGATGTTGCCGACACTTCTTGTAATGTTTCGGGTGCAATATCATGCAAAGAAATGCAGGTCATGTAAAAGGCGAATGGAGATTAAAAATAAACATTCATTCATATCACGTTTTATCTAAATAAATGGATGATTTAGTGGTGAGTCCTTCATCTACAAAAATATCGGATGATGTCATCATATGGGGACGATGCCTCAATACGGTCATTTCCTCCATTAATCTGGTGTAACAGAAGTTTATTAAAAATAAACTAAAATTACCAGAGAAATCCAAAATGATAGCTGTGATTCAATATTTTTTTCCATCTTCTCCTGCAGTGTGTTCGCACTCATGCAGGCATGTGTCATTATTCCCTCATTCACTTCCCAGTTGAACTCTCTCGTTGGCGTTCATGTAAATAGTACACTGTAATAAATAGTGCTTATTTACGCCTTCAGTCACTTTGCAAAACTATTACAAAACAAGTCAACAGATTTCATTTTTTTTTTCAGGGCATGTTGATGATAGGACAGAGATCTGATTCTGAAATACTGTCTCGGTCCATAAGTCTGTTCTCTGTCCGTCATTCCAGCAAAATCTCCGACTGTGTGTGTTGTGCAAGCGTGTTCCGGAACACTGCTGCCACCTGCTGCGCCATTGAGCCCATTGCTTCCAATGATAACTCTTAGATTATACAGATGAATTTTTGTTTTGTTTTACAGTGGTACCTCGGTTTTCAAACAAATCAGAGTTCGAACAAAAATTTCAAGATTTTTTTTTTTTGCTTCAGATTCCTTCAGACGCTCCCGATAAAACATAACGTGCGCGGACCGATCATCTGACCCACGATACGCTGTTGTTGTTATTGTGTATATCGCAGCCTCTGTATGCAGACGTGTCCCGCTACATTTACTGTGACTGTCTCGGACAGAGCGTTACTCAGTTGACACTGGAACGTACTGTGGTCGAGAACCGAGGCACCACTGTATTTTATTGACAGCACTTCCTTCCTTTCCTAGCTGGTGGGATCCCCACTGACCATGGCAATAAATTTGATTCTGATTCTGAAAATTAGATTCGGAATTTTCAGGGCAATAATCTTGTCTAAATATAATCCAGATTGGATGAATCAAGTTTGTGGTGGGATATCACTCTTGAACACAGAGGTCAGTCAGCTGGACAGATGAGCGGAACAAACACTGTGTCCGGGAATGTCCTGATATAAATATCCTCTGAGAGTTGAACTGGACATTGGAGAGTGAAATCAGGTCCGGTTGAAGTGGAGTCTGGAGCCGTCTTTGATCACGTCCTGTCAGTGGCTGCTACAGCATGTCGCCTCCCCCCCCCACCATGTTCACTCTGCTGTGGCTGTTATGATGCTCATCTGCTGCTCACGAACTGGGACTCCTGGTTCATCAATTTCCAGTTAAAGGTCCTCAGCTCTCCAGACCAAACGTCAAAGTTTCACCCCTCTTGGTCAAGTACACTGATGCACCACTGATGTACTGTGTAGAACCGCGTGAGCTCTGTCAAACCTCACTCACAGGGATAATCAACATCACTTAACGCACTCAGGCAGGTGCGGCGACGCTGCGAGGAAAAGTTCATTTCCTTTCCACTTATGCAAAATGACCTCGCTCTCCCAGCGCAACCAATCAGATCGACCGAATGACCTCAATATCCTGCTCCACCCAATCAGAACATCTAAATGAGTTCTGGTGCAGTGAAGGTGTCACTAACTGCCCCTGGATGTTGTTTTTTTTCCCCCTTCACGTCCGGGTTCTGTTGTCCTCGCTTGGCTAACTAGTGATTCACAGGAAACACCACCCCCTCCCCTCACACACACACACCCCGTAACGCACAATTGAAACGTGATAAATAAGAAGCGATGCTACATTCCATTGGAAACAGAATTTGCTTCCTTTATTTCTGCAGTTCATGTTGTGATGCTCATGAAAGCTTTGGAAAAGTCAGTAGCTTTCGCGTGTGAATCTTCAAGACTTGTCGACGAGTGCATTTAAGTGACTTGGTCTGGTGACTTGCATATAGAGCTGGCTGCATGTCGGAGCAGGGAGAGGAAGGACCACTGTTTCAAGAAATCCTGGCGGAAACCTCGCATTTTGAATCGATTTACACGGCTATTTAAAACCATTTCTAAACATTGTAATAACAACCTGAAGGTCCAGCCTGCGGTTGCTGAGCAAGCACCTGGAAGTTGTGAAATGAGGGCGATCACCGTCTGAAAGTGAACCGCCGTCTATCCTCACCACAATACATTTATTGTTCGTTTCCCCGCTGACGTGTTATGAGGCGCACAGCGCTCATGAATCGAAGCTTGTCCGCGCGTTGAATTATTAAACAGTTGTAGTCGCGTTCCAAAGTGCACACGGACAGCAAACATGCTGAAACATTTTTCTCTCAAACTCCTCTGAAGTGGCTTCATAAGGATGACGCCTCGCTAAGTGTCGGCTTGAATTACGGCGACGCTGGCGGAGCAACACTTTAATTGATGTATGAATATGCAATGGCACCTCAATCCCGCGCCTGAAATCAATCACGCCGACATCCCGGCCTATTCTCAGCACCGCCATTAGCACACACTTTCTCCAAATATCAAATCTTTTTTCCTCCTGCGTCAGCAAAAGCCCTTCGCTTCAGTCTGTAAAGCTTTTGTTTACCTCAGCTCCGAGCCGACGCCGCCACACTGCCAACATATTTATCTGCTATAACTGCTGAAGCAATTACAGCGTAAACAAATCCCACTCCTGCGCAGCTTTTATTTGCTGCAGCATCCAAAGTAAACCGACGGTAATTGTGCTGAGGGGATTAAGACATTTGTTTTGGGATTGGCGTGAGGTGATGTAGCTGCGGTTTGGAAAAGCATCTATAGTATTTGTTTCCATCATGATCTATAAACAAGGTTCAGTGCGAGCCAAGCAGGATGTTGCTCTGTTCTGGTACACGACATATACATAGACTCTAGTCAATTGGTTGCTGCTGAAAAACATAATATTTTATTTTCTTTTAATTACACTTTTTTTTATGTCATATCGTTTTACATTTTTACAAGTCAAATCTCGAGTAATGGTTGGCACCATTTTTAGAATTTATATTAATAAAAAATATTTAATATCTGTCTGTAAATAATAATGCCCATTTTTTTATTATAGTTCAGTGCTTTAGTCCACAGCACAGAATATCACCCCCTTATGACATTATAATTTCAATGTCACGTTGACTTTGAAGGTTATTATGTATTATGTATTATTGTATTTTTTATTTTATTTTAATTTACTCTACATTCAATAAATCTTACCCTGCATATTTGCGACTCAAATCTTACATAATTTTAAAATAGCAATAAACACAATCCTTTATAGCACCACAAACAGATTCAACTAATTTAATAATTCATTTTTTGAAATAATTAATTTTGAAAAATTATGTTCTCTCGTGCTCGGTAAAACTATTTATTAATGTCCCAATGAGTGTGGTCATCAAATATACATCAAATATAATACATAGTAATAAGTAAAAAAAATGACAATATAAAAAAAATCATATCTAAAAACAATAATTAAAGCTAGATTAATAAAACAAACCCTGGAAACGGTGGCTGGAAGTATTGCGTCAGGATTTCCGAATGCATCGATGTGGTTTGTTTGGCAACTTTGTCCTATAAATGTCAGAACTGGCCGGTAAGTGGCAGCGATGTCTGGAACTCTGGCGTCCAGGTTGCTCAACGTGGTGTGGGAAATCTTAGCTGCATGTCAGGCACACAGATGATGGAGACCTTTCAGGGGTTTTATTGGCGCAGTTAAAGAGCTTAAGGCCTCAAATATAAACCTCAACATTCAGATATGTTGTCTGGTTTGGTGATGAACAGGAGCAACGTGAGGCAGCTCAACAGACACGTCCTCATAATCTGGAACCAGGAGCTCAAGGGGCATTTCAGACCTATCGAATCGTGAAACGGTTGAACTCTGCTGAAGCAATTTCAGTCCAAAAAATAAATAAATAAATCACCAAATTCACCACAAAAGACGATTTGTTTGACACTTGTATTCGGATTTAGGAGACTGTTCAAACCAATGAATAAATAATCCTGTCGCGTATCGTTCCAAAGTCGATGATATTTACATATAAATAAAATAAAAATAATCTAAGCACATTTGACATATTTCCAAATATCGTCCTTTGACTGGACGAGAAGAGGCGTTTCAAACATCGCTGAACAACAGATGGCAACACAAGGCTGAGGACATGGGAGGATTTGTAAACATTCTTTTGAAACAAATTCATATTTACAGCTCCGATGTTTTGAATACATGGGCAAGTTTCAACGATCGTCGCCGTTTCGACTCGAGGGCTTTTCACATTTACAATGGTCTCTTCTCGTCTGGTGCAGTTTTACATGTCACATTCCATACTGGACATTCGTCTTCACGAGGGGTTAAATATCGGGGCGCAAATGCTGCCCCGATCGCACCGCTGAAGATTCTACGGACAGGAAAAATGGCACAAACATCAAACAGCTCACCAACAAATAAATACAAGGAAACATTGACATCGTACGACGGTGGGGCGCCAAGCTTTCCCCCGGGGCACCTCTCGTGTCAAACATTACTGTCTGTGCAACAGACTTTTCAGGAGAAGGGGCCACGGAACAACACTTCTTTTGCTTTACTGCCAGGAGAAAATCATGTGTTGGACAGATTAACTACCACAGCCGGTGGTGCGTGGAAGGTTTTTGACCAGAGACACTGAATCAATCATTAGCCAGACGTTAGTTAGTGGGGCTAAAGCAACACCCGTCCTCTTTGCCCTGACGCCACATTGCTAACCTGATGGTGTAGTGCTGGGCGGTACACAAGTCAACACAAATGAGGATTCAAACAGTGTACGTTTTCGGAACACGACTGTTCATCTGGGGCTCCGCTGAACTCTTGATGGGTGAAAGTCCCTTGCTGAGTTGCCTTGTTTTTTTCAGTTGAATCATCCCAGGGATCAAAGGCCATAGAAGTCAGGATTCAACAAGGGGGACGAACCTTCAGCATATTTAAGGGGTGATTTATGTTTGTCGCCCCACCTTTGGCCATGAACTCCTGGAGACAAGGAGTCAATATGACCTTCTTCTCTGGGTTTTAGAGGTTTTCCTAGAGTAGATACGTAAGATTTTGTCACCTGAAAGAGTCAACATTACGGCATCTTCAAGTGGTACAAGACTATCAGACTGCAGCTGACGGCAAAATGGTTCAGCCAAACTGACATTAACAGCTGTTTAGGTTCACCAACGCCTCCATATATATATACATATATATATATATATATATATCTCATTCCACTACGCCACCTAGCGGGAGTCTTGTCACTCTGGTTGTTACCCCGCCACCAGGGTTCGGACAAGCGGTAGTGATGCCTGATGTTGGAACATTGCTAATGTAAGACCAGAGAAGTAAAAAAAGGTTTTGGCCCAAACATTGTTTTTAAACCATAACAATAAGCTAGCTTTAAGTTCATGACACTGGATTTTTGTATATAAATATATTAGGTGAAAATATTAATGAGAAAGACTTAAAGTATCATTGGAATAATTTATATAAATACAGTAGATTAAAATACCTAAAATGGATCTGTGTTTAGTTATTTGAGATTTTGGGATTATAAGAAAGGCCAAACTATTTCAATGCCTTGACACGAAAAAAGAAAATTGCCTTCGGATGGATGGATTTCTCTGACAATGCCATGAATGCATCTTTCGTATAAATACTGGGTCAGTTAGCACAAAGAATTCTGATCAATAGTTTTTGTTCATTTTCAAATTTGGGCACTAACATCTCAAGTGCTGCTCATGGAAATGAATACAGTGATGGTGATACCACCCAGCACTACAATGTTAGTTTCGGAAAGCGGTGCTCAAAATCGCGGACTCAAACTACGAAGAGCGTCATTCTCCTCGGCCATTCCTGTTGGGTGAAGCAGCTCGTGGTTGGCGAGTCACCACGTCACTGAAGCCTCCTCAAGTCAGAGAACAGCATCCACATGCGTCCGATATTGTCAGCTCCCATTGGTTATAATAACAGAGGTGGCCTTGTGTCCCTGCATCTGCTCGGCTTGCATCCTCACATGAGACGCCATGTCGTAAGGGACGCCGCCGCAGGCCAGACCCGAGTAACTCCGCAGACTCTCTGGGTCGTAGAGGTGTTCCAGGGAGTAGCCAGTCAAAGCATATGCTGCCTGTCTGTCCAAAGACCTCTCTGGGGCTGAATAGAACAGAGGGCTCCCCTGGGACTGGGGCGGGTGAGGGGACAAGTCTGGCTGCATGTAGTCTTTCGTGAGCGAGAGGCCTGACCGCAGCATCCCGTCAGAGCTGGGGCTGCTCAAACGAGACATTGATGTAGGGCTGGACGTGTTTTCGTCATTGTCATGGGGGCCCTGCACTTTGACTCCCTGCCGATGATGGAGGCGTTCCGAGGGCAGGTCGATGCTGGGGGCTCCTGGACCGCGACACACCACACTGGGCATGCTCAGCTGGGAGTGATGGGTCAGAGGGGAGGGGAAACACGGGCTGTGTGCCTTGGCGAGGCTGGAGATATCCAGGGCTGGCTTGTGCTGCTGCAGCCGCGTCTCCTCCTCTTTTATCATCTGCTGCGTGGCACGGATAAGGGTCTCCATCTTACTCGGCTCTCGAGGACTCGCCCGGTAGTGGTCGCCGTGGTAACGCTCGCCAGAGTCGCTAGTGGACCCTCCGCCATCAGGTGAGCTCACAACGCTCTCCTCATCCCAGTGACCTCGCCCTGCAAAGACAAGTAGCCCGATAAGCACCTGAAAAATCTTAAATCGACCCTATGAGTCAGAGCGTTGTGTTTCTCAAGTGAATTAAGGATTTTCTGATGTATACTGTCAAAGGGTCTGATGTGGCCCCACCGGCACACATTATAAAGTCTAACACGACTGAAACAAGAAACTGAGTACGTTGTGACACCAAATAAATTCCCACATGGGTACTGCGGCGAGCAAAAGACCCCGAGACTGGTTCTTGCTAAAACCTTGATGCGTCTGTGTAATGGGAAATTTAGTTAAGAATGAATGTCTTGGAAGAACCACAGTGGGGGATGTTTCCCTGTTTGAGGATGTGAAACGTGAAATAACTTGCCTTTCAATTGGAGGCAATTTTGTGAACAGATGGTAGCAATCAGCACACTGGCAAGAAACGCCGTAAACAACTTTGCTTTAGCCATAATAACATTTGGAAAACAGCTACCAGCAGAAGCAAGGCCAAGGTTATTTCCAGAGACAGATGGTTGTGGTCTCAACCCTAACACCTCACCGTGAATGGCTCCGTGGTACGACGTGATTCCGTAGCCTTCGCTGTTTTCCACAGAGCATTTAGGGAGAGATAGCACTGAGCGTGTGGCATCCCACCACACCTCTCTCCCCGACTGGGGGGTTCCCAGGAAGTAGCGCCCACCCTGGCACCGGACGCGGTCGCAGGTAGCTGTATGTGAGTGGGCTTGGGCATGAGCGAGATCCTCCTCGGACAGACCCAGACCGTAGCACAGTGAGCTGGAGTCGGGATACAGTCGGTAGGCGCAGGATGCCTCTGTGGCTTCGGTAGGATCCAGCTGCTGCGGTGAAGCCGACTCGGTTAGCGGGCTTCCTCCCCATTGGCTGTCTTGGTCTGACTCAGAGCGCTCTGGATTAAACGCTGAAAACTGATAAAGCAGAACTCGGCGTTAGAGAAGAACAAACCTTTGACTGCCGCTGACTTGTTACCTGTGGGTATGGCGACACTCTGGCTTTGGCCTTCGTCTGGTTCAGGCGTGACTTGGCGCTCTTCCTGTCCTCGCTGTGGCTGTCAGCGTAGGGGAACGCTGGCTTTGTGGGACTCATCTGGTCCAACGACAGCTGCATTCCCTTATACTCCGTTTCCCTTTGAATATAGATGAACGTTAAAATTCAGTTTATTTCCACTGAAGCCGAACGTCTCTGAAGTGTATGGCAAGCGCTGACGTATAAGGTGAACTCAAATGGCCACAAAACACGCCTCCGCCTTTGAGCAATTGTTTGTTTTCTCGAGGCAGGAATTTTCACTAATGTTTGACAGACAACTCACGTGACTTGGACAGCCACCTGGAAAGTAAGAATCATTTTGCGCTGCAAAAGTTATGACGTGTTTAAGGGCAAAGTAAGCCATGTTAATCGGCAAAACAGAAGCAACTCCTCCAGTCTGTCAGGGTGTTTTTGGTCTGGTGCAGCACAAAGTGAGGATTGAGCCAACACACGGGGGGGGCAGGGATCCCTGGTCATAATGTTTCCGTATTCATCTCAGAGCAGGCTGTGGATTAAAATTCTGGTGGTGCTTATGCGAAGCAACTGTATCATATAATTACATTGTTTGAGGAGAGACTTTAAATATTATCTCAGTCTACAGAGCAGCAATGTTCAAGTCCTAATTTAGGCGACACTTCTTCCTTAATTGCTTAAACAGGCCTCTCTCTCTCAGTAAATCTCCATTATAATCACAACTTTCATTAGCGTACTTTTATACTGACTGGTTGGGCGAGTTACGTCGCTGTCAACAGCATTTGCTGTCTTTTATTTCAGGCTGTAATTCAGAGTTATTAGAAGTGGCATGTAAAGGCAGCAGAAAGGCGCTGGTGTCCGGCAGGTTTAGCCTTCAGTTTAGGCCATTCTGAGCTCCGCTGTGATGTGGACCATCCAGTGCTACTCTCTGGAGGCAGCGTCCAAAATTCTGTTAATGTGGTTTGCTGAAGGCGACTTTGAGTTCAGTGAGACCTTCGCTATACAGTAAGGAGGCCTGCATATTTCCAGGAGCTCGGTCATGGCCGACACTGAAGAGCTATTGGTGTGGACTGGAGCAGAATTTATGACATTGTAAATGAATGAAAAAGTAAATGTATTGGTTTAAATTCCATCTTTTCCAAGCTCATTCATGAAAGAATGTGACTTTAGAAATGGAAAATGGCATGTTTTTAGCGTCCTTCTGAGCACATATCGGCCGATTAAATTATTTGATGGCACTATTTTGCGTGGTTGACAGTAATGCTGGAGACGTTATTGACTTAGCTCAACGATTATTGTATGGGAATGTTGTCACTCTTTTTCAATAAAACACCATCATGTCTGACAATGCTATAATAGTAACTAGCCTCCAGCGCTAACTGCTAGTTTAGATTTCAGATATGGCGAAGAAACGCCGTCACGGAAGAGTGAGACCCGCAATTGAAGACAGTTCTCACAGTTTGGAAGCTGTCGACAGTTAGACATTATATTTGTGTTGTGTAATCATTACCCAAATCTTTTCCTCTCAGTGACACTTGCCCCGACTCTCCAGTCCAGCCAAGATACAGCCGAGGAGCTACCGGGCCTCGCATTGATCCCGGCTGTATTTGCTGTTTATATTTTCGTTGTCGTTGTTGCGACGTCTTAACCCACTGTCCGCTGTTTGAACTCGGTCAGGGTGTCGCTGTCGCGGGGGTGAAAGAGTCTCCTGTGTCAAGTGTTCAGCAAACATGAGCCTATTCTTAACTTATCACAGCGACAGTATGTAATAGCAGCTGCCTGGCATTTTAAACCCCCGTGGCCCCTCCCTGACCCCGCGCAGCCCAGCCTCTTTAATATGACTCTAAATGTGACCGGGCCTTGATGTCGCACACCTCCTGGGGAAGGTGCTGTTTGTTGAGCAAGTGCACACGGTGAGCGTTATTTGCTCTCACAGGTATAGTTACAGTGGACGGTGCTGCCTCCTGTCCGTGCCCCTGGCTGACTGGTGTCTGGCCCAGTAATGCCAGACCTTTGTGCAAACTCAGCTGTGTTAGACAAGTCCCACCTCGGGGTCAACGTCGGAGCACCTAGTGTCTGAAATATGCCACTGGCAAACCCTCAAACATGGTTTATTGATGGCTGTCTTGGGGGAAGTCTCCGGTTTTATCAGAGTGGTGTACTGTTATCGGTGCAGGACTAGGTGCTAACTTTGTTTCTAGACCGGGTCATGGATTAGAAAAAGCCTTTGAGAAACAGCTACTGTATGTGACACACCTGTTTCACCTCTCTTTTGAGTCAGGCACCAACACGGGAGATTTGGAATCTTGGGGGGGTTTGTGACACTTTTGGTCCATCATCAGCTGTAGCTGAACCATGGACAAGATCTTGAGCTCCATTTCAGTTGGACCAAAACAAAGAGGTCTAGTTTTCGACTGTTTGAAATTGGTTTTTAGCTTGAGAAGTTGGCGGAGGATCCTGTTGATCTCAGAGTGATCCATTCAGTAGGAAGTGGTGGCTAGTAGGGGAGAAAACCTTAGATCTCAACTTCAAGTTTCTTTGAGAAGACAGTTACTCGAAACTACCAACAGGTCTTTGCTGTACTTTTGGAAAAGTGCAAGTGGATGCCGACACCCATCGGTTTCATTTCAGCTCCCGTAGTATTCACCAGAGTATAAATCCCACTGCTCAAGTAGCTTGACATCTTGAAAAAGCAGACACTTTTCCAGCATTGCAAGAGTTAAAATAACCTGCCACTGTCCGGTTCTTAAACTAGAAACATTTAGTGACCTATAACTCAAATACTTGAATTTAATTCTTGACTAATTCATTCGTTATTAATTTTTTTTTATTTAAATTTTGGATTGATCTGATAGTAATAATTTCAATTGGTAGTTGTGATGTATTCATAAATGTAAAGACGGAAACAAGGTATATCTTTATACTCTATATATTTAATAGCATCTTTGTGTTTTTTTCTGTCAAGTCATTTATTTTTCCTGGCTCATGACACCGGCGACTGATCCCTCTTCATCACTACTTCTCATTCTCTCCTCTATTCTCCGTGTGCTTCATCCATTTAATGATAAATAATTCCAGCTCTTTTATTCGCAGCTGTTGATAAATAACGCTGTAGTAGTGTTTGTACAAGCTGATTTAATAATCCCCCTCAGAGAGAGAATGTTGGGGACAAATAAAGCGGCGAAATATTCCGCATCATTTTGATGTAGTCCCTTTTGTTCCCTCCATACTGCACTGATGGGATCAATATGTGAAGTGCGTCCTCAGGCTGGCAGGCGGCCGGCCTCAGACCATCACATGTATTGGACGCGCAAACACACGTGCGGTGCTGATCATCTAAAGCTAACAAGGGAAATCTAACATCTATGAGATGGCTATTGATTCCCAGTTCACCATCGGATCGATTTCTGCTTTCTTTAGAGTCTGGATCGATGGTGACAGTCCAGGTTTTTGATGGGGTTGAACCCTGATGTTTGTCTTGTTTGTCTCCAAGGGCCCAAGTGTGGTTGGAGCTGTCATAACAACGGCTGAGCCTGGCGCAACTGAAGAGCGGAGAAGGTTTAGCAAAAGGGTCCTCAGGATGGTTTCTCCCAGAAAATATGCAGCCATATTGGGTGACGATCGATAGCTTGACAAAAAAACTACGAGAGTTCAGTGGGATATTATGTTTTCTGGTTTAGCTAAAGTAACATTGACTGGTGTTTTGATTTTGATTTTTCTTATGCAGCGCAACTGTTCAGCTTAGTGATGCAAATCCACCTGATCTCAAGATGTTTTTGGCTTGTATTTTAATGTGAAATTGGGAATTTCAGTGGAAATTGAGTGGAAAAGGTCATATTCTTCTTTAAGGTTATGACTGTAGACGTTGGAAAGGATCAAAAGAAGCGTGAGTCGCTGCTTACGTGAGGACGTAGTTGACGCTGACGATGCAGTGGGGTCTCGACGATCGACTGTTGTGGACGATGGTGGCGTAACTTTGGACCCAGACCCAGCCGCCATGTTTCGCCAGGAAGCGGTAATACTTGGTTGTGACTTGACCTTTGACCAGCACTGGAGGGGAAGACATTTTATTTTGCTTAGTTGCCATCTTGTTTTAGCGGTTATCGGAAGCCATGTTGTCTGGAGTCTTGCTTGGACTTGGACTCTATGCTTTTGTTGCGTGATCTGGAAGTCGTGCTTAGTATTGCAGTGTCAGTTCGGACTGAACCTGGCTCGGTTGGTGTGGCGTTTGTATCTTCTCCCTGCGCATGTGTGGCGCTTCAGGGTCGATACTGTGTGTGGAATGTGTCCCAATGCGCTGTAGTCAAGACCTTGTCAAGATCAGAGCTCAAAGTGACCAAGACCAAGACTGAGACCCAACTGAATACAGAAGTAAAACTCTGTGAGTCATATAGACACACACATTAATTCTTCACTTCTAAAGAAACTGTGGTTGCTTATTAAAAATAAATCAAGAACTGAAATGCTTTCATTGCTACACAACTATTCTATATTCAGTTGAGTCTCGATCAGGGTCTCGCCCTCCTCATTGGTCTTAGGCTTGGTCTCTGCCTGCTCTGGCCTCCACACTGTCTGCACAACAACACTTTTATGTGGAAGCTTCTGCTGGTGTGGAGAGTGAGGTAAGGATTAACGTCAAAATGGCTTCGGATAAACTGCACCACTACTCAGTACGTAAACAAAGATTTGATCGTTTTCACTGGGGATACTGTTATCGGTATCGGTCTGATTTATACTAATAGAATGGCCACCGATACCATGAAACAGGTACCTCTTTGCGACAGCATGTTTTTGAATATCAGTTTATGACCATTATGTAGCGATAAAAATTTACATTTAAGTGACTTTATGTGTAATGGAGCAAGTAGTCTGTATTGGTGAGTACATAACTGCATGTACTAGTACACAGTTCTGACTTATCAATCTGGTCAATTCAGCTTCACGAACCTTTTCTCCTTTATTTTCCATCACGCTGATGAAAAGCAATATTAAAAAAGCAATGCAGATATTGTGGCTCTCTGAGCCAGTCTGATAGAGGGTCTGTGTAGAAGGCGACAGAGCAGGATTGTCACTCACAGAGATGGTGTGCACAGCGGAGGTGGAAGATGTCACAGCTGTGGACATGATGGTACAGAGTTTTCTCAATCAAATCCTGCGGCTCGTAACCCGTCAGTTCCGCAACCCTGCGGCAGAGCCAGCATTAAAACAAGCAGTCAGTAAGTGTGTTTGTCAGATGCGGGTCGGTTGTTTTTCTTTGCTAGCGCTTCACTAACCCATGGTGGTCACTGACCTGGAGTCCAGGAAGATGAGCTTCATGTCCAGACTGGCTCTGAACATGAACATGTTGCTGTGCAGTTTGATCTCGGTCACCGCGCTGGGGGGGAGGGAGTGTCCCACGGCGACCAGGCCCACGTTCTGGTAGCACCCCTCGAAGGGGGACATTTCCAAATTGTACTGGCGGATCTTTAAGTAGCCGCTGCAGTGGATCACCTGGGGAGACGGTGGGTAAATATCAGGAAATAGCTGTGCCGCTAAATCAATTTTTACTAGTTTATATAAAGGCAGTTTTGAGGCGTCGCCACATGGGAGAGTGGTTAGTGGTCTGAAAACAATTTGCTTAAGAAGTTGATGTGAAAATACTGAACAGATGTTTACTGTCCTTTAGAGTTGCTAGAGCAGATGTTTTCGTTCAGATCAGTGGAAGTAAGAAACAGACTTTCTGGATCTGACTCCGCAACACTTTCATTTAGATCTTTAGTTGTTTGAATGTAAGCCTCTACTGTTGCAGGGTGCTGTGTTCCTGCTCGTGAATCCGGCAGTGTTGAATTTAGATGCGGCGCTGACTAAAACTGCCCTTTAAATGTCTTGAAACGTATTTGATGGCTTGACGGAGGGCTGTTGTTGACAAAGGGCGCACACCTTTCACACCTCATTTTTGAACAATTAAAATTAAAATCTGAAATTTCAAAACATAATTTACTACAATTCAAGTGCTATTGAAAATGTACATACATTTTTTTCTTTTTTTGTATTCACTCTTTAGAACACTACGATGTTCCAACTAGTCGACTATTTATGACTATCAAAATAGTCATTTGTTGCAGGCGTAGGTGGCGGACTGGAGCCTATGGTTGTGTTTTTCAGTTAGTGGTTCCGTACCTTATATCCCCCACTGGTCAGGCCTGCATTCCGTTTAGCCAGCACACACTTCATCCTCAGGAAGAAGGAGCGCTCCACTTCATATTCTGGAGAAAAAACAAGCGTCTTCAACACAACACAAGCAGAATAACAGGAGGCTAATAATATATAATATCCTCAGTGGGTTCAAGGATGGCCAGGTTCCGGTACCTTGCACAAAATGGGAGTGATAGGGCTGGTGTGGCGTCAGAACCGCCGTCATCTCATCGTGGTCCGCAGGGTGAACATATTCGTAAATACTGTTCCCGGTCAACTCTACCTGTTGACAATGACACGTCATGAATTGGTCTGGAGATGAAATGTTGGGATGGTGAAGAGAAATCGGACCTGAGACAATCCTGAAGGATTCAGACAACATGTCTGAATCCTTCAGAAGACTCTAAGATCAAGACGACACACTCATCATATACACCATTTGAAAATGGTGTTGACATCCATTCCATTTTTAAATTTTGCTGCCAGATGAACATGGGGAAAAAACTAAGTCATAAAATCGACGTCCAGTAAGTGCTTCAGGTTGCACGATTCATCAGTCTATTGAATGGTTGTTTTTCAGTTAAGGTGACCCCAACCCTAACAGTACAATGGTGGGTGCAGAGAATGGGGGCGATGAGGTGGTAACTAGGAGCTCACAGGCCCATATAGAGCTGGTAATGTACGACTGGAGAATGTTCATTCAATAGACCAATAGCATCTGTATCAGGGTCCTAGTTCCAAAAGTCTCTTTCAAATATCCTTGTTTATAGAGTCAGCTAATAGCTTACAAGTTTACCTAGTCTATTTCAGACTCGTGTTTTCAGCTTTATTCATGTGAAGAGAAATCGGACCTGAGACAATCCTAAATGGACCGATGCCGTTTCAGAGATGTACATGATCTTCCCGTCCGGGGCTACGACGAAGATGAACCCGTCCAACGTCTGTGAGAGAGAGAGAGAGAGAGAGAGATGTCATGGTGAAGGTCTTGAGGAATGCTGACTCGGCGATAGGCCGACTCACCTGTAGCAAGTGCGACCCCAGCTCTCGTCCGATATTATCCAGCGATCTCGATCGGTGACCCCAAGCTTCGCCCAAACCTGTAAAATGTTTCTCAGTTATTTGTTTACCAAAACATCCTAGATTTTATTTTCCGATTTTATTTTCCTTTTACGATAAATCATTGCAGATTTGCCTGAATCAAGTGAGGACATGGTGTGGTGATGTGAGGTCATTTTTAGTGGCAGTTTACTGGCAATACTTTCTGAGTGTAATACTCATATTCATAGGATTTAATTTATGTAATATCTTCTTGATTTCATTCTAAAAAGTTCTATATAAGCAGGCTTTATTGCTTGTATTAATTTGTATAATAATGATAATAATAGACAAAAGAAAAATATATTTACATGTGTAAACAAGATGTCTATTAAATTGGTTATTGATAAGTCCGTTTTTTTTTTTATTTGAAGAATTGACGTATAATCTTAATGAGGATTTTATATAAAGTACAGTGTATCCCAGCTACTCAGGGCAAGAGACAAGGTGTGTCCTGATCTGGAATTCTCATCTCTAATGCCAAATGCTCTCTTTTGATTTGCGATGTTTATATTTATTTTCAGGTTTCCATTAGTATCGCCACATTATTTTATATTATTATTTATATTATATTAAATATGGTTTAGGCAGTTGCTGTTTGTGAACTGCTTTTGGTTTTAAATAGTACTAATATATATTTTGGAATCAAGCCCACAGCTTTGCTTAGTTTTGTTCTTATTTTTGGAGATTATTCATGGAGTACTATGATATATATACGTAGACCGACTCAAACTTAGGTATTACAAGTGCTAGCGCTCATTTTATGCCTTATATTTATTGTTTATTTAAATTGAAAGTGTATTGAATTTTACAACAATATTTTCCAGATTCATATAAGAATAATCTAACTTAATCTAAATTCACTTTTCTGCAGGTTGATGTGAGGACAGCTGTTCAGCATCACCGCTCTGAGAGATTTTATTTTTCCACAGCTATTATTAGGCACCGACACGAAAATATTGCCGAGATACATGAGAGGAATTATTTCTATTGAGCTTCTCTGCTCTAAGGTCATGACAGTAAGAACTTTATTAAGATCACAGACGGCATTATTTGTGGTCAGATGGTTCAAACATGATCTGCTGGAGCATGTGTATTATCAAGGTACTGCAACAATAGGTGTCGACATATTTAACCCATTTTTCATTTCTGGATTAAAATGCCTTCCGATCAAGACTCGGATCATCTCAGATTATGTTTAAAAATGGTCTTCCAGGTAGTGGGAGGCCTGGAGCCGGGGGCAGCTGACACTGTGATGTGTTTGTGTGACGCAGGAAATTCCAGCTTCACAGTCCGTGTAACAACCTGCAGAATCCTTTAGTTGGTAATGAATCTGATGCACACTTAAACACATCACTAAAACTGCATGGAACTGAGACCATCTAGTTGGAAACATAGATGTGGGACTGGGAATAGCTGAATAGACAATAAAACAATGGGACATAGAAAATAAACAAGTGCAGACGTCTGCCAAGCAGCTCATTTTCACTGGTCATCATTTCCTGGCCTGCTCTTGTCCTACGCTCAATCTTCACTGGCTGTTGGTTGAAGCACGTGGCAATTGGTTACCAACCCTATGACGATGCAGCACAGCCACGTGAGAGGGGTTGCATTGATTTGACTCTATGCAACAGTGACTCATATTTTCGTTGATGCCCAACATGTCTGAATCCTTCAGAAGACTCTAAGATCAAGACGACACACTCATCATATACACCATTTGAAAATGGTGTTGACATCCATTCCATTTTTAAATTTTGCTGCCAGATGAACATGGGGAAAAAACTAAGTCATAAAATCGACGTCCAGTAAGTGCTTCAGGTTGCACGATTCATCAGTCTATTGAATGGTTGTTTTTCAGTTAAGGTGACCCCAACCCTAACAGTACAATGGTGGGTGCAGAGAATGGGGGCGATGAGGTGGTAACTAGGAGCTCACAGGCCCATATAGAGCTGGTAATGTACGACTGGAGAATGTTCATTCAATAGACCAATAGCATCTGTATCAGGGTCCTAGTTCCAAAAGTCTCTTTCAAATATCCTTGTTTAAAGAGTCAGCTAATAGCTTACAAGTTTACCTAGTCTATTTCAGACTCGTGTTTTCAGCTTTATTCATTTCCAAAGTCTGGCTTCCCTATTTTTCCAGTCCAAGTCTTGCAGGTTAACTGAAGCAACATTAGCAATGACAGCAAGAACAACTGGACAATGACAAGATGGCAACAACAAGGATGAGGACAACAAGAGCAACAGTGAAAATCCCACTCAGTCCTACGGCGAGTTTCTGGGCTGCTAAAGGAAGTAATGCTACCAAGACCAAACCACGCTCAAGAGCATTTGTTATTTTATCCAATGTGCCAGCGTTTTTTTTTTTCCAGATCTCTGCAGGTTTCTCTGACGCCGTGACTGAGAAGACGACGCATCAATTAGGAATAAAAAAGGCCCCACAAGGCTTCTAATCACCTAAAGCCATGCAAGCTGCAGACACACACCCTTCTACACACACACAACCTTGATGGCTTTTGTAACTGCAAGAAACGATCTTCCATGAAATCAAACCTCAATTTGGCAGCAATGTATAACGTGTCAGGCCGAGCTATTGCAGCTATAGGGTGGAACATAAACGGCCCGGAAGACACTGAAGATGCATTGAAGCTTTGTGTGGCTGTTATTGGCTGTTAATGGAACGCCTGTGAAATTCAGGTCACATTTATGGCCCTCATGTGAATCCACACTTTCTCCGTCCACTGATAGAAATAATAAAAAAAGTAATATCGCTCTGAAAGACTGTTTCAGCACGGGATGTGAAATATAAATAGCTTAGAAATATATAATAAAATATGATTTTATAAAAGTGAAAAATAATTTAAAATAAAGTAAAAAGAATACAGCATTTTAAAAATATTTATTGCATTACAGATAGTTAAGTTATTGACGGAACTTTGCTTATGAGTATAATGTGTTTCATTTAGGTTCAAAATCACACGACAAGTTTACCGTCAATAAAATTAGAGGTACAATTAGGATTAAAGAATAATTTGAAAAAGTCAATTCGATCCACTATTTCTCGGATTCTCCAGTTAATGTTAAAATACAGTAGCTCCAATGTAATTCATATCATTAAAACAATTAAAGCTGATGAAACAGACAGTTATTATTGCACAGAAATATTCCATGAGCTGGTTTGCTGTGAGCTGCGTACAGTACATATTAATTGATGGTACCACATCTGCTTTTTGGATTTTGTTCTGAAGGCGATATTTCACACATAACAATGCTGGGAAATATCTAGCTCACTGCTGAAGAAATACTGCTACTAACACCACCACCACTACTGCTAGAATAGAAAAATTATTAAAATAAACGCATCATTAAATTCTTTGGAATATACGTTGTAAAACAATAAAGAACTTTTTATTATTATCATCGTTTTCATTACTGTTTTTAAAACGTATTTTCATCATGAGAGGGAGCTAATGGTAGGTGATAAATCATAAAAAAAAGAATATATGGGGAAAACACGAACCCAAGTAATTTCAACATCAAGAAAAAAGCAATATTAAGAACAATATGAATTGAAAACTCGACAATACATCTCCACTTAGAGCATAATAATAATAATAATAATAATAATAATAATGATAATAATAATAATAATAATAACCGTGCATAAACTGGATCTAAACGCGTCTTCGTCACACACCGCACTCACTCATGAGATTACAACTATGACTTTATGTCTCCAACAATTCGTGACGTGGCGTGGAAACACAAGCGTGGTGTTGGAGGCCCGCGTGCGATCGGCGTGGGTCCAGGTGTCCTGGGTTCGAGACTCACCCTGCGGGAAGACGATCCTCATCTTCAGGTAGCTAGTGGTCAGTCTGATGATGGACGCTTTGTCCAGCTGTGACGTGATGGCCGACGGCAGCGGCAGCATCTTGGCCAGCTCGTAGAACTCGCTGTTCTCCTTTTCCCGTCTAGTCCGTGCGGCCGTTTTGGATTTTTCCTTCATTTCGGCACCGTAAAATCTCCGTCCTGGTCTGCTGTCGGGGTCTCAACGCGAACACGATCCGGTGCGGCTCGATTACTCATCCTTGCTGCTGCGGACTGGTGCGGCCAACACGCTGTCTGTGACGCAGCAGCCTCGGAACCGCTGGGTTCTGTCCATCACCTGAGGACAAGGACGTTGGAAAGTTCAGTAACCTTTTAAATCAGCGAGTGTGTTGACACTGGACCGCTATCACGTTCTGACTGAAATACATTTCCAAAAGTATTACATAAATAAAGTAGTATTTATTGCCTTGTTTATTTTTCCGAAATTATTTACCTTGCAATTATTCATATCTATTTTATGTGGCATATAAATCCGTGTTTTTGAGTATTAATATTTACTTTGGAATATATCTAAAATGCTCGTCTATATTCAAGCAATAAGTGGAAGAAAGCAAAATAATAATTAATAAATGTCGCTTTAAAAAATCTCCTGTGTAACAGATGTCGCGAAAAATAGATATTAATATCACATATATATATATAAAAAAAAAGGATACCTTTTCTTTATTTTTTTTCTATAATAGATTCTTATATTAAGAATTATACAATAGCATACACAAAATATGAAAAAAAAAAAAAAAATCCGAGCTCAAACAAGTGGCAACTAAACTATATTGCAGATGTACCTAAAATCTTTCAGTTTTTAATGGTCGATTTTGCATCTAACTTAAAACATAACACTAAATGTGGCAAATTTCCGTGAGCGATAAAAAGCAGTAGTTAAAATGAAATATTCGAATTTTGTAAATCCACCGCAATAATTCATTTTCAATTCATAACTTGCGTTTTTTAAAATCAATTTCCTCTGCCTTCAGTTTTTTAAATGACATTTCACATTCACCACCGAGGGAAAAATATTCAGAAATAATGGACATATAGCACAACAATAATCAAAACAACGAGGCCGAAAAGGCTGCAAGTTGATTTATAAAAAAAGAAATGCTATCATTAACGTAATAAAAAAAAACATATAGCTGCACTTATTAAGGAGAAAAGCAACACAAATTAATATGTAAAATTGTTTATATTAAAGGCCACAGCAACCATGTACACATGAGTGAATAATATTGAATAAGGCGTTTCAACATGCGAGTATTACCAATGTGCGTTTTCGATTAAATCGTGTCTATAGCCTCTAATGAAATTGTAAAATGTTCTTGTTAAAATATTTTCACAGCCTTTAAGCGTGCGTTTCTGACCCCAGTGTCAGACTGTGGTCTTTTCTTTTTGCGTATTCTCCGATTTAATCGTCGGTAAATCCGCCCCCTGCTCTTCGCTGTGAAGGAATTCGATCGAAGGCGCGCGTCAGTCGTGATGAGGCACCGACGCATTCGTTCCGTTCAGGAAACACCGACTCCGTCCTAAATGGAGCTGCCTTGTCATTTTAGCGTCGAACAAAACCTCAACCGTGTGCTAAATTCGGCGGGGTGCGTGGCGGCGCGCGCTCACATCCGAATCGATCCTGCGGCGGAGCGTCTCGCAGCCCTGCTGGGAATTTCACCTGTCCTGATCCGGGTTCACCAGTCGTCCCAGTTAAGTTCGGAACTCGGCTCCTCGTGGGTTTTCCACACCTGGACGGGCGATCGGAACCGTGCGCAGCATACACCTTCCCAAATTATGGACGGGAGCAACGAGTGGCGGCCGAGTCCAACAAGCCTCGTCTCCTCCACAGTCTCAATGTCCCTCTGTGGAGCAAGGCTGGTCCCGCCCACCTGTGGCTGCGCGGGCCCTCGATTGGCCGCCAGGTTGCGGCTCCTGCGCCATGATTGGCTGCTGTAGGTGGGCGTCACTCGCAGCTCTGGGCGCTGCTGTTTTGTGTCATTAGCGCAGAGATCAGGGATCAAACTGATACAAAGATAAAAATCTGTCGTGTTTTAACACGATTTAAGCATCTGCAGGGATCAAGACAACCGGATACACCGGAAATAGACTCGTTATCTCCGACGACTCGATTAAGATTCGTCGATGATTATTTATTGAGCAAAAAATGAATTTATGGTGTGAGCTGAGACCGAGATTTGCTCTTAAAATTTCCATTTAAAGACAGTTTGTTTGACAGAATTTCCCTCCATTATTATTCATATTAACAATCAAAACTAGTGATCAGTTAAATATAAGATTTGAGACGTTATTATGCCTGCAATTCCGAAATATAAAACATTAAAAACAATGTAAATGAAGTGAAATACATAAAGAAAATAGATGCTATTGTAATACACAAAACGGAGGGCTATGAAGCGCAATTACGGAATATTTTCTAAATCATTTTTGCACTGTGGAACGGTGCATCATGTTGGTGTTTTCTAGCTTGACAGCAGTGGTGTTGTGTTTGCTCTGCTACTGCAGCCACCAGCCAACTGCTCACCACCATCTCGCGTGGTGGTGAGGGGGAGACAGTTTTAAGCCCAATGCTGAATTGAAAAAAAAAACCAAAACAAAACAAAACAAAACAAAAAACAAAACACTTATCCATAATAGTTATCAGTGATTTAAAAAAAAAAAAAAAAAAAAAAAAAAAATATATATATATATATATATATATAATGACATAAAAAAATGATGGTCTCATGACGAAGGGAATAATAATATAATTTGCTTAAAAAAAATACTATACTAATTATATAATATCTGGTAATTACTGTTTATATTTGTACACAGTATTCTGTGGGCAAAATATATAAATAAAACAAACAAAATATACAATAACGGAGCTTAAAATTAATGTGCAGCACTGAAATGTAACATGAATTATAATAACTACAATGAGAATTGTTCTGTTGTTTTCATACTTCATTCAAATACCCTTATTTTCAAGTGAACTACCATTTGTTCATCTAAGAATATAATAAATAATATAAGAAGTTCATGTAAGTCAATAAAATGTGCAATGAAAACATTAGACATTCTTGCAAAAAAAAAAAAAAATCATAAATGTATTTCCAAACGTGATGACTAAACAAGAAAGGAGCTTGCAGGCGCTCAGTGATATGTATCATCATGTACAGTAGATGTAGACACGACGAATGTGAACCACTGAGATCCTTCGAGACATTTCGTTTTCCCCAGGTAAAAGCAATTTTCTAAACACTCAATTAAAAGGGCAAAATAAAATGTGTATCTCAGAGCAAAACTGTGTCTGTTCTATGATTCCACCGAGCAGAGTTGATAAGTGCTGAGAGCTGCGAGTCGTCTCCAGTTTTGGTTTCCGTCAAACACGTTTATCTGAGGCTTAATTTCCGCGCTGTGACTCAGACGAGCGCGCTGCGGTGCATGTCGTTTTTTAATTAGACGGCGGCCACTCGCTGAAGTGGAGGGCGGCTGCTGGGGTGGGGGGTGCGGGGGGTGTCGGAGGAGGAGGGTGGTGCGAGTGACGGGGGCGAGGACGCAGCACGGTGAGCGCATTACGCACGAAATTAGTCCTCAAATTGGTGCCGCATCCCGCCGTAATTGGAGCGCCTCGTGCGCGCCGGCTGCTGCGTGACTCCTCGCGCGCACAGGCGCTGCGGCTCGGCCCCAAACAAGCAAGTGGCACGAGGGTTTCTCCTGGACCTGACTGATCAAGTCGCAGCATTACCGCCTGATGTCGCCTCATCTGTTTATTCTCGCGAGCTCTTTGAAGTCCAACCCCGCAGCTCTCGGAGCTGATCCGCCGCTCCCTGTGACAAATCCGCCCCGCGCTGCCTCTGATTTCCTTCCGATGTTGTTCCACACCGGTCCCCCTCAGGTCGAAGGTCGCCACGGTTTGTTCACCTTCGAGATTCTGGGAGTTGAAAAACAATGTTTCCACCTCCCTGCTCTGTTGGGGGATCACTGAAAATGTGATTTTAATGACTCATGAAACATGACCGACGATGGATAGGAACCATCATTAACAATAAGTCTGACTGAACCACGAAAAAACAGGGGGGAAAAACATTGAAAATATCTGATATTGATTTTCTCGACCTTGCTTTAATTATTTCGTTCTAAAATTTGTGCTTGTAATACTTTCCTACTTTCCTATGTCACGCAAAATTATAATTAGAAAATTATAACTGCATTTTATAACTTCATGTTTCCACGCAATTCGTCTTCTTCCTCATGAAAACAAGTGAGTTCTGAATGATTGTAAACAATGTTGATGAAAAAAAAAATTAAATGAAAATTGTTGAGAAAAGTATATATATATATATATATATATATATATATATATATATATATATATATATATATATATATATATATATATATATATATATATATATATATATATATATATATATATATATATATCAAATTGTTGTCATTAATAAATGTCTTTCCTTTTGTTTTATTTTATTAATAATAATAATAATAATAATAATACTAATAATAATAATAATAATAATAATAAAAATAACAATGTAACTGGTTTTGGTGTGTTGAGGATCATTGTTTATAAGAGGAAAAAATGAATTAAAACGTAGTCATGAGCTAAAATTTAAACCCAATAGTTGTATGTTTATTGCATCAATTGATTGGGAAAAAAAGCACAGAAAATATTTATGTATTTATTGATAGGGAGATCAGTACTTATATATTAACTTTCATCTTAAAAAAGCTTGGCTTAGCTCTCTATTTATTTTATTTTTTTATTTTTATTTTATTACATTTGTGTATATATGAAGTAAACATTGCTGTACATAAAAAAAAAAAAAATCTCAGTACGCTACAGTATTGAAGCACACATTCAGAGAAATAAAGGACTCCATATTACTTGACTACCATAATCACAGCCCGATTGAGTCATCGCACAGTTCATTGGGACTGAAACATGGCGTCTCAGCCAAGACATGTAAATGAGGGAGGAAATGACATCATCATCCCATCCTGTCAAGACACTTCTCACTTATAAAAGATGAAACTGGCGGAGATAATCCAGGCTAGAAAAGTTCTTCAACTGCAAAGTTGTGTGAGGAAGTATGTGTTGGGTAAATGACTGCAGCACATTGGGAAATTCACCTCAAGCTCAGGCAGCTGGTGGAAGATTTACTGAGCCTGGACACCCTGTTAATGCCCCACCACGGGCGATCGCAACAGGGGGGTCAGATCCCCCCTCCTCTTCGACACCACCCAGGTCTCTCCATTCCTCCGTTTTTATTGTCTTTTTCTGTAAATCTTGGTCTCAGTGGGAAACCAGACATGACAATCTGCAGCATGGAGATGGAAGAGGAGCAGGGGATGGAGGTTATTTATAGAAGGAGGCCATGCAAGTGGAGAGAAAACTGAACCCAAACACAACACTTCACCAGGGTCCAAACAATAACTAGCCAGTGTTCATGCTCTCACTGATGTCGGAGGCCAAAGAAGCCATGTCAGATGAAGCAGTTCATTTCAATGACTCAATTAAATCAAAGGTCATTTAAGATAAGAAACTTACTCTCTCAATGATGAATTTTAGTCTATGTTTACAGATTTATTAAATCATTTTAATATTATGTATTGAGTTTATTTGTTGTTGTTTTTTTTTAACTTTTTTCTTTTGATTTCTTAAGTAATCAACAAATAAAGGCAGAATACATAACAATATTATTGTCCACCTTTATTTAACTTTGTCCTCTTTACGTCAGCCTCCCAAAGGAGAATTAATTCAGTGCATTTTTGCTCTTAATTTCTTTCATTCTTTCTTTTTTACATTATTATTATTACAAAAACAATTCATTAAACAATGATGCATATTGCAGAATGAAAAAAAATTGAACACATGTAAAATATTTTTCTGGTATTGTATATATTTCACATTATATAAAAGTTTTGACATTATCTTTTTCATTAAATTTTTTTATTATCATTTGTGTTTTTATTATTTTTGAATTGTTTTGGTCTTTGATTCGATTTTGTTTATTTAAATTATTACAATGTAATTACTCATTTTACACTCATTAATTATATTATTATTATTATTATTGCTATGTTCTGTGACTTATGATTGTATTTTTATAACATACAAATAAATAAATGCATAAACATTGCCCTCCCAAAAATGTTTTGGTATTTTTAATGTATATTGTACAAGAACTGTCAGAATAAAAGCATGGGTTGGACACATGAAGATAAGTAGGATCAGAAAACAAATCAATAAATAAATGAATAAATACATAAAAATGACTGAAAAAATATTAGACAGAGTCCTAAAAAAAAAAAGTTCATGTAAAAAAAAAAAAGCATTTTCAGTTCCAAGCCTGATAATTTGGAGCTTTATTTAAAGTTCCAAGCATGGACGCAGTTTCCTCCATTTGTCAAAGGTTGTTTTTGACTCTTCAGACGCCGATGGCCTCACCCTGAACAATAACTCTATAACTTGTTTAAGTGACACTGAAGGCGACAAAGAAATCAGAGCTCTCCGATGTTGCTGATAAATTGGAAGGAAAAAGCACTTTCCCTCCCAAATTTGTGTGGAATGACCGAGGGAAGGAGGCGGCGATGAGACCTGGACGCCCTGTGGAGTCCCACTCTGAGCGCGAGATTGAAACGGTGGGAAATATGTAAACAGGCGTCGTGTCTGAGCGGGATTGGCCAGTTGTGTTCTGTCTGTTAGCCATTACTGCCTCTTTGTGTTGTGCTGCCTCCAAAATACGCTGAGGACTCCCCGCCTTCTCCGCCGCTGCTTTCCCAAACTGCCATTTTATTTTGGGGGAGAGAATTTTTAAATAGAGTCTGGCATCAGCGGCGGCGTGGCGTCTCTTCCTGCCAGCCCCTCCAACCGGCCCATCTGCTGCACGCCACCGTAATTAAGCCGGCTGCCATTTCCTCCGCTCGCTGCGTTTGAAGGTGCTTAGCGTCGACCTGCAAGTTCATCAAAATGCTAATTTGCTCCAAATTAAAGTTGTGATTAACATTACATTACACAGTTTCCTCTTCTCTCTTCGAGTGGCTGTCTGTGTGCGCTCGCCTTCTTCTCCACAAAATGGCCCCAAATTGTGTCTCCATGTGAAGAATTAGGAAACCGCCAGACCTGTTCAGGCAACACAGGGCGCGGATTAAACCGTGAATTGGCAGTTGTTGACGACAAAACTTTTGAGGAGCCTTGAAAAACATTATGACCATCTGTCCAATGACTTGTAGTTTCATCCAATAGGAACCAACTTTGGTCCAAGGAAGAGAATCTGTGAGCAGCTTGGGGTGATGTCTGGTCCTGAAGAGGTCGGTTTGCTCGTAGCCTGTGTTGAAGCCAGGGCATCTAGACTGGTCCATAGCATGTCCAGATCAGACCTTCCACTGTGACTCTAGTTTTCACGCAACACCAGTGCTACCTACGACCATTTCTGGGGGAATCAAAGTGGTATTGAGAAGGTTTCTGAGAAAAAAAGGTGGTCTTAATGTAATGATGATGATAAGTGCTGCAGTGTTGCCAAATAACTTGAGACATGCTGCATAAAATATGAAGCCTTGCAACTTGATCCATTCCAGCTATGTTCACACGTAGCTAGCTATATAAAACACAGTTTTTCCTCACTGAAAATGCGGCTCTTAGAAAGCTCAGTCCAAGATAAAGATTTTGAGACTTTTTGTGTCACAAATGTTGAAGGGTGGGCCAGAAATCGTGAGTGCGGACTATGTTCACGTCTACTGAGACTACTGATAGAACTATCCTCTCCGCGAAACACATTTCCACGCTAATGGCGACTGAAGCACTGAGAAACACACAGAAACAAGCTACTTACTTAGCAATGGACGATTTTATTTTTAAAAATGGAGGAGGGGCAAGATTTATTTTTCAAAACACCCAGCTATTTACTCATCAATCTCAAAGGAAAGTAGCGCCCTCTGAAGGCTTGGCAAGATGAGGACAGGGCTTGTAAAGGAGCACCACGGTTTCAATGAGAGCCGCCATGCCGCCAGTAAAATGATCTGTTTTTTAAAGATAAAATCTCACATGGTCAAACATATTAGAATGGAATGGAAACATCGAAGAAAGCAGGAAATACATCATGGTATTCGACATGATCATGGTGGTTTTTGGGGGAGTTTTTCACAGACAAATCCCAACAGAAACATCACAGTGACTGACGTGCTGCTCACTGAACTTCAGTTGTGCATTCTGGCAGGACATATGAAGAGACGGACTGCGAGGACGGCTGCAGATTGGAGGCAAATTTGATTTGAAAAACCGAGTCTTCCTCTCTGCTTCCTTGTTTCTCTTTCACTTCAGTCTATCAGTCTTTTGAGTTCACATAGAAATACTATGGCTGCTGGTTGAAAGCCGGCCTTGGAGGAGCCCTTCCTCCAAGTACACCCACTGTCCATTCAGAGGTCCATCACTTTTGTCCGCATGTGTCCATCACCATTCGGATTTCCTCTCCGGGTGAGGAATGAGTTCCTGCCTCAAGTGCAGATGTTTAAGTTTCTTGGGGTCTTGTTCTCGAGTGAGTGGGTAAGGAGTTGGAGATAGTATTGCAGTCACTCTACTGCACTGTTGCGTGTAAGAGAGAGCTGAGCCAAGAGCCAAAGCTCTGCGTTTATTGGTCAATTCATCCCGGCCTTCAGCTATACTGTAGTCATGAGCTGTGGGTCATGACTGAAAGAACAAGATGCCAGATACAAGCGGATGAAATGAGTTTCCTCTGACAGATGGCAGGTGTCTCCCTTAGAGATAGGGTGAGAAGTCACTCGGGAGAGACTCGCATTCAGTTGAGGTGGTTCGGGCACTTCATGAGGATGCCCCCTGGAGGCCTCCCTTTGGAGGTGCTTCAGGAACAGCCAGGATCCGGCATCCGGACTGGTCCATAGCATGTCTAGGAAGATCAGACCTTCAACTGTGACTCTAATTTTCATGCAACACCAGTGCTACCTACAGCCATTTCTGGGGGGAACTGAAATGGTATTGAGAAGGTTTCTGAGCAAAAAAAGGTGGTCTTAATGTGATGATAGTAAGTCATCTAAGTCTCCTTTTAAAAGTACTGTAGTGTTGCCAAATAACTTGAGACTTGCTGCATAAAATATGAAGCCTTGCAACTTGATCCATTCATGCTACGTTTACATGTAGCTGTGTTTGGGCCTGTCATTCACACAAAAACTCAGTTTTTCCTCACTGAAAACATGGCTCTTAGAAAGCTCAGTCCAAGGTAAAGATTTTGAGACTATTTGTGTCTCAAATGTTGAAGTATGGGCCATAAATCGCGAGTGCTATCATTTTTGCAGCCTATGTTTACATACATTTTTCGGCTACCGAAGCACGTTTCCACCAGGACCAGGTGCAGGGATCATATTTCTTCACCGGCCTGGGAAAGTCTCGGGATCCCCCAGTCGGAACTGGGTGTTTGCCGCGACCTTTTGAAGTTGCTTCCCCTGCAAAGCGGATGAGGATGGATGGAGAGATGGTGTCCATCAGTGATGGACTCGCCCAGGGTGTCCCCCACCTCTTGACCCTGGTAGCTGGGATGGACACACTAGACTTATTAATGGAAGTGGAAGAAAATGAAACATCTTGTTTCCTCCTCTATGGACCTGAGGACACCGTGCTCTCCTCTGACACCAGGAGGTTCCCGTGGTTTATTTGTTGTTAAAATATAACTATTTCATGTGAGATAATAACAATTCACCTGTGGATCTGCAAACAAAATTGAAGACGGAGATAAGCGGACAAAGGCTTTGTTTGTTTTCACAACAACAAAAGAGTGAGTAAAGGCTACGAGAAAGATTATTTAGATGGCCACACACATGCTTACACACACACACGTGAACCTGTGGTGGTAATGAAAGCCCCCGGCCTTCATCACCGCGTCTTAAGCAGCGGTTATTGAGGCATTAAATATGTCCACACAGAGCTCGAGGAAGGCTGGCGGATCACTCTCCTCCTGAAGGAAGGTGGGGGGAGGGGGGTGGTTCTGTTTGCCTACAGGGTGGTGGTGGGGGCGGGGGGCAGGTGGAACGTGCACCGAATGAAGCCTCTGTGTTGTAACTAGGTACCCACCTCGATGGCGTTAGTGCCATTATGGGATGTCACTGTGGAAGAACGGCGGCTCTTCAGCGGGATTACTGAGATTCCTGCTGAAATTGAGAGGAACCGGAAAGACAGACGGACAGACCGCCGTCGCCGCTGTGACTTATTATTGTAACTGCACATTAGCGGCGGCGGAAGACGGACATGTACACAGGACAGAGACCAATGGAGGCAGAGACAGGCAGGGTGCAGGGGAAGACAGGAAGACAAACGTGGACGGGGAGAAGTCAGTTGTCATTTAGACGGATGAATAGAGACACTGAGAGACCAGGGAGTGACAAATGTGGTCAGGCAAACAGACCCAGCTACAGTTCTGAGGGGACACATTACAGAAACAGGAAGCTCAATGAAAAAAAACAAAACAAAACATATGTTCAGTTGGACAGTAAGCAAAGTACCATAATTGATGGTGGGTAAACAACGTGAAGTTAGGAAAAGACAGTTCAATACAGGCATTGATGGACAGACCTGTAGACAAAGGTGAGCATCTGGAGCTGGACAGAAGGATGGATGAAGGGGAAGAAAAACACACAGACGGACAAAGGAGGACAAACATACCAGAGAGATACAAACACAAGCGGAAACAGACTGAGACGTTCGCAGAAGGGAGCACAGCCTTATGGAGACAGATACACTGATGGTGATGCGAGCAGATGGAAAGACGCACAACAGAGAGGCGGAAACAGACGTCCATATACAGTAATGCAGACAGACGGCGGGGGACACTTGAGGGTGACACAGACATACTGTGGGAGAGCTGCAAGGTAAACACAGAGGAAGGGGATGCAGAGACATGCGGACAGATGCGGACAGTGAAATTGAGTGAGAGAAAATGTGACTAAAAGATAGACGGAAGATATAAGGAGACGCACACACACAGAAATAGACACAGTGACTCGCACTTGCTCGCCAGGCAAGTCTCACTGGTGACACAACATTTAAATCCGACGTCACACATCCTCCCGCCGTGGCGACGAATGCAAACCAGCGCCGCCACGCCGCCTCACCTCTCCTTTGCATTCTGCATCCAAGTGTTCAGTCCTAGTGTTGTGAAGCAAATGTGCTACATCTTACAATAGAACATTTGAATCTTAGTGAAATGAAGCAGAGCTAAACGGAGAGGGACTTCAGTCTGGTTCACGCAGCATTATCAACATTACCTTGTTCTTACAGGCTTGTGGAAGGGTAGGTCAGAAACCTTCACGAGCAGCAGTGAGGTAAAAATATTTTTCAGCTTCTGTCGGTCGTGTTTGCAGACTTTCGGGGGCAAAGCACTGATACAACAATCCGCCCTGAGATTGCTCACTCTGCATCATAAAACAAACACACAGGCTGCGACCCCGGTGAGGGTGAACATTAACACCCCAGTCACCAGTTCAGAGGTCAGCCAAGGGTCAGCTGCCTGTGGTGTCGGGCGGCCGGACTTATCTATGGCGGGCACACAGGAGCAGGCTTGATCGGCAGGTCAGCAAGTGTTTGAGCATGAATTGAAAATCTGATTGGTAACGTAATCTTTACAGTTTCTTCACCCCACTGGCCCAGCCTCCGACCTTTCAGTGAATATGCAGCGGCTGGAAAATGCGCTAAATGCCCCCTGCAACCCACAATGAGGTGATAATTCTTCGACACATTTCTCACACCAGATTTCACGTTCTCACTCGCAGCGACCCAAAAACCTTTCTTAAAGTCATGGTTAATGAGATTGTTATTTTGAGACTCAGCACTATTTGCGGATGAAAAAAAAGCTGCTACTAGGTGTGAAAACAGAGCTGAGCGCTAATGTTCACGATGTAGCAACAAAAGATGTTGAAAAGTATTGTGTTATAATGGCCTGTAGTTTTTGTAAACATGAGTATTTTGAATAATGCACCAAGTGAGATGTTTCTCCTACTGTTTACAGAGCTAGTTCTCTGAGAATCTTCTCCATATTTGGGCAAAATTGGAACTGACTATACTGAACCAAGTCAAAATTGAATTGAATTGTAAACTGTATAAAATTGAAAAAACTGAATAAGCCACACATTTTTATGGAAACACACAGATACACTTTGTTGAAATCTTTATTATTATTTTTTTTTATTTAATTCTAAAAAAATCTTGGGATTTCATTAACCTCATCTGCATTTTTAAAGTCACTTGCAAGGATCTAATTTTCAAGATGTTTAAAGAGGAAATAATAAAAACGAATTTAGTAATTAATAATTCTAGATTGGAATTAAATCCATTTAATTAAAATGACAAAATTTAAGAAAAAATGCATGCAAATTGGTAAAGATAGTACCAAATAGTAAATAAACAATTCTGAAAATAAACAAATTACAATATTTTTTAAACTATCGCACAAGCCTGTGTGAAACGGTCAACAATCTTCATCTCAAACATTTAGTTCTCATTCACTTTGGAAGGCAACAGCATTTACGCATTTTTGTTCACAAAGTGGTTTTAGTTGTGTTGAGTCCAATAGGAAAAAAAAAGAAAAAACAAATCCAGGAAATGAGGAACTGGCTCACAAGGCTCACCTGTGGCACAAGTCTCTCTCACAAAGGAGCACATGTTCAACGCTGTCTCCAAAGACCGTCAGCTTGTGCTCGGCCTGGAGACACGGATGGTGTGAAAAATTGACTTTGAATTTGATGTCTGAACAAGATTGAGTTGCTTGTTTATTTATTTATTTATCGTATTCTGGAAGGTCTTCAACCTCTTTGTGCTTAACTAATAATAAAAGTCAAGACAAGTCCAGTTGTCCAGCGTGACCTTTGACCCTTAGCTTGAGATATTTTCAAGTTAGGGCTAGAACTGGAGTTCGCGAAAATAACATGACAAGTTGCAATATAAAAAGGTGCAAATGAGGCAAGTACATGGTTCTACTTTTCTCCTCATTGATGTGACACGTGTTTATGTCATAACATGCGAGATATTTACGTTGTTAGAAACATATTCCAGGCACTTGAAGGAAAAGGATTCATGAGTGCAGCCGATAGTTACGGTGATTCAAGTGCAGCCCCTTAAAGACATGAGAAGGCTTCTGTATATTGAATTTACTTTTTAAAATCCTTTACATCTAGGATCCCTTAATCCTGGGATCCCTCAAAACATACTGAAAGAAACATATTGTCACTGAATAATTATGTTTTTGGTTTTATATAATCTATATATGTATAGATATATATCAAAAACTAGTCAGACGTTTTTAGCACCAACTTTTCACATGGTTATCAAACCCGCTCCACAAGAGTTGTGCTATTTCCCTTAAAGATTTTTGGAATGTCTGCCGTCACTCAAATGAATGTCTTGCTGCGTGTGGTCTTTGGTATAAACCAGAAGAGGCAGAGCAGAAAAGTGTGCGTCTCCCCCGACAGCGCTGCCCTGGTGTATTATCGAGCTCAGCTCTCACCCCGACTGTGGGGAATCACAGATGTCAGACTTGCCTAACCAGCTACAGCGGAGATCAGGCACGACCATCAGCCCTGCCACTAGTGGTCAGGCCCGAGGGTGAACGCCATATTCTATATTAAAATGGGGGGCTCCAAGAGGGTGCGGGCGACATGTCGGGGTTGTGGTGAGTAGCGTGCTGCGCTTGATCCTGGCTGGCCTCGGCTTATTGTTATTACATTAAAGTCGATTTTCTTTCCTTTGTCTGATTTGATTTATTGTTGTTGTTAGCTTGCAAGCTGGGGATATATGGAATTGTTTTGAGCTATCGCGATTATATTTCACTTTATGTGAGCCATTTGTCGGAAGCGACTGATTTGCATGTGAAGTCGACAGAGAGGTGCGATTACCTGCGACAAAACCGTCACACTACAGAGCAGGAGCAGGGGATGCAGCATGTTTCATACCTTCAGTGTGTTTCTGGCGTCACGTTTGCCGCATCCAGCACACAGCTGGGAAACTTGGGTGGCAAGTCGAGGTGCGTAAAACAATCAGAGCACTGATAGTCACGATGACGTATGCGGAGAAGGAAATTTCTTCCACAAGACTAAGTGAAAAAGAAGGAATGCTAGCTGTAGCGGAGACCGCCAAACCTTTTTTACTTTCAATATACTTCCATAGTCAATAAAAGGCCACAATGTATCCCCTCTGATCCGCCATGTTGTCTTGTCACTATCTTTAGCTCCGCCCTCTTGATCTCCTTTTTTTTTTTTAATAAATTTGAGAGGCGACCACTTGAGTGTGCAGTACGCACAATTTCACATGAACAGTTTGACTCTGTTTTCAAGTATAAATCCTACTGCCTTTAGGAAGCCTGAAGAAATAAAAATAACTGACTTTGATCAGTTAGCATTGCGGCTAATGCGACAAACAGACCCCAGAATAAAACACCAACCTGCAAACAATCGTGAGCCGAATCGTGCGGTAACCTAATGCAAATGCCATATTGGAGACTGGCACATTTCCAGCCCCTCACGCAGGAGGAATCTGGGCGAGTCAGGATGCCTGTGCCACCGGCACTGTAGTGGTTCTACTTTGAGTCTCTCCCGGGTGACCGAGCCGCTCATTCTTTCTCTAGACACTCTCCGGAAGCTTATCTTTTGGCTCAGCTCATCCTCCTATGGTTTCTTCAGCACTACCCAAAGATGCTTCCACCTCCTCCATCCACTCGGGGAATCAGCTCATACTTAAATCTTTATAGTCACAAACTTCTTGCTCTTATTTTTGCTAAACAAATCAAGTTCTAGAAAGACTGATTCACGAGGCAAAAGCCACAACACTGCTGGGATACTTTTCTCCCCACTACATGGTTCAAATCTACATCAGTATAAATCTTTTCGGCAAAACTGTCTGTGGCTATAACAAACTAGATTGATTTATTTGGCCTTATTGTGCAAATAAAACCTCCCCCTGCTTCAATTAGCCGCCGTAGATCACATCCCAGCCTTTACAGAGAGCAGATAAGCCGCCATAAGGTTTTGGGACATCTCATTCGCATTGGGAACGCTCAGCGAGGCGCTTTACTAGATGGATTTATATGTGGCCTGCGCTGCTTCCCAGTGATTGAATGTCTGTGTGCATGTGTTGAGCGGACTTTGTGCGGATCCGCCAGGGGACTCATAAGGCCGCTTTGAATTAGGCATGAGATTCCCTGAAGATGTGTGTGTTTCCTGGTGTGTGTGCGTGTGTGACTCGGGAGTACTTTATGGTGAAAGAGCGTGTAAACAGTGACCGGAGACAGATGTGTGCTCAACTTCCAACGGCTGCGAATAAAAAATTATTGGGATCAGGGCAGACATTTCTCAAGATAACACACTTGCATCACAAGTGAAAACAAGTCGGGCGATAAAAGCCAGGCGTGTTTGCGAATACCGACGCCGATTGTGTCATCGAGTGAAATCACACCTGTGAAGAGTCCACATGATCCCGTTTCATTGTGCTGCTTTATCTGAGATTAAACACGACGTAAAACATGAGCCGCAGAGTTGTGAGAGGCATAAAAGCCCCTCCTTTTAATGTAATATTGATTTACACGCCGCATGTTAAAAAAGCAGCACCTGGTCAGGGGTCATTACTTTCGGCTGGGGGTGGCGCGGGCATGAGGCACTGAAGGCTTTTTGAGTTACATGAACAGGTTTCAGGTGTCCAGATGTCTAGACGGTAGCACGCAGAGTCGTGAGACGGGATTGGAGTCAGATACGACACTGAAGAAGCGTTTTGAAGACAGGAAATCGTCCATAACACCGAGACATCCCTCTGTGGTCGCCACAGGTGTTTGGGGTGGACTTGACGTCGTCGCATTGTACAACACAGACATGTTTGGGAGTCTTGCTGAAATCACTGTCGGCATGAATGTTTAACCAGAAGGGTTGATTTGAGTCTTAAGTTTCTCTATGCCCCAAATCGGTGTCTCACTTTTCCCTCTGGTTTATAGTTCTGTTGATCCAAACATGTTTGCTAGTTTGTCTCGAACATTGACATTTTCTCTCGTATTCGTGAGGAATTTTCCGGACTATCAGCCGCTACTTTTTTCTTGCGGTCTGAACCCTGCAGTTTATACAATGACACGGCTAATATATGGATTTTTACAGGCTAAAGAGCGTCATGCTGCCAAAATATTGAGCCTCGTCACATCAAAACCATGAAATCACAAGTGTTTTATAGACTTTAAAGCGACAAAACAGATCTCCTGGAGAACCGGAGACAAGAGGCAGCAGCTGAGACCGGCTGTGGTGTTGGAACTTCAGACACGTGAGCAAGTTCAGAATGTTGCCCAGTTTGTTCCATGAGTCAGTCTGGATGCTGGACCCTGTTTTCAAAACTAGAAGTGATCATTTCTACGGAGCAGACAGCACATGTATGAACAAGAACAATTTTCCTTCTTAAATTTAGTGGGCATGGCTAATATTCCGAAGGCCTCTATAGTCCAGAAATTATGGTAAATTGTTCTCTAAGTGACATTCTAATATTGTAAGAAACATTTGTAGAAAGTGTGCTAGCAGAACATTGTTATATACATTATATTATAATGTAGAGCATGAGATGCAGATGCAGTGTGAAAAGGAACTGTCATGAAAGTCAGAACAGTACTAGTACAGTGAGGTTTACCCGCAGTAGTATACTGGAGAAAATTGTTTTAGTATTAGATTTAGTTGAAGAATAAGAGTGTTTGTGGTATAAATATGATAAAATAAAGCACAGGAAAATACATGCATTTTTGTCGTAGTTGTTTCATCAAGTCGTCCGATAATCGGTGGGATGTTAATAATAGCAGTTGTAGGAGCAGTGGTAAAAGGATCTTTGTCTTGTCTTTCTCTAGGTGCTGGTCAGGTGAGGAAAGGAAGATAGTACAGTCGGTTATTTAAGCTCCATCAGCCTGCACAAGTAGCTCAACAACAGTCCTCATCAGACTCTGATCCACACAACATGTCTACGGTGGCCTGTTGAGGACACAAAGAATCTTGTTTAATCACTATTTATTATAAACTATTAGAACTGGTCTTGCACACTGTAACTTGGTCGCCACAGCTCTCATCGTCCAACTGCGATGCAACACATCCAAACTTGAGATACTTGTACAGTAGTTGGTGCGATAGCTGTTGCGATAGTAAGCATTGAAATGTAATACCAGTATACTATAATAATAGTCGAACACTTCCCTGGTTGAAGCAGCAAATCTATACTGCATCTTGCTATGACTACTCCTGCTATGTAGTATCAGTAGTATTTAGGGCAGAAGTGGGATCAGGAATATGATGTGTGGTGGTAGTAGTTCAGTGTTTCTGAAGGCAGGTAGCAAATAAAAGTGTGACATTATGTTCCGGTCTAAGCTCCACAGTTGAGTTGTGGTGGCTCTGTTTACTTTCAGAGTCTCTGGTCCTCATTGCCAATAATTGGTTTGTTCAGAGGAGACACAGCTTTATTTATAGCTGCTAACTGACTGCTAACAATAGCAACAGCTTTTTCCATCTCCCATGCAAATGCGTGCGGCGCAGGTCCCCGTCCCACACTTTGTTTTCCTTTGGTAACATAGCATTTACATTTCATGAGCTGGCTAACCTTTTCTCGTCCCTTCGCAGCGACTTGTCACACGGCTGATTTAGTGCACCGCTCATTTCCATGCAGGCCAGTGGCTGAACTGCTCTCTCGGCTGCAGATGAATATTTACATGGCAGTTAACAGGTGGCCGATAGTTTAATGGCGGTAATTGCTCCATGGCACGTGGAGTCGATCAGAGGGGGGGTGTGTTGCTTGTGGTTATCCCTCTTCTGGAATGATGCGCCTCAGGGGCGAGTACATGTGCGGCGGTGCGTGTGCGCGTCTGTGTTTTACATTCAGGTTACAGTCCGGCCTTTCAAACACATAACAGATTAGCATAGTGCATGAACATGTGTTCTCAAGTGTTTTCTGCTGCACTTCATCTGTTTCCGAGACCGAGAGTCCATTTAGCTGCACTTGGAGCCCATCCAAGTTGCTTTTTCATTTTGGACTTGCATTTTCTTTGCTTTGTTTGAAGCTGTTTTTGTGAAATAGCCATTTTCTTTGTTGTAAAAAGTCGTGGTAGCAGCAGCCCAAGCAAAGATACCCAGACTACTTCTTTTGCTCTTGGGTCACTTGTGGATCGACAACTGTGTGAGAAAAAAACTTTTACAGTTCTTCTTTTTCTGATGGGAAACGTTACACAATTATATTAAAATACCGTTTTTATTAATCTATTAATCTTAATCTCTTATTAATCTCCTCACACTAAAAATGAGTTAAGTCATACCGCTCACACCAGAGTGGCCAATAATGTTTACAATGTTATGCTGGCAGCATGTTGTTGAGCCTCTTCAGAACCTCTGAGGTTCTGGACAGTATCTGTTATGTTGAGTTGTTGGAGTAAACAGATGTTTGTATGATGAAAATGTCATGCCACTCTGGTGTTGAGAACAGCTCCCTTTAAGTTGCAACAGATAAAAAAATGTGTGATTAATAAGACATTAATTGCGAATTAACTTAGCTTTATTAGCTTAGCTTATTTTTACATGAACATCAAAAAGACTGTGAACTATGGATTATAACCCTTCTGAAAATACACCAAGTAGAAACTAGAGATGGAGGAACGTATCGATACACTCAAATGTCGCGGAACAATAATGTACCGATTTTTTAAAGTGAAATATACTGATATTTGTTAAATAAATCTTTAGACGTGTCAGCAATCTTGAGTTTTCTGACGCTTCCAACCACTGGCCTACAGCGAGTGATGTAAGATTCAGTACTGTGTAATAGATAACAAGATGCCATGCTGTTTGTAGTCCATGTGCCACCTGAGAGTCAACACATTAAACCTACAAACCCACTGCACTGATGTAGCATACAGCTAACACAGAATGAATGCATGCTTCTTAGACAACTTTGGAATTAGTTGTTTCTTGTCATTTATTGTTTACAAGAATGGTTTACTTAGAGGATTGCAATGTATTATAGTGTCACTCTCGTGTCTGGATATGTAACGTTTCACCCTCGATTCCTGTCCATAACAGGCCGAGTAGAAACTGTATATTTAATTATTTTTAGATATTTTAATCCTTTACAAACCCTCCTCGTGACCTTATCAACCCATGTTTCACCCTCTTCACAATGGTGCCTTGCTTAGCTTCAGTACCAGAACTTGTAGAACACCCAGAACCTGATATTGGAGGCCCAGAAATAGACGCACATTTTTGCACGAAAATCCATAACAAATGCTGACTAAGGCTGTGGGCGACACACTGGTGTCTCAGTGGTGCGACTTTGCTGAGCCAATCTGCTCAGATTTTCAACATGTCAGGTGCAATAGAATGAAGTAGTAAAAAAATTCTGATCCACCAAGTCCATGGACAGTGAACCACGATATTGTTGGGATTCCAAGTCATGTATTATCATTTTGGGTGTCTGACAAAACAGGTTGCTATAAAGGAGTCCCTTGTACCTTGCACGTCCATGGCGTTCCTAGAACTGGTGGTCATAATGTTGCCGCGGGACACGCCTCTATAATAATAATAATAATGCGCTCAACATTAGAGCTGAATAGCGCCTAAAAAAATGTTTGTCAAAAGCTAACGCGTCTTGTTTACTCTGTTACTCTGCTGCGATGAGTGAGGTAGAGTGTAGTTTCCTGAGTTAAGACGCTACTTTAGTTTGCTCCTCTGTGACTTGTGAGCTGATCCTGTACGTTCAGTATTCCGGACTCTACTTAGCATGCTGGCTTTTCTTCACATGGATAGAGATCAGAGTTTTATCGTCTATCTGACAGCCGTGCAAATGTTAACACACTGGAATGTTCCAGAAAGTAGACCAGATGGACGCAACCAGTTCCTTGTAGCCTCCCCCCTCCAACTCCCCACCCGCCCACTCGCTCTCAAGGAATATGACATCAAGGCATATGGTGGAAGTGATGGATCTGTTGTCAGAGCGAGAGCGGAGTGGAGGGAAGAGGAGTGTGGAGATGCTAACTGTCTGCTGATGAGCAATTCAGCTTCAGTTTATTAATGCAGCTCCCTCTTTTATTCAGTGATTTGTTTTCACGTGAAACAAAGTGCTCCGGCAATATTACTAGCTTTCTTGAATAACCAATACTTTATTCGTTTTAAGACATGGGAATGGCAGTGACACTTTTTTCCCACAAACACACTGCCATCTTCAGCATGTTGGATGCTAGTTTATTGTCTATCTTTACTTTTATCAACATCCTCCCGCATTGATGATGTTTTGGTGCCACATGCTGACAGCAGTGATAGTAGCTGGTTGGCCGACTGTGTAACAACATGGCTGTAGAGTCCTGGGTTTGAATCCTGGTGGTTGCAATACGCTGTGGATCCAACCTCCCTTCCTCAGCGTCTGCTTCATAGCCCTCACCCAGATGTTAGCGGGAGATTATCATTCTTATTTATAATAATCTGAGGTGTTTGGCGTCACAAGTGGCGATATTTAGCTTGAAGAAGCGTCTGTGTTTGATGAGAGATCACGAGACCATCTTTACGAGCGTCTTTAAAATGTGTTTCTGAGAGCAGACGCCGTCGACAACATGTATATACACACAGCTCCAGCATGTGACCACATCGATATCAGATTTGCATGCAGTCACAGTGTTTCTAGGCCCAGCAGAATGTCACAACCTGCTCTCTCCAGAAGAAGCATTACCTTTCAAGTGACGCATCTGAATCAGACTGTGATTTTTGATACTGGATATTGAAGCGGGGAGTATTATATAAGTGAAAGAAAATGCAGATAATATATTTGATTCAACATTGAAAATAAATGTAGTAATAAAACAGTTGTTATATTATTATAAAACAGCTAGCAGCGTGAAGTTTATTTCTGACCGTTTATGAGACTTGATGACATAAAAATACACAGGTTATGATGTCTCAGAAAAACACAGCGATTGCAGCATGTAAATGCTGGCAACATGTCATGTCATATAATCGAGGAACATTTAATTCCGGTTTCGCACACGCTCCGCTAATGTGATCCCGTCTTGCCCAAGATGACTAATCACCGTTTAGTTAGAACGTTACACTGCTGAAGGCTCCATAGAAAGCGAGAGATAGATGATGTCGGGGAGAAAATGGGATGCAGTTGCAGATGGAGAACAGAAGCCCGGAGCTTGTCTTCTCCTGCTGTGTGTCTGGCAGATTGCTATGGAGCCTGTCATTGCCAGCGGCAGGGAGTCCAGCCACTACATGGCGGTCAGCGGGGGGGCTGAATAAATCACTGGAACACACACACGGTCCGGCTTACAATCGGCCTGACAAAGACGAGACTCCCCTTTGGTCACGCGTTGACTTTGTTCAGCTACAGAGACGCCATTATTCGGTTTTACAGCGAGGTTAAGTGGTGAAGACGGAGGATTCTAATGAGAAACAAACAAGTGTTTTAGCGCAGGACGGTGAGGACTACTGTAACTGTCCCGCAGGTTTAGCATCACCGTAACCACTATTCACAAACTGTGATGCAGCGGTTAATTCAAGTCAACAGGGTCATTTTGATTTACTATGCTTGGACCTTCTTAAGGCCCATTTGGGCTCGACGACACATATGGATACAGATATGGACAGAGCCTACTGTTGTTCCCTCAAAACTCACGGATACGGGCCAAATGGTGCAGTACCAGCTGAAACCATGGAGGGCAGTGTTGCAGCGACTACCCGATACTCTAAGAAGATGTAGCAATAGCGGAAATTCTCCGTCCTCCAGTCGCGATACGTTTACTAATCTCACCAACCACCCTCTACAACGCGGCCTCCATTTCGTCTTTTGTGTAAGAGGTACATTATCAATACTTCTCCCACAGTCGCCATGTTGGTTTTGGAGTATATCATAAACTTTTGACCCTGGGCTGCTCCCCCAGGTGGATATATTGGTGAACTTATATTGGTGAACAATTTAAACGAAAAAGAACGCATGGACGCATGTGATCAGAAAAGGACGGGTACATTCGCAACCATCATGATTTAAAAAAAATCTATTGCCCCAAGTCACTCTGAAAAGACTTGTTTACTTCCATAAAAAGCTTATGCCATATTTTTCCCCAAAAAATATGATCAGAAGAGTCTGAAAACCTCAGTGGTATCAGCTAATGCTGCTTCTGTTGCAGCACTGCTGTGGCACGCTGAAGCAACACAAGCGTATATTTGCGCGACACAAACATGCGTGATCTGCCTCTCGGGGGGCGGACGCAGCCAAGAATCTGTGTGGTGGATGGAAGTCATGGTAAACAGCATGAGTTTGTGGCACAAGTCTATTAAAACCTTTATTTATACGCAGATTTATCTGAGAATATAGTCAAACACACGTAGGCGTTTGAAAATATGTTGGCAATATACAGCCCAGGAGAGCCGCGTTTCATCTGCATGTCAATAAACAGCTTCCTCTCTTGGTGAGTAAATGCAACTTAAAAAGATGAATAGCTGCAAAAACATGATTATTATCTTAATATTTAATGTGGAAAATAGCTAACATCATCAATGTTTTATACTGTGGGAGGAGAAAGTATATAGAAAGGTAGGAAACAATGCATGGATTATAAGTAGCTTGAAATGTTCACATATGTTGGATGGACAGTTGGTCGTGAGGTTGTCGGTGGTCAGCACTGCAAGTGTCAGACTTTTGGCAGGTGACTGTGGTCGGGCTCCGAGAGCAGTGTCAGATTTAATTTTCTGCTCTTGAAGTCGGAGCCACACAAGTAGCCTAAAACGCTGTCTGTTTTTGGGGACATGGATTTTTCTCAGTCGTCCTCCATCCTCCTCTGTTCTCTTTGTGCTAATTGAGTTCCATTGCAGAGTATATTTTGGGGAGTAGTGACCCCAAACTCCAAGCTGAGCAATCTATCTTTGTTTTCAAGTACAAGTAACATCCGACTTACGACCTGCTCGATTTACGTCCACCCGTACTTACAACCATGACCAGCAGATGCTCTTTTTGTTTTTATTCAATGTCTGGCACCGCAGCACGTAGCAGCGCGGCATCGCGTATGACAGTTACGGCAGCACAGTATCCCAGCATCTCACTCTCACACAGCCATCTACCACTACAGTAGTTCCTATAGCCCTCACGTCTGCTACTTTGAATGGCATTTGACTTACGTCCAATCTGACTTACGACCGGTTGGTCGGAACCGATCCCGTTCGTAAGTCGGATGTTACTTATACGACTAGACGTGTTGCATATAACCATCAGTGGCGGCTTCATGTGGAATTCTAATTCCCTATTGGGGTCACCCATTAGAAGCCAGTACTCTGCGTCAACATGCAACAACTTCTGTGTCAATATAATTTGCAAAAGTCACTCGAAAATAGTCACCATTTGGGAGTGAGAATGGGTTTAAAATGTGAGCTTTATTCCGAAGTCTTGGGAAAACTTTGCTGCAGGCGGAAAGGACCAATGGCATCTCTCTAGTCGCCCAAACACACCGAGACCACTTTGACTCTCCTCCATTGTTTCTGACAAGCTTGCGTAACAGTTTCCGTACATAAAACTCCAGAGTCATCGAACCACCGAACTGCAAGCTCATTTCCATGATTTCCATCACCTGAGGGCATCGTTCCAAACACCAAGCGAGGGACTCTCAGTCCTCTCGAGATGGAGGGGGGGATTTGTCCGCCTCTGGTACGAGTGGTCAATTAAAATGACCAGTCATGAACAGATCTCAGGTTGACGAGTTCCCAGAAGTCATTTCGGGTCTCTCACCGCAGCGCTGCCTGGCGGCTCAAAGCAGAGACACACAAAAGAAAAAAAAACGGCAGCAGCGCTCATCGTATTATCTCGTAGACGCCGGCCGTCTGCGATGGCGTCAGTTGCCGGTGCCGGAGATCTCCCACTCTCCTCCGCCGCTGCTCAACGGACCCGAGTGTCGACACTGAGCATGTTTTTACATAATAAGCTGGATGTGAGTTGCTGCATGCCAAACACTTCCTCGCAGATTTATGACTTGGCGAAGGCGAGCAGAGCTGGCAGTCTTAATACCTGTTGCCTCATGCATCCAGTGTCCAAATCCCTCCTTTCACAGCTCCACCTCCAGCCAAACAGCTTTGGCAAACACATTGACAATTTGTTTTGGCCCGTCGGTGGCAAATAGTTGATGGCGGTTGTGAGCTCTGAGGAATTTACATAATCTCTGGTGGGGATCTTGAAAGTTCTTGCATCATTCAGCGTGGATCAGACTTGTAAAAAAAAGTTCACAGAACCACAACATTTCACAGTGAAGAGGCAGTTGCTCTTCACTTTATAACTCAGTTATTGATAGAGCAACGTCTCTGTCTCCTCTGTCATCATTGTAGATCTGTCTGTCGTGATGTGAAAGACGATGAACTTGAGTTTATCCAACAAAACATTTATGAAAGCATAAATTGATCTTAAAATTTTACAAATTTGACATCAAATATGGAAGACAAATCTGACGTCTCCAGTCAAAGAAAATGCCAAAAGACTTGCGAGTTACCTGTGACTCGGTCGAGACCCTCACATCCAGATTCGGCACCTGCTGCAACATCATCCGCCACCTGCAACACACACAGCTGATGAAGTTGTGAGGACAGAAAATACTGGGTTAAAAGATAACAGATAACAATGCAGAAAATTAAAACTAAAATTTTAAAATGTAATTCACAAGCAGGTTAAAAAAAAGAAACCTCAAAGCCAATTGAAAACTCTTATGAATGTCTTATCAAAACTACCAAGGGGAGCTCAAAGTCAAAACCTCAGGGTCACAGCCAGCTTTTAGATCAGAAGCTATAGGCCAGTTAAGTGTCGTCTGTTTCACCCTGCCTGCACTCGCGTCTTCGCCTCCCGCCATCTCTGTTTTTACACACAGTACTACTAGAAGTCCAATGAAGCGTGGCTCAGTCAGATTGTCCTATTATATTTCCTTTATTGTTCTGTCTCCACAATATATTTGCTTCTTCATTTGGCTTCCAGATGGACCTCCGCCAGTTTGGAAAGGTGTTTGCTACAAACCCAGCTGTGTAAATTGTTAATTTTGAATCCGTAAACAAAAAATGGTCCGCTGAGGCAAATATGATAATTGTTTGTGGATTATGGAGATGGAGCTGGCAAGGCGGAGGAGGCGGCGGATAAACAGGAAGAAAAGCTGCGCTCAAACAAATGCACGAGGGAGCGCTAGCGCGCGACAGCGTCACCCACATCTGTGGGCCGGCGAGGATCTCTGCGGAAAAGGTCAGTCAGATTATTATGAGGCACGGAATCAACCTTAGTGTGCCTGCTTTAAAGGTGTCCGGCAAAAATACACAGTCGGATTTCTCCACGTTGACACCTAAAGTTTTGTTGTTGAAAACCTTTCTTGGTGAAAGTCTGTGATTCTGTCTGTGTCGAGCTTAGCGTTCTTCCTTCGTTTCTGAGCCCATGCGAGTATGTCCCACTGACTCGTGCTACAATGTGCCGTGTTTCAAATGCCAAAGCTCTGGCAACAACTGATCAGTTAGCCAGTCAAAGCCTAGAGTTTTGTAGCGGTTGCTCGCATTCACTGACTCCTAGCTGCTAGCACCTCTGAAAGATTCAACGGACGCAGAGATGTTGGCGTCCAAGTTTTTTGTTGCTTTTAATATCCTTCCACAGTACATGGAGGACTGCTGCTGTGTTCCAGTTCCAAACTGGGAAATTCTCAGATCCGCCCCCTCGATGATGTCATTCGACGTGGGATTTCCAATTCGGTAGGTGGGAGAATTCTCACCACCTCAAGTTTGCATTTCAAGATGGCTTCCCCAAATGTAAACCTAACAGTTTAGAAAAAGGGAAATACCCCCAAGGATACAGAGATATTCCCCAAATTTGTATTTCCTTTTCACCCTTCATTCATTCTTATCAAGTCGTTGCTTATATTCAGACAACGCTGATCTGAGAATATCGTTCGTGGACGTCGCTATCTTCTTTTCCAGCCTCAATAACTAGAATGCACTGAACTAGGCTGGAACGTCTTTCCCAGCGGGGACATCCAAGTTCCGAGGTAACTGTAACTGTTCTGCCCCTCCGATCCTTTGACCAGACCCTAGGCTTTGTTAACCCCGCAGGCTTTGTTAACACTATTTGACAGACAGGGTAAGTCGCATTTAGTCACAATGTAGTAGTGCGACAAGTGGCCAAGTCTGGTGTCAACGTACCTTGGGAAGTGAAGAGTTGTAAATCGTGTTCCAGTCCCCGAAAATCTTGCGCAATTTACGACTAGCTCTGATTTCAGCGTTAAATTGTTCTTTTCTGTTCTGCAAATTCGTAAACCAACCATGGCCAGGGGTTGCACCTTTGACCAATGGTGTTAGAAGTAGGATGGCCTCATTATTTGTTATGTTTATGAAGGATCTATGGAAATAAGTGACAGATTGTGACGAGTTTGTTGCTTATGACGCTAAACAAAAACCAAGTTCTTCGAACATCACTTTGGTTACAGCGTCACTGTGGATTAGGGGTTTAAGAAAATGTTGATATGCTCAACTATTGCAATACTTGATTGTGTGATATTGTTGCTGAAATATCCCTATATTTGATCGTGTGTTATTGTCATGATATTTTCGCTGAAATATCACAATACTTGATTGTGTGTTACTTGTCTATCTGATACATAGATTCTTGGATATTTGTGACCAGTGTTTAATACTAATGTCATTTTCTTTTTGTTCATAACAATAAACTTGTTTTCATATTCATATTCATGTTTTCATCTGATATTCCCCCATAAAATTATGACTCTTGCTATCAAGTATTACAATATAATGTTGAACTAACAGTATCACAATATATTGGAATATATGTATCGTATCCTAAGACACCTGCCAATAAACAGACATTCTGACGATTGATGAAAATTATTTTCTGGAGTTTCATCTCCGGTTTTAAGCATCTTCATCCGTCGCCTAACTTTCGACGCAGAACCACAAAGATAATTAGACTCCTTTCACTGAGGGGAACTTTCACACTGTGTGAGATGACTTTCACTTTCTTGTATTCCTGAATGATCCACTGTTTTCATGGCAACAAATGGCCTGAAGAGGGTTCTGTTCATTTTCACCCTGCAGCACCTCCAGAATGGTAATAATTTGCTCTGTGAGATAATCTAATCTAATCCCCAACCGCCTCAGCGACTGAGATCTAATCTCAGAGCCAACTTCAAAGTCAGATCTGAATGCCTTTTTTCGCCTGGCCCCCCAGCCCCCCTTAAGAATGTGTGAACACTCCACTCTGGGAAAATGGAAAAGAGACTTTAATGTGCGTAACGACAGAGTTGTACAACACTCTGGTCATTACACACCCGCTGCGGCCGGGGTCTTCAAGGATGGGTGGTCCGTCTGGAGCGTGTGTGTAGGAGTGTGTGAGTCCCCTTTGTGTCACGGGAGAGGGGTCTTTGTTCTCTTAACCAGGGAGGTGGGACCAACAGATTAAGCCTTTACAAGTGCGACCGACCACCATGAGGGCGCTGCGAGGGAGACCGGGGTTTATATGTTTGACTGAAAGATTCATGTGAAGAAGGAGATTTTGGCAAGTTCTATGTCGCTTACTTTATCTGGCTGGTCCCTTTTCTCAGGCTCCCCCTAACCTTGTTGTGTGTGCACCATATGCATCAGGTTTACTTGCATCACATCTTGTTGTCACTCGCTACTTATTTTCTTTCGTCTGCAGGACGCTTCCTGGTATTTCTTGTCAGTTTGGTTTGTCTGTGGTGCTGCGCCATTACCCTTGCAAATATGCTAACACCAAACCATAAAAAAAATGTCTTGCTCAACAATAAAAACCTCTGAATTATCTAAAAAAAAATTCAAGGAGCTTTAAATATTGATCTGTAATCCAAGACAGCAACTTTTGGTCCACATTTGGGTGTCACACTGGCTTGAGAGGAATCATTTACACTCCCAAAAATCCATGATACTTTGCCAAACAAATGGTCTTTTGTTCATTACTGTCAAGTCCTTTGTCATAGATGCGTCCTAATAGTGTAACATGCAACAGGTGTGTGTGTCCGTTTTCCTGTCGAGGGATGGTAGAAAAGCATCTGAGATGGAAAGCACTTTTGTGTATCATGTCCTGATCTCTTGTGTGTACTTTGGTTGTTGGCATTTTAAGTGCCATATTCTCCTCTCACATCATGTGTTGAAGCATTTAGTTTCTTCTTTTGCTGTCTTCTTATGGTCCACCCTCTTGTCATCCCAAGTCTCACTGTGACATTAACCATGTGTTGACAGTTGCTTTTGGAAGCATGTGGTTTTGTGCCATGTGGTCAATGGCTGCAACGACTCGTGGACTTGGTTGACTATAATCGACTATTAAACGAGTCGCCAGCAGGTTCAACTTGTGGTGACATCATCACTCTCTTCGCGGTAAGAGGAGGAATGGCTGAGGAACCTGAAATATTGAATGTGTGGGAACATCTTATAACATTCGAGCAATTTAAATACAAATATGAAGTTTCAAAGCACAACACAGGAGACTACGATGAAACATGTTGTTCGCCAACCTGTAAATGTCACGTACCGACTTGTCGACTAATCGTTCTGGTACTCAGTGACTCGTCGGCTATCTAACTGGTAGCATCGTAGTTGTAGAGACAAAGACATTATTGAGACTGGAGAGTATCCAGACCAAGATAAGACCAAGACATTTGGAGGTCGAGACCAAGACAGTACATATAAACTGATCCACGAATGAGCAGCAGCGAGTGCAGGCTCACTTTGGTGATCCAGACAAGCAGCACCAGACTGACAATTACCAGTCTACAGCCACCAGATTGGTTTTCGGGTGTCTTCCTGACTAGCTGTGGCCCTTTTGTGGATCCGTTTGAGGCTCCTGATAAATATGGAGCAAATATGGAGAAAAAACAAACGAAAAAACACAACAAAACTGAACAAACCAATTACGACAGCCTCGGTTGGTCTTGAATAGAAATCCAGAGTCCACCCAGTCTGAGTCAAGACCGAGTCAGCCTTCGAGACTGAGACCCAAAAAAGTGGTCTTGAGACCACAGCACTCCGAAGCACGCCACCATGAGTTCCATATCTTGCCAGAGAACTCTTCTCTGCAGTGCACCAGGACACAACCAAAGACGCGTTACAATAGCGTCACATGTTTTATTTTTTTCTCGCTGGAAATTCTTATATCCTTCGTTGGGAATCATTGGACCGAAGACTCATCCAGCGAGGTGAGTATGATAATTGTCGGCGGATCATTGCCAAAGTGAAAGCAGATAGGAAGGCGAGAGGGCCTGGATGGAAAAGTCAGAGTGTGTATTTGTATCAATTTGCATGTGAATGAGCAGGAGTTAGTGAGAAAGTGATGCAGGTCAGAGGGTCAATAGTTCTTATCCATCTGTCCCTCTGATGGCACGACTCCCTGGTCAGTTAGATTTGTGTGTGAGGGAGCTAATCTTCCTCCAGTGCTCAGTGAGCCCCTGCACCGCTCTCCTTCAACCCCTTCACACACACACACACACACTTGAAAATATCTGCCGCAGCTCTGAAGGACAGCAACACACATTCACTTCCAGTTCTTAAAGAATCATTCAGAAGATTTAAAATTTTGTTTTAAATTCTTCAGATGATCTAAACTATTAAGAGTCTTCGTTGAAATGTGTACCTTGCTTTTGCCTTTCCCTGATACATCTTGTCGCACGACAAAATAGTTTCCTCTCCTCCTTTCTCATTCTGTCTAGCATCTTGACTTGCAATGTTTCATCGTCGATTCTCTCGACTGATCATGTGATTCATGGAGTCTTGTCTGGATATTGAGATCCTGAGACATTGTTTATCGCATTAGAACATCGAGTTATCAAGTCCCATTGTGGGGTCATCCATCTGCTATCTTCATGGGCATCACCAGGAGTTGCTGCAGTATCTTCAGTTGCGCCCTGTTTTCCCTCAGGTGCCGCCATATTGGTTTCTCATGTCACACCAGAGCCGCACATTACACGTTGTTTAGCTAGTGCAGCGCCAAGAACCGTGTCCAAGGACCCGCACTGGGACTGGAACACACCAACCTGTGGCACATCACTCTTAGGTTAAACCTGAAGATTTGAAGGATTAAGCTAACTTTACCGCTCCAAAAGGTTTGGGTAACTTAAATTGAACTTCTTATCGAGCTTAATTTGGGATTTTACATATGATGTACCTGAACACCTTCCCATCATGGACTCCTTCAAGTCCTTTCTAACACATTTATTTCCATTTCTCTCAGGTGTATTTCTTCTGAGGATGAGTTTCCCCTGGAGAAATACGTTGAGTTCATCGTCCAGACTTTTTATGTGCGACTACAAGTCATTTAAGTTTTCAGTTTCCTTTGTGCGATGGCTAAAATGCTATCCAATTACGTTTACGACGCATTTAAATTAACTTTACACAGCCAATAAATCAAATTGTGGACTGTTGAACAGACCATAGTTGCCGTGCTTTTTTTTTGTTCTCTAAAGACATTGAGTCACATGAGCTTTGACTCACTTTTAAATCCTGTTTGACAAAGCTTTGGCAAAGCTTTTGGGAATCGCACCGGGGCACCATCTGTGGTCCACTCCTCCTCCTCCTCGTCTTCTGCTCCTGTCTTCCTTTCTCTTCGCTCGTCTTTAGTCTTCCCTCTCACTTTCTCTCCGTCTGTCATGGCGGCCGACTGAACAAACAAACACGTGAACGTCCGCGGCGGTCCAGACGGGCTGATGGGGGACTGTTTGCTCTGCTTGCTCCCGTGTGGAGAGAAAGTTTTCTTAAGAGGCACAGGGGTCTGGAGCTCAACAATGGGACCACTAAACAAATATTTACTCCCTTTTCCTTCAGCACCTGGACCCCGCTCTGTCACTCTGGGTTCAGAATCCGATTCTGGTTCTGAAGAGACAGAATTATACGGCTGAGATTGTTTTAAATCAGCTAACAGGCTTTATGCTGTTGATTCTCAGCTCAGCGTTTTAATAAACATGTGATGCTACTTCATCACCAGGTTCTCGTGTTTGGACCAGAGCCGCCGAAAACGTTTGAATGAATTCAATATTTGGACGTGCAGAGAAAGAAAAAAAAAATGCAGGAAGATTGTGAAATATTTATCTCAGGGTGGGAAATCTTGATGCAAACTAGGAGTTTGTGGGGCGTTTAGGCGCTTTTGTTTATTCTCTAAAAATTCAGGTTAAAGGTTGCAATTGTATGTTGTCATGTGATAAAAATACAAAATATGGAAGTATTTTTAAGGCAGTCAAAACCAACTAGGAGCTCTGGCCTCCGCCAACAAAACAACACCAACTTTAACCTGAAGTAGAAGCAAATCCTCAAACTTTATTTTGTGTTTTAAAACTTCTGTCTGAGAACAAGTTCTGGTTCTGTTTCCCTCAGTGAGTGATAGCAGTCACCCATCACAAGAACCTTATCTGTGGTCTGACTTTGACTTTCACACTCAACAACAAAACATAAACTCAATAAACAAGTCTATAATCTGTTTAAGCAATAGACTCATGACATGACACGAGGCAGTTTGCTTGGAGATCACAAAAATTCAACAAAACCTTTGGCTTGAAACATTTCTGTGTAGTACGAGGATGTCATGACACAAGCTTGTATGGCATTAGACATGTTGGCCTCAGTCGTTGATGCCAACTCCAACGTGGAAACCAGTGTATCACCAAGCTTCAGATGTTTACCCCACACCTCTGCTAAGGGCTGTGTTCATAGAGTCAACAATAAAGGGTCCTTGACGAAATCGCTGGATACAGAAGGCGACCCGGATCAGCTCCAAATGTTACTCACTTGTTCCCATTTCTGAAATATCTTGAAAATTTTGTCAAGAATCTGTCAATATTTCGAGTTATGTTGCTCACAAACACAAACCAACGCTGTCAAACGGAACCACTTAATCGTGCTGAGGCAAAGTGAATCGCACATTAAGCAATTGTGTTGTGAAAGTCTCCCATTAAGCTACTTTTAGAACAAATAAAAAGTGTGATCAATTTGCTATTAATAGCAAGTTAACTCTGCTGTGCGATGAAATAAGATCATCAACTGCTAGCCTCGACACTCTCCTTTTAGAAAGTGAATTAAATGAATGATAAAAGCAGAATGGAGAGAAGGTTGGTGGTCATAATGTTCTGGCCGAGAGGAGGATAATTGTTTTCAAAAAGAAGTCCGAGCTAATTGCCACACTTCATTATGGTGGTTCCCAGTTGATGTTCTCGAACGCATCATGTAGCCGGCCACTTCCACTTTACGTGAGCCATAAACACCAGACGATGTTCCGAGACAGTGGACTTCCTCCACTTCCTCTCACCCGCCTGACACCCGCGCCAGTCTGTTACTCCTCATCTGTAATCTCCGCTCTTCCTGGTGCGATGGAAGACAAATGGAAAGACATCACTGTCCCTCCAATGCGGCCCATTAAGCTCAGCCTCTCTCTGAATTTCAAGTGGCTCCTCCATCGCCCCCTGCCTGTAAATATGCACATGTTTGACTGTAGGGTCAGTGAGCGTGGCAGGACGGCGCTGAGGCGGCGCCGGATGCGCACCGTTCCACATCCGAGATGAACAATAAAGAGTGGAGGGCTTTCTCAGGAAGGGGATGATTTCACTCGCTCAGGTGGGGCAGGCCTTGTCATGGGCAGGTATGCGGGTCTTTACAACCAACTGGAAATAGTCTGGGAAAATACTGGAATTTTTTTTTTTTTTTTTCTAAATCATCACTCGAACGAAATCCAAAACAGCAACATTATAATGACAATTGTTTTATTTTTTAAATCTAATAGACAGAAAAATGGTGGCTGTGATTAAAAAAAAAAAAAAAAAAAAAATGCATGGAGCAATAGCGCCCTCTTGTGTCTGAGATGAGCTGTAACGTTAAATTAAAAGGTGGCTCCAAACAGATGTACAAAGCGTAGGACCCCGCATTATATATATATATATATATATATATATATATATATATATATATATATATATATATATATATATATACTGTGTTTATGAGTAATCATGTCGTGAAAAATCTGATTAAATAGCATTCAGGTTGCTTTTTTTTCATTTTTATTTTGATATAAGACATTGGACAACTTTACCCCAAATATCTAAATACTGTTTTTTTTTTTCAATTTGTTTTGAGAGACCTGAAGTACTCACTAAGAACAAGTTGGATATAGGCTAGAGATGGGCGATATGGATGAAAAAAAGTTAGCGTGATAAATGTTGTAATTGTGACAATAACAATAATTATCACAATAAATACATTTTCATTCTATTCCATGTGCACACTACAGACTCTCTTGAAACTGTTTTATGATTAAACTTATTAGCAGAGTTTGTCTCCAACATCATTATTTGTTTATGTCTAAATATAATGGTTTACTAAGTGTAGACATGAGAAATTCAGCGTATCAGGTCTCTGGTAGAAGCCGCTGGTGTCTGACAGACTGCTCTGACAGCTTTATTTAGGGGTTAAACTGAGCTGTCTGTCTGATGTATCTCATGTCTCTTAACAGTTGACTTTAACTGTTTACTAGATGCTACTGAAGAAATATTAGAAACCATGCGAATAAATGATCATTTAGTCATATTCTATTCTCCAATTCATTATGCAAACAGTCGTCATTTATATGATGAAAAACGTTTTCTCTCTCCTAAATTGGTTGTTTTCCATTGCCTTATTGAAAATTTCACTAACACTTTGACCTCTTAAGAATTTGTTCATGGTCCCTAACTGATTCTGGACTTTAACATTAGCGCTGCCTGTGAGAGTGTGTCCGCGATCAGTGAACCCTAATGGGGACGAGGAAGAGGACGCCACGGCCAATACAGGAGTGGAGGTCTGTCCAATATGGCCCATCCCGAATATAAACTAATAGCTAGTAATAAAATTGTTTCGAAGCCTAGGTCACATTTAAAATGTAAAACATGGCTTGCAACAGAGTTCTGGATATGATTCACCATTTTAGCATGTTGCAAAACAAGCACGACACAACCCTGAACCTGGTAAGGTTTCATGTTTCAGTGTCACATGCTGTCTTCTTCGATTCAGCAAAGCGAAGTGGGGATAAGCAATAGCTAACACTCATCGTATTACTGCTCTTATAATAAACTGTAAAGGAATGCGATTGTGGATCAGCAGGGGGCGACAATCTGCTCCCCTTTGTTTTGACCTCTGCAACTGTGTGTTGATTGGTTGCCTTTATTCATCCCACAATGGGGAAATTTTGCTTGTGTTGGATCTACTGTAAAGTGGAAGCGAGTTGTAGGCTGACTCAGAAGGGCGGAGTCTCAGGTGGCGTCAGGTGTAGGATGTCTTGTGGAAGCTATATGATGAAACCCCTGCCATTGAAGTGAACAGTTGTGTTGCAGTGGGGAAGGTGGTTTGAGCCGTGGATGGGCGGAGCAAGTGCGGTCGACAACAAGCCGACTCAGTGGCGTGGAGGGCTTATACACGTGATCCCACTGGAGACCCCTGGTATTACTCACTCTGCGTGACACCACACAGAGGCTGCGAGCTCCCAGACCTGGACCTGGGGCCTCGGTGAGGCGGTCTCATCTGATTAATCACATCAAGTAGATGTTTGTCTCAGCCACGGCAGCGTGTTGCTCGCAGCGAGGCTCGAGTCCTGCTATTCATGTGGCTGTAACAAGCACCTCACACCTTCACATCGGGTCTATTTAAATATCCGCTCCAGTGCCACAAGCTGCCCACAAGCGACGGCTGCATTGCAGACATGCCTGCAATTGCTTCTGTTTGGAGTAAACAGCCCGACCACGTTTTTAAATTTTTTTTTAGGTCATTTCCTCCACCTCTTTAGTGGCTTTTTTGAAAGCTGCCATGCGCTTGATATTTAAATCGACTCTCTTTATCACTTGGATAGCTCCGATTATCTACACATCAGGAGCTGCTGTCAAACATTAGAAAGCAAGAGTGACTTGTGCGATATAATCCACTGCAAACCTGCTTATTCCAGACTCATGGCTCCCACTTTAGTGGCTGGATGGCTCTTGTTCTCGGCTACATTGAAACAAGCCATTAGTGCGAGTGAGGACATTGCACCCGCCTGAATTTGGATGACGGTAAGTGGTGAAGGGTGAGCTGCGAGTGAGCTGGAGCGATTGTTTGTGTAAATGTGTCATTACTTTTACACCTCAGAATCTGATTAGAACCCAACTGTGATCTGCCACCGATCTTCTTCCAAGAACAACCGGGCTCACTGAATCATTTATGACTCGCCCTGCTGATGTTCATAACAACTCTCCCAATCCATTTAGCAGCGGGGAGGCGGCTTATGAATTAATTCTGACCTCTGATCAGCCTGCAAGATGACAAATTAAACATGTGCCCCGCTGAGATCCCGGGCCTCAAGGTGAGAGAGGAAAATGAGGTGGGTCTGCCGGTGCCTTCTCCGCCAGTAGAGGGCAGCGCTGCGCTACTTATCGCGTGGATTCACTGAATTCTGTTACAGCTCTTGATGGATGGTTTTTGGAGCCATACTTGGTAGTTTCACCACAGGTGCTCAACATGTGCATCATGTGCTATATCACAGTTTTGTTTTGACATAGTGACTACTTGTTAGCCTGAAGTTCATTATTCGTATGTCACATAAAACGATTATTTAGTGGGAATTATATATATATATATATATATATATATATATATATATATATATATATATATATATATATATATATATACATTATTCATATGTCAGATAAAACGATTATGTAGTTGGAATTATATAGTTGGAAATATCTCTCTCTCTCTCTATCTATCTATCTATCTATATATAGAATTCCAACTACATAATCGTTTTATCTGACATATGAATAATGAACTTCTGTTTAATTCTTATCTCCTTAAAATAAAAACATACTTGACAATATATATATATATATATATATATATATATATATATATATGTGATATAAGTGATATGAGTGTTTAATTCTTAGCGTCTTAAAATAAAAACATACTTGACAAATAAACCATAAAACGTGACTTGAAAACAGTAAGACTTAACATGCTGTCGTATATCATTCCAAGTGCAAAGCTAAAATAAGAACTGATGTATTTTAAAGCTTCGACTCACAAGTTAATTAAACGAATGCTGTTTGTTGTTTATTGTCGTTATTTATTCTTTATTCATTCGGTGGAGTAATTTATTGTGTCTGGAAGCTACAACAAAAAAAGAAATTTACATTAAAGAAACAAGATGGATCAAACTACCTGCTGCCTCAAGGGGTCGCTAAAACGGCGTCCATGTTTCGCCGTTAACCATTTAATACCCGCGTTTCTAAAACTGCTGTAAATGACCTCGAAAGATTGATCATTCTGATCGATAAGTTGTCAATCAGATAACAGCATATTTTGCTTTAAAAAAACCCAAACCAAAACCTCCAGATATTTAACCAGCTAGATTTCGTTCTGGAGGATTTCACACCATCCAACAGATGGCTTTTGTGCACCCGGATAGACATGTCATTTTCCTGCTCCTGCGTTTGGCAGAACATCTTCTTAGAGTCATTCTTATCTCCAATTAAACAACACACGATCAAGATACTGTCATGTGTGGCGCCGCTCCCTTGTTTATGTGGAGATCAGCATGACAGTGATTTGTCAGTCGATACAATTATGCTGCTTTTTTACCGTAAGCAGTAGTGACATCTAGCGATGACAGTGCCATCGCATGAGCGCTCATTTCCGGAAGTGGAGTTTCAGATGGAGAGGCGAAAACATTCTACAATATTGACTGGCGCTTCAGCTGTCATAACTGGGACACTGCAGGGAATAGCACTTCATTTTCCCAAATGAGCCTCATGAGAAGCGGGACCAGACCATTAGTCCTCGGTTAATTTGACAAAAAGAGGAACGTAATCGGGAAGAATATGAAACATGATTGGATCAATTTGCTCCGAAGGGGGGGGGTGCAGTTAATTTTCCCCAATTCTGTCGGATTATGATGAGCAGCCTCTGGAACAAGCGAATGATTCCAATAAGATGGTGAATATCTCGCTCCTCGTGTCCTCTGTGGGGTAGCTGAAAAGGTCGGTGTGACCAGCGGAGTGGTCGCCTCCCGTCCACCGGAGCTGCTGTTGAAGTGAAGGCCCAGCCGCGCACCAATTAGCCAAAGTAATATTTGACCGCCTGCCATCAAGACTGTGGCGCTGAGTGGAGCTCCAGATTTCCAACGGTTAATTTGAGTCCGAGAGAGGAGGAGCAATGAACCGGAGATCAGGTCGCGGGCGCGGATTCATTTGTGGAGCACAGGTTCGCCTCAGTGGCATGATTCAACTGACAACTCATTTTGCCGAAAGCTTCATTATTTCATAGACAGCGAGCTGGTAAAACCTGTTGTTTTTTTTCCCAGAGAGTCTCACTACAGCTCCTAACAGGACTCCAGCTGATGGAGAAACCAAACCAAAATTCGTCATTGCCATTCTTTAGATTGAGCAGATGGAAAGTGTAAGTATTTTTTTCTGGAGAACGTGGCAGGCCTGTTTTTTTTAATGTAATGAGTAAATGAAACTTCAAATGAAATATTCAATGGATCTTTCCACCACACATGAAGCCTTCACATCCACAAAAGACTATTTATCAAGCAGGTAGTTCGCAACATGCTCTACTTCCTGGTAGGACGACGCTTGGTGATTGGCTGACATGTACTGTACAGGTTATCACCTGTTTTTCTGTCGCACTAAAATCAGAATTGACTTCTTTGTAGACCAAAATACAGGTATTTATGTGTACGAAAAATGGGCATCAGTGAACAAGCTTTTCACCGATGTTACGAAATAACGGGATCAGCTGTGACCAGGAAGTAGCACGGTCAGATTCCCGTAAATGTCTAAATCTTGTTATATGGTTGCTATAAATGTATAAATGTGGTAAGTAACTGTCTACTATAAAGCTGATGGCAAACAAAGCAATAACCCGTATATGTATAAAAAGTAGAACAGCAAACGGCCTGCCTGAGAAACATTGCCTTTTGCTGATGTAAATGTTTAATGTGTGGTCGAAAGTAGCGTCAAATTCTTCATTTGAAGTTCTCCCTCTTTATTCATTAAAAGGTTTTAAAAAATCTGATTCAACGTCATCAGTCCGAACACATTCTACAAGCTCACACAATTGGTACCTACACCATCCAGAATCCAGGACCATCTGTCACTGGTTTGTGGTTAGCTTGCTAGTTAGCTAGCCGCGCAAAAGATACTTAAGACACCGTTTTCTTGACAAGAATTGACGTTCATGTTAACCCGATTCCATCCATGTTGGTAGAGTCCACGGGCAGCGGTCCTGGCTGGCATTGGTTCTGTAGGCGAGGCAGCCTCAGAGAGCCTCCCAACCTGCTGCCTCTTCCCGCTGACTAGCTTCCCCACAGAAGGTGGAGGAAATCTGTGCAATGTTGCTGAAGCAGAGCCAAGGAATCAAGCCATAGAGGCCATTGACTTCTGTGTCATCCAACTGTGGGCATAAATGGGCATCTCCATGCTGGTACGGGTTTCACAGACTGGAACCCTCTCATCCGTGATTCAGCAGCCGAGCTATGTCCAGGGTTAGGGCTAAACACAAGGTCAAATGACGCCTACTTACCGGCATAATAGAATCACCACTTGCCAGTAGTAAGGAGCCAGTATGCTGCACCCTGCTGCTGGACTTAGGTCAAGCCAGTCAGTCTTAAGAGAGTGTGAAACAACAAAATAAGGGACCCCAGACGCTCTAACTAGTGGCTGAAGTGCCGTCTCCTCTCCCCTCCTGTAATCCATCTGAGCTGCCATCCCAAACAAACAACTAAAGCGCCCTTGTTTCCACTTAAGAACCCAGCTATACAATGAAATCCATAACAAGCAGAAAATGTATCACTTTGAAAAACAAGTGTCACATAAAGTTCTGGTCAGACCACAAAGAGCCGTTAAGAAACAGAAAAGATCTTCTGCCGTCGTTGTTGCCGAGAAGACTTTGGTCGTCTACTTCCACGTCCCTCTGGGAGGCGCTGTCAGTCACGCTGTTTATTTGGCAAAAAGGCCACGAAGGAAGCGCTGACGGCAGATGCGAATTCTTCCCCCGCTCATTAAAGTGCTGTCTGCTGCGTGCCAGGCTCTGGGAGACCGAGCCGGAGATAGAAAGCAGCATCATAAAGGACTTCCATCCATCACGTTGCTCCACGACATTAATATCTCTCACACTCGTCTGGAGACAGACTTCCCTCCACCGGCAGCCCAGAGTGCCGCTCACGTCGGTGTGTCAGCGTGTTTGCGTCCCTCTGTACTCGCGCATCTGTTTGAAGGAGAAAGCAATGGTTTATAGATGTTTCATGTTCCCAGCCTTGTTCCCGTTATGAAAACACTGACAGTGGATTTGCTGCCAGGGTGTTTGACTTTCCCCAACAGAAAAAGCTTCAACAAAGCTCCACTTTTCAAACGCTGAAACCACTGCAGGCTGCTGAACCGCGCCGCAAATCTGGAGCACGACTGCGGGTTGTTTACAATCAAGTGATTCACGATAACAATAAGAGAAGGTCTATGGAGGTGAATGGACTCGACGGGGATTTAAATGCGAGTCCTTGCTGTAGGATGTTCCAGGCCAAACGTCCCCAAAATGATCCTTTTTCAACGATTTTCTCCATGACACTTGCTTTCCCCGGGAGAGGTTACTTCTCTGTGACTTTGCAGCTGTGATTTGTTGGGTGTTTTGTGTCTTGCTGCAGTCTTGTGTTGATGAATAATGTGGAGGAATTTGTCAGAGATGAGACAAAGCGATTTGCTGTTGGAATACACAGCGTTATTAAATATTCCCTTTCCTCTGCCCAGCTCCTCCTCCGGGGGGATCTGGAGACAGCACGGAGCTGTGATCTCTCAGTCAGGTGATTTCTTTGCAACATGCTAAACCGATTCATGGCAGTGTGAGTGGCAGACAAAGGAAGCCAACAGCTCGACATCCTCCACAAGAAAGGATTCAATGCTCAAATCAAAACACTGTAACGTCTCCTCCACTCTATTGAAATCCCTTCTCTCCGCTTAAAGAGACGTCTTCGTGCCTTGGGAACTGACTGAAAGAAAGAGGGGAGGTAATAAATAGATACAGCAATACACGCTGTAAAATCAAATGTAAGGCGGTAGCTTCTTCATCTCGGCCACCGTGGGCTCTCAGCACACACACGCGCGCCTGCCGAACCTAGTCTTCCCATGCCGCTCATTTTTGTCCCAAATGTTTGTGGAGCACTGCAGCACTCCGCCGACCTAAATCGCGGTAATGTGCCGAGCCTCCAACGTTTAAATCATCTGGCATTCCTGCTTCGGAGTTGGCTGGAGCAGTTGTTTACCTTCTGCCTGAAATAATCCCCCCTCTCTACGTTCTTCGCGTGACTAAGTCTCTGCGAGCACAATCACCGGGGGTGGGGGGTGTTTGTCATCCAAAACCTCGCAAATTAATACGTTTTCCGTCTCGGATCTTGACACAAACTTCACGTCGCACTTTTTTAAAGTGTGTAATCGTCTGCAATGGATGTAATCAAACACGTCTGCCGATCTGATCTAAATCAAACATCGCCCGGCTGGATGTCAGGCTCTCCCGGAAGCATGCGCCGACTCAGCAGTTTTGTCCTTAAAATTCATGCAACATAATCAAGCAGGTGTTGAGGAGTCGAAATTGCGCGCTGATCAACCCTCCAACAGATCGATTTGCATAATGTTTATTTTATACAGAGAAAAGGCAAGTGAGGGCTGTTAGCATATCTGCGGAGGCCATTATCTGTTCCGCGCACGCTCCCCCGGTTGTTGTTAAACGCTTTTGTTTGTTATAGAAGTTTTATAACTGATGCTAAAGACACGCCAGCTGCTGCTGCTGCACATTCACATCTAGTCCTTATTTATTCATTAAGCCAAACACTCTGCATATTTAGGTCTGACCAGAGGCAACAATGCTTTTTAACCTTCTTCTTCTTCTTTGGTCATAGACCATTAGGGGTCGCCACATCACGCCTGCCATCTTAACCTTCTTGATCAACCTCTTTAGTCACACCTGTCCATTCCATTAACCTCCTGCGCTTCATCCATGAGCCTCACTGGTTGACTTCCTCTCCTCCTTTTACCTGGCATTCGATGAAACAATTTTGATTAGCGCTGAGCGCGGTTAAGGGTTTCACTGTGGCTGAATAAGTTTCATATATATATATATATATATATATATATATATATATATATATATATATATATATATATATATATACATTTTCATCTCACATTGCAGAGATGGAAAAGACAAAGTGAACAAAGAAACCCTGAAAAATATCTTTTGGCTTTCAAAAAAAGCAATGACAATAACTCAACAGTAAAAACACAGAGCACTCAGGGAGCGCATCCCTCCGGCAACTACTGTGAGGACTCAGACAGTGGAGGAGTCCCAGAAACAGAAAGAGGCAAACAAGAACTGTAGGTTTGTGCTTGGTGCAGCCCAACTGGCAAGTAGACAAAACAAATCACAGGAGCAGGAAGTGGCTGAACAAAACAAAAGCTGGGCTGAGGGGGCCATGACAAAATGAATTACTCAAAAAGCATAAACAAATAAACAAACAAGCAGTTTGGATGCAATTGGACAATTGCATAAAAAAATGGTATAAGAATATTTGCCACAAGAAGCCACATTTTTCAATTTGAATGAATTTGGTATATTACTGAATCAAATGAAGTCCCATACATACATTTAAACAACAAACTATTGTTTATGTTGCATCAGTTTCAAAATAGCACAATAAATCACCATGGTGTCTATATTCAAGTTTTTATATCACCTTATTTAAACTAAAGCTCTTTTAATGTCTTGAAAATATTTGTGTAAGAGTTTCAATTTTAAAAGAATTTCAAGTACATTCAGAGTAGTGGAAACCCTGGCCATTGTGTAGCGAAAAACATCCCTGAACAAAAGCAAACAGAGGCTTTTGTTTGCTTTTGTTCAGGGATTCCTTCATGTTTGTTGTTGTTGTTATCATCCTAGCTGCCACGTGTCTTGTGCAGCAGTGTGATCAGTGGACCAGACAACAGGGAACAGGAGTTCCTGCACTCACAAAGGTTGTCTGGAGAGCAAACTGTATATATATATATATATATATATATATATATATATATATATATATATATATATATATATATATATATATATAGTCCTGATTGTAACATGAATGTATTTGCATGTGTTGTTAGCAACCCAAAGCTCCTGAAGCTAAGCTCAAGCTAAAACAAATGGAGTGTATGTAAATGTTAGTAGTAGTAGAATGATGATGTGAAGCCAAGCCTCGCCTCCATGTAATGCAATAGCTAAAAGGTAAGCTCATCTGACCGGTGACGCAGAAGGATTACAATACTGGGACAATGTTTTTTTGGGGTGTTACATCACTGTCTAGTTCAGGGACATTTTATAATTTGGATAAAAAAAAAGTCTTCTTTCTTCCACTCCGTCTCTTTCCCTCCATCTCTCTGCATTAGCCAGCCTGACAGGGCTCTGCGCGCTTCACTCCGGGCCATTTGTCAGCGGGCCGGCCCACACAAACCGCACACAGATTGGCAGCTGGTTGTAACATTGTTCAACGTGAACGAACGTCGGCACCTCCGGGGGCTGTGAACGCGAAATAATACAGCGCCGAGCTGAGTAAACACGATCCCCTGGCGTAATGAATCAGTTCATAGCACTTCCTTGACAACAGAGGCCTGTTGGGTGTAAATGAAAACACCGGCATAAATATTCTCCCTGGTTAATATTTCATCAGTTGCACTCGCATCCAGCACAAACTCCGCGATGTGATGAACCAGCATCCATCCGCGCGGTGACCATATGTTATTCCGCATTTGTTGTTGTTGAGGCGCAAAACTCTTCCCCTCTGAGGTGATTAATCATCATTTCAGACGTATCGCTGAAGTGAAAAACACCTCAAGTCCCCAGAGTGTTGTTTTCTTTGCAGTTTTGGTGCCACTGAGGATCCATTAAGCCCCCGATCCTGCAGCAGGATACTGAAATCGCAGCTGGACCCAGAAAAAGCACACATGACTGGTGTTTTTAAGGCCAGGAACGAAGAGACGCGCTTCTAATTAGACCAGCGGCTATCTCTGCGGAGCCGCTGTCACCGCCGCGGCCCAAACCCTGCCTTTAATTACTCACACAGAAAGAGGATGTCGAGTGAAAATAGCTCGGCGGAAGACGCGCGGGATGATTGCTGCTGTGGGCCAGTTGGGAAGTTTCGGCCCAGAGAGCTGGAAACTCTCCTCCGCACACTCGCTGGCATTTTTTGAACAGTGGGAGCTTGAGGAGTTTGAAGGCAAACGTTGCTCCAGCCGGACTGATGGTTGCTCTCTTTGTCGGGCTCGGCATTAGAGCTCCAAATGAGGCCGGTTCCCTCAGCGAAAAGTAAATGAATAAACGCTCAGTGTTTAAATGTCTGTATTTATCATGCAAATGGTGTCGTTATTAGTGGCGTCTCCTCGCATGTCAGGGCAGCAGCATTTAAATACTTTGGAAAGTATTTAACGCAAGGTTTGTTTTCAAATGGGCTTTTAAAGAGAAGCATTTAAAGTGTAAAATAAACGGTTTATAATGGGCATAACCAACTAAATATAAAGCGTTACATTGGGGCCAATGAAAGCTTGGTCCTGACTGGATGTTTGGTCTCCAATGATAAAGCTAGCTAGCTGTAGCATGTGGGCAAAACATTTGCCTGTGAGTCTGTCAAAAGTGCTTCACCAGGTGTCTAATGAACTTTTACAGCTCACTATCTAAAGACTGCATTGCACCTTTAATGCCATTTTAAGTAAAATATTTACACCGCTAACAAGTGGTCAGCCGATACACATAGAGGAACAGCGCACCTAGAGTAGACACTCAACAGTCACTCCTACAAAAGCCTATCTTAAGGCTTGGAACGCATTATTTCTTTTTCCATTCATTGTAATGGGAAAAATCGATTCAGATTACGAACAAATCGCTTCTCGAACTGCCGTCTGGAACGGATTGTGGTCGAGAACCGAGGTACCACTGTACATATATATATATCTATATATCTATATATATATATATATATATAGATATATAGATATATAGATATATATATACCCTAGATTTGGTTTGCGACAGCGCCATGCCCCATCTAGCAACAACAGGGAGAGAAATTTCAGTGTTGCGATACATATGAATATATGCCTACAAGGAGACGCCTTTTTTTTTGCTGGAGTGAAATTCATTTTCACTCCATCACTTATGCAAAAACAAACTCTCCTTTCTTATGTGCTCCAAACTCCTCGCTCAAGATCACGACCTGACTGTGTCAAAGGTCTTGTCTTTATTTCCCGGATTATAAAACATAATTGCCTCAGCGTGGTCAAGCGTCTCAGGAGAAATAGAAGCTGGAAAAGAATTAAGAAACAAAAACAAAGCAGGAGATAAACATAAAATCTCATCCTGATTTTTTTTCTCCCCCTCATAGAGATTTGATCCACAAAGCCTGAAAAAGGTTTCAGCACTCCAGGGTAACTGATCTGTGCTCAGTTTTGTTGCCCCCCAAATCCAGCTTCCATGCTTCTTCCTGCCTCTGGCTATACTCAAGTCGTCCCTCTGTGTGCTGCATTTGGTACCTAAACCTGTCTCTCAATGGTTCATCGCCAATTCTCTCATAAATCTATTGAAGCCTTATGAAGTGTTTGGTTGCATTTGAGGACACCCTGGACAGCTCAGAGGCGCAGATACGGACGGCCACTCCACAGACAGACGAGTCAATAGCCGACTGAAGGGTTCGTAAACTTCAATCCGATGCCCTTCAGTTAATCGCCTGCTTTCTTCTCTGTTGAGGTGAATTTTTTCTTTGAACACAGTGAACGAAATCAGTGACCAGGCAACAGTGTTGTATTACTGTGATGAACCACAACACTCACTTCATATTTCAAGCTAATAAAAGAAGCAGTTAATTATGCTTCGACTCGACGCCTCGCGCAGCGTTGCAGCCATTATTAAAAAGAGTGCAGAAAACGTTTCCAGCGGTGGAACTGATCAAAGCGGCAACCTTGTTATCTCGCACACCTGTAGCACAACAACCCATTACTCGCACTCCCCAAAATTGTTGGTAAAAGCCAGAGATACACGCGGCAGCTTCACGCGGAGAAACCCACAGAGATGAGGATGGTGGAGAGACAGATAAACACAAAGTTGGTGTTTGCTCAGAGTGAAATAAACAACATTGCTTTCTCCGGCTTTGTCGGTAGGTCATACACCTCCACGGTTGCCATGGTAACAACCATCTCTGTGGTGGCTCCATCCCAGAGGCCGAGGTTTGATTGAATGGTTGTCAGGTTGGAAGATGAATGATGACGTATTACAGTCCAAATGACAGGTCACACACATTTACACTTACACAGCAGAGGGTGTGTGATTGAAGAGGCCGATACACACACTTGTATATTTCATGACTTCTCCGCAGACACAAGCGACTCCTTCCTTGGAGTCAGAGCTGCTACCTCGCAGCTCATGATGAGAAACAGATCCCTGCCATTTCTTAACTTCTCAGCGCAAACCCAATCCACATGCTAATGAACAACAAACTGACAAAAGCTTTGTACATTTTCTTAAAACCTCGACTTGTGTGACCCACTGGGAGTTCCCTTTGAATGTCAAATTATGAAAATTTCCGCCTTAAGTGCTCTTTGTCTTCGCCGCTTCCCCGCAAAGCGAAGTTCAGTTTAAGTGACAATTAAAACTCCGCCGACGCGATTGTGCTCTTGTTCCTAACGCAATTATCCTCAGTCCACCTCCGATGGAATTTTTACAGCTGAAGACGAAAGCACTTCCTGAGAATATAAAGTGGAATTGTGCACGACCGAACGTCCGCTCGCAGAAAAATGGCCGCTGAGTCACAGCTTGATTAGCGGCGGGTGACGGAGGTTACCATACTGGGGCTGCCATTTAATTACAAACATAATCTAGCTTTCAATTACCATGACTCCGTCCACCGACAGGAGACCCCAAACCTCATAATAGAATGTCGCTTTCAATCTGAGTTTCTTTTCAAGCAAGTTGATCCATGTTCTATGAAGCGCTAATTGCTGCGATTAGTCATGATCATAGAGCGACAAACCTTCACCACGGCGCTGCTCTATAGCTTGTTTGGGGATGTGGATTAAAGAGTGGGTTGGCGGAGGTGAGAGAGGTAGGTCCAAACAGAGGTCCACTAGACATACTGTATTTAGTTAGGGGCGAACGGACTCAAGGCAGAACAGTGTACAAGTAACATCCAACTTACTACCGGGATCGGTTCCAACCAACCGGTCGTAAGTCAAATTGGATGTATGTCGAATGCCATTCAAAATGGCCGAGGCGAGGGTTATGGGTACTACTGTAGTGGTAGATGGCTGTGTGAGAGTGAGATGCGAGGATACTGTGCTGCCGTAACTGTCGTACGTGATGCCGGGCTGCTACGTTTTGACATTGAATTAGAAAAAAAAAAAAAGTATGGCCGTGGTTGTAAGTACAGATGGACGGAAGTCGAGCATGTCGTAAGTCAGCTGTCTAGACTTCCAGAAAGATGTCTGAGGTTCAGGAGTGTTTTTAGGGTTAGTGTTTTTGTGGATCTCCTCTGAGTACTCCTGTTTACCCCCACAGACCAAAACAACACTTACTAACTCTGATGGTTTCAAACATCGACTATTGTGGAGTGGACTTTGCAGTCAAGGTCAAGGAGTCAGCGCTCAATTGAAGCATGTTTTGATTTCCGATCACAGTGGTTAGGCTTTAGCCATGGGGTGGCGCTCCATTCACTCTGGATTTTCAATAGCCTTATGAGGCAATGTGTTTCACTCCAGTAGGAACAGTGAGTGAATCGCATGGTCTCCTGTGGTGCTGTGTATAAGGAACAGCTAGCGTGAAGTAGTGGTGAGAGTTCACGTCGACGCCCTGTGTATCCACATCCACCATCCAGTCGACAATAGTTGAGGCCTTATAGTGGGCCGGGATTTTTTTTTTTAATCTGTCAGAGAACCCACACTTCAAGATAGAAAGTCTGCCAGAGGTCATGATGTGTGTCGTGTGCACAGGACTGAACCGCAGGAAGGTTTGGATCTAAAGTTCACCCCCCAGGCCCCTGCATGACTGGACTGGGTGAAGATCAGAGTGAGATTTACTTCTCTGAGTGCTTTTATCGCCATCAATTCAAAACATGTCAAACCTCCCCACTTTACTTCCTTGTTTCCTTATTGGGCCGCCTCTTTATTGGCTCCAAAGATTTTTGGTCGTAAATATTGAATGTGTTTAACGTTTACGATTGTTGACCCCGACTGTTTTCAGAGCCGATTATCGGGATGAATTTAGTCTTTGCACACCTCAGACACAAGAAGGCATTTGCCATGCTTAGTTGGGAGGGATCAAAACCGGGAAACAAAAACAGCCTGATGATCGTGATGTGAGTGCCCCCGCTTAAGGAGTGTGAGAATGCTGTCCAAAAATCTATTCATTGATGACTTTTAATTGTCACCTCGTGGCTTGGGACTAGGGTGTCCCACACCTCCTGCTCAGTGTTGCAAGGCTCCGCCCCCCCGTAGTCCCATTATTGGTGGCATTCAAACTGCGGGTCCCACTGAGTCCTCAACGGCACCAAGTGTGTGGTTGTTTGGTGGAATTAGAGGCTTCCAGAGCCAGTGGCCATGGTATATCTGGTTCAGCTGGTGGAGATGTTCATGAGCAGTGCAATAACCCGTTGTTTTGCAAAAACGGAGACATGGTCTTCTGTTTTAAGGAGATGTCACGTGACATCCTGGATTATTCTTAGCGTTTGGCAGTGGTTTGTTCAGTGAAGGATAAAAGCCTCATGACAAAAGTGGCAAGTACCATTCTGCCGCTGCTCAAATCCCCATTCATCTTCATTCGTCACCTTATATAAACATTTCTCGTGTAGTGACTTAACGTGAGCCATCTGCTTTTGCATTCCAATGTCTTCATCTGTCAGCAAAAGCACTCCCAGTTATAAATAGACTCACTGTGTTTTTGCCTGATGGGCGGCTTTTAACGCTCAAAATTCTGCCGCACAAAAGAGATCAATAGTTATCTTAATACCGGTAAGTGGGATAAAGCCGGAGAGCCAATCGCAGAATTGACTTGCTAATGCTATTGTTAAATTTATGGCTCTCTAAATACCTTCCTTCATTAAGATGAGTGTGGAGTATTGGACAGTCACAGATGTGTTTACAGCACTAGTGATGTTTACGCACCGTCAGCGTGTGACTGCCGCAACCTCACTTAACAGCTACTGGCTCCGGAGGAAGATCTGTGTTCGCTTCATTCCAAGAAGCCTTCATACGCAGGGTCTCTGAATAATCTCTGTGTACAGCATTCCGTCCGTGTTTGGAGACACTATTGACCTGGTGAGATGAAATACCTTGTGAAGTTGGAAGCATATACGGTAGATCTTATGTCTGACTCCTGTTGAAGTAACTTTGGCTGTAACACAGACACTTGGAATCAAAACTGGTTATGATTCATCGACACTGTGCTTTCATGAAGTTATTGTATCTACGCTCCTGTAGAAGCCATGAAGTGACTTACTGTATGTAGTATTTCTTCGAGTAGCTGGTGCAGCAAGTTCGATAGATGTGGTTGCCGTAGTGATTACCGCCATTGCAGTAGCCATGGATCAGTAATGTATTGTATCCAGGAGGTGGCACCAGGTCGGAGCGAGCTTGTGGTCGAGTGTTTTGGGAGGACGCTGTGCAATAGGGATCTCAGCAGAGCAGAGAAGCTTGACTGTGACTAGTCATGTGATCGTTGAGGCAGTTGCAGATGGATTAAAACATCAATATAAGGGGTGTGACAGGACGACATATGACACGATACTGGGTTCACGACAAGACTGGAATGAATGTCTCCAAACACGCATGCTGCTCTTCAGTATTTCACCCGTTCACCTGCTGACGGAAGCTGGTGAGCTCCCACTGACACGCTCCACTGTCACACAGGCCTCTCATCCCACAAATGTTAAACGATAATGTTGTCTGCATTATTTGGAGACCAAATGAATCACAAATTTAATGATATTTTTTCAGAAAGCAAGTAAACTTTTCTTATTGGTAACAGTACATAAATCATATTGACTTTTGCGTCCTATAAAGAAGTAGAAGGTGCGCAGAAGAGATGTTCCGAAGCTCTTTTCACTGACACACATTGGATGTCAGTTGATATTTATAATAATAATTAATATTTCCGACTTATTCGCGGTGCCATATTCACTGCACTGGTCAACGGTGCCCACGGTGTCGGGATATGCTGCAGATATGCACTTCAATTGAAATGCTAATGTGTCCACATGCAACACGGAGGTCTACCTCGGGCGTCAGTGTAGGGCGCAAAAGTCCACTTTCCCAATGTCAATATATTGCGCCGTGGGAGAGAGGATGTGTTGCATTAACTAACTATGGTGAAAGCCTTATGTCAAAACTAATAGTCGGCCCATCTTGGCTCCGCCCATACGCTCCACTGCATGCAGTTCTTATAAGAAGGCAGGCACCTTCGATTCTTGTATCCTCCAAGGTCATTCTGGCTGCGTGGAATAGGCTAGCACTGCTGCCTTCTTATTGTCAGCTGTTAGGAGAGTAGAAGGACCAAATGTGGACTACTACCCCGGCCTGGTCACAAATAGATTTGGTAGGATTCTGCCCGTGAGAAAGGGACAGAAGACGAGGTCGGCTGCCAGGGATAAGACCAGCAGAAGAGTATGAAGATGTAGAAACAGATGGATATTTTGGTAAGGTGGAAAAGATAGGTAGCTGGTGGTGGTGGTGCCAGAATGAGTGCGGGAAGGACTCCCATCCAGATGAAGATGATCTGGCAGATTGCGACTGCAGCTAAAGCTGGACTTGGAAGAGGAAGAGATGGTGCGCTGATAAGATTCCAGGTGTAGCAGAAGCAGACAAACACATGGATCATTGTGTGGGGAAAGCATGAGGCTTAATAAGCAAAGAAGTGCTGGGACAAGTCTGCAGATCAATAAAGTCGGATGCTATTAATCCACAAAAATACCTGCGACTCTGTGCGCAGACAGATACTTGTGTGGAGAACAAAGTGGGTAATCGCGCGAGGTGATGCTGGGCGGTGGGTGGAGGTGATAAAAACATGGCGTCAATATTGGAGGAATGTGTTTCATAAATAACAACGAGCTGATAGAATCACACTTTATTTTAACAGTCGTTCTGTCATTGGTTGAGGCGTTCCATCGCTTCACACGCCAGACTCAGGTCCTGACTGCAACGTTAACTCCTCAGCTTCAAACGTGGCGCTGAGATAAGTCCGCAGCTGAGGCGACATCGCGACATAACTTGAGGAGAGAGCTGCTGCGTGATGAGATCGGGGTTGTCAGAAGTCACTTGTGTCTGACCGGCTCTCAAACACAGGAGAGGCTGTGCTGTGTTTCTCCGCATCTGCATAAACAGAACTTGTGGTCAGAGGAGGACAGAAGCAGCTCTCTGGTGGAGACTAATAATTTCCATGGATACCGAGGAGAAGGAATGTGTGTGAGGAGCGAGACAGAACAAGGGAGGTGCGCACGCTGGATGATAAATGAGTGCACACCTCACTGTCATTTGTACTTTGGCATCCAGTCCAGAGCACAATTTAGGGTAAAATATTACGGCGGCCCCTTCAGATGACAAAGTTTAATGCTGATGTATGAATAGACGGAGTCTCTGGCCAACTGCTATTGAACACAGGGAGGTGGTCATTCTTTTCAAAGGCCAATTAATTAGAGAACATGCAGCCACAGCGCAGCCGAAAAGGGCAACAATGCTCCCAGGTTGTCATGCAGACGGGCCGATCATTGGGCTCGCAGAAACACAGGGCAGAAATGATGCCGTGTTCTGTGATGAGCTGGAGTCACGTGACGCACCCGACTGTAACGCGCCATTAAAGCACGATGTTCGTGTGCTGTAATAGCAGAACACTTTTTTTTGGACGGAGGAAGTACCTGCAATTCTTTGCGCAGTTTTGAGAATTCTGTCTTTATGTGATCTTTAAAAAATGTGCGTGTCAGTGCTGGTGCTGGCAGACGGTACTTCACGTGTCAGAATTGGCAAGTCATCAACAATCTTGTAGCCTTTCTCACAGTCCGTCTATATTTAGCTCCTTATTTAGATACAACTTATCTGTGTTTACATCACAGATAGCTGTGATGGATGCAGTCTGAGCCTGCTGATTGGTTGGGTGTAAACCTTCCGCATTTTCTAAAGCAGGGGTCCAATCTGGATGCAGTTCAGTGGCCTGCCACCAGGGTTCAATCTTAGCAGGGGCGAGGCCCCAACTGGTCACTCCAATGTGTCCAATGTGAGCTGGCTAGTGAATTTCTATGGATGACATGAAATGTTTACGATACTGTGAGGCAGTGTTTGTGCTGCGTCAGAGACCGTTATGTGGGACATTATTCATGCCAAGTGAGATCACGTGGAGGGTTTTGGTTCACATTCTCTCTCTTGTCACAAGCCCTCCTCATCCCACACACTTGGTTGGAGCGTACAAGCCGGTCAAAAGTGCAGCTTTGAGTTGTTCATTTAACCTGATGTGCCTCTGACTAGACAACACACCATCACGGCAGAATGATGGATTGATCCTTGTCTGACCCGCAACGCCAAAGACTGTCTGCGCCACAGCGCTAACAGAGCTAACGTGGCGTCTCACTTGAATCCTTTATTTACGTTCATGGCTCATTAAGGATCATCTCATTTAATAGTCAGCTTAAAACAAAACGCAGAATCAAATAACTGCGGGACACAAAGAATAATTGTTGTGATGAAGCAAGGAGCGATAATGAACGTGGAGGGTATGTCTGGAAACGCTCCAAACCTAGAATAAAATGATGCAAAACAGGTAGTTTAGGTACTTTATGCCTAACTTAACAAGCTAGCTGGTGTTATTTCGTGACACACACACACACACATTCACATGCTGGACTGTTGTTGCTTGTTTATTTTACTTTTTTCTTATCTTTATTTGTACTATTGTTTTTTACTTGCTCCTATGGTTCTACCTGTCATGCTGCTGGAAATGGGACTTTCTCTTCGGAGATTAAAAAAGTATTTATCTATCTATCTATCTAGATAAACATTTCCTGGCTACGAGTCTGTGATGGGAATCTGCTCTTTAGAAGGAATGAAAACCGTAAGATACCAGCACAATCAGATTGTGCAGTTTTGCCCTTTTTTTGTTTAAAATTGTTCCACTAATATACGCTCAAGTATTGCGATACTTGACTACGCGATATTGTATCAATGTTTTCGCTGTGATTATTCTTGACACAGTATTTGAAGTTGTCTATACCAATATTTAATACATTGATACTTGGATATGCTGCTGCATTTGTGTCGTGTACTTGTGAACAATACTTGTGTTTTCTTTTTGCACACTGGTGTTATTCTTTTGATTCAGGGAACCAGTCATTCCTCTGTTGGAGTGCAAAACTTAACTGAATCAATAAAGTCATTTTCGTGCACATGATATTGTACTGCATTATCTGATCTCCCCTGACAATGCTGGCTGTGTATTGCTGAACTTACAGCATCACAATGTATCGCATCACCACTACTGTATCGAGATGCGTATCAGTTCCCATGTACAATACCTGCCAATACACACCTCTACTAAAAACATCACTCAGTCCATAAGTTTGCATTAGTCCTTTACAATAAGCTTTTTGGTGCACTGAATTCCTGATACAATGATGTCACGTCTTACGTCTTGCATAACAAATGATGATCTGACTCCTGATATATGAAGCCTGATGAGCTTCCTGATCCTGCTTTATCGTAAAAATGTCGGTTCTTCAGGTTTTGAAGGAAGAATCGGAAGAAACTGCACGTGTTCTGGTTGAGTGGTCATCATCAGGCACCTCTATAAAAGCTGCAGGGGAGTGAGAGCGCAGTTCATCCGCTGATAACCCACAATAGGTGAGTAACTCTTTTAAAAAGTTAAAAAATTAAAATAACTGAATTGTGTTGCAGAGTAGTTTTAATTTACATTGCATTTGTTGTGGATCTTACTGCAGGTTCGATTCTTGTTCCAGGTGGATGAGAAAGACGATGAAGCTGGTAATGTATTTCACTCAATTTTCTTCTTTATAGTGTATCTTTTCCGATAAATTTCTCCGAATGATCTGGCAGATCGGCGTTGTTGTTGCCGTGGTGCTGATGTGCGGTAAGTTAGCTTGAGCGACTGAAGTTGGCCCGACACCTCTGTCTCATTCAGCATCATCCCCACAGCGATGGAGAGCAGGCTCACTTCAGGATGGAACGTGAATTTGCCCTCCAACAGACATGAGTCTCCGCCACTAACTGGTCAGCTTCCTATGGTTAATATCAGGTCAACATTTTAGGATTCTGGACCGACTGGTTTGACCGAGACGATCCCAGTGGATCTGGCGACTGGGAGAAACTTGCGCATCTCCGCATGGAAAACCCTGGAAAGATCTGCCCGAGACCCGTTGACATTGAGGTCAGAACCTTGTCGGGACAGTCCCCGGGTGCAGTGGGAGACATCCATACTCAGCAAGTGGTGACGTTAAACGTTTTTCACCCCTGTTTAAGCCATGCCACACTTTATTCGTTGAAACAATGCTGCGGCACACCAGTGTGGCATGGCTTGAAGCTCCCCTCATTAAACAGGCGCTGTAAATGGTGACAGATTTCGGAACCAGGATATTCTCTTTTTCAAAACTTGATAAAGGACCTCCTCCTGCTTTCATGTAAATCACCCGAAAAAGTCATTTTTGTGAAACACATTACAGTAACACTTGCTATAGCTGCTTATTCCAGCAAGCTTAAAACTGTATTTTTATTCGTCCAACTTCAGTCAGAGCCCAAGCTACGGATTCGTGTGCAAGAATTATCTCCAGCCTGACAAGAGGTGCCACGACTATCGCGTTCGTTTCAGCTGCTACCCCCCTACTGTGGCGAAGGAGGTTCTGCAAGTTCATCAGCAAGAGATTTGGTCACGAAGAACACGCGTTTGTTTGTTGCAGTCTGCTGGACAAAGTGGTTTGACCGGGACAACGCCAGCGGTAACGGTGACTTTGAGCTGCTGTACTATTTAAGAAAGGAAAACCCGGGCCAAATTTGCAAGACCCCGTGTTACATCGAAGCCGTCACCAGGGACACCCATACTCCTGCGTTGAACACGGGCCAGGTCTTCAGACGCTAGGTTGGATGGGTGGAGTCAAACTGTCACTATGAGTGCGAACTCTGTTTCCATTGTGCCGCTGCAACTCATCTACTGGCTCCTCAGATTCAATCCCACAGACGGATTCAGCTGCGTGAACAAAGACCAGAAGAGGAGGATAAACTGCCTTGACTACAAAGTCCGCTTCGGGTGCCGCTGCAAAGAGTAATCTGCCACGCTGACACTGATGGAGAGCGTTTCTTCTCTCTTTAATTAGCTCTTTCTACCGACGCTGACTGAAAACCTTATGTTTCTCAGTTGATCCCTTTGCAATGCTACTGTTCTAAAACTCTTCTAGGAGATGGCTTCATCATAAACAGATCGCTGTCTGGACCAGGGGATCCCCCTCCCCCACCCTCACTGTTCACTTTGTTTAGCATAAAAGCAATTAGCCACTGAGTCCTCAACACTTTTCCGCACAAATGAAGCCATCTGGGAGAGAGAGAGCGCTTGAGGACCGTGGCGAGAGGCAGACCGCCAGTCCAAATCATACTTCTGATAAACTCGGCTTTTTTTTTTTTAGGCCTCTGTAGGACGTTTTCGCATAAGTTCCGAAATTTCATTTAAAACACTTTTGAGTGGGCACGACACGCGTTCATTTTTCTCTCATGAATTTATACTGAATGACATTATAATAATGGTCAAAATTCCACTTTCTATTTTCTTTCAATTTCCTGATGCCTCAACAGCGCCCCCTGGCATTCCACATTATGAAAACAACTGGCTTCACAAATTACACAGCGGATTAATATGTTCTGAGAAAATACTTTGGCTGTTTAATGATATTGTGATCTACAAACACATTAAAGAACTACCTAAATCTTTTCGTCTTTTTGGAGTACATTCTCTTGACGTTGTTTTTGTAGGTTGTCTTCATAAGTTGCAGCCGTTGAAAACATCATCTCCTTAGTGAGGTTAAAAAAAAAAAATCTGTCTTTGCACCACATTTTGTGAGTGAAACATATTGATCAATGTGAAAAACCCAATACCAGGAACACAATTCCGACTCCATATTTCCCCTGCCTTCATCCTCCATTGCTGTTTCTCTAACTTTCCTCATTCCTTTGTCTCCCTCCTGAGCTCGCCGTGAGGTTTAGCGACCTTAAAGTTCTTCTGTGGTGTCTCCGACCCGAGCTGCTCCCTGACCATGTTCCCGAGAGTCGCCCGCTGTGATCCTGCTTCCACACCAGAACCTGCTAACTTCGATATTCTCCACAATCGCAGAGAATTCTGTGCTTCTGTGATGGCTGCTCAGGAGCAGCTGCGCTGCAGAATACCAAGTGAGGGGAGAAAATCCATCCACTGCTGTGGGAAGAAAATAGTCTGAGAGCCTTTAACATTGCTAATGCTAAAGAGATGAGCCTCTTTATAAGGTGCGTTTGAGCAATGCGCCAGCAGATGAGGTCATTAGGAAACATGGGAGCCGGTTAAAGAGCTCCACTCAATGCGCCATGTTTATTGCTTCGGGATTATTTCTTCTTTTTTATTAGCTGTCGCACCATGTGGTGAAGGTTTACAAGAGCACGGCGGTTATGCTAGCCTTTTGGCTACTAACATGTTTCACCCTTCAGCCTTTAATCAACACAAGTTCCTAATTTCCAAGTGTTAGCATTTATTTGACAGAACAGCTGTAGCCGTCTTGTTTGTGTTTTTTACACTGTTTCTCACTTCAATTCATTTCTTTGTATTCCTGACCATGGAGAGTATGTTAGCCATTGGTTTGTCTGGAATATTCACTTCCTGAGCTTAGCTTAGCTTCCAGGTTAGCACGGCAACATAGCACTTTATCTAAGTCAATGTCTTGTGCTATTACTATGTTTCAGCTTTTGGTCTTAATCATTAAAATTTAAACTCCAAAATAACAGACATACTTTTTAACTATAAGTCGCACAGGAGAATTAGTAAACCCGTCAATATTTCATTGTGACTTCTAAAGTCGACCTGCAAAGTCATTTCTATTCATCACATCTGACTGGAACAGGTGGAGCGGAACACGGCATTTAACTTTTGTTGCACTGCTGAGAGTACTAGATTTTATTCATGAGAAGTACATAAATATCCGTCATCTCTGTCCGCTCTGACCTGGCGTTTCGCTTCAGGTGCCCGGGATATACACAGTAACTTTACTTCCGCAAGCCCAGGTGTTTCTGTCATTTAGTTAATATGGGATCTCGCTCTGGATTTTCCACTTAAAGGCATCAAATCTACCGTTATGGTGTCCATGTGCTGCATTCCTGTTGTTGTGGCGCTTCATCACGTGAGCTCACCTGAGATTTTTTTCCTTTGGAGTGCTGTGATTTATAAAGCACAAGAAGCAACATTGAAATTTGTGGTCACATGACGTTAACATTGTCTTCACTTGAGATACGATAGCAACCATATATTGTTTTAAATGTTGATGTCGGTTGTGTAGCGTGTGAGGTAAAACCCACGTCGCCCCATAAGCCAGTTATTGCCGCACCTGCGAGGGAACTGGTCGAGCAGGCGACGAGGCTTTCGCTCACCTCTCACACTGCAGGGTCCGGGAGTCACCAACCCGACTGGCGGAGGCGCCAGATGAAATCTGCTCCACTGAAGTGCAACAGAAGTGTTGAAGCTTAGCAGCATTATGGCGTCCCATTCTCTCCCATTAATCTCCCAATATTCCACGGCGCCGAGGCCTATTTATAGACGAGGGGATGATTAAGTAGCGCAGCGCTCTGCCACTGAGGGAGCCCAGCTCATTTTCTTTTTCCCATCTTCTCCCTACTTACATCCTCTCCACCTACTTCTTTCTTTAGTAACTTCTCCACCTCTTAAATCTTCTCGGCTTCTTTCCCTCTGCGGTTTCTTCCGAGCGCTTTACATTAGAGCTGTTAAACAAGCGTGTAATTGTTCATTAATGCATTTGCTTGTCTCTGAATTAATATAGCGGCGCGTCAACATGAGGGAGAGGCTGTCAAATGAAAGAAGCTGATTTTAAGAAGTTCCTGTAATTCTTTGCAGCATGTAGTTACACACCCCCTTTGTGTAACTATCATGCAACGACTGCATTTAAACACATTTAGCGATGCAGCGTTGTCAACAGCAGAGTACTAGCTTGAGCGGATTACCGACTTAAAAGTATTTCAATGTCAGTTTATGCTTTTTGTCAACACACCTGATGGTTGAACTGGCCAATACATATGCTATTATACAGTGAATTTGCCTTGTGAGATATTTTTCCATCCAGTCATTTGTCTCCTCGGGGCTGGAGCCAATCCCAGGAACTTGGGGCGAGAGGTGGGGGACACCCTTCAGGTTGGCATCTTATCACGGGGCACACAGAGAAAAGCATCCACTCACACACTGAGCACATGACGGCTCAGAAAACCAAATTAATGCGTTGGTCTGGCTAAGTTCGGACTTAAGAAAATGCATGTACACAGCTTAGTCCGACTAGTGGAGAGAAATTGTAATTTCTCTTAGACTATACAACCTGCATAACACAGTTAACAGTTGGACGAAACTAGCATGTAACCAAGTGGCTCGACTATGATGGGACTTGGTGATGTGTGGCTGCACGAGCCTCAGCAACGCAGTGGAAGTAAACAAACTCCGAGACGAATGATGTCTATACAACTGAGAAGTCGTGTGTGTCACCTGATGTGCAGTGTGTGTGTTCCTCAGTTTCAGCCGTTGTCTGCGGTGAACACATGACAATATGCAGATCTGCAGATGTGTAGATTTGTCTTCCACGACCTTCACTCAAGTCGTTTTGATCCTTAGTTCCCACAAGAAGATTAGAGGACGTGATTCGTTGGTTTAAGGAGACAACATTATATCCATGTTAGCAACCGTTAGCATGGTTGCGAAGTGAGTTGGGGCTCACGTTGGTGATCTGAAAGTCAACTTTATACTTTAGTTACTCCACCACTGTCATTGTTGTGAAACAAAGAAAAGACAATCTCCAGAATATAGAATTTTATTCAGAAAATTTCAAGTTTAATACCAAAACCTCACATAGGAAGTGTGTTGACGATGATAGCTCCATGACGGTGACAGCGTTGAACCATCGCTCTGATGTGCTGAATCTAGTTAAACTAGGTAATAAGTCAGCACGATCAGTTAAATATCACGGCATGAAAGGGCTTCTTGCTACCTGTCAGCTTCAGCAGCTCGTCCTCTACGGTCATAGGAACTGGGAAGACTGAATAGCTCCCGGCGCCACCCCTTGTCACCTCATAGCTCGATTTTCACTGCACAGCATGTATACCAGGAGAACATGACGCAATCGGACTCAGCGGCTTCATCGAGCTATTGCCTTAGTCAAACATGTAACCACAGTTACTCTCTCACACCTTGGGAAAATTACGAATTGGACTCTTGGAGGAAACCGGAGTAAACTCATGCAAGCTCTGGGGGAGAACATTCAAAATCCATACAAAAAAGACTGAGGTTGCCCGAAGCTAGACGTGAACTTGCCGTCCTCAGCCCATATTTAATTCATAATTTAACATATTGCAATACCCTATCATGTGCCGGTAACTTCGACTCAGGTCCACTTGAAAATAGTTGATATTTGACGCCTTTGGTGAGTGAATGTGTTATTACATAACGTGCCTCCTCCCCCATTTTACATCAAACAAATAGTCAGCCAACTCTGGGTACACGTGTCGGTACTCGTTCAGGTCCACGTTGGGCGCCAACCTCTCCAAGCCCTTTTGGGTACTTGTAGTTGATAATCAGTGTCAGCGCGTTTCAACTGAACCGGGGATTCAACTTTCATCGACTGTGCCGGATAGATCCCACCATCAAAGCAGAGTTCAGTCAGAGCTCGGCTACTTATTGTTCTTGTTCAACTGTTCTCACCAAACGGAACCCAACTCCCTGACCTTTTATTCACGGCCCTCACTCAGTCCATTTGGATAAAAGCTTCTGGCTAAACGAACAAATGCTGATGGAAATCGCCCAAGTTGAGTCGTGCATTAGCTGGAGAGCGTGTAAATATATTTAACCATCTTTTTGCAAAGTGCCCTTCAGTAGAAGTGGGACACGGCGCAAGGAAAAAGGGAAAGGGCAAAGTTTATATTCATGTGTGATTAATGAGAGGACGGGAGGACGGAGCAGGACAAGACGGACCTGCTTTCATCACCTTCAGTAAAATTTATGAGAGGAATGAGATCAGATCCGTCATACGTCACCATGGTGACTCTCGGTCCGCCCGGTGCATGTGAGGGTTTCTCCAGGTCTGGACTCAGGCAACCCTCGTGTTCTGTCTTTGTGCTCGGCTTCCTGTGGTTCCCCTTCGACAGGTTGTTGTTCAGACTGCTTGCCTGATGTACTGTGCAGTGCAGCCTCCTGAAAGAGTTCGATTCCAGAGGTGCCTTTTTTTGTTTTTGCACAAGAGGATCAATGAAGCCAAACAATCGATGCCAGCTGTCATTAGCATCAGAGATTCTGAACCGGAGGTTCTGAAGTAAGCCAGTTTAACTTGGAGGTATGCTTCTGTGCTTATAGAGAGAGAGAAAAAAAAAAACGCAAATCCATATCAAGCTTTGTGTAAAATCAACACCGGCACAAAACCCTTCCACCTAAGAAATACCACACTAGGTTATACTCAAACACACAGCGAAACCTTAAACACTTGATGGGGACCTTGGTAAACCAGGAAGTCCCAACTGTCGAAGGGAACCACCAAGTCTCAAAGTTATAAGGCTCAGTTAGAACATAGTTGCAGTTGAGACTGTGTGAAGACCAATGTGGGGGCGAGACTAAGACCAAGACCAAACTGAATACATTTAAAAAATAATAACTTTTGCAGTAAGAAATAAATCTGTGTGTCTACATGAGTAATATACGTCTGTGTTGAGGTCTCAGACTTGATGTCGGCCTCCTCATTGGTCTTGGTCTGGACTCGGGTATGGCACCTGCCATTCCTTGGCAGCAGGGGAAAATGTAAATGCTCGATTTTAAATCGAATTTATTGTATTACTTTGTATATTTGCATTGAATATTCTATTTAAAATACATGTAAAATAACCACACACAAGTTATTTCTCCCTGTATTATCTTTCCCAACACCTGTATCCCCCCCATACTTTAATATGTAGTACCTCCCAGCCCCCGACGGGACGACTGAGGTCATAGCTGGGTCAATGTCATTAGTGCAATTTGTTTTGCTATGCTAATGGGCGTAAAATGAAAAGGAAGCAGCTGAGAACGTTGGATTCAAGGAGTCAGGCGATGCATCCACCATCGCACCAGCAGCGGAGGGAGGAGGACCAGGAAATGAAGGCGGGATTGAGGCTGTTGATGTTTTCAACTGAGAGAAATTGATGCCTTTTATTAGGATCCTGTCGCAGTGTTGACTGGTTGTTAAAACCAAGGACGTGGTCTTGACTACAGCACTAATCTTGGGACACTTTGTGAGCTCAGTTATTTATAGATCTCTGACATTTTACAAGGAAGATGAGGAATAGCTATGTTGCTGGTGGGGATGGTTTGCCATTGTACTGATACACCGTTGTGCCGGGCTCATCCTCCATGTTTGTCAAGTCACGCCCTTCCGAAAGACAATGTCTCCTAGAGTTGGACCTCAGTCGGCAATGAGAGACAAGGAGTAGATCCTGGGAGGTCAAGTTTCTAATTGGCAGAAAGACCAGTCTGACCCAGGAATGTCTTGTGAGTCTCCAGTCGGAGCAAGTGGTGGGCGAGCAGGATGCTAATGATTCTTTGTGGCAAGCTGATGCTTTATTAAAGCGCTTCATTAAGCGAGTCTTTCACCGTAACACGATGAATGAGATTCCCCAAAATTCCAAGCCCCTCCACCCCACTCCACAGCCGGAGGAGCCATTAGAGCGCGACTCCAGCGAGATGGAGCCGACAAAAGCTGAACCTTTTTTTTTTTCGGGGAAGGTGAGAACAATAGCGGGTTATTTTCATTCTGACAAGCCACATTAGTCGAGCCAGCTTTGCTCGGCCTGATAGCTGCCGGGGACATTTTGTTTCCACGCGCGGCAGCTGAGCTCGGGATTGAAGCTGCTGAGAGGCTGATCCCCGTTTTTCAGGGTGGCTGCTTTTGGGGCGACCGCACGGACCTGTGAGTTTGGAAACATGATCTGTGGAGATTGTGGTGCTGGAGTGGAGGCGCTAAAGGTCAGCAGAAGTGTCGGAGCTCCGCCTGTGTCCAGAGAGTTCCTTAAACTGTGATGTGACGCCTCGATTATTACAAATCCAAACACCACCTACTCGGGCTTCACCCTGCTTACACGATGATAATCTGTTGTTTTTTTTTATTCCACTCTCCCTGTAATGCTTTTCATTTCAGGCGAACATGCTCACCTTGACCTTTACGCACCAAAGTCAGCGCTCATCCTAACTTGACATTTAAATATCATTAAAATGTCTTCGGCACACATTCAATATGTTTTTATGGTCTGAAGTGACATGATATTCGGAAGAGAAATTCTTTTCTGAGACATGAAATTCATCAGATTTTTTTTTACATTATTTACATTTGCTTTTTTTTTTTTTAACTTAATTTTGCACTTCAATGTTTTCCATTTTACCCCCTCGACAGTTTCACTGTGCATTGAAATGTGTTGAGCTTTGCAAAATTAAATGCGATTTCTGTTTCTTTTTTTTGTCATTTATATTTCTATACTTTTCATAATTAATTATATTTTAATTCATGTAATTGTGTATTCAGTACGGAAGAGGATTAGGGCCAGTGAAGAAAAAAAAAAAATAATTGGCAGAATTCTGACTTTTTTTCCCGGATTCTCCCTTTAAAGTGAGAATTCTGACTTTAATCTCAGAATTCTGACTTTAAAGTGAGAATTCTGAGATCAAAGTCAGTGGCCCTGATCCTCTTCTGTAATTCAGTGACAATATTTTCTATTTCAGTGTGCTCATACTTATTCAAAATCATCAATGTATTTTTCATATTTAGTATAATATTTTAATTTTAATGGATTCGTATTCAACACATTTGGTTGAAAATGAACACTTTTTACTTCAGTTTCATTCATAATTATTTTCACATAAAACAATTTAAAATATTTTATATGTATCATTCTTGTATTTCTATGCTATTTAAAAGAGACAATGCTAAGATATGCTCAGACTGGAGTATTAAAGTTTGTGAAGCAGAAGTCAGAGTAAATGACGAAAGTTAGACATGGAAATCATATTTACACACACACACACTCACACACACAGATCATTAACGCTGATCTCCTCTATCCTCCTTCAGACGCTTTAAAACTCTGACTCTACTCCTGGTCCAAAGCTGCGAGTCAGTTTTCGCAAGTGTGGCCAGGATTTCTATTTCTGAACCCAAATTTGGACGTGACAGATGCAGCCATGAAAATCTCCCTTTCGTCTGCAGATCTCATCGCTGCACTGAGAAAAAGCTCAGAGCGCAGAGAAACTCTTATCCAGCGAGCCAGACGCCAGCTGTCCTGCCGCACACTGTCGCACCTCTACACGCTTGGCTTTGTGACGCTGTGAGGGAATGTTCTCCGTCCCTCTGACCTGTAATGACACGTTTTCCATTCGGGATCGTTCAAACAGCTGAACAGTAATTACAGGTAAATGTTTATCAATACGTCAGCGCTGCATTGATGAGCCAGTGATAATCATTAACTGAATCTTAATTCCGGGTCAATAGGTCGGCGGCTGGATATAAACACCTTCTCTCTTTTGTTTCGTGATTCATTGTGACTTGTGGTTTTCAGTTTGTGTTCCAGCCTACATATTATTGAGTTAAACACTATTCCAAGTGTCTTCCATGGTTCTTTATTTATTTATTATCTTTATTTACAATAGTTTAAAAATAAATAATAAAAAAATATATATTATTATTTATATTTTTATTTATTCATTTTAAAGTGTGCTGTCGCTCCAAAATAATAGCTTTTTTTCATTTGAAAAAAATATTTCAAATATAAAATAAATAATTACGAAATTACAATTATTTAACTGTATTGTTTTAATAATCATCCTTTCAAAAAAATTGATAAATGAAATAAAATAAAATATATAATAACATTTCAACATCTTGTTTAATCGCAAATTAATCACGCTTTTTGTATTCATATAAAATGTACCTTAATGTAAAATTTTCACACTTTTCTCACTTTTTTAGAATTAACACATTCTCTCGGATAATTTTCAAATTTCAATTGACAGTATATATTGTATGTTTTTCTTTGTTTTGAAGAGAGCAGTACATTCTTGTTTGTCTTTTTATTTTACCATTATTTTATAGTCTTTAAGTGACATTTAATTTATAATAATTGTTCAGAAGTTTTTTTCTTTCATATTTGAAAAACAAAAAAAGTTTAGAAGTGGAAATTATACAAGTCACTAATCTATGGTTTCACATGGTCAAATATTTGCTTTTTACTTAATTACATGTTTTTTTTGTCTGTATGATTTGTAAGAATATTCATCGTGTTGTTTTCTTTTTTTGCGGCTCTAACAAGGCAGTTCCAGGAGGAAACTTCCTGGCTCACCTGACAGGTGGGTCTGTGAAGTTCAAATATCCAGAGGCTTCCAGGGAAACTATTTTAACGTATACAGCAGGCTGCAGTTACCATCGAGCGTCACATTATACATTCAGCTCTGAGCAGATTGTGGAGGGGGTGCGAGCGATGGCGAGGGGGGAGGAGGGTGAGAGATGGGTGAGAGGCAGCGTCAGGACTAAGTGGAAGTGACAGCCTGCAGAGGAACTCTCATTACTGTCTCACTTGACTAATTGTCGTTTCTGAAGAAAGTTTTCCCGCTGAGAGAGCGACAGTCTATGTGTCGCTCCGCTCCTGATGAGGAGACGGATTCTGACTCTCTGTGTGAGTGTGTGATCTGCGAACTTGTCAGAGTCTCTCTTTTCAAACTGGACAAGAGCTCTTAAATCAGGAAATCTTTGTTTCACTTTCTCCTAATTTACACTTGAGCGGTTGTGAGACACACTAGGACACACACTCTTAGTTACGCTCGCTCAGGTAAACACACACCAACTGTGAGACACAATCAAAACACACACCAGTGCTCACACCGGACACAGCATGACACACAGAGCCACACAAACACATCCTTACCGAGACAAACACTCAACTCTGACCCACACTTGCAGCACTTACCAACCAACACTACCACACTGAGGCAGGCAGACACACAAAAAACACCTGCGCTCACCCAGAACGATACACAACACACACCAGCAAAACATGCACTCAACACAAACATGTACCAAACATGTACCAACAATAAGAAAAGACAATCATAGCCACAATAACACACCGTAACACAACACAGTCTCAAAGCGAGAAATGCACCTACACCTGAATAAACCCGCAGCAAGTGAATTGTTGTCCTTCTGGTACAAGTTAGCTAAGCCACATTGAGCTGGCTATTAATGTAAACAGAAGGCTCCAGATCAGGGGTGTCGAACTGATCCACACTCATCACCGACTGCTATTCTATTCTCACTCTCCAACACATTAAAATGTCCAAAAAGTTCAACACTGTATGACAACTTTGAATCCCACTTTGGACTTCAAAACCTAAACCAAAAACACACACCCATATTGGACATTACACTCCACGTTAAAAGGAAATGACTTTGCCGAAGCAAAGTAAACAAACCAAAACCTTCATAGGATTATGATTCAGCTGTATAAAAGCACACATTCACAACAAGCTCTGTGTATTTATTCAAATAACCAACCCATCCTCACTCCCATGGTGTAATATACTGATGATGGGAAGTGGACTTTTGCGTCCCATACTGAGACCAAACGCAGCCTTTAGTGTTGCATGTTGACGCATTGGTGTTTCAATGGATCGAAAACACCCTCACTGAGGCACAAGGTGCTGGAGCATCGTGGAGGGGGTTGAGTGCGAGGGACAAGGAGACTTATGGAAGCTCTCTTCACTGAATCATACTGGATGTCAGGGGTTATTTACACTATAACCCTGTCGGTCGGTGGCTCACCTCCTTAGTGATGGAAGTGAAGTCATTGTCACTAAAATGCATGGCCTTTTTGACAGGATTTAAATAGCAATTGGCAAGATGTTACACGTAGAATGAATGGGGCACCATCCCATGGCTTACGACCTCCATCTTTGTTTTTCATGTCGCATGCTCACGGTGTCAGGATGTGAAGGCAGAAGATGTGCGTCAGGTGAAAACCTCATGCGTCAACACGCAGCGCTGAAGGCGGCCTTCGGCGTCAGTATTTGACTCAAAAGTCTACATTCGATATAGTAGGCCATGGGAGTGAAGAACAGGTGTTCACGCCGAGCCATAAACACATTCAAAAAGCTCGTCCACAAGTCACACAGAGTGAAAAAGGTTGCACTCAAATACACAGCAAACACCTTCCCCAACACACCCGCACAACAACACACGTGCAAACCAACATAAAGAGATCTACAGGAAACACAGCTGCAATTAAGTGGGCGTGCACTCGCACACCGAGAGAGGTTGCAGCACAAAGCTTCGGCGCTGAAGTCACGATAGCGCCAGCGAGTTATTAGGAGTGTCTTTGTGAAGTTCCGGTGTCAGACGTGCGTAAATGGACCGGTGACACTTGAAATAATTCTGCACAGATGAACCCTTTATACAACTCAATGAATCTTCTCTTTCACCGTCTCGCCATTCAACACGCAGCAGCTTCTGGTTGCCATGGCGCCGCATGCTTCCGCCACTCTCTCTCCACCAGCGAGCGAGCGGGAGCGATGGAGGGGCGAGTGAGAGGGGTTAGAACTGGTTATCTCTCTTTTGCATAAAGTCCCGTCTGCATTAGCGGCTCCCGCAACAAACAGAGCAGGCGGCTCATGTGGAACTCTCCCCGGGTTACAAGCTGCTGGGTGTGTGTCACCTCCTCTGCTCGTGGTCTCCTTCAAAAACGAAAAGGAAAATGGCTCCCAAATGACACTTTTTTTTTTTTTTCCTCAGCCCTGATGAGCCAGAGGATCGTTTTCACATAACGAGTCACAATTAGCGGTCCCCATAATCTGTGTTTTTTTAACTGGGTTACATAGATAATTAGATCATCAGTGCTGGAATTAACACGCTGAGAGACTTTCACCTTCAATAACCGCCGCTATTTATAAAACTGCATTAAATTCACTTAGTCAGTGGCACTTTAATTATGTTTTCTGCTGCCAAACACAATTTGCTGTCGCAGAGTTGGAGGTGGTAATCGACAGTAGCGTTAGCTATTAAACATCTCAGTGCTTTTCTGGGTCGTTTGAGCCGCACCGGCGCTGGAGAGGCCGGCGCGCGGGACGCAGTCATGAAAAGCACAGATGCGTTGTTGAAAGCGACGCCTTTAAATCCCTCCTGCTGCTCTCAAGCAATATTCGGATTGGAGTAGTATTATCCAGGGACACGGCGTAATGTCACTCAACCACGGAAGGCTGGCAATATTTATGGTCGAACCCAGGCACATGCTCAGCGATATTCGGGAGCCTGTTGCGTACGCCAGGAAAGGGCACCCCTTCCAACTGCTATTATTGTTGTTATCAAGTTTGTTATTAGTGTTGGGGCGGATCACCCTTCACTCTTACTTTCAGTCATGTGACCACGGCAAAAAACAAGGACAAAATCTGACTCTATAAAACATAACATGCAGTTGAATCACTAATATAATCCAATTTCATGAGTCTGTTGTGGCAGAAATATGTTGTCCACACTCTGGCTAAGGAACTTTGCTGGGTTGTGTCCAGTGCAAGTCTGTTAAATCACATGCTTTTAACTCATTAAAAATATGAATAAAATATGAATAACAAGGTCACGTAGTGTTTGTTTTAACAACCAAATAATAGTTTGACAATCCAAAAAATATCCTCATAAAAAGGTCCCTAAACTTTTACTGTAGGGGATGTTTACCTGTCTGATGCTGCAGGTTGAAGGAGCCGCTAGAGACGGGGGTGCGGGAGGGGCCAGGGAACAAGTCTCACAAACACGAAATCAATTGGGGAGCCTAAATCCTGCCGCCTCATGGGACCTAAGAAAGATAAGTTATTTGCTGATCGAGCTTGTAATATGCCACACAACAAACGTGAGGTCCAGCCTATGCGTGATCAGGGCATGAAGCAAAGTGGACCAGAAAATAACTTTGCTCTCCCCAGAGGCTTCCATTCATTCTGGAAGGGACGGAGACTTAGGCTCCTTATACAGACAACAAAATATAGAGTAACTTTTTTGGTTCAAAAAATGAACTCCAGAGTCTCCACTTTCGGAGAAAAGGGCGGGAACTTGAGCACCATCGGGGATCGACTGGTCGAATCCCATGTCATTATTTTTGTGTTACTCCATGTGTGTGCTGTGGCACGTCCTCATACTGCCACCAGACAATAAACATGGCGAGAGAAAAGAGAAGAGTCACTGGTAAGATAGGCAGAAAAGGGAGCAGGGAGGAACCCTAACTTTGGATCTGGGAGAACACAGGTTTCTGTGGTTTGTGAGGACAAGATTTGACTGGAGATACACATTTACATTTACGACTAGTGTATCCTCACTCTGTTACTACCACCCATGGTCACTTCATCTGAACCTTTTCCAAGTAATCCTCGTCCCAGTAAGATTTTAATTCAGGGAATTTTGGTCACTAAAATAGGTAAAACTAATCCAGCGCGAGTCGCCATCCATGGGGATGGTTCCTTACTGAGCCAATCCGGACAGTGAAAAATGTGCTCTGATTTTCATGTCATCTATTTATAGGGCGTCGAGTACAAGAAGACTTGGTGGCAAAATCCCACGATATAATGAAAGTTCTGCCATTTAGTTTGACAGTAACAAGTAAACTCTGAAACAGAGTTTACTTAAAGTGAGTCGCCCTATGGCTTGGGATTCCCTCGTGCTCATCATGATAGTCATCATCACTATTTCATGGTGAAGAACATTGGTGTGTAGAATCTAAAACAGGTCCTGTCAGTTCTCAAGTACAAGGTCTCCAACATCTGTCTGTGCGACGGCCTAAGCCAGATGAGGCAGTGCTGGACAATAGCGGCGGACGCGGTGGATTGATCATTTGGCCCGAGCTTTGACGTCTAAATTCACTCTGAATGCACTCGCTTTAGTAGCATGAATGGCTTCACCTTCATGCTCCCACGCTGCTCGACACCAGTGACACCGACTGAATCTCCTAAGCGACCGTCATGTTTCTGCTTTTGTGTTTCTGTGTTGTCGGCCTAATACTGTACATTCCCCCGGAGAGCACACCAAAAGCAGAGTCCTTGGAAAATGATTTGGAAGTTCTTTCCCAACAGCAACCTTGTGACAATTACTGTGGGCTTTTAAAGAAAACACTTAGTCCAGAGGACGCTGTGACTTTAAGAGCGGAGCAGCATGTGTGTTAGCAGAAGTCTTCTCCCAAAGCTGGATGAAAATCTCTTTCATGCTGCTCAGAGTGCTGCTGACTTGTGCGGAAACCTTGAGTTCCTCCATAATTATGCTAATGTAGCAGATGGTGGCATGATGAGTGCCATTCTCTTTGATTCTCTCGCTCTCAGTGCACTCGCGCTGACACTTGTTCCAACTACACACACCCGTCCCTCGATTAGGACTTGTTGTTTTGAGGTTTCACTTAAAGACGTTTAGGTTTAATGTGTGTGCCGCCTTCATAATGACTCCGGCAGAAGGATCCTTGCTCTGAAACAAGATGTGGCACCTCTTTTGGTCCAAATATTGACCGTCTCTTGAATCAGTATTGAAGGTTCTGTGTCTCAGGGAGTGAGACCAGTCAAGGACGGCGGTGAAGAGGAGAGTGAAGGCAGGGTGGAGCAGCTGGAGTCCACTATTGGTGATCATGACTTGATGCTTGATTCTTAATCTTTGTGATCTCGGGAGCCACATTTTCCAGAACAAATGAGGAAGGAAAAAAAAGATTCATTTCTGTGGTTACTGATTTTTGATTTCAGAATTACAGATTTCATTTGTGTTCAATGACCATAAATGTAAACAAACCAAAACCTTGTGAAATGACATGAAACCATGTGATCGGCGCAAAGATATATGTCATGGAAAAGTCCAACCAGCAGCAGAACCAAGTTCATGTCATGTTCATCAAATTTACTAAAGAAAAAAAAGAAGGAAAAAAAAAACTTTAACGCCAACTGAGAAAATTGTACATCATGAATACAATTCTGAATAAAATAAATCTAATAAAACAACGTCTAAATATCATAAAACATTTTCTTTTTCATACATATACTCTAAAGAAGACAAGTAAAGTGTAAATGAAAGTACTGCAATAAAATGTTCTAATCCAACAGGTGAACAGTTTTTCCTGTTTATCATTTTTTTCTTTTCAATAAATTCTCCATATTTGGTAACTATCATAAATGTGCAGCTGTCAAGTCAATTCAGTTCACTGACCCACTACACGCCATCATATGTGGCAAGTGGATTAAAACTGAGCATCTCACAGCCCAGAGGTGCAAAACAAATAAACTTCTAGCGACCCTCTAGGGGGCGCTCGCGGCCCAACCATGGGCCCTGGCCCTATGCTTTAGAAGACTCTGGGAAGATGCTGAATTTAAAGGTGACTAGATGGGCCAATATCAAAAATGAGGACATCAGATGGGCACTTCATGTTTGGAGTCAGGGAGGTCTGGACGTGTGGAAAGGAGAGACAGTGTGGCACCAAGAATAATGGAGATGAAGAAGAGGACGGCAGGCAATGAAGTCCATGGTGAAAGACACGTGTGCGATTAGAGGATGGTTATGTGAAGGACTTGCTGTGGAAACATCGGATGGGAAACGACAGCAGCAGATGAGTTGTCCAGTCAGAGGAGAAGCCTGATATGGATTCCCTCTCTACTCATTATTATGAAGTTATTAGTGAAGTCATTGATATAATTGTCCCTCCCACTGACTATTGTCCTCATTTTCTTTGTAATACGCCTCGGCTTCATCATAGTCTTCATCACCATCGGAACAGTGGCCGTCATCGTCACTAGCTTGACGGTCAGTGTTTTCTGTCTGTTATCTTTCTTTTAGCTGACATTTATCAATAGTGAACTGGTGACTTCCAGCAGTTGCAATGCATTATGGGTGCACACATACACGGTGTAGTGGTGCCGTTTTTTCGATTCCATAAGAAAAACAGTTGACAGGGAAACGTATTCTCCTGAGAATCGATCCCACTGCTTCTGCAGGCCTGAGCTGCTATAACAGGCATTAGCCAGGTGAAAGCTGGTCAGAAGAATTCAACCAAGTCTCTTGTATCCAACATCACCAATAAATAATTTATAATAAGAATCTCATCAATGCTTTTCACGACAGGCATCCCCCTCTGAATTTGGCTGTGCACGTCTGAGGTCACTGACTACGGAGTGTAGCCACCTGTGTCGCTGGTTATCTCACAGAGATTCAAACCCACAACTCCCTCACTTCAGAATCAGCAGCGCCATCACAAGCGCTGATAAAGGATGGCCCGGGCCGAGGAAGGGGGCGCGGCGCCCGCGTGGACCACAATAAATACCACTCACTGTTGTCACCCTTGAAAAGATGATTTAATACTGGAGCAACATGTTGCACGGAGCAGAGCTGCGCGCAGCGACAATGCCACCGTCACCCGACACAAGGCTCTGAAGAAGAGTCTGAGACAGTCGTTCACATTAGTTGTCAGCATCAATACGCTGCTTCCATTGTGGCGCTCGTCCTCATTAGCCGCCAGTGTGGCTGTAATGTGTGTATTTATGGTGCTAGTTATCACCAGGATGGCTCTACAGCAGCCATCATCCGTGTCATTATTCTAAAAGGCACGGTCATCATCAGATTTGTCATCGCGGGTGGAGCTCCTCAGCATCCTCATTCATCGCAGGCCTGGTCAGTGATGCCGCTGCTGCCGCCGCTGCTGCTGCGGTTTAATGTTTGATTCCGGAGCACCACGTTCACACAACAAACAATAACACCAGAATGATAATGAGCGCTAACAATCACTTCAACTGCAGATGCATGAGGGAGTGTTTACTCCACAGCACACACACACACACACACACACACACAAAGACCGGTCATTCACTCCTCTCACACACAATCATGTTGTTCACCAGATGAGAGCGGTGCAGATCAAAGAACTCCTTTTTTTTTTCGTCTCCTTGGGAATGGATACCCCCCTCCGCACCCCCCGCGGGTCCGCCACACCACCACCTTTAGCTTCAGTACATCCATCGACCCATGAAGTGCTGTTCATTGGGGGCGGCCGCTGATAAGGTCCGTGTAGTGTGAGATCAATAGCATGTAGGCCCACGCAGATATCCATCACCGTGACGCAACACTCCGGATTGGTAAATCAGACGGAAAGAGCCGCGTGCGCCAGAGGAACACACCTTCAGCCCCGAAAGAGTCGCTGGTGAGGTTCAGTCTTGTGATCCGCTAAATGTTCCCGGCGTTCACACGTCAATATCACAGATCCCTTCCAATTTGAATTCCTTTCATCCCACTCCTCCCACACTCGCGATGATGGAATTTGTTGAAAGGGTGTTGCTTGAAATAACACAATGGCGGCTTTGGGGATGTGAAGTTATAAATGACTAAACAAACCATAAAGATTTATCTGCCTGCCCTATTTAGGTGCGCGGGAAAGAGAATTAGTGCAATAATATCCTGCAGGCGTGAGATTATGTGCCATGTGTTGTGTTGTTGGCTAGTTATTGTGCGAGGAGCTTTGTGAATTAGCTTTTGTGCCAAGAACAGGAAAATGCCTGTAGAATTAAGGAATAATCCTCAACATTCCTCCGTGTGAACATTGTCGGTCCTTTTGGAACGCTGAACGAGGAGCAAGGCTCAGTCTTGGCGTGATGCAGCGAGACTCTCGGTGGTGTGGCGGGAAAAAAGAGCCGCCGCGCTCACGTGTACCTCTGTGGAGCGTCAGTCTATCGTCCTTGTTTATCCGTCTGGATCCAGGAAACCTTTGAGGGATCCACGATGCTCCTTTGAGCGGGAGTGTGAGGCCCATATTGCTCGCTACTGCCACCTCCTGTCCAATTAGCTCGTTGGAATTTGACTCCTTATAATATATGTGAGATTTCACATTAGCGGTGGGACGTTAATATTAACGCTTTGAAATATTTTAATTGCATTTAATCATTTTATTTTCATTTTGTTTAACAGTTTGCTCTCCAGACAACAGGGAACCTTTGTCAGTGCAGGAGTTCCTGCTCCACTGATCACACTGCTGCACAAGACACGTGGCAGCTAGGATGATAACAACAGCAACAAACATGGAGGAATCCCTGAACAAAAGCAAACAAAAGCTTCTGTTTGCTTTAGTTCAGGGAGGTTTTTCATGACACAATGGCCAGGGTTTCCACTACTCTGAATGTACTTGATATTCTTATAAAATTGAAACTCTTATACCTATATTTTCAAGACATTAAAAGAGCTTTAGTTTAAATAAGGTGATATAAAAACTTGAATATAGACACCATCGTGATTTATTGTGCTACTGTCAAACTGACGCAAAAACCCAATATTTTGTTGTTTAAATGTATGTATGGATCATTTGTTCAGTAATATACCAAATTCATTCAAATTGAAAAACGTGGCTTCTTGTGGCAAATATTCTCATATGATTAAACTGCGATGAATTGAGATAAATTAATCACAAATTCTCTAATTAATTAGATTAATTTTTTAATCGAATCCCACCCCTACTAAAAATGTAACTAGTAATGTAGACAAAATTAACGTAGGGAAATAATTTTGGCAGAAAACCACGGAAAGGTCATAAATTTGCATCTTAGTGGAGGTCTGCGCTGTCTCCACAAACATCGGTTTGTAGGTCACCTGCAGCAGTTTCAATGTTCTGGAGCGGTTCTTTAAATTCATATTTCAAAGTTAAGAATGAAGAAGAGTCAAGAATTATCGTAATTGAAAGATGTGGCCGGAAAAGTCAAGAAAAACTGTAAACACAGAGCATTGTTGGTTCTAAATGGACACTTCTAGAACGATCGATTTGTTGAGAAGTATGTCGACAAATATTGTGACAAACATACAGTATGTTGGTCTGTAGTATGCACAGATCCATGCAACCGCTGGCAACCATGATGAAGAGAGTGGCGTAAGAGCCATGCTCGTCTGAGCAAGGAGATGGGCTGACTTGGAGGGTCGCAGGAGGTGAAAATGTGTCTGGAGCTGAGGGTGGCGGACTCGAAGGCTGTGGATTAGAATGGTAGAAGAAAATATCTGAACTGTCTCTGAGTTGGTGCTGGGAAGAAGTGAAACAGAAAAGAAGCTGCCCACCTCTGAAGGATCAAAAGAAGAGACGACGCCTTCCAAGTCTTTTGCTTTCCATATACTTCCTCAGTAGATGAAGGGCTACAACTCTGCCACGTTGACTCACCACGACTGTTAGACCCAGCCCCAGGAGACTGACCCACTGTGAACCACAGAACGTACCTCTAGGATAAGCGCTGACTTCTGACCCCTATCTGCCAGTGGAGCCTCAACATTAGATGTGATTGTTCCGAACACAAGTGGAGCTGATGAAAGAGCTATTTCTGGAGAGGTATTTGTTAAAAAATGTCATCTCTATATATAACTGGAGTGAATGACAGTGATATTTTAGGAGATAATTACCATCCGTCAAAGAAAGGAAATATTTTTAGACATGTTTTTTTTTCTCCTCTGCCTTCATGAGAACTTTTGTGCCTGGTAAACAAAAATAAACACTGAGATATCACAGCAGCAAACTAATGGCATCTACTGTAGGGGCTTCACTTTAGTGTTGAATGTTAGGTGACCCTCCTGGAGAGGAGTGCGGGGGGTCACATGACCGGGCCCTTGATACCCAGAATACCCCGGCACACTTTGTGAACTTCTAACATGCGTAAAAGAAGCCAGTCATTCGTATTCAATATTTCCAACCCATCTACATGAGTCATGACCAAATGCAGTTGTGTGGACTTGTTGCATGACTCAGCCTGAGTGGACTGGAGCACTCTATATAAGTGGCGCTCACACGTGTAAGCAGGGAAGAAGTCGGTCATAATTTTGTAGTGACTGAACTTCAGTCCCATTTGGGGGGACCAGGCCCTGAAGTTCCCTCTCACAACTCCATCGCTGTCTACCTTGGACTCAACACTGCCCCTCAGGTGGAGTGTGAACTGCACTCATGAGAAAATTTTGATCGCCACTTCATCCAACCAATGAAACAGGATTCTTATGTGGACCAATGAGAAGGCTGTTTTTCTGTCTAAAGAAGGTAAGTGTCTCCTCTGTTTGAGAGTAAGTGTGTTGGTATAATTTGATATTGGGGACCTAAAAGAAAAATACATGAAAGGACACTGGTGCTTTTTATTGTTTATTTATTTCAGAAAGACACTGAAAATTAGTTTAATAACGATTGTTGTTTATTCATTCACTGACTATTAATTTATTTGTTTTATTTATTCATTATTTTTATTTTATTTATTTATTTCGAACAGGCCCATGGGCTGCTTTATTGGCCTCTGCCGACTACATGGTGAATGTGGGTACTATGTTGACTCCTGGACGAGACCGATCAAAAAGTTTGTGTGTGTGTGTGTGGACCATCCTTTGACACATATCTAGTGAGGACATTTGAGCTGTTCTATATAACATTTTGAGGGTTGAAAACATCAAGATAACCACGTTATTATGAGTGGGTTGACGTTTAGCCTTTGTTTTGGATGGGAGGGACGAGGCTCCACTCAATTAACTCCTTCTGTGTCAAACTCAATCCTGCAAGGACAAAATGTATATCAATTGCACAACGTTCTACAGTCAAAACACTTCACTTTAATGTAAGAAAACAGTTGCTTGAACCCTTTAATTTCAGTGGCTCACAGTATCCACATGCTTTAGGCGTCTTCCGTTATTAGAGCCCTTAAAATTCAAGCCAACGGTTTAAGCTTTGTGGGCCAGAAAAAATGTCTCGGCGGCCGAATTTGGCGCCCCGGGCCTTCAGTTTGACACACGCTCTACACATGCTCCGTGGAAACGGAAAGATGCTCAGTCGCTGAGTTGGCTTTAATATAGAAGTGATAGAAAAAATAAAATAAAATGGAGCCGATAAGCAGTGATATCTTTATTTGAATGTTATTCAGCGCCCACTCACTGAAAGTTTCCTATCATTATCACCTCCTCGCTCCCTCCCTCGCCTCCTCCCTCCCTCCCTCCCTCCCTCCCTCTCTCTCACTAACCTTGGCTCGACGTCACAGTCTGTGCAGCAGTGCAGTATAATGGGAGCGCACACAACCCAGAGCGCCTCATAGGGGGCTGCAGATCGCTGCTCAATCCTCCGCTCGCTGCTCGTGATCCCCTCACAGACCCCCCCTTCCTCACCATTCCTCACCTACAGCCCCCCGCGCGGGCTCTCCCCCCCTCCCCACCGGACCCTTCGACATGGATGTCCCGTCGTGCCTGGACCCGGAGGATTGTTGCATCTTGGCGCAGTGAGAGCGGAGCGGGAGTCATGCCGGGACTGCTAATGGATTTGGGGGAATCGCGAGTGACCATGCCGTGATCCTGCTGCATCCAGGGCCGCCGTCACCCTACGAGCGATCAACGGAAGGAATCGAACCCGCGCGCCGGAGAGGGGATTTAAAATACAAAAGAAAACAACAACAACAACAACAAAAGAAGAAGAAGAAGCAGCAGCATTTCCCCCACAACAACATGAAGATTTCCTCTCGTCCTCTGGTGATAAGCAGTCTCGTTTTCAGGTCCAACCTCAGACTGGTTCCGCTTCTGCTGCTCTTCCTCGGTTACTCTCTCGGGATGCCACACGTTCTCAGATTCGGTAAGAGCCTCCTCATATCTGTTGCGCTCGCTACTTCCACCACCTCCCGCCGGCCACGTTCTTACCGTAATGCTTGTATGAACTTGGATGCACAACACTTCGCCGCTCCGGCTTCATTCGTCGGTGCCGGGATCGCGTACATCCTCCTGCCGAGATTCTCGCTCTTTTAAAGTGCTGACACCCCCGTTACGTCCCCCTGCAGTAAAGGTGGACATGTAAACATCAGATGTGACTCAAGCGCGAATCAATGCCTTGACTTTTGACCCCATTCACGCGATTTATTATTCTTTCGCTTGACATGGGACTTGTAGAGGCTGAGTCATGTTGAACCCCTCACCTCTGCAAGCCCCCGAAAAGTGTCCAAAACTACTGCCATTTCTCTTTCTCTTACTATATATATAGCTCGAGTAAGATATATATATATATATATATATATATATATATATATATATATATATATATATATATATATATATATATATATATATATATATATATATATATATAGCTGAAGCAAAATGCAAAACAAATATTATTTGAAAAAAAAATCTAAATTTTACATTATATATACAAATGATCAAATGAAACATGAGCGAGATTCATTGCGGTGGGTCTCTGAGTGCCGTAAGATGGAGTGCAGTTTAAGATCGTTCGCCGCCATCTAACAAAAACACATTTCTCACTAATGGTTAGTTGCTCACTTAACACTAATATGACTGCTATTTTTCATTACCGTGGTGATGACAAATGTGTGTTTGTTTGTTTGTTTTTTTTCATTTTCAATGCATTGTTTACCTGTTCAATAGCAGCTTTTTAAATCCAAAATTATTTGGATTTAAAAAGCTGCTCATGAATATACACTGACAAATATTCCATGTATTTTTCAAAGTCATTGTGAGTTTACAACGCTAATTTTGGTGTTGAGTTTTCTCTGATCTCCATACACTCTCCTCCTTGTGTATTGAGAGCTCAGTCATCTTGGACTCAGAGTAGAGCTGCTGTTTCTTTACAGCCAGTTGAAGTAGGCTGGGAAGCTAATGAAGATGTCATTCATATTAAAACCTGCTTGTGAAACATCTCAGGATCCTCCAGTGCGAGCTGGCTGAGGAAACTGACGTTGAAACTGTTGCTTCTGACAGTAAGAAAATGAATGATTTTTCCTGTATAAAATCAGGTTTCTCGAATCAAAGCTATGTCATCCACAAACGTCCATGTGGTTGACTAGTTTGCCGCTGTTTATCATTGTTATTTGCGCATCATTTGAGGATGACACTCCCCCAGCCCCCCCACAACATCCGGTCTCATCAAGTGTTGGCAACAGATCCATATGATCCCCAATTCCCTCGGTGGCCCTATTTAAGAGTCCAGCCATGTCTGCAGAAGCCGCCGCTATGGCAACGGGATGAGCTTGTCTTCCTGCTGCTCCTGCATCCCGGCCAGCGATCGGCCGTCTGACACCGCCTGGTGTTTCTTCCCACGTTCCTCACGAGGCCGTGGAAAACCCCCCAGGCAATAATATTTAACGGCAAAGTTGGCAAAACAAGCAAGCGGCGAAGATGAAGGTCTATTATTGATGAAGTGTGCGGAGGTGAATACGGTTGCTGTCAATCATCCGATCATTCGCTTCTCCCGGCGCCTGCTGGGGTCATTTTCTTAAGCGCGGTAAACATGTTGGACTTTAATTGAGTTGCTTGTGTTGGTTTTTCATGGCTGAACTGAGAGAATGAGTTTCAGCACCGCGGACAGCGACGCGGTCTCTGCGGCTGCTGATGGAGAACTGAATGAGTTTCCTTTCATCGGCTGAAGAACAGAAAGCATATTTACTCTCTCACACACACACACACACACTGATGTTGTGAGAAACACTTGTGGTTTGCTGCGGAATAATTCAAGGTTTCAACAAAAAAGAGCCAAAAACGGCACTGTTTTCTGCTATGTGAATGTTCAGTGTATTTGCTGATTTTTTTATTTTGTTTTTACACGATATCTCTACACTGGACATCATACAGTTCCTGCTACACGTCTGGAAAAAAATATTCACTCTACCACCTCATCATGCTGTACTTCCTAAATACAGTGGTGTATTGTAATTTCCAAATAGCTTCTTCACGTAAATGCAGTCTAAACATGCTGTAGTCACTTGAAAATAAATTCTACAAGCCCCTCAATACATTTAAAAATGTTGTTGCTGGCCACGACACTTTCTTGTGCTGTAGATTTGTAGTATAGTGTAGTACATTATACGGATGCTGCTGTCAGGCACCTGCAGAGACATTTTGAGGGCCAGAAAAATGGGCACCCAATTAAAAAAAATATTATTAGAATGGAATCAATGTCATAAATAATCCACTTCATTGTGTCTATTGACGTCTGTTAAACATCACTTATCTGACACTTTATTGCAAATGTATGTGTGATGTGACAGTGACACAGTTGTCGCAGAACATCCCTGAGGTGCCCAAGGTTCCAGGCTCAGCTCCGGCCTCAGTCACTTAAATTTGATTTAAATCTCAATCTAAAAAGACTGAGAGCAAGACAGAGAGAAAGTAACTTTATTTCCTTTAAGATTGAATAAAAAAATGGACTCCAGAAAGGGCACTTTTCTCACGTAGGGCTGGTGCTCCATCACCACTAGGGGTCTATCTGTGCATGTGCCTAGCTACAATGCTAGACACTGTGACACCAAGCAACACACCACACAGCAGTTCAAATATCGACATCTATACATTTACTGTATGCCAGTAACAACTATCTTGTTCAACAGCATCTCATCAAACTTGGAGCGAAGCAAAAGCTAGCACTGTTTCTCGCTCGGTAGCACAGTCGCACTCATGGCTACATTAACAATAACTGTGGCTTAAGATTTAATGGGGTTAATTGAGCGTGAGATGATTGTGAATGAGACTCCATTTACCATCAGAAGGAGAATATAAAGTCGGACGTTGTTTAAAGTTTGAGTGCAACGTTTGTTTGCTTTGTTTGCTTGCCAAGTTTGCAGGAGTAGCGGGGGTGGAAGTGATGAGCTGCTGAGCTGCTTATTTACATTCGCTGTATTTTCATTTATAACCTCGTCATGCTGCATCTTAGATCTGACAAGTGGTCACCGAGTTTGTTTAACAATCTTTTGAGTCTATATCTGTGCAACAAAATAAACAGTGAATTATCTGTCGACGATGCTAGGAGTTTGAACTGGATGGCTTCTACCAGTCACTCAAAAAGTTTATGGAAGTCAACTGCTTCATACTGACACCTAAAAACAGCACTGCAGTTATGCACAAGTGCTTTGGCTCTTTTTAAGTTGTGAAGCTTTTTACAGCAGTGTAACATGGCAGAAATATAAAACCAAAACAAAACAATATTACAAGGCTATACACCTTATTTGATGCACCAATTTCAAACCATGCTAATGGATCCCAAAACAAAATGTGATACCTGCTAAAATCTCATCCATAGTTTAAACACAAAGTGCTGAGAATGAAAACTAAGTCGGGCCAAAACCGCTCTCTTGAGGAACACCAGGAGAAAGTGTTGCCAGCTTACAAAAACGTGTGCAAACGTGTTTCCTAGATGTCTGAGGATATGAATAAAAAGGCATCGAGTTCCATGGAAATGAGCCTCCGAACATTCTAATGTGTTTCGCTGCTTGTGAATGAATCCAGAAATGGCTGTGTTCTCATGCAAAATCACAACACCATCTTTAGGGAAAAGGCTTGATTCCAGCCTCTTTCCATTCTTCCGGAAAGATTCACAGCGTGACGCTTCATTACCTGCGTGCACATCAGGTACGAGGACGATCTGGTGTCTGAATTAGCTCATCGTCTAAACTCAGCGTCCCCAGCTCGGCGGGTAAACAGCTCAATAGTTTGGACGGACGATAACGGATGGTCCCGGAGAGGTTTCACACATTTTCAAGAGACACTCAGTGTTTGCTGCCGCTTCCTTGGAGAGATGGTGTCTCCTGCAGCAAAATCGTTACTGTGATCTGTTCCGAGGCGAAATTTGCTTTTTGCTTTTTATGTTTGTTATCACTGCTGCTTGTGTTTTCTGGAAGATGTGAGCAACGTGGGGGTCACACTTGCGTCTCGAAGGTGTCTCTCTGGCCCTGGAGAGGAAGAGGAAACCTCTGTTAGTGTTCAAACAATATTTTGTGTTTAGGTGTTTTTGTTCTACTCTGAGTGTTTGTTAGTGGTCATTTGAATTCACATAAGCAGTGCACACGCACACACACACACACAAGTTTGTGTGTCTCTCATTGACATGATGCTTTCCCCAGCCTCTCATCCTTAACTTAACCATCTAAACACATGGCTAACCTTAACCAGGACTCTGAACCAAACTGAAACCCAAATGTAATGGCCCAGTTATCTTGATGTCTTCATCCTCAAATTGAGGCTTGGGTTGGCATGAGGTCCTCACAAGGATAGTAATTTGTCATGAATTGGTCCCCATAAGTGAGGATCAACTAGACACATACACACACTTGTTTTTCTATCCTTGTGAGGACTCCAGGTAGACCAGCCAGAATGTCCACACTAAGCCAAATGCCTTCATAAGATCAGTGAATTGTCAAAGATTGGCCCACACAAGAATATGAATACATGAACACACACACACAAAACACCGAAACACACAGGTCTTTTCCCATAATGAAGGTAGAAAACAAGGCTAGATAATTAAATTCATTAATTTAGGGTGCTGAAAACTATAAATTGGAGATTCTGAATAATTCATTTTTATGGAAGTAAAACAACTTTCTAAAAAAAAAATCTGGTGTTTGTTTTTCAAAGTATTGAAATGTGAAAAAAATCATTATTTAATCCAAGAAAAGAAATCATTATTTAATTTTGTTTTTCACAAAAATCTTTAAAATAATCTTTTCAATTAGTATGAAAAATAAATAAAATACTTTATAATAAAATGTGCTACTTTTTTTTTTTTCACAATTTCTGTTCTTGTATTGGTGCATTCTTTCACGCTCCTTGTCTTTTGAGAGACCTTCATTTGAACTTGCATGTAACAATAGTCCAGGTGACTCAACAAATTTAAGAAATGCAGGACGTGCTGCTCAGACCTTCACAACCCACCTCCGCACCAGCTCCCCTGAGCCGCTGTGCGGCTGTTCGCAGTTGAAGGACATGTGCGTAGATGCCGTGTGTGAGTCTGCTGTGTGATCGGACACTCAAACGTCCTTCACTCCTCCGGCTCTGATTAAAATTCGATGACACGTCAACCACCAACATCTGCACCCTCCAAAGTAAAACCTTGTCAGAACTCGGTCCTGCAGCCTCAGCAGTTATGGCTGCTCTCGCAGGATGTCGGGTCATAGAGGGGGTCACCTCCCCCTGGCTCCCCGACTGGAATGACAGGCGGTTCTCTGGACCCCTTCTCGCACCCGAACACTGAGCGGGGAACCTCTGGTGACTGTGTCAGTGTTCTGGACGTGTCACACGACATGAGGACGAGTGGTCGGGTCGACAGGAAGTATTTAATTCGCTGAAGTGATTTCCTCCTGAGTCATGTGGGCCATTATTATTTATTTATAGGGCAGCTCCGAGGTCAGATACATCGGGAGCAGATTTGGACTTGACGCTGTCAGTGGGTCACTTTGAATTTATTTAACATTTCACTGATAATAAGAGGGTGTAGGTGGACCTCGCCTGAGGGCTCGCACCATCTCATCAGGATTCAAACCCACAAAAGGTTCCACCAAGGTCGCCTGTGTCTGCGCCCTCGTCTGCCCCACTTTCTGTCAAAGTTTTTCTGTTTCCTGAGAAAACATCAGTTCTGCCTGGAACTATTTTGTAATGAAGAAATAGTTGGTTGAATCTTGTCGTTCTTTAAATATTCTTTCTCATTGCATTCAGTTTTATCAATTCTTTCTTTATCAATTCGATAATATATTAATATGGTTGTTTCTACTTTTTTAAGAAAATGAAAAAATAAATAAATAAAAATAAATAAATAAATATATATATATATTAGTGGTGGGACATTAACAAGTTAATCACGATTAATTCATTAATCACATTTAATCCTTTTAATTTAATTTAATTTAATTTAATAGTTTGCTCTCCAGACAACAGGGAACCTTTGTAAGTGCAGGAGTTCCTGCTCCACTGATCACACTGATGCACTAGACACGTGGCAGCTAGGATGATAACAACAACAACAAACATGGAGGAATGCCTGAACAAAAGCAAACAAACGCTTCTGTTTGCTTTTGTTCAGGGATGTTTTTCACTACACAATGGCCAGGGTTTCCACTACCCTGAATGTACTTGAAATTCATATAAAATTGAAACTCTTACACAAATATTTTCAAGAAATGAAAAGAGCTTTAGTTTAAATAAGGTGATATAAACACTTGAAAATAGGCACTATCGTGATTTATTGTGCCATTGTCAAACTGATGGAAAATAAACAATATATTGTTGTTAAAATGTATGTATGGGTCCATCATTTGTTCAGTAACATACCAAATTCATTCAAAATGAAAAATGTGGCTTCTTGACGCAAATATTTGTATGCGATTAAACTATGATTTATTGAGATTAATTAATCACAAATTCTCTCTCTCTCTCTCTCTCTCTCTCTCTCTATATATATATATATATATATATATATATATACATATACATAAAAGTATATATATCTTATTAAAGTTCTGTTTACTTTTACATTTCATGTTGAACAACAAAAGACAAACAATTGAAACAAAAACATGCAAAAGAGAAAAAGGTGTGTCTGAAATTTTTAATTTAAATTACAGTTTAAAGGATTTACTGTAATTATTTCAATGATAATGTGATTTCCAATTGTGCTATGAAAGCCATGTTCAAATATGTATTTAATTATTTTACTCAAATTGATTTGTTAATTTCTAAAGACATATTACTGTTTTCCATCTCATGGCTGAAAAATACATGTATTTCATAGTTATTGGGTATGAATGTGAAAATGTTAGCTTTATATTTCAATCTTTCTACATTTTTTGTGAATTTTGATCAAATTATAACAATAAAAAAATCCTCCACTAATATAATCTTCTCAGTATTGAACATTGTCTAGCTCCGGCAGCAGAACAAAAACGTCATCGTCATCCTAGCATTAGCCTTTAGCAGCAGTGGCTAGCCCAGCTAATGTCAAGCTGCAGGTCTGCTAAGATGAAGGCTTGTCGTCCAGCCATTTGTTCGCACACAACCATTTCCTGCCACTGGCTCGCACAGAGCTCAGTACCTGTGAGTCACCGCCGCAGATGTGGCACCAATGATGGAGTTTCACTTCCTGACCTGCTCCGGTGTCACAACATCCCTCCGGAGGACGTTTAACAGGAGAATCCGCCTGGAAATTGAAATAACATTTTAATTGCGATGGCTGCAGTTGGAGTGCGATACGCGAGCGATAGCGTCATCGCCGGGCTCACCAGCGTGTCCCTGGGCTCCCGATGGCTGCTGTTGACTCAGAGATGCTCATTTTGGATATCTGCCGCCTGCTCCTGGTCTCCCAGCGGGGCAGAGTTTGGGAATATTCATGACAAAAAGCTTGTTTTTATCATCCGCGAGAGGGAAATTCATTGGCAGTTTTGGCAGAACTCACACGCGCTCCCCTCTGGTGAAGTTTATCAGACGTCCTCACAAACACTCTTTATTTTCAGCAGCTGGAATTAGCAGGTTTTCAAGGACGAGCAGCGTTTTCAAGGGGAGAAGTTTGAGTTAATTGACTTTGTGTGCTTCTCTGCTCCCCGCCAGCAGCAATCATCATCATGCGGGACTTTGGTTGGGATTGCAGGAATTAGGGATAACACCCGGCGCCCCGGCTGGCTGCCAGTCCGTTCCCCGGCAAACATAAATAGACACAAAGCTCCTTAAAATATTCCGGTGTCACTCGGCGGTGGCTTATAGAAATGTGAAACTATCTCCACGCTCCGCCGGGTTAAAAATATCTGCGGGTTTCAAGAACAAAGAGGAGATCTGTCGCACATTAGCATTCAGCTCCTGGTGTGGAGGTGAGACAGGCAGCTGCGGGGAGACGGGCTCTTCAAGTCCGGACTCTTCCGAAGGTCCAGTCCTCGTGTGCGCCTCGGAGAAGATTTATTGGACTGTGCACGTGCTGATAAGAAACAAATGGGTGTGTGTGTGTGTGTGTACCTGTGTGCGCATGACATTGAACATTGGTATGATTGTGTGGTTAACTGGGGTGTGTGTGTTTGTGCGGGTCGATAAATCATGTGTGAGCCGGAGAATCTTTTATCAGTGCGTCCGCATTTACATATGAGTCGCTGTCCCTGTGTGTAGATGTGAGTTTGATGTGTAGACGTGTGCGGGCAGTTGGGTCTGTGTCCCCTGGGATTTGCTTTTGAAGTGTGTGTGCCTTGTATTGCTATATTTGTGGGGACCAATTCTTGGGAACACACCTCCTTGTGGGGACCTTATGCCGGGTCATTATAGGTTGGTTTAGAGTCCTGGTTAAGGTCAGCCATTTGTTTTAGATGGTTGAGGGTGAGAGGTCCCCACAAGGGAAGGATAGATTTGTGTGTCTTTGTTTCGTCCGTGTGTGAGCGTGTGCTGTATGTTTGTTGCCATCATTTGTTTAGGCTTTTCTCGAGTCCATTTCCATGGATGTTTGTGCCTCGTAGCGACTCCACATGTGCCTGTGTGTGTGTGTGTGCGTGTGTTCATGAACTCCCTTTGTTGATGTTCCTCTCCATTGTGTTTGAGAAGTGATTTATGACTCCGATAGATTTATTGATCGGAGAACTTGAGAAAAGCGCAGTGTTCCTTTAGTTGCCGAGTCATCTGTTTTTGTGGAGGAACTTGTGTCTCCATGGTCATGGCTCCCACCGCTGCAGGTCCCGAGGTCGCTGTGTTCTGTCAGAGTGTCTCCTGTCCGACTTCACCGACGGAGAGAACACAAGTCTGAATTAGTCTGAGGAGGACGAGACGCTGATGTGAGAGGAGAGAGGTGTGAAGAGTCTCACTGGTGCGGTCGACCGTCACGTGCACCCTCCGCTCACCAGAGCCACGTGACCTCACTTCCTCGTCATATTCTCCCATGAAGAAACTAATGAATTAAATATGCAATCAGATCTCTGATCAGCCTGATTTGCGCTGATGAATATATATATATAAATTATATATAAACTCAGCATTCATTTCATTTAGCATATTTTTTTATTATCAATTTATTTTAAAGTATTTAACAAGCAAAATGGAGACAAAACTTTTTTTTTACACATGGATTAATAAAATTATGTCATTTGAAATATGCTTTCCCCCACTTATTATATTTATAATAAAAAGTAGAATATCCAGTAAATAATTAATTAAATTATTATGTATAATAATAATAATGATATATATATTTAGATAATTATAGCTTTTGTTTTTTACATTCCTTCCTGTCTTTGGTTGTAGGTATCAAAATATTTTGTATATATATATATATATATATATATATATATATATATATATATATATATTATACATAATAATTTATTTAAATGATATCATAAAATGATTTTAAATATCTATATATTTTTGGCTTTAATTAAACTTGTTGTTTTGTTTTTCCCATAAAACAAGATAAAAAAAAATGTTTAACAGTCACATGATCCATGTTTTTTCTCACAAATATTCCAACTAATATTTCTCTTATAAACATTGAATTTATATTTCATTTGGCTGGGATTAACGTTCCACTTATGTCCTGCCTCCTCGCTGCCAACCCCATGTGACTGTGACAATGTGATATGTATGGATTTACACCGTGATCATAAACCAGTTTAGAAGCTTCACAGAAATATAATTTTGGGTTTATCGGAGCCGCTGGGATGCTAAAAGTATTTCGGTGGCCTCTGATGCGATTATCTACATCCACAACATATTTGTTCTCCACTTGACGGCGGGATGGCTGCCACCGCCGAGGGATATTGAGAAATATTGCTCCTAAAGATTCTATATCTGTAAGGTGTGTTGGCCACACGGTGCGGTGTCGCTGCCAAGTTTCCATCTGTGTAAACAAACATGTGAGGGAGACGTGAGTAATGAGGAGCAGGTGATGCGATTAATGGTGTCTTGATGAAAGTGTTTTCACCTCGGAGACTGCTTCCTGAAATAGCTGCCATCTAAGACTGCGCCTTTGTTTGTTTCCACACAGTTGGTCTCCAAAGCCACAGAAATGTCTCCGGATAATTTTATCTTTTTGTGAAGATCCTCGACGATTTGCTCCAAAATAAATGGCAAATACGAATCGCCGCGTGCATCACCCTGGCTTGGGAATGTTTCACCCTGATCAACTTTCTTTCGGAGCCTCACTCTGATATTTCTAAACTTAAAGTACAGTGTTTGTGCCAGAAGACTGATGTCTCACTCTGTTGCCATTTTTCACGGTGAGGTGGAAACAAAGATGTCTCACTCTGATTTAATTTGCCATTTTCTTAAACTACGTTCAAACTTTGATTCATATCTTTGTTGGACAAGACAAATGTCTCCCTCCGACGCCATTTATCAGTGTGAAGTGAAAAAAGATGTCTCATGCTGATAGGATTAATCAGCAGCTAGCACACGTGTTAGCGTCATGATTATTCTGAAAGATCACTGCATAAAGGTTATAATCTGCCTCTAGTCTGCGGTTACATTTTTGTGACTCCAATTTCCTCTCAAAGATCCCGACCTGAAATTGTCCCCAAAACGCCTGCGTGGTGGTGTTTCTGTGCGGCCTGTGAGACGCTAGCATCCCTTTGAAGAAAACTGTTTTCCCAATTGTCAATCATCGGCCGCTTAATCCAGGTTAGCCAGGGTCACGGGCCGCTTGTACCAAACCCAGCGTCGGGAGGAAGCCAAGATTGATTCAATCTGCAAATGAAGCGGAATGCTGGGTTCAGGGTGCTGGAACTGTGATCATGACCGATGGTGAGGAGCCGGCTGCGTATTTCCACGCCGCATGTTTGAATTCCAGAGAAGCAGTGGTATGGAACTTCAAAGCGTCGGAGCAAATGTTCATATTTGAAGCGGCGCACGGCGTAAACGAAAGCTTTGACGTCCAAAGTAGCCTCTTTCAGCAGTCAATCGATTAGAGAGCGCCCTCCGGCTGTGTTGCTGGTGATGCTGGGCTGCGCTCAGGTTCGACTTCGGTGATTCACCTTCATCTAAATAAAGCAGCCAGAGGAGGGGGTCGGCTCTCATCGACGCCGGAGCCAGGTCGGCTCTGTGAATGTTTCTCTGTGTGAACCCGGAACTCTGGGGGATCGGGCTCAGTGGGAGGACGTGTTGCGACAGGCTTTCTTAAAATTGTGTTCTTTGAATGGCCGCGTCTCCGTGTCCACTGGGGTTATGCAAAAATATCTCCTGCAACGTTGGATTTCAATTTTCTCTCCGTCCTTTCTGAGAGAATCAAGCGTCTCAGAGGTTTTTTTTCTTTCCCAGATGAATCTGTCAGTGACATTAGCATCATGCTCAACAGTCTCTTCTCATTCTCAGCTACATTTATCACTTTGTAACAGCAGAAAGCAGGCGCTCACTCAGAAATGCTCGTGCCGTGAATTAGCGCGGGTCACGCTGTCACAGAACGATCAACGTTACGGAAAGTTTGCTTTTCCTTGATGTTTTTGAGCGATTTAGCAGAAGCACTTTTCTTCTTTCGCATGGAAGACAAGGTCAAACAAAATAGAAGGTTGATGAAAACAGATTAGTTGATGCCTCTTTCAGAAGCATCACACAAGAAAACCCAAAATATCACTCTGGTCTCAATGCTAGATATAGATAGGTTCTGCTCTGCATGTACTCCACCCTTGAATGGTTTTCGCTCATGGTCTATCGCCACGGCACCTGTCAAGAACCGTCATCCACTCTTCCGGCCGGGGGGGGGGTCACTTTTTACCAAGATTTGTATTGTCCCCACGACTGACACATCCCGTAAGCCAGTATAACACTGGTTAGTTTCAGTAGTATAGAAATTTCCGACGCTTCTGAGTGCAGCATCCATGCAAATCTAGGATACGTTACCTGTGAGAGTGAAAGAAATGAACATAAGAATGTGTTCATTTCAATTTCATCTATCTTGATCTATGGTGGCCTTAAGTGGGCAAAAAGTCTCACTAAAGAGGCATTCTTAAGACAGTTTAATATTTATAGAAGTAAAAAAAGATTATTTCACTTAAAACATGTAATAAAACTGTTTCACAGATGCTTCAAAAGTCAGCCCCCACTTCTCAAAATAAACTGGCGCTCCTTCTCCCACCGCTCCGTGGAGAGGTACCTGGGTTTATGAGTACAGATATGCATCGCCCAAATCAAATTTTTACTGTAGAAATAATAAAAGTTGTCAATAGGGGACGCACTAGCTTGAAGAGGGGCAGGGGCCAATGTGGAGAGTCGAAGAAAAAGTGGTGTTGGTGGTGACTGACGTGGAGGATTGGAGTGGAGAGCAGAGTCGGAAATGAAGTGGACTGTTCATATGATTGAATATGAACTGACACTGCGTGTTTTGCTGCTGTTTTGAATACTAGTGAAGCTACTTGAGAACCACTGTACGCTGAAAACTCATTTCGAACTCTGGACTCATCTTAGCACTGTGCTTTTTCTTGGAGCTCCTCACCATTGAGCGCTGACAACCAAGTCATTTTGAATGTGGTCTAGTAGTCCCAGAAGGATGTTTCTGGGGTGGCTGGCCTCTCTGCGAGGACCGGGCCCAGATGAAAAAGATGGATTCATAAACGTCACCTCAATCGATCAGATCCGTCCATAAGCCGATGGACTCTCCCGACACAAAATGACTCGATTTATTCATTCGGAAAAAAGCGCCAGATTCCGCCGCGCACGCAGCTTCCCGTACGTGACTGATTGATCTGCGATCTTTTCTGTGGAGGACGTAATGATGCCCATCATCTCGCTTTCTAAAACTCGACGTGACATCACACAGCGGGTGGCTAATTAATGCGAGGGGAACAGGACGGGCCGCAGATGAGAGCAGAGATTTGGACCAAGCCCTTCATTTTCCATTTTCTTCTATCTGGAATAGATCTGTTTCTGTTTGTCTGGAGAATTATTCATTTCTTTATCAGGCCGCCGCGGGCTCTTTTCATTTCCAATCTCTTGTTTGTCGAACAAACGAGAGAGAACTGAAACACCTTGGCGGAAAATTATTGACCCGGACTGGAAGCCGGGTTTATCAGGCGGCTGGTTTGCTGCGGTGGCTGATGGGAAGCTGATGAACCCGCGCGGCGGGCTGACATTTTCCTGCGAGCGGGGGCAGGATGTAGGTGTCCGTTCAGGTCTAATGGACCATCCACTCCTTTAATTGAGTGTCTTTTCTGACCTCTTTTCTTCTTCTCATTTCCACGCCTGTCCGCCGGCATCCATCTGCATATTTTCGTCAGCTTCTCCTGACTTTGCAGCTCATCCGTTTGTTTGCTAAACACATCTGACAGGCTGCGAGGAGATGGCGTGACAGCCGGTCGCACTTTCAGCATGAATCAATACTCATAATCCATACAGCCGCTGTCCTTTCACTGCTTTCTTCACTCTTCCTCTACAGTTTCTCCGCCGTCCTTCGCCGTCCTTGCAGCCGCTCTGGCTTTTGTGCCCCTTTGTCTGTCATCCATCCCCTGATCCTTCACTTTGTGCTCAGACCTTCCTCTGTGTCCTTTCACATAAAGGCTTGTTTGACGTGTGTGTGAGCTCGAATTCTCTTTGTTGCCACGAATTTCAAAGCAAAGTTCATCTTTTCAGTCTGTTTCTGTTACATTTCGTCGGCTGACAATAGAGCGGCGTCTTTTATCTGCGAGTCGTCTTCTCTGTGACTTCATTGTCCGGCTGAACTACAGTCTTTTCAGGTTGGTGAGAATTCCGTCAACCTTCTTCTTGTGGTCCCTTCGGGACAAGGGCGGGAAATGAAATATCGATGTGCTTTTGTGAACTACTTACAGCGAAATCTTGTCCAAGTATGTCGCGCCGGAACAGCCCTGCTTGCAAATCGGGACTGTAGCTGCCGTATCCAACGCGCAAAGCCACTGTCCCGTCCGAGGAGGCTTGAAATTCGGCTCTCTGGTTTGTTGGGTTTGTTTTCACGCTGATGTTAGCCTAGTTTGGCGGGAGAATATGTTGGCTTTGAAGTGAGCGATGTGGTGAGCTGAGAGTGAAGGCTCAGTCTGCAATACTAGTGTCCAGACCCTAATATGCCCGACACTTTAAGAACGCAAGTCCATGCCCAGCAAGTACCAATTGAAATTGGCATGATATTAATTAGAAATTCCAAGTTTTGTAACCAAAATTTCATTATTAAATTTGGAAAATCACTCAAAGAACGTGACCCCCTGCCAAGTTGATACACACCACCCCCAACTCAACCCCTTTAAACAAGTCAGATTCCAGTCTCTTGGCCATGTCAAGGTGTTTCTTTCATGTCTATACCCTCAATTCCAAATTCCAAAGACCCCCTGTCTTTTCCTATTCCAGATCATAGTATCCAGAATTATTCCATTTTTCGGATAAGTCTTACATAACCGGTAGAACCTGTGGGACACTTGTCCTGTATTTTTGGCCCAAGTGCCCTTTTTTGTTTTACATGTACAATTGCCGAAAACGGTCCAACGGTTAAAGAAAAAAATCCTGCATCTGCATAGTGATCCTGATTTCTTCCAAAATTGAATCATTTGCTTGCAAATCCGCCCATAACCACATTTTGAACGCAGACAAACATAACACCCCGTAACGGTTCAGGCAAAGGCACTGTTTCTTTAAGTGACATCACATGACATCATACAGGCGTCAAGGTCGCGCTGGCTCTAGTTCCTATTTTGGTTGCTGAAAAGGGTCTTAAATTTAACGTACCATCCCGTAACGTCGACCTACAAAATTATTTTGTCTGTACTAACTTACACTTCACGCAAAGTCTCTCAGACCGAGACCATGCAGTAGATCCTTTAGTATTGGACTTTATTCCGTGGTTGGAATACCATTTCTAACAATCAAACACGCAACAACCAGATGTATTTCGCATGGAAAACCTTAGTGTTCCGATCCAACATTCCCTTATACATCTATGTTGCTGGAGCTATGACCTGCTTCTGTTGCCAAAATGCACGCCCATATTTTTTGATGACGTCAACTGTGCATCTATATTTTTGCAGGTCATATGGATCTAAAAAAGAGCTGAGTTGTTCTGATTTTTTCATTATTTATTTAAATTTTTATTGAATTATTATTATTATTATTATGTTTCACAGAATAGCACTGAAAGGAAACATATTTATTCTAATGCCTTTATCCTGTGTATCTACCAGCATATTGCCTAAAGGGGATTTGAACCGGAAACTTTGACTCCAAAGTCGTTGAGCTAAGCAGCTGCATCATTTCCCAGTTGATGCACAGAAACAATGAGAGACTCAAAGTAGCACCACTGACCTCCAGATCAAGGGGAGCTGAGAAGGCTTCTGGAGAGGGAAGTGTGGGCGGCCTCTGCGATCCGACCTCAGATGGATCGGTAAAGGAAGTCGCTGTTTGGGCTCCAGACTGGAGTGTGTTCCGAGTGGTAGATGTGGAGGGTTCTGATCCGACACACACAAACTGGCTGTGGTTTGTTTCCCAGCATGCAAACAAGTACTCAGAATGGATATCTCAGGTGTTGACTACGACATGACGGGGAAGGATTAGAGAGTTTTGTTTGTCAGCGCCCGCGACCTCGCCGGGCATTCTTCCCAGCGCGGACCTTTAAATTATGATAATAAGACTCCAAGAGACTCAACAAACCGTTCGTCAGGGAAGTCACAGTGTGGAGGATCATTCGGCAGTGGGCTTGTCTGCAAGAGCTGTGGCGGGACGTGGCCAGCAAATCAAACGACTGTGTGCTTTCTTCTGCCCAGAAACGTTTAAAGAAGCACACGGGGGACGAGTCGCAGACACTTTTACGACACGACTTCATTTTCACGTGCTCTCTGTGTTCTTGGTGTTTTAACGGCCGCTGCAGCTTTACGAGGCCGTAAAAACAACAGAGAAAAGTTAGATTAAAGTGTCAAACAGACGTTTTTTTTCCCCCTGAATACTGATATCAAATTTAATCTCTCACTTTTCAATGTCAGGTTTTATCAGCCGTGGTTTTTTTGGTGCTGACCTCGGCAACCGTGAGCGTTAAATACCAGCCTCCTGATTTAATTCCTGACCTCCGACCTCACACGGGAGTCACATCTGCAGCGCGACACCGGTTTCTTTCAGGTGGGAGATGTTGAACATGTTTTAAGGAGAGGTGTGATTGTCGGTGACCTCACGCTGACGCCGGTGCAATTTTAACTAAGTCAGAGGGCAGATTTGCGAAGCCAAGTGTCACTCAAGTAGAAATAATGCTTCTCCTGGAGGGAGATGTGATACGAGCTGAACGCTGAACCTTGAAAACGCTCGCGTGACTGACCCTCGGCTGCATCACGCTAGTTGATGCTGTGTTTCTCCCAAAGGGTTTTAGTTGTTTGGTTTAATTGTCCTTTTAATTTCAACTACAATACATCTATTTTACGTTGTTTTTATGTTACAGTTTGGCATTGTCTTTTTTTCGTTATGTTTTTTTATACTAATATTGTATTTTTTTTTTATAATACTCTTATATTCAAAATTTAAGTGAGATTTTTCTAGCTTTTTAAGTAATGTTTTTAATAATGAAAATTTTGTTTATTAACTATCAATTTATTGTTATTTTTATTACATTTTCTTCATACCAAGGTAACTCCGTTCAAAGCTTTTTTCAAAGCTATTTTATTTTATTGTTTTTATTTTATAAATAAAATAACATATAATATATAATATAACTTATTTTTCAGACTGGGAAGTTGTCTATTTTTAAAGATTTTTTACTATTATTATGAAATGTTCCCCCTATATTTTGTTTACATTTTGTGAGTGTAAATGATTCTTTTTTTGTATATGACTCTTTTTACAGACTGTGAAATCATTATTTATTCATCTGATATCATTCTGTGATGAGAGTTTTGTTTTTGTTTCGCTTTGTTTTTCACGTTTATTTAACTCAACTTTATTATTGTTCACTATTAAAGTTGTCTGAGTAACGTTTTTCTAACCATCTCTGTATTTTTTCTGACCTGTTTGATGTTTTATTCATAACTTAAGTCGAGTTTCAGTTCTTGTGAGCTGGGTGTAAAATTATGACTGTTTCTTTCAGTTAATACATCTCAAACCACAAACTTTACTGATTCAATATGCATAGTGGTACCTGGGTTCTCGACCACAATCCGTTCCAGAGGGCCGTTCGAGAAGCGATTTGCTTGAAATCTGAATCGATTTTTCACATTCCAAGTCATGGAAAAAGAACTAATGCGTTCCAAGCCTTAAAATAGTCTTTTGTAGGAGTGAATGTAGAGTGTCTGCTGCAGGTGCGCTGTTCCTCTATGTGTGTGGCCGCTGCATGTGGGAGGGGTTGCCGAGTGAGTGACGTCTCTCCAGAAGTGAAGAGGTGCCCGGTGCGTGTCCAGCTCTGAATGTGCGCTTCTGTGCAGTTTGGCTGTGACAAAGTCATAAACCAAGTCACGCTCTGTCCCAGACTCGCCTCATCCCTGTCCCAGCTCCAGCCCACAACAGGACATCAAACCCTGGAGTGGAGGTGTGGAGAGCGAGCACCTCCCCTGTGACACTCTACCACGGTCCAGTGTGGAGACAGGAAAGGTTTTACACCTCAATATGAAGAAAAAACAGTCAGTAAAAAGTAATGTAGCTAACGGGACACGTCTGCATACAGAGGCTGCGTTATACACAATAACAAAGCGCGTCGTGGGTCAGCTGATCGGTCCACGCACGTTATGCTTTTTCCGGCTTTTTTGGGGGGCATTCGAGTTCTGGATTTTTGTTCGAAATCCGAAGCAAAAGAATCTAGAAAATTTTGTTCGAATTCCGAGACGTTCGAAAACCGAGGCACCACTGTATTTTTTTTATACTCTCTGCTCGGCATTGTTTATGTGGCGCAATAGTTCGAGGAGTGTTAGCCACCGATAGCTAACAAGAAGTTAGCAAACAAGCAGCAGCGCGTGGATGTTCTGTTCGTTCAGATGAGTCACCGCGTCACGGAAAAACAAGCAGAAAGTCATGGAGACCGTTGGCTGGCTGGCTGCGAACTTGGCTGCCTCTGAATATTCAGCTGATTTGTGTTCCCGGCGTGCCGTTGTTCCTCCTCTCAGGTTCCACAAATGATGCTCAGACGGAGCCACGCAGGCTGGACTCCGTCTGCACTCGGCTAATTAGCATCTTTGGTGGCGCTGGCTCTTGATTAAAACGCAAGCGAGCTGTGAGGTCGCCATCTGTCACCTGCGGAGGCCGCGCGCTCACCTCTCTGGGAACCCGCTGGTTATTGTTTGGAGAAAGGAGCAGGCGAGTAAATACGCTTCTTAGAGGACAAATATTTAGAATGTTGAGCAGAGGAAAAAGTTTCATCCTGGAAATATATTTCCCTCCAGAAGCCGCCTCTCTTCACCTGGTGTTTGATCACGACTGCTTCTCTGTTGTCGCCCCAGGGCAGGATTTTATTTGTCTCCTCTTGTTTCCATGGTGATAACGTGCATTTTAAAGCTCAGGATAGTCGGCAGGTGAGGAAGGACGCAGCTTGTGAATCTGCAATTGTCTGTTTCTCCGGCTTTCATGAGAGAAAATGAGAGAGGTGAGGTTTGTCGTCGGCAGTTTTGTGTTTGTGAATGACCATGAAGTGCTTCACTGGTGACTCTAAACTGTCTGTAGGGGGCGGGGGTGGTGGTGGGCCGTGACGGGCAGGCGACCTGCCCAGTCCTGCCCCCCGCGACCTTAATAAGCAGCACAGATTAATATTTTAAAATGAGATTTCCCCCGGACCATCATGGCGCTCCAGGACTTTAGGGTGTCAAAACAGCTACACAAGGAGTGTGTCATGTTGTGGGGGGCACAGGGTTGCGAATAAATGACATATATTTATCATTTTTAATTGGGGAAAATATGTATCAAATAATATATACATTGAAACAATTTAATTTGGCACATTTAAAAAAAACTTAAATATGCAGCAATATATATATATATATATATATATATATATATATATATATATATATATATATATATATATATATATATATATATATATATATAAAGAGATAGATAGACAAATTAAAAATAATAATGACAATAATACTGTAACTACAAGAAAGCAACAAAAAATCATTAATGTAGTAATGTGAAAAAAAAAAAAAACTGTATGAGACAATAAAAAATAAACAATGAAGAATGAACACTTTTTCATGGTCTTGTTTACAATGGGAAAACATGATACAGCACAATTAACCTTCGTGAATAAAATTAAAATGTAATAACAAATACATTTTGCATTAAACAGTGAACAACAGCAGCAAATAAACACGGTAAAAAAATGTATTTATATATTTTGTAAATGTTAAAAATTAAAGAAATAAGAAAGAAAAGAAAAATTCCACAAGGTTGAGTGGAAAAAAATAGTACAAAAATGGATATGAAAAGGTAAGATTCTTGGCAGAAATTTTCAACTATTAAAGTCCTATAAAGGCATAAATCTGATACTGAACGTAATGTCTCATTCATCATGTCGGCGTTCAGTTGGTCGATCTTCCTGTGCGGAACTCACCTGTGCAAGACAAGCCCGTGCGCTCGGCGTGCGTCTTCCAGACAGTCACGATTTGGGATGTTGAGAGGTGGCGGCAGACAGAAGCCGTTTGGGGTTTTTAATTTGAGGGCCTGTGAAAGTGTACTCACAGTTTGGCACAATTAACACCAAGAGGAGTCTGGGCTTGACAAATTGGCGGCGAAATGTCAGCCGATAGTTTATCAAGTCCTCCACGAGACGCTGCAAATGATCACGTGTGTTTTTGGAGGAGGCAGTTGTTGTGACAGGAGAAAGGGAGGCAGGCGAATGAGCACATCTGCTGCCAGCACTCGCAGCTAATACATGTTCTGAGCGCCCACTTGGAGCCGGGTCAGGGACCAATCCGGTGCCACAAATGTGTAATTGAATAATCCGTGTGCGCACATTCATTAGTCGGGATTGGCTCGATTGATCGTCGAGCGGAATTGAAGCTAATTATGACCCTGGAAGTCGTAGAGGACGGTTGTGTGAACTCACCAGGCGGAGGCTTTAAATCCTCACTTCACTCTGAGTTGTTTCTTACCTGACAGCTCGGTTTAGCCTCAATTGCCTCAGAGGGTGATGTGTGTGTGTGTGTGTGAGCGTGTGTGTGTGTGTGAGCGTGTGTGTGTGTGTGTGTGTGTGTGTGTGTGTGTGTGTGTGTGTGTGAGCGTGTGTGTGAGTGTGTGTGTGTGAGCGTGTGTGTGTGTGTGTGTGTGTGTGTGTGTGTGTGTGTGTGTGTGTGTGTGTGAGCGTGTGTGAGTCAGCTTGAGAATCCAGGAGTGTCAGATGTGGAGTTTAGTGTCAAAAGGCTTAAAGATGGTGTGATTGTGTTGTGCAGGCGTGTTAATCCTTGTCATATAGCGACACGTCTTCTTCCATCAGTCCCTCTGTTTCCCCTGGTTCGGATCGATCTGTCGCTTTCCTCGTCGTCATCGTCTGGAACTGCATTCATTGTTTGTTTCTTCATTAAGACACACGCTTGGAAACTTGTGGACCTGAAGTCCCGACCCCTCTCTAGCATTGGAGGAAAGAATATTTCACCCTATTCTGAGGCGACCTTTGGGCTCCCTTAAAATCAATATTAAAATTAAATCATTTCAAGTTTTTGTTTTGCTGGTCAGATATGAGTCTGGTAGCATTATTTAGGGAGGAATAAAGAAAAGCTTTTTATTCTTTCAAGCAAATAGCATGCAAATGGGATTTGTTGCCTGAAGCCAACACTATTCAGTTGAGGGTTCACAACTATTGTGAGGCGGATAGAAAAGTTTATTTGGCCCGTTTAAACATCATTTATGTATGTGTTTATGTATGATACACTTTTTTATTTTAGGTCTGAACGAAATTTGATTAAATTTAATAACAAAAAAAGATTAACTATAGAAGGGTGCATTATTGCATGCATAAATAATTGTCAAATAACATCATAAAAGAAGCTACTTTTGTTTAATAATGTTAAATTAGAGAGACATTGTTAAAGAAAAATAAATGCTGTACCTATTTACTCTGACCAGGGAACATACCAGGGAACATATGTACAACAAAAAAACAGCAGTCAAGATAAATGTTGAGAAAGTGTTCAGTCAGGTGATTGTTATTTATGATATTTTTAATGCCGTCATCTATATTATCAGGAGGTTAGGTAGTTTATAGGAGATGAGGAAGTCATTTTGGAAAACCACGGTGTCTCCGGGGCGCGAGTGAGTCACCCCGTCCCATCACTTGGGGTTCACATGTTCCATGGCGGCTGTGACCACCATGCCGGTCACTTCCCGGTCACTTCCCGGTCAGCGTGCTCAGGGAGTCCAGGATTGGCCCATGTGCAGAACAGGAAGGTCAGTTTTCCACGAGGGGGTGGGGGGGAGGTGTGTGGGGGGGAGCTCAGATTAATGACGGCGCCTACTGACCCTCTGCAGGCCTTCATGCTTCACATCCCATTCACAGCCAAACATGTCAGGAAGCGTCCCGGCGGGAATCCGAGAGATATTTATGGAGCTTTTCTCCCACTTTTGCCTGGGACGCTCCAAGATGGAGGCCGGCCGGGAACAGACGAGCCTTCCGGCGGGAGGCTGCGTACCTGGGCCACTCGCCCTAATGACAGAGGTGCCCGCCGTTGCCATGGCAGCACCCTGCACCCCACCCCACCCCCCATCCCGTCGCCATCCTGCAGCTGCACTGATGGTCATTAGTCACAGAGACAGGCCGTCCGCGCGCTCGCAAACGCCCTTCCTCCACCAATCAGCTGCTCCCTTTCTAAAACTGCAGATGCCTCTCAGGCATAGCATAAATGCCCGGTTGCCATGGCAACATATCTGACTTCAATCTCCCACAGTGGCCGGCGAACCTCGAGAGGAGATAATGGTGTTTTTACATTCGCACCTTTGTAAATAGACTTTTGGAAGTGCGGTGGCAGCGATGGCCTCTCCTCACGGCGCAAACTTCCGATCCGAGGAGTCACAACACGCACCTCCCACGTGCCTTTTCATCCGCGCTGGCGCTCAGATTGGCGGCCTGCTTCCCTCGTCAGGGTGATTATCCGGCTCGTAACTCACTCAGAGCTTTCATTTGCGCCGTAATTCACACCAGCGCGATGATGGCGGCTCTATAATTCACACACACACTGATTACCTGGGCCGTATTTCACACACCTGCGGACCGCGCCGGCACACACCGGAGAGAAGATAAAAGTGGTGTTTGTCTGTTTTCAGACTCATTTACAGTGGTGTAATGAGAAGTGCCGGCTGAATTGTGAGCAGGACATCAGTGGTGTTGAAAACGTTTCCTGCATCCAGGGAGAGATTCCGCTCATGTCATCCATCATTGTGGAAGCTGTTTACCTCGCCTGGGTTTGTAGCTTCTTAGCTCAGAGAGGAACTCTGGTGACGGAGTGGCAGGATGGACGGGCAAGGGTACAGTCCAAGGCTTAATTTCCCAGATATATGTGGGTCCTGATTCTTTTGTGGCCCGGTAGGCGATTTCCGGAATCTTGAAATGGATTCAAAGCGGAGGAGCGGTGCTGTGTGGGAGAACTTGGCTATTCTGGATGGTCTGGCGGTAGAGGCAGGCTGACCAGCCAGCCAGGTGGGAGTCGCGGCCGTCAAGATGCGAGATTAAGAGGAAGAGCCTGGACCGGAATTTGTGCTGCTTTCTGGGTCAGACGGGGCCAGACCATGTGTCAATAGTGTACTTGAGATCAAGACCAATGAGGGCGGCAAGACTGAGGCCAAACTGAATACAGAACAAACTACTAGTTTGTTCCAATAAAAGCAGTTCTACAGTTCTTATTTGGAAAAAAACAGCCAGAAATTAATGGGGTTTTTTTGGCTGTATGACTGATGACTTATGCTTCTGTGTTCTGGTCTTGGTCTGGACCCAGTGTCGGGCCTTCAAAGTATTGGACAGGGTCTCTGTGTGCAGAGATGTCTCAGATAATCTCAAGTACAACACTTGTTCACAGGTCTAGGATGGAACAGCCATTGACCCGGTGACACAGCAACTTAAGGCCCATTTATCCTGAACAGTCCATATGGATCTGGATCATTCATTGACTCCAATTTCCCCAAAGCTTATATATATGGGCCAAATGGAGAAGGTGCGATGGTGCAAATTCTCCGTTCTCCAGTCATGATATAGCCAACATTCTCGCATACAAATGACACCTACAAAGCCGCCTTTGTTTTTCCTCTTTTGTGCAAGAGGTACATTGTCAATACTTCTTCCACAGCCGGCCATGTTTGTTTTGAAGTTTGTTGTTGTCATAAACTTTTGACTCTGGGCTGCTCCTCCTGGTGGATATGTTGGTGTACAGCAACCCCAACGTAAAGAACGACTGGAAGCATCTAGGGAGCGTAAATGGAGCATTACTCTTATCTAGGTTGAGTTTGAAATGGTACGCATTCATTAGTAGATGTCCATCAAACCATGACATTCGTTGTGGCTCCCTCACTTCAGTCTTGGGAGGTAGCTGTGGAAAGAAAATCCAGGAGTTAATTACTCATCCAAACAAGTTTGCACACCATAAAAAATAGTAGAGGACTTGCATTGACCCTTGTGGGACTCCAGTGGAAAGGGCACGTCAGTCAGAGAAGGAGGGAAGGAGGGGGGGGACATGGCAGTGAAGTGGGAAGATCAATAACACTAGAAATGTACATCTTAAGTAGGTTTCCTGTCTGTCGCTCATCACTGAACTTCTTCTCAGATCATTTAGTCTCAGTTTATAGAAGGGAAAATAAGTAGGTTGGAAAATAGAAGTAGAAAGTGACAGTGAACCTGTACCGGTGACAAATATTGTGTAAAAATAATATAATATTGGGATATTGTGTAAAAATATCCTGAAAATATTGAAGTACAGAAATCAATGGTGTGGAACTCTGTCATTCAAAGGCAACAAAATATTGAACATGTTTTTTTATTAGGATTCATTTTTAAAAATTAGCCATCAGTTCTTGAGTCTCACTGAAATGAACTTGTGTGCCGTATTTGGCCCCCTGGCCTTGAGTTTGACACAGGCGATCTGAAGGCTTGACTCCAGAGTTCAGAGCTTTCGACTCTGAACTACTTCATTTCCGTGCACTTTAACATTTGACGTCCGTTTAATTAAATCCTCTCTCCATCTTGAAAGTATGTCAGATTCCTTCTGACATCGTCTCCGGGTCGAACTGAGGTCCAGAAAAAGAAAAAAAAAACAGTGCTTGACGGGCAGGAGCAAATTTAAAAACTGCTCGAACAGATGGAAGGAGCCTCATCTGCTCCCTCTGGGCAATTTAAAAATAATTATCTATTAGGTCGACCTGACACTGCTCTGATCTTTTCATCATCTTGAATAGTTATTTTCAGTTTTTCTTTTCCTTGTGAGATGATTGATGCTCCATTTTCCTTGAAACAAATGCGATCCAAGAATAGCACTCCTGTGTAGTACAGAAGGACTAAAAGCCCCTCGAGACCCCTGTCATGTTTGGAAGAACGCTGGAGAAGAAAGAAGTGAGACGCCTGCGTGTCACTGCGGGATCAGAATTGATTTGTTTTGGATGAAAATATGTCCAGACAACAGATTAAAACAACCTCCTTTTTTTTGACTCAAAACACCGAAGGACAGGATCTAAAAAACAAATGTGTTCTATTATTAGTTTGCGCTTGAGCTGACGGGGAACGTCAACTTCTCCATATTTAGTTTGGGATTAGAAATGCTGAATTCAAAGTGACAGTAATCTTCAAAATCCCAGATTAAGAATGCAGCAAAACAACAGGATAAAACATGTAATAAGTCATTAGAAGTTGTTTTTATTTATTTACACCAAAAACCACCGATATTGTGAGCTGTTGCTCTGGTTGGTTCACAAGTCCCTGTTTACATTTTAGGTCACAGATTGTCTCAGAGTCCTTGAAGTTTTAGCCACGCCCACAGATGATGTCACACCCATGCTTTTTTGAACATCAGATTTGGCCTGATCTTACGGTTTCATCTGAATGTTGGTGTCTGGACTTTATTTCGTTTCCCTTTTTACGATAAAACAAAAAAAAAGCATGTTTGTGATGTCATCAGTCTGCGCCGCCCAACTGCAAGGACCCCAAGATGATCCGTGACCTTCCCCATAAAGGGGTGTATCTCGGATGGCACACTGCTGCCCCCTTTTGGTCTCCCCGGGAATGTTTTTCAGAAGTTCCGTAACCTTACGATTTTGTTCCGAACTAGTCCCTCTCGTACGTAAACCATGCCACCACTGTACGGTGCGAATGGAAAGTGATATAAGTGAATGATATAGGAATATTTCTCAGCGTTCCCTTCCTTGAACCACCTCAAAAACTACTGATAAAAGAACATACTTTTACTTGGTGGCCTTAATGTTTTGGCTGTTTGGGCTCAATCGGTCAATGTGTCTCTAGTTCCCATGGTTTCGCAAGCATAAAGATAAAGCCTGAAAATCAGAAGACACATCAGACAAAAACAAAATAAAAACGTAAAAAGCTGTGCGGATGCTGAGTGTGACACTTTTAAGCCCCTCCACCTTGTCAGGTGCTTCAACAACAGCTTTAGCATTCACATTGTTTTTTTTTTTTGTTTATCCTAGAGTCCAATTTCAGTGTGAATATGGAGCAACAATAAAACCGATTTATTTCATGTGGAGCGACCATTTCTACCTCCATAAATGTGGCTTTAATTAAATCCTCCCCGGCTTCTGCTCCATCACTCACTCCTCTAATGAACCGCACTTCCATCCATAAGAAAATTACAATATTTAAAAAGCTCATAATGTGCTCGTACGCTGGCGACGGTGATAAAGCTCAACCAACGTCGGTCTCTTTGTGCTCCCTCCTTCTCGCGCTCTATTTTTAGCCGCTACTGTACGGCTCTTTCTTTCATTCCACTCGCTCAGTGAATCGATACGACGGCCTTTTAAAACTTTTATCACCTCGGATTTTGACTTCTGGGAGGACGGGATCAGGGTTGGACTTTTCAACTTTGTCTGCAAAATACTTCTCAGAGAATTTGGATCCAGCCTCTTTCATCCCCCCCACCGCACCCGCCCTTCAACTTTGATTTCTGTGAAGCTTTTTCAGGATTTAGTCGTCCTCCGAGGTGCGCGCTCGTTACACCGCCGCTTCACGCTCTCTGTTTGTCAGGAAAAGTTTGAGGGAGACCAAGAGTGACTTATTTGAGCTTGACTTGGACGTCCGTCCTGCATTCTTCCAGGTTTGATGTGCAGCCAGCTCTGTTGGTCCAGTTCAGCTCGACAAGATTGTGTTGCCATACCAGTGGTGTTTTCTGAACCGAGTTCTAAATCTCCGACTTGGGACTCTTCAGCTTTGGTTCTGCTGAACTTGTCTCGTGCTTGACTCTTGATTTTGTCTCTCCTTAAGACAACTCCATTCACTTGAGCTTCAGTCTTGACTCGGGACTTGGCTCAAAGTTTTCTCCCCATGACTCAGAACCTGACTCCCCCGATCCAGACCTTAAGACTACAATTCAAGCTTCTTTAGCTAAACTGGACCTCTCGACCCTCAGTTGAACTTTCTCTTGGTTGACATGAATTGAGGTCTGAGGAAGCATGACTTGGGACTCCTAGACTCGATATGGTGTCTGACCTTTACATTTTTTGTCGTTTTCATACTGAGACTTGCCACGTGACCGCCTCATCTATACTTCCTCATCTTCTCCTACTATCCTCACTTGAGTCTTGACTTGGTGCTTTCTGTCTTGGCTCAGGATTGGACTCTGGACTTGCCTCATGACTCGGCCACGCTTTAAACACTGCTCGACTCCCTTATCTCAAGTCAGGACATGACTTTGGTCATTCCTTTTTTTCTCAGACGCCACCACTAGCCGGAGACTTGACCCTTGAGTGGGACATCTGTGTCTCAATTCGGGCCTTTGTTCGTAACTTTCTGGTAATTACTCAAGTCTTGACTGCTACTTGCTACTTGACTCTCGACTTGCTTGTTCAGGCTCAAGACCTGACTTCTTTCTCCTGGACCTTATAGACTTGGCGAAGAGTCTGGGCTTAACTCCGGGATAACTGTTGACCTGACTTGGAACTGACTTGTCTGCTGAGAAACTAGGCTTTGATCTAGAAAGCCTCAGGTTTTATGCTGTACCGTGGGACTTCCCCGTCTCGTGTGAGTCTTAACGTCGTTCTTCCCTTCTGGACAACTTGACTTGAGGCTCACGTCCAGCTGGACTTGCTTGTTTCTGACTGTCGACTCCAAAAAGAGAACAAGGACAATCGTTTTCCGATGGAGACTGTTAATGGGCCGACGGACCGGTCCGGACTTGGCGACATGACTGCGTGACCGTTGAAGTGGCCCATCAGATCTTTGTCTCTCACCGTGGACGACCTTGTTTTTCTCCGCTCTCATTCGGGATTCACTGGAGTCAATGAGACCAACGTGGAGCGTGAACTTTCTGTCAAGCTGAGTGAGATGAAGAAAGAGGGGCGCCGACCCCGAACCGGCCCCCCTGCGCAGCTAATTGCCTATAATTACGCCGCTAACTGCCTCAGAATACATATGAGCCTGCCTGAGCCTCGCGTCTTACTCACGGCGCCATCCGCACAACAATGCGGCTAATTATGGCGCGGTTAGAGCCGCCACTCTCTGTCAAGGACTGAAATAGAAGAGCTTATTGGCTGATGTTTGTCTCCCTCTGTGCTCTCAGGGGGAATATTTGAATCCATCGAAAGCGGCCCCTCCGGAGCAGAGGAACTCGCCTTTAAGTTTGCCTTGAACACAATCAACAGGAACCGCACGCTGCTCCCCAACACCACGCTGACCTATGACATCCAGAGAATAAACATCTTCGACAGCTTCGAGGCCTCCAGGAAAGGTGAGGTGCAATCCAAACTCTGCTCATGTCTCCAGACCATTAAGCAGCCGGGATAATATGCTTCAGTTATCTCACTGGTTCATGGCTGAATCTCATATTTGCATGTCAATTTTTCAGCTCAAACTCCACTTAAATATTGCTTGGTTATCTAAAATACAATATTATTTAGTAACTTGTTAAGCTGTTTAAACAAACATGGTACTCGAGTTATTACTTTCATTATTTTTACTTTTATCATTATTTTCATTATCTTATAGTTAGCATTTTCATTTTTTGTTTTGGTTTACAATATATTTTTTTATTTCTATCTATTTTTATTTTCAGCAAGAGGGACACTTGAGAAATATTATGTAAATGCTCATAAAACAATTGAGTTGACTGAATAACTAAAACATTATACTTTCATTATTTTCATTTATAAGTGTATATATAGATATATAAAAATATATAATGAAACTATAATGTATTATAATGTATCTATAATGTTATTCAATCAATTTTCTAAACCATTATTAATTCCAAATGTATGTTTTGTGAGCATTTACACAATATTTCTCAAATGTCCCTCTTACTAAAAATATGAAATATTTTTGCATTACTTATTCATTATTCATTAAAAATATTATTCAGAATATTTAGCTAACGCCTTGGAAAAAATCCACACAAAATAGGTTGCTGTATATGTTATATGGATATAAATAGAAATAAATTATATATTTTTTAAAACTTGACTTTTTTTTGTTCAGTGCCAATAAATTGGTCATGATTGTTTTTGACCATAGAAGATAGCAAAATGTATGAACACATTTCTTTGTTTTCAAACCGAAGTGCCCATAAATAAAAGAGAAGAGTAATGTAAACATCTTGAAGCCATTATTTTAGTCCTAATCCATGGAGAGGAAGTGTGCAAACCTGAACTTGTTAAATGATCAATAAAGCAGCTGCCCAGGTGCCAGCAATAACACTTGATGACTGTGTTCCCTCAAGCATGTGACCAGCTCTCTCTGGGGGTGGCGGCCATCTTTGGACCCTCGCACAGCTCCTCCGCCAACGCCGTCCAGTCCATCTGCAATGCGCTGGGAGTCCCTCATATCCAGACCAAGTGGAAGCACCAGGTGTCCGACAACAGGGACTCGTACTACGTCAGCCTCTTCCCAGACTTCTCCTCCCTCAGCAGAGCCATCCTGGACCTGGTGCACTTCTTCAAGTGGAGAACCGTGACGGTGGTCTACGACGACAGCACAGGTACAGGTACAGTCGTGGTCTTGTTTCCTCTCCATACCAGCATGTGTTCGTCTCTGTCGCCGTTTTTGTCGTCTGCTTTCTTCCTTTAAATGTCAAGAGGGGAAACCTTCATAGTCGACTGGAGCTGCTGACTCGCGTTTCAGTGACAAGTGGGTCGGAACTTCACATTTGGACAGTGTCACACGAGATCTCCATCTCCAGACAGCTACATGGCTTTTCCTATTCGCTTTAAAGGGCCGTGATTCATTATTCAAAAACAGTATTCCATTTTTGTGTATTAATTTCCGATTATATATTTAGCTGTGTCCATGTCTATCTACAGTATGTATCTGGTCATGGTTATTGACATGCTGTGAGACCCATAATTTATAAAAAATATTTATTTATTTATCAAGCATAGTGGACTTGAAATATCGATGCAATATCAAGTATTGCAATATTCATGTATAATCTATAATTTATTATACTTTTTTTTTTTGGGGGGGTGATAGCAGGGTTCTGCCAGCACAGCGGGAGAGTTCAACCTTTTTGTCAACATATAGTCAACTATGACTCACAATGTCAGCCGTCAGTCGGGCAGGACTCCACCTTTTAAGGTGGACCTTTAACAGAGATAAAAGAAAGAATTCACTCTCACATCACCGCCCACTCCCTTCCACCCCCCTATTGGAGACACCCTACGTGGGGATAAATCCTGGGGGGGAAACCCTGGAGAGGAATACTGCAACATGAAACAATAAGGTTGAATTAAACACAGAAAAATAAAATGAAACATGAAAATATTTACTTCTATTTAAACACCTTTTCTGAATTAATGGTGCTCCATAATTCCGTATTTTTTGTGCATATATTCCCTATCTAATAAAATCTTATTATGGTTGTTATTGTTAAATATCCATTTACTTTTTGCCACAGCTTTGTCCACATGCTCATATGAGCATGTTGGCGTCCCTGTTCCAGTGAACATTCAAATTCCAGCCTGTTTTTTCCCCATTATACATTTCCACATTTAGCTCCTGCTCAGAGATGTGGGCTCTCTGTATTTACCCTCGACGCGCGCTGGCTAAAGTGCCTGCGTCGCTCGCCCACGAGCTCGGCCCGTGCGCCTGTCATCGTGTTCTGGAGCGGCTTTTACCCGCTCGAGTGTCCAGCAGACAAGAGGTACCAGGTGAAACACAAAAAGCGGCAGTGTTGCAGCGAGTTCAGCGAGCGCTTTGTAACCTGTCAACTTAATTCAGAAATCAATAGCTTACTGTTCCGCCGGGTCCTCCAGGTACTGCCCATGTCAGTCTTCCAGGAGAATGAGCAGCAGCTTGGAGTTAGAAAAAAAAATGAAAAAAATAACATTACCCAGAACGACCCGACGTCTCTTCAGATTAAAGCGCGGCCGGATTGTGCTGTGTGGGCGCTGACAACACTCATTAATAACACAGAGAGACACTTGATCTCTGAGGGGCAGCTATCAAATGTGTCTTTCGGCCATTTTGTCTACCCAGCAGTGACTTTGGGAAGTGGATCATAATGTGCGTTTAAAATAAACGGTGAGGCCCGTATTTTAGCAGGATTGCGCCGATGTTATTTTTTACGAGGTAAAGTGTAATTGCTGCGGCGAACATAACAATATTCAAATGCGCGTTCGCAATTTATGAGCCATTTGGCATGATACGGTTGACAACTTAATACGGGTGAATTAGACAGAGAGGAGGTTTGAGACTTAGACAGGCAGCGTAATGAATTCACTCCCCATCCTGGACCATCTTGTCTCACACTTGACGAATTATGTCTCTTATTAGCCGACTAAAACCTTTTCTGTTCCTTTTATTAGCTTCACGCCCTTTTATGTCGTCGCTTTTATGGATGTTTTTATGAGCTCGGGTTTGGGAATCTGTGCCTTGATGCTGATGTGCGTCGCATAAACTGCCAGGTCTGGAGTCTGGGCTTATTTATGTGCTGGGATTTCCACGGTGAAGTCGTCTGAAGGTGCTTTACAGTTGTGTGAGGTCTTCAGTCGGAGGTTGTTCTCATGAGGACGCCAAATCAATGGTCACTCAAGTCTTGTGGGCCGAGCGGCTGTCACCCTGTGTTTGTGCTGACCGGACGGTTGACCGGGTTCTGTGGAGGTTTCAACCACAAACAGTTATTCACGCCACACTTGCTCAGGGTGGGTGTGAAACTGGAGTCTACTGCGACTGCACAAGTCAGCAAAGGCAGATGCTGAAATAATTTGGCAACTACGTAATTGAACTTCTTTGTTTTTTCTTAAAAAGTGGCTTCCCTGTTTTCCCGCGGAAAAGTCGAGGTGATGACCCTTCACATCCAGAGACCACCATCAGTGCAACACCCCAGTATGGCCCCTTAACCTTTTATCAGCTTAGCGTCAACAACCTCAGAGGACGATGCTAAGCAGCTAGCGGTTAGCAGAATGCACTAACTGTGTTAGCATATAATCTGACCTAGCAAGGAGTTCCTGTTCTTGGTGGATTTGGGTTTGTGCCTTTAAAGGAAAACCTGGTTTTGTTAGTTTAATTTTAATTGACAGACAAAAATAATATTTTAATAATATTTATAAGATGATGAACGGGATGGTGAGGCTTGAAACCACTGTCTTAAAGGGGAAACCCATGGTTGGTAACACGGCTTCGCTGGTGCAGAGGGTTCACCACAGATGGCCACTGAGAGTAGCAAGTCCAGGACGGAAGACGAGGTCTGTTGCAGGGTATCAGAGCTGCAAGCTACATTGGCGACAAAACGGTCATAACTTTGTGGTCAGTCCGAGGCTGGCAAGAGGAGGAATGACAGGTCAGCAATGAGCTGTGTATTGCAGAATGAGTGCCGGGGGCGGAGGAGGGGGATCAATCGGCTCAATTGCGACTGTGGCTGCTCCAAGGACGAGGAATATCCTTCTCACTTATCAATGTATGTATTCAGGGAGATGAATTTTAAGTGTGGTATCGCCAAGCTGAAGTGTGTTTGTAAATGTAAAATGAAAAGAAAACATCTGGAAAATGAATAATTGAGGTAAGTTGCCATGACAACACTGGTGGGAATAATCAGCTTCCCGCACGAGACCTCACTGTCAAAAAACACCGAGCTATTCTCTCACGTTCTCCGATCTTATGTGAAAATAATTACAGCGCTGAGGATGCGGGGGACAGATTTGTAGGTGATAAATGGACACGACAGAGCAATGGCTCCTGTTTCGGAGCAATTCCAGATCTTTCTCAGCAAATCTTCTGCCTCTTCTTCTCCTTTGACATTTCCCATCAGGGGGTGCCAGAGTCACTCAGCCTCCTCCACCTTCTAGTAGCTTGATCACCGTCTCTTGTCACACCTCTCCTCTTCACGTCCTCCTCCATGACCCTCCTCAGCTGTCTTCCTCTTTTTCCCTGGTGTCTCCAATGCTCTTGCCTCCTGGCCTACATGGAAAGCCTTCTGGCTCAGCTCAGTTTTGACTTGTGAATGAGAAAGTAAATGATTCTAAACAGAAATGATGTCATGATCGCTAAAGGAGTCTGACCCACTTGCAAATCAATGCTGGTTTACAGAAGACTCAGACAGCGAGAGTAAAGTTTAACAACACAACACAAATAAATCAAATAAACAATAAGAATCAAAAGTAGACGTCGACACCAGAAGCGGAGCGAGGAGGACACACACATAGGGAAGGGTGAAAACCTGAAAACAGAACAGGTGAACAAAGCTCTAACCTGAAAACCAGGACAACTGAAACATAGTCGGACAGTAAACTCATCTCAACTCAAACTCACAACTTAAAGCACTCTGTGTTGGTTCTACACACACACACACAAGAGTAAGACAATAACGCTGAGAAACAGAAAAGGCGAGTACAAAATAACACTCACACGTGTGATCAATGGAACTCTAAGAATGAAACGAGAAACAACAACTAAAATCACCGTACGCGGGAACAAGAATCAAATTTGGAACAACAAGAGGGAGAGTTTTACCGTCAGACACGAAGTGACCATCTGGTGAAGCAGACTGGAACTCAGGAGACATCCATGCCGGAGTGATCAGTGGGATGAGCTCCAGCTGTGCTGCCATTAAACTAGAGAGCATGGGACGAGAACAGGAAAACAAGGCACGGAACACAGGAAGTAACAAAATAAAAGCACCTAAAAACCGAACTATGACAAATGAGTTGCTTTATTTGTGCAGCATGGTGGACTGTTGACCCGGTAATCCCTGGATTCCCTCAGATTGAGTCAGGATGGGTTGCATTTAGGGGGATGCTAAAAACTGCTCTGTGAATGTCAACAAATGGACTTGTCAAGCTGGCATGTTGTGCCATTGCATCAATCACATGACCAGCTCCAGCAGATGCGTGGGGAGTAGCAGTTCATGGACCCACTTCTCCCGCGGACAGAATCTCACGACGCTGTTACATACATTAGCGCGAACAGCTCACTGACTCCGACATGTTAACCTCAGACGTGGCGGCTGTGACTCGTCCCACTAGTCACATTTTTCTGACTCATCTCCTCGACCTCGTCGCGCTTGCCTCGGAGCTCAGCACATGAACAGCATCATCCACAGACAAACAAGTCCCATCTCTCTCTTTCTCTCTCGCCGTGGAAAAAAAAGGTGACCTCTCGCCTCTCTAACGCACCTGACGCCCTGACAGCTGCAAAACCACAGCGAGACAGATCCGGCGCCACCATCAGGTTCCCCCTGCTCGCATATCACACGGCTTCATGCTCCAGGGCCTTTAGCTGCTGATTGGAGCCTATCTGACGGCTGGCAGGGAAAACTATCGGAGGAGATAAAATATTCACACACAGCCGTTAGAAGATCCAGGGGGAGAGTCTGGAGGCATTAGCTAGAACCCACAAACATCCGCATTGACAGTGTTTCTCAAACATCCAGCTCCCTCGGCAGGTTTTTTCTTACTTGACACCTCAGAGTGTCAAGCTGTAGAAGGAGCTGAAGATTGAGACCAGGAGCAGGAATCTGCTGGGATTACCCCGGGAACGCTGGAGGACATCCGCCGAGCTGTCCGGCTTGTTGTGCTGGAAACTGCATCTATGTGTTGCTGGAGTTGCAAATTAGTATTCAAGGTTGCAGCGCGGCATGACAAATATAAATGGTGTTGAGTCCATTGTTAAGGGAACTCGTTATGAGATAAGCTCGACGGCTTAAAAGAAAAGACTGTGATTAGCTTTACTGGTGGAGAGAAATACACAAGTGTGACGCTGTGGGTGCCAACTCCTCCATAACTTTGTTCCACTCAACTTTTGTCAAATACCACACCTGGCTTGTTGGGAAACATAGCGAAGCTTCATATTTGTGATCTATGCTCAAAATAGGGCGGAATAAAGTTGATTTAGGGGATGAATAAATCGATATAGAGGTTATCTAAATTAATAAAAAGTAATACTTTGAATGACGTAGACGGTACTGTACCTGCTAGCAAAGCTGCGGTCGATAGCATCTGTTTAAAACTTTCGTTTTATTTTATTTATAGATTTGAAAAAACAAAGCTAGCGCTCTATTCTTCCCTTTTTCAACGACTTAGCATTGTCCTCGCAAAATCTCATGAAATGACGTTATAAAACCACACAACAAAGGAAATGCACTCACAGCGTGAAAATGCATTGAGGATTTTTTTTTTACAAAAAATCCTGAGAGGAAAAAAATAATCGTAAATAAATTAGAGGATCATGTTTGCTCCTCGCAGAACTAAAATGAGCCGCCCGGGCATGTTAAGGGATGGACCGGGTGAGTACGGCTGCAGATTGGACCGAGGTTTACCTTGAATTATTAGTTTTTATAAACTAATAAATCTCAGAATGTCCTCCCTTGTTTCCTTGTTTCTCTTTTGGATCTCTACTTGCTCCGTTCTCGTGCTGTTCCGTCGCACATCACAGTTCGGGTCGAGAACGAGCAAACAAAAACAGCCAGATTATATATTAATGTGTGTGGTCCCCCTTAGGAATGTTTACACAGCATCCCAAGGCTTGAAATGAATTTGCAATTTTAAACGCTAGGTCTTGGACAGGGTCTTCTGCTGGGCTACTGTTAGCTCACCCGAAAAAATAACCCCAGTAAAATAAATAAATAACAATAGTGGCCTCAGAGGCCATATTTGCATTTGCAAACACCATCGGTCGCCCGAACACATGCCCAAAACATGTCTCTGCTACAAATGGTAGCCCTATGCCTACAAATGGTGTCACAAGTAGGATGGCAGCAGGAAGCTAGTGTTGCTGATGCCTGTGCACCTCCAAATCTCTGAGCGTCCACCATGTCCACTTCCACTCCAGCATCGCCTCATTTTCTTGCATAGTCCGTTCCACACATGCTTTCCTGAGACTCCAGTCTCTCAGAGGACCAGCCTCACATTATTTCCTTGAAGAAAGTTCCAACTTTAGTCCGCATCTATGACCTTTACCCTGCTGCCCCTGCAACGCAGCAGAAGGAAATCACACAGGCAACCAGCTGTAAGAGGGCATTGAGAAAGGTGCTCTCCCGTGTGGTTGAATGCTGCCCACAAACTGTTGCAGACGGTTGCTGTTCTGAAGAGAAAAGAGAGAGAAACAGTGCTGCTTGCTGACTTGATCTTTTTCCCCATCAAAAGCAGAGTTAAAACATATATATATAAAGTTGTTAATACGTGTTTTGCTGTGTGTAAAGTGTATGTACGTGAATCTTGGCGCTATATTTCTAATAAAGAAACCCAGTCTGGAATGCGATGACTCAAAGTTGAATGTCATCTGCATATTCGAGTCCGCCTCTGGTCTCAAATGGACCTCCTCTGGGTCTGGAAGACACTTGAGCAAATGAGTTTTTCAGTCTCACATCAAGTTCTTATCGACTAACTCTATCATTTGAGTTGTAAGCCAAATCCCATTACCTTTAACTGCAGCTTTCTTTCTAGAACTGCTCTGTGGTGCAAAACATAGTGGGCTGCAGTACGAGTTCTCCTCCCAACAAGACCGCATTGCTTTATTTCACACCAATCTTTTCTGTAGGCCTGAGGGAGACCCGGCCCCACTCACAGCAAGACCATTAAACTGTGCACTCAGCACTTCATATCAAAATAAGGAATAGGCCGAGCTATCTTCAAGTGGTCCCATGAAAAAGAAGAGAAAAAAAAAAATCCCATCTCTCTCTGGCTCCCTCTTGAACTACCCCCTTGCCGCTTCATTCATTTTTATACCCGTGACAAGTAATCATCGCCGCCATCAATCCAGCCTCTTTCATCCCTGGACTGTGAAGTTCTCCGCTGAGGGGAGAAACTCATTGTAATCTCATCACACCATCTCCCCGAGAGCGTTCCACCTGAGTGTGTGGTCTGGGGAAAAGATGGGGGCGGGGGGTGATTGTGGCTGAGTGCGAGGTGGCGGCGGCGGCGGCGGCGTCATCTCTTCGGAGAATCTGCAACAGAAACGTGCGTGGGACGAAACCAGCCGAACGGAGCGCTGGAGTGAAGAAGCTAATGAAACGACTCACATATCATTGTTATTCAGTTTATCCACTGCCGGGTCTTGTAATGGAATGTTTCCATCACTCAAGATGTTCCCAAGTCAGAGTGCAACATGACAAGTCTCCTATTCTTTAAACCCTTTTTTAAATCGTGTTAATATTGTCTATTAGATGAGCAGTCACTCAATGGTTATTAAAGCGAGCGGTTTATGTTGCTGCTTATAATTCCAGGGGAATCCCAGCAGAAATAGGGGAGAAACATGTAGGCAAATACAGAACTTATAACCTCCCCGAAGGAGAGACACTGTTTGGCCCCAAATGTAGCCGAAATATGCAGAATATTTAGATTTTCTTGAAAGATTGACAGCAAAACTGATGATGATGATGAACAGTAATAACATGATTATTACAACGCTGCAAATTACAAGAGGAAACGGATGAGACCTTGACTGATTCTAGCCAGAAAAATAATAGCAATGACAGGAGTTAGCAGGGCTTTAGCTAGGGCTTTATTTTTCAGCGATCGCCACTTAGAATGTTACATGTGGCGCACAACAAATATAGAGGGGACCCCTGCGACTCTGTGGAGCACAGTTCCTTGCATTGTGAGTTGAACAGTTTGGCACTGCTGCAAATAAAAAGCAAGTGTGGGTTGGTCGCTTTCTGTCGCACTCAAGGCCAGGCACCATGCAGCTAGCGTTGCTATGACGCTGCAGTGCTTCACTAGCGTGCAACCTGGCGTGAATCTGCAAATTTTAATCTCATTCAACAAAGTTAACATGTAAATAAGGTGAAAATAAAGGGGTGTTCTGGCCAAAAGTAGGGTGTCTAGCTTTCAGTACAGCGTCTGCTAGCTACAGCATAAGCTTGCAGAGACACAATAACAATCATCAACGTCACATCAACAAGCAGTTTTTCTGCAGTAGTGTTCAATGGATCTCACATCTTACTGGATATTGCACGTCATTAATAGGGAGAAATTCTGTGAAAATAAGTCAGTAGCTAACGCAATAACTAGCGTCATACATTGATGGTACAATTGAAATAAGTAGTGGTAAAAAGATGATGAAAAGAAGTGGATGTGATGTGATAAAATGATAAAATATGTCATATTTGTATATGTAGTATTAGCAGAAGACAATGTTAACAAAGGTCGCTTGCAACAATAGCAAAGCTACTGCTAGACAGACAACGACACACGCACACACTCATGACTAACCTGTGCATGCTTCTGGGCTGTGGGAGGAAACCAGAGTTCCCCGGGTGAACAAACAAACTTCTCTCAAAAAGGATGTGCGGTGGCTCCAAGAGTCGCCTTGAGCTGTAACCAGACTTTCACAGACTCATTTTGATGCTGCTGATTATTTGTTTTTTTTTAGCCTGTTTGTTTCAGTCTTTCTCATCTGGCTCGACTTTGCGGCAGTAATGATGAAATTCCTCACCTGCCAGGGAAATAAAGGTTATTCTTATCTCATCCTCTGCTGATAACAATGACGATAGCTCAGTCAACATTCTGTGGGTGTTTGTTGGAGGGTTCGTATCGAGGTCTACTGGGCTGTTTTTTTTTTTTTTTTTTGGTCCAAACAAAACAAGTGCTGTGTTAGTGTTAAATTCTCTTGATGGGTTTGTTGCCTGCCAAGTGTGAGTAGGTGGATCAATAGACTGCGGATTAGGAAGACACACATATCAGCCCTTTTCTGCTGTGAAAACCTGAATGCTGTGGGTTTCTACGGCCTCCTCAGAAATACTTCAAAATGGCGGCAGATCAAACGGCTCATCTTTAGAATTCTCTTTTCCGCGGCGTGTAAAATGCACCCCCTTTGTCTGCAGGTCTCATTCGACTGCAGGAGCTGATCAAGGCGCCGTCACGATACAACATTCGCTTGAAGATCCGTCAGCTGCCCACAGAGACCAAGGATGCCAAGCCACTTCTGAAGGAGATGAAGAAAGCCAAGGAGTTCCATGTCATCTTTGATTGTGGACACGAGATGGCTGCCTGGATACTCAAGCAGGTACGGCCCGGTGGAAATGGAACGCAGCTGGCCGCAAAACTTCGCCGGAGCATTACTTCGCATAATGACTTTTATTTCCAGTATCCAATTAGTCCGGTTAATTAAGGCGGCAAATAAACATACTTTCACTTCATGGCCGCTAATTGGACTTATAGCGTTTTTTTCTTCGCCATCTGATGAAGCGCCGGGAAGCAATGAATAGCTTATTCAATAAATTGATTGATTTAAAAAAAAAACAATTAGTCTTTTTAACCTCTTGTTTAACTGTTCCGCCCTGCCTCTGAATCTCATTAGAACTCATTCAACTCCCCCGTATCTTCATTTTCCATCTATTAATGATCAAAACGGGCAACGACGTGAATGTTTATCCTTGTGGCTTTCATTTATTTGTTCTCAGCGTATCGGCAGGACTCACCTCCTGAGTCCTGAGTTTTTCAGTTGCTTATCGGAGGTTGGGTCGGCGATGCCCGCACTTCCCTCACCCCAGAACCTCCTCATAATGATCTGCCCCGGGGCCTCCTCTCAGTGGGTCGTGTCTGGAATAACTCACCAGGGAGCAGGGCTGTCACAGTCCTGGAATTGCAAACTTGATACCCTGAGAAAGAAAAAAAAAAAACACAATGGGCAAAAAAAGGGCATAAAACTATTGTTTATTGCGATGAAAAATAAATCTGCAAACAAGTAAGGAATTAGATACGATAAATTAATTATTAGAAAATTTAAAAAAAAAACAAGCTTCCACTTGAAAGTAAAAGTGAATAAATAACCTAAATGCTTTTGAATAATTTTCAAACCTTCAAGAGGCTGGTGATTTTGTTGAAAAGTGAACTTTACCACTGCTGTTTAGAGTTGGCTTTACCCTGCATCTTTCAAGTACAAGTTTGAGCCATGCTAGTGAGCTGGACGCTGCTAGCTGTGGCTAATGGCTAGCAAGAAAACAATCTGCATCAATTTAGCGGCAAGCCAATGTCAACTGTGGTTGCACTTGCTGTAGCTAATAAAGCAACCAACATCAATGCGGCTACTGAACAGGCTAACTTCAGTCAACAGTTAAATAAAGTAAAGTCAACAATGACGGGGAGCTCATGTTGCCATGTTGCCCAAACTTATGTTGCTCACATTCATTCGCTAACCTTATCATAACCAGGGCAGTTTAAAGGTGGCTAAGGTTTACTTGGAGGTCGACTTCTCTCTGCTTTACCCTGCATCTTTCAAGAACAAGTTTGAGCCATGCTACTGAGCTGGACGCTGCTAGCTGTGGCTGATGGCTAGCAAGAAAACAATCCGCATCAATTTAGCGGCAAGCCAACGTCGACTATGGTCGCACACTTGCTGTAGCTAATAAAGCAACCAACACCAATGCGGCTACTGAACAGGCTAACTTCAGTAAACAGTTTAATATAGTAAAGTCAGTGATGAAGGGAGCTATGCTCACATTCAGTCACTAACCTCATGACTGGAGCAGTTTAGAGTTTGCTCAGGTTTATGTGCATGTCGACTTCTCTCTGTTTCAGAAGAAGACGAAAACAAGTTTGAGCCACATTAGCACCTGCTAGCCGCAGCTAATAGCTAGCAAGAAAACAACCAGCATCAATTCAGCAGCAAGCTAACCACAGCTAGCCTGGACTATAGCAGCCCTAGCTTATAGCAAACATGCTAACATCATTTATCAGTATATTAAAGTTGAAGAACGGGAGCATTACTATCTGAAGGCCCAGGTGCCGCGCGGGACGCTCATTTAAGTGGCTCATATTCGCTCACAAACCTCAAGACTGGAGATGATGAGCCACTGAAATAATCGTCCAGATAAAAGGAGGTGAAGGAAGGGGATGCCTTCGTTTATAAAGGAGTAATTAGCACTCACGTTGCAGCTGTTGTCTCAATACTGCACTTTGTCCTAAAAAACAAGAGCATCTGCGACAATAAACACAACGACTGATAATCCTTTATAACACAACCACTGCACAAAGACAAGGCAATGTATAAACAACCACTTGCTTTTTCAATTTGAACTGCGGCGCTGGAGTCGCAACATTTTATGCTTGGAGTCGCCGGGCGCTCTCCCACAGAGAGCGCGAGAGAGAGTGGAGAGAGAGACAGTGCTGCATTCAGGACACCTCGTAAATAGGGGAAAAACAAAACTGCGTTTCGTGATACTTCATTATGGGACGCTTCATTTACACGGCTAATATGGGACGGTTGCGTATTTCAACGGACGGGTGGCGACGCTAGGAGGTCGACTCTCAATATCCTCCACGCTGTGAGGCTGGAAGAGAGGACGACAGTCAGGTTGTTATTGGGAGGAAGAGCAGAGGAGGGAGAGAGAGAAACAGCTCAAGTGGAGTAGTTCAGAGAAAGGTTAGGGAGGTCCAGGGGTTTGTTCGGACTCACAAAGAGACGATGACCAATGGCTTGCTGAGGCAACCTCTGATGGGAATGACCAAAGAAGAAGACAGCGTTTTGGCTCAGCTCTTGATTCACTTGAGCTCACACTCCTGCCTTTTCTTCACTTGAGAATGAAAATGAAAGTTCAATCCTGGGAAGCTAGGGGGCGCTAGCGCCCTACTGAGCAGAGCCTCCTGACACCTTTATATTATCCTGAGAGCATTCTCAGGATAATATAAAGTAACATTTCAGACTTGATAGTTGAGACCTGAACGTCAAAATAATGATGAAAACATTGAAATAATGACGACATCGAAACAGTTGATGGCGCAGCCTGTATTTATTCCTATTTTAGTGGCTAAAACAATGAGTGTCGAAGCGAGGCTTTCTGCTTGTTCATCTTTAATCTTTCCTGGAGTATTAAATCTTGTTGAAATTGATATCGTCTGTTGCACAATAGACGCTTTTTTAATTAGAAAGTCTAATTCTGCCCACCGGCGCACTGGATCCATCCGAGCACTTCCACATTATTTATGAGGACAATGGGGGTTCACATGGTGTGGAATTCCACTCACGAGTGCATCACCCCGTCAGAACTCTCCATACTGCTGCGTGGCGGTGGGAAGCAACAAGAGTTGTTATTTATTGATGATTTATACTCGCCAAGCTCAACAAAACAAACACAGTGTGAGGAAGGCCCATCGAGTGCGAGTTGTTATGCGGAGGGTAAATGTATCCAGCCGCTTTATTTCAGCCTGACGTTGAGCTTAAACGTGTTTTAAATCACTTTAATGAATGAGTCAGTTTCGGCGCTGAGACTGTCGGATCTGGTTCTGTTGCTGTTTTGGACGGCGTCAGTGCAAAGAGAAGAATCTGAAAATATCCTTTTGCCTTGGTTTTTCGACTCGATGTGCTCATTTGTTTGTTGAAAATGGAAGTGTGCGTGAACCATGAGTCAGGTAACGAAATGACAATTAAGGCGGCGTCACACTGTTTCACTTAACTCCTGCTGCTCCTCTGTCTCTGCAGGCTCTGGCGATGGGGATGATGACGGAGTATTACCATTATATCTTCACCACCCTGGTGAGTCATCTTTAATTAAGGAGCGCGACTATCAGGCCTCATCACATTGGCACGTCATGTGAGGTTTGGTTGCAAAGTTAGGGAGCCGTTTCCTGGAGATACCAGGAGGAAGGACAAGTGAGCCAACTAGAAGCACAGAGAGCGCTGACCTCCTCCAAAATAATATTTGACTGAAACAACATTTCCACTGTTCCATGGTCTGACTTTGATTCAACATTCACGGAGTGAAAACAAACACAATAAGCTTGTCTCAAGTCTGCAAAGGCCCAGTTACTTTACGTATGAAAATGTATCCAAGAGTCAAAGGTTTATGACAACAACAAACTCCAAAACAAAGATGGCGACTGTTCATAATGTACCTCTTGCACAAAAGAGGAAACGGAGGCAGCGTTGTCGGAGGCGGTGAGGCTGTAAAATATTTCGCGACTGGAGAATTTCCAGCATTGTTACAGTATGTCTTCTTTGTGTCTCGTTGGTGCTACGTATCGGGTAGTGACAGCAACACTGCCACCTATGGTTTCTGGTGGTACTACTCTGTTTAATCCCGCGAAACATGCAGAAATATGGAGGAAGTGATCGCAGACCATGGACAGAGGGATCCGTCCATATCCAGATGTAACGCTGAGAATAAATGGGCCTTTAAAGCGACTCAACAATTGGTACTCTACGACGTACTACAACGTACTAGGCAGCTGTTAGCTTAGCAACTTACCTTCAAATTCACAGAAATAGGATGACACACCGATGCCATACGATAACTTCGCATGGCATTAGACATGACAGTGAAAAACAACAATTCTCTCGGGTGGTGGGGTGGGCATGCGGGGCATTTCCAAGCGCATGTGTCGCAGTGTCTAAAGCAGCGCCATTGTTTTTTTGACATGGAGAGATGTCAATGGCTTCTTGGGGCCCCCTGAGCTGGGGGCAACTGCTTGGTTCACCAACTGTGTTGCGAGGTCCCAGGAGGTCAGTGAGGTGTGACATGGAGGATGATCTGAATGGATCAGGGGTGGACATTTAAATTCCCTTCGGGGCCACATTATATACTGTGACTGTGGCGAGGGGCTGTCAAGCTGGAAGACAGGAGAAGGACAGAGGATTAAGAACCTTAAGTGACACCTAAATTTTGTCAATAAAATATACAATAGGAAAGAATGTAACCATATCATGACATTGATTGAACATCATTTTATGCAGATTTTATTGAAAGATTCTCAATAGAAATTATAATATTTTAAGTGGCGTATATCTCGCTACCATGATGTTAAAGCACTTTATTTTTCACTATGTTTTATTCATTTTGTTCGATGTGTAAAGCCGAGGTCCCCACTTCACGTCAGGCATGTGTTTATGTGGGGGACATGCTGAAAGAAGAATCGTGTGCTAATGTCCCTCAGCAGGGCATCTGTCAGAGAGAGATTGTTTATTGTTAAATGATAGAACACATGCAAGATAAGTGTCTGGCCTGAATCACAAATAAAGAAATATTAACTGAAGACAACTACGAATCAATAAACAACAAATCACAGAAGACAACAAGTCAATAAACACAATACTTTGAATGAAAACTAAATAATGCATCATGACAAACACACAACTATAAATCAATGAAAGAATAGCTTAGCATAAATTAGCAAACGCGCCAGCCAATCCTCAAACACGATAACAAATCACGAGCAAACTGCTGAGCACAACAATTCATAAAGAAACTAGAGAGCACAGAAGCTCACTTCCAAGGCTATTGCTAGCTAAACACACGAGTGAAATGGAGTTAGCATCAATAGACAAATTTGAACAAACTCAGTCGGACACCAGGTGGCAGTAGTGCTGTGAGGCTCACTCGTATAGTGTGAGAGAAACCGAGCAAGGAAGTGTGCTACAATGTGGTTGAGATGATACAAACTGCAACCATCCCATTAGCATCACTTCCTCTTAGACAGATAAATAGAAAGGTTAGTCATGTGTCATCACACCTCTGCATCAACTTAACGTGAACCAGTCGCTTTTGTCTCGTGAATCGTGTTTGGAGTGAACTTACCTCATGGCAGTGCCCACAACAACCATCCCAACAAATTCTGCAAACTCAAAACCAATGCTCAACACAGCAATAATTGAATTAGTGCCAAAAGTATTTGCGTCATGCAATACCACCAAATTAAAAACAGGTGAATGAACACGAGAAGAAAACATCAAAGCTGAAAACACCACAATGTACGACAATCATTTGACAGTGCAGTAGCTTCTCAAATAAACAAACCACTTCACAAAAGGTCCAAGCAATAAACACAAGCCATCCGTCTTTACTTTACAACAAAACAGAACAACAAGACGACCAGTTGCAGTCAATAAAGAATTTCATCTGAACACACACTCATACTCCAAATGGCAGTGTCCTTCAAAAAACAAAAATAAATCATTTGTTCCTTGCCTCATCTGACATAGTTCCTGAAAATTCCATCCAAATCTGTCCATAAATTTATTAGAACACAGAAAATAACATAACCTTGTGGAGGCAAACAAAGAAAAAAAAATCATTTTTTTGACACAACCACAACATTTTTGTGGGTCGTTCCTCTGCTCTTTGTTGTGTCACCTTGTTTAGTGATTCACTCCACTCTTGTTGTGGAATCATGAACGTGATCGTCGTGACCCGTCGACGGTTTATTTCAAACTCCTGTTCTCTGGCCTCACGCTGGGATCTCAGCGCACACGTCATCCTGGATCGATTTTCAGCGGAGGACTTTGGTCTGCTTCGGCACGCTTGTTCTGATTCCAGCAGAAACAAAAAGCTGTTGGAAATCTTTAATTCTGACTCTGAAGCTGGAGCGCTTTGATCTGACCACTACAAAGCTGGCCCGCTCCCCTTTAGATGAAACATCTTTCCTCCAAAAGAAGGAGCAGAGATAATAGCCCTGAGTGGGTGAGACTCATTTGCTCCATTATTATGGCCCGGAAAAAAAACAAATAACCCGCTGTGAGGTCGGGAGTAGAATGTGACGGGCGATTTCTCCTTTCGAGAACCAACCTGCTGCTCCCTCCCGGTCAGCATCTGGCCTGATGAAAGCAGGCGTGAGTGACAGCAGGCGTGTCAGCAGGCAGAGGGAACGCCGCGCTCTTTCGCCGGCGTGCGGCTTCACATACCTGTTTGAACTTCAGCCACCACCGCACGCTGCCACCAAACCATCTGAGCTGGAATCAGAGCGAGCTGGCTGTTAGTGGCGGTTTCACCCACCGCTCGCTTTCTCCCGACGTGTGGCGGGGCGACGGCTTCAACCTTGAAACTCTATTAAAAGAACAAAACACGTTCAGTTTCATCAGCAAAACAACCTTGTGGAGGCAGAGAGGGGAAAAACCTTTCTGCAAATTAGCTTCTGAGTGAGACAAACAACATTCATTCTCTGACTGGTACTCAGCTGCAATTTTTCTCCTAATAAATCTCTGAAGTTAACTCGAGCCGTTTCACCTAGAACCATTATTTATTTACCGATATTTAAGTGTAAGTCGTCACCAGACTACAGTGCGTGGCGCCGTTAAAATAACGTATCGCTCCGGTTTAGCAGCTCAACTCTTCCGCTGCACCTGGATTTTAAATAGATGTTTTTGCCTGCAGGATCTGTTCGCTCTGGACATGGAGCCGTACCGTTTCAGCGGAGTCAACATGACGGGGTTCCGCATCCTGAACACGGAGAACTCTCAGGTGTCGTCCATCATCGAGAAGTGGTCGATGGAGCGGCTACAAGCCCCGCCGAAACCGGACTCAGGCTTGCTGGATGGATTCATGACGGTAAGACCGCCAGAGCGGCACGGCGGCTCACGTAGGTTGTCGGAGTAACAGGTTATTAAGATGAATGCGGAATGACACGAGGTGGCAAACGTGAGCGACACGGTGGCGAGTCACTACAGTAATTCAGCTGCTCCACAAGCCTCCCGACTGCGCCACTGAACTGAGCTGCTTCACCATTCTGTCACCAGATTGCTCCAACACGCTTGTCTGCCACCACGTCTCACTTCGTCGCTCCTCCACACAAGTGCATCACATCATCTATTCTACTCCTCGTGGCTTTCCCACCACACCTCTATACTACAATGCGCCTGGATTTCTCGCTAGCTACAATCTCACGTTACTATGGCTCCCCACCACACACCATGACAATACTGCTTTACTGTGCCGCCACACCACAGTGGCAATGCCACTTGTCTATGACACCCCACCACACATCAAAACATGTCACATGACTGTGCCATTTCACCACGCACCTTCACGATACTACGTCACTACGTCACACTACCACCCCTCCACCTCACTCCTATATGTCTCTACACAATGTCACCTTGCTTTGCCACCCCACCACACATGCCATCTCACCACACACCATCACGATACTACGTCACAACCACCCCTCCACCTCACTCCAATATGTCTCTACACAAAGTCACCTTGCATTGCCACCCCACCACACATGCCATCTAACAACACAGTTTACCAAAGCTACTTTTACATCAGTCCACCACACACTGCAAGATTTCACCTTTACGTACCACCCCAGAGCACTTTTCCACAGTGTCTATATTCTATGCTGTGCTAACACAAAGCCTTTTTTTCTATGTCACTGCAGTATGCCTTTTCCCTTTGCTACTCGCAACACAATCCATGTACCCATGTCTCTCCGCCCCATGACTTCCTGAGTGCAATCCAGCACAATTACACTCTGTACGATGCCACCATACCACAGCGGCGCTCCTCTCTACCGCACTGATTTCAGCGTCTCTAACATGCCGGTGTCACCTCAAAACTGAGGGAGCTCGTAGGTTTGACGCCACGTTGATCAATATCTACACCACAGTGGGTAGGTTTAAAAGCAAAATACCGCTACTATGTCACAAGTAATGACAACTCAAGCCAACACATTTCGTTGATGTTATCCCATTGATCGCTGTCCTCTGCTGTACTGCTTTGATCTGTTGTTGTAGGTTCAGAGTGTGGTTTCGCAAGGCTGTGTAACTAGCATTGTCTGGCTTCACAGCTATGTGTTTTTCAAGCAAAAAGCCTCCCGTAACGGCAGACACAGTGCTATTTTCAGCTCAATCTCCTCTGGTGTGTCATTACCTGTTTCCTCAGTTCCTTTCTTTGACAGGTCTTTTACTCTTGTACGTGTGTGTTATATTTATATCTTTCATATAATGCTGTTTGCTCAATAACAGGGAAAACAGCATTCCTTATTCAATACTTGCTCTGTGTTTTAGCGTGCATCGTTAGCGTTCTCGGCGTGAAGAGCGTCGTTTGGCGCTCATGAGTGTAAACGCTCGGTAATGAGTCGGCGTGAGTCGTTTATCTCCCCTCCTGCCTCTCGGCGTTCTCCTCTGGGAATGTGGCCAAAATATGACAATCCGTCAGCGCTCATGCAGCGAGCGGGAGCAAATTGGATGGAAATTATGGCCTTGGATTATTTTTAAAGGCTGTCATCTGAAAAAAAGCCTTGGATCAGGTGATTTGGGAGTGAAAAAAAGGGAACCGAGCTCATCACGGTCATTCAAGGTCCCTCTGTTGTTGTTGTTGTTGTCACTTTTCACCGCCGCCCCAACAACAACCTCTTTAGCCTTGCACTTTTCCAATTTCCGACTGATCTGTAGATCATCGAGAGCAAGGTGGGGCGATTCATTCCTCGGAAAGCCACATGAAAATGTTCTTTGCTGCACAAAGGTTTTAGATTATTTTCTCCTGCAGCTCCTCGAAGGGGGGCTATGATCATCCAGTCTACACGAGTCCCGACATTCCACTCGGTTCCCAGAGAAAAGTTGTGGGGGGTAATGAAGGCAATCCAGCCCCAAATTGCAAGGGATCGGGATGGCACCTTTGTCTCTGAATGCTTTTCATGGACGGGACCCCTGTGGGGTTGAGGAACAGCACCACCAATTCTGATGGGTTTAGGAGTGCTCGTAACATTAGAACAGCAGGGGGTACGAGCAGCATCTGTTCAATTTCCCGACCCTGACTGGTCATGAACTTTAGATCATGAACAACAAAAAGCGCTGCTGAAAACATTTCCTCAGACGGCTTGGGATTCTGAGGAGCATCTCCCCGAGATTTGGAGCAGCTGCTACAGAATGTAGATGAGAGGGATTGAAGGTGTTGGGTTTCCAAGGGTTTCACAGGTCCAGAGAATCGTTGGGTGTTGGAGTGACTGTGTGTTGGTCTAGGGAGGAGGTCTTGCTCTGTCCACCCGTACTTACGACCACGGCCAGCAGATGCCTTTTTTTTATATATTTTTGTCTGGCACCGCAGCAGGTAGCAGCCCAGCATCGCGTACAACAGTTACGGCAGCACAGTATCCCAGCATCTCACTCTCATGCAGCCATCTACCACTACAGTAGCACCTATAACCCTCGCGTCGGCCATTTTGAATGGCATTTGACTTATGTCCAATCTGACTTACGACCGGTTGGTCGCAACCGTTCCCGGTCGTAAGTCGGATGTTACTTGTACTGTGCAAGTGACATCAAACCTGAGCTGTAAATTTGGAACCGTAGTGCCGCCTCAAGTGCCACCATTCATCTGTTTGACAGTTCCCTAAAAGCCTGTCTACGACATCAGGAGGTGCCATGGGAGGGGAAGCGTTGAAACACTATTGAATCACTACTACATAGATGTACGACACAGAAGGCTGACTCCTGCGTCACCTGAGAACGCTAAAGTCCACTAGACAACCCTCAATGTGAGACGGGAGTTGTGTGTGTTGACGGGAGACCCGAGACATGCTGGAGAGTGAGGTCCTTGTAGTGCTGCAGTCTCTTCACTATTCTTCACTATTCTTCACTATTCTTCACTATTCGGAGGAGGTTTCTGGGGAGACTGGGGTCTTGCCTAGAATGTGGTACTTGTCATGTTGGGTGTGATGGTTGGTGAAGACCAACAGCAGGGCAATTGGTCCCAGAAGGGCAAAGTCACTAGGTTCGGAGCACATTGATAGGGCTTGAATGAATGAAAAGTCCCACCATCAGAAATGCATGCTGGAAAAAGTATCTTTCTAAAAACATGAACCGAAAATGACACAAATATTTACAGAAATTCCCCCGCTACGAAGCGCGCATGACACACAAACGCAGAGAGGAAATGAAAAGATGAATGAAACGACAAAGACATTAAATCTTGTATTTGCTCTGCAGTGGAAAAGCCTCCACCAGTGGAATTGATTTATTATCTTCGCGTGAGCGATTTGTCAGATCATATACGACATATCGACGAATCTCTGCACACCAGAGCTGCTCTTTAATAATAAATAATAACGTCTTATGCAACCGCAGTGAAAGACTTTATTAGAGAGCAATATTTATTATTCCTGGCTTTGATTCCATCTGGATAGTGTTTCGCCTCCGAGGGTTCTCTGTAATGAGTGTATGAAGAGATGGTGACATGAATTTTAAAGTCACTTAAACTGAGATTAAAGCGACACAAGTTTGTCATGTTCGCTTAGGAAACAGATGAGCTCTATGTTCCAAACATGATACAGGAAACAGGATTAGAAATATGTTTATTATCCTGTTGATATTTAACTTGAATGTCTTACTATTATTTGAGTTATAGTTAGTTATTTAATAAACATGAAATATGATAAAATTGTTTTGTTATTTTATGATTGAAAACAATGCAAAATTCTTAAAATAGTATGATATAAATAAAATATTTCATCTTGTATTGAAAAAAGTCAATACAAACATTTTTAATTCATACATTCATGTCACACTGAAAGCCTGCAAACCCAGTCGTCTTGTAGAACAGCACTTTAAAAAGCCCCAGGAGATGGTATTATATTTTTAAAAGTGGAGCTGCTCAAGTCCTCTGTATATAAACTGTATAAATGACAGAATGTCGTGGCTCCATCTCTGTGGACTGAGGCACTGTCATTAAATGAAAGAGTGGGAGGAATGCGGTGGCCAGAGTGTGACCTTTCACCCCCGTCCCCTCCCAGCGGCTCTTTATCTCTCTCCCTCTCTCGCTCTCTCTCTCCTGCCGCGCTGTGACTCTGCATCACAGCGGCCGTGGTGCTCCAGGCCTGTTTGCTCTCGGTGACCAGGCAACAGTTGTGTAGCAATGGTTGCTACGGCGACAGTGTCTGTGTCACCTTGTGATTTCATCAAAGATTGATTGACTGAGATTGGGGGAGCGCGGAGAGGGGAGGTGCGCTGTCGTCGGCGGGAGCCGCTGAAGACGGAGAGGAGAGATGAAAAGTGTTGGCCAGGAGTCAGCTGCAGTCCCTCCCCCCACCACTAGGGCCCACACCACAGTAGGACACATCACCGGAGGTGAAGCTGAATAGATGCATATTGAGTAGACCCTCCTCACTGTCGTGACTCGTCAGTGACTTTGACTCATGATGGGCTGAATAAAGAGGCGCAAGATTTATTCTTTAACGCTACAAACATCGACACCATCAGAAACGTTTCAAATCAAAGCTCACAACCGAGAAAGCTTTGACTCACACTGTGGAGTCACAGCCTGTGACAGGAGGATCTCAGTGGATGGCAATAAATACAGCAGAATGTTGTTACCCTTGAAAATGATTTAATTCAGAAAGTCTCTCGCTGTCGTGTTGAACAAAGCCGGGAAGCCACAATGACGTCAGTGAGGAAGGTATCCAAGGACCCGTGATGCTCAGCGACACAACCACCAAATCATTCCAAATAAGTGCTCCAGGGTTCACCCGGAAGCCGCAGTGTTATAGTGAAGACTCAATTCAGCAACAATAAACTTGTATTTTTAGAATGTGATATACATATAATTGGAGTGAAAAAGTAGCATTCTATGAACAGAAAGGTTTTGTTTTAATAATTCCAGTGTACTTGAACAAAATGAAATAAAAATAATAAAATACAAACACTGTAGAGTCACACATGAGAAATTTAAAACAGAATAAAACTATTTCATTACGTGGAATATTTTTATCAGGCTACAAACGCAGTAATAGGATTAAAGGCAGCTTAGAGTAGAAATGCTGAGGAAAAAAAGATAATTGGAGCTGTGTTTGTGTTGCTTACTCGTAGTTGGCTGGATGAAAAGCGTAGAAATATTCCGCCACTACATTTTTTTAGGGGGCTGGACAAGTCCACAATGATGGCATCCCTAAATCATTTCCAAATCTCTGGATGTATTTGTGTCTCGCCTGAGTATTATTGTCCTCTTCTGGGCCCAATTATCGTCGGTAGCTTGTGCAAATTCTGGTCTTGAAGCTTTGTTTTCATTTTGAAATCCCTTCCCACTGAGATAAATATACTCTTGGATTTTAATTGAGGACGGTAAAAATATGCTTGAGGCCGAAATATTTCCTTCATCTGGTGGTTTTATTGAGCTGGAATTACAACAAGCTGCTGAATTTCCTCGTCTGTCATTAGTGCAGGCGCGCAGAAGATTGTTATGGCCGGTCATAATGGACAGCAGTTGCTTCTGCAGCGGGTGAAATGAAGTGGTGAGTGGTGCACTCTGGGTACAAGGAGAAGACTTGTTCTGATTTTCAAATATTTATGTTTGCTTTCATAATGTCAAAAGGCTTTCAGCAAGTATTGAAAACAATAGTTTTTTAGATTTGCGTTATTCTTCCAGTCAACAGCATCAAATATCCCATCAATCAGAGCGATATTCCATTCCACCAATCAAATGCGAGTGTTGTGACTCGCAAGATGTAGATAACAGCGATATTTCAACCAAAAACAAATATGGCGCCCACAAAAGCCATCAAAGGCATAAGAATAAATGGATTTCTAACTCAGTGAGAAACATACCTTTCATGGGAAGCAGTCTGACTGTAAAACAGGAACTAATGGTTGGAAATGTAGGTGTCCAAGAGGATCGCATGCATTCTCTAGCACCCTATTCCCACCCCATAACCCCTCGATCTGCAGCCCAGTCTTAAGAATTTACTGCTACCACCCTCAGGTAAATTGAGTTTGAGACTAGATAATGGTCTTCCTGATTATACTGACGGCACATGGCAACCGTAGTTAGCGCCACATCACCCATGCAAACACTTGAGGGGGAGTTGTTCCCATAACAGAAACAAGAGTCGGATCATCAACATCCTGGCGCAGACCTCACTAGCTCTTGTCGTTCCTTGGCATGTAAAGGCCCATGTATGCTCCCTTAACGTATGAAATTGTTCTCGTCCGTTGTCACCATCACTGATCACATACATCCATGCGTTCTTTACTTTGGTATTGCTGTTCACTAACATATCCACCTGGGGGAGCAGCCCACAGTCAAAGGTACATGATAACAACAAAGTCCAAAACCAACATGGCGACTGTGGGAGAAGTATTGATAATGTACCTCTTGCATAAAAGAGGGAAACTGATGCAGCATTGTAGGAGGCAGTGGTTGGTGAGACCGTTGAATATATCGTGACTGGAGGACGGAGAATTTCCGCTATTGTTATGCCTTCTTTGTGTCTCATTAGAGCTACCTATCGGGTCGTAACAGCAACACTGCCACCCATGATTTCCGGAGGTACTGCTCTATTATGCTAGTATCCATACGCTTTGTGGAAAGGTGCAGAAACACCAGCGAATTGAGCATGGACAGATGGCTCCATCCGTATTCAGATCCATTTGGAACACTGGCGATAAATGAGCCTTAAGCCTCACCTGATGCTTACCCCAAACATTTTAGACCTTTGTATTTTATATGTAACAAAATGACTTAACTTACCTCTTTGCTTTCCTCATGCTAGGACTTCAAAACCATGTACTGTTGTGGTCTATTTCAAACTCTCCCTCAATGTGCCTCTTTGTCACAAGCAACTTCCAGGAACCAAGCTAGAAGTGTCAAAGCAAGGTTTCTGGCGTTTTCTTTTTTTTTTTAACCCTTTTGCACATGAAAAAAGATCCCTAGACGAAGCAAGCTCTTGACACATCCTCATTCTCTCACCTGACCTTACTGCGTCTTTCATACTTGAAAGTAGAGCAATGATGGAATGGTAATTCTCCCTCGTATGTCTCGGCAGAATGCCGAACACCAACATGAAGTACACAGACTTCTCAACTCCATCTTGAAAGTTAAAGGTCAGGGTTCTGGTTGATAGTGGGAAATCTTGATGCTGCAGAATTGTCAATCAACACCCGTCTATCTCCATACCAATCTACAATCTGAGCTGCACAAATGAAGACCTCCGCCTAAAGCCCTTCTTCTTACCATCTATCTACAAACGTATTGAACTGTGAACCTTCTAAATCTCATACTAATCTCATAAACTACCGTGTCATCACCTCCCAAACCTGCTGAGGCTGGTGAAGCAAAAGGGGGTGGGGCCTGTTGATGGTGTGTGGTTGGTGATGTGTAAAAGACTAAATGAGGCGGAGGCGGTTGGAGAGTGAGACGGACCACCGCTTCAGAGTAGGGTATGGCTGACGGCAGTACTAAGGGGCTGGTGTCAGAGATAAATAGCTGTGTGGTAGACAGCTTCTGGATTGGAACGACTCAGCACTAGACAGAGCAGCTCCTCAGACGACCAGCTCAACTGGTGCAGGGTTTGGTGGCTAAATTTCCAAGATCCCTATCACGCTTCAAAGGCAGCGCTGGTTGATGTGCGATTGTACGAGTTGTGACATAGACGTATTATGTTGTTACAGCTGTCACTTTATGTCGAATTAATGAGTCAGTTGTTGCTGAGTCCTAAACCGAAATGAAATGGATTTAACCCAGCGCCTCAGTATTCCGCGTCGCCTCTGCTGTGGTGTGTGTGTGTTCCATACCACACCTGTCCTCTCCAGTAAACAAATTGCCGTCTAAGGCGCCAGAAATCCAGAGGAAATGATGCATGCACAAGTTGTGGCCCAGCTCAACTAATCTGCGTGTCATAATTTCCCCTCCTGTTAATTTTGACAAATTTAGCTCATCAAAACAAAACTCTTGGACTCGTTCTTGCACGAGAGAAAGCTCTAAGGACTCACAGATTGATGAGGGCTCGTGCGCGCGGCAATCATTTTTGGATTTATGACACCGCTGACATTTGAAAGCTGGGCTGGGTTTGCAAATCAATCTGAAGAAAAGCCCTGCGGATGTTGTGCTTAAGTTTGTGACATGTGTTTTATTACAGTCTGAATATTTTTTTGTTGATGCTTTGTCTTGACTTTTTAATGGAAACAAATGGAGAGCGGCTTTTGTTCAGGAGGATGACGGTGGGTGAAACTGCAACCTGGACACGTAGCAGTGCTCCACGCTTGTCTTGACCTTTCTCTCAACAGTGACGGTAATTAAAAAAGTCCTTCATTAATTTGATGATCTTTCTGAAAACATCCTCAGCCCCATCGTAATTACCCTGCTCATACTGATTTACAGTTCCCACTCACTTCCTTGCTAGCTGGCCTCCTCCTTACCAACCTTCCCCTTTTTCTCCGTCCATATACTACCTGCTTGACTCACCTACTTCAGCAGATCGCTGTGTTCCATATTGAATATAGCTGTCTGTATAGCTGCCTCTTGTGTAACAGAGGAGTTCAAGGTGGAGGTGGGAGTGCACCAAGGCTCAGTTCTGAGCCCCTTCTTGTTTGCGAAGGTGATGGACAGGTTGACAGATGAGGTTAGACAAAGAAGCCCCTTGGACGATGATGTTTGCAGATGACATTGTGATCTGTGGTGAGAGCAGGGAGCAAGTGGAAGATCTGCTAGACAGGTGGAGGTGTGCCTTAGAAAGGAGAGGAATGAAGGTTAGCAAAAAGTAAGTCGGAATAAATGTGTGCCAAGTGGACAGGTGAAGTTACAGGATGGAGGAGATAAAGAAGGTGGATGATTTTAAGTACTAAGGCTCAACTGTCCAGGGCGATGGAGAGTGTGAGAAAGAGGTGAAGAAGCGGCTGCTGGCAGGATGGAATCATTGGAGAGAATTGTCAGGTGTGATGTGTGACAAAAGGGTGTGGGCAAGGATGAAACGGAAAGTCTACAAAAGGGTGGTGTGAGTGTGGTTTGGAAACAGTGGCACTGAGGAACAGACAGGAGGCAGAGCTGGAGGTAGCAGACATCAAGATGCTGAGCTTCTCTCTGAGAGTGAGCAGGGTGGATAGGATCAGGAAGCAGTAGGTCAGAGGGACAGCACATGTGGTCAGGTGTTTAGGAGACAAAGTCAGAGGCTAGATGGAGATGGTTTGGGCATGTACAGAGGAGAGAGAGCCAGTACATTGGTCGGAAGATGTTGAGGTTGGAACTGCCAGGCAGAAGGTGGAGAGGAAGCCCAGAGAGGAGATTTATGGAGGTGGTGAAGGAGGACATGAGGTTTGTAGGTTTGAGAGAAGAGGAAGCAGAGGACAGGGTTAGATGAAGGAAGATGATCTGCTGTGACCACCCCTGAAGGGAGGAGCCGAAAGGAAAATAAGATATAGCCGCCTCCTCCATAGCCTCTTCCGACAGGTGGTTCAACTACTAACAGAAGGATTCTTCAGCGCCACCCCAGGCCACAGAGCCAACATTACTCATCACTTTGGTTTCTCTACGTTGTATGTAAATGAGGACAAACCTCAGCAAGAGGACTCAGCGAGCTCTTGTCTTAGTCAGGCTACTCTCGGCATGAAAACATGGTCACTGACTCGTCACTACCAATCTTCACATATCCGTCCACATTCCACCTAGCTCGCTGTGTGAGAAGGTACCGCCCACACAAATCAGGACCCATTGCCGTCTGCTGCCACTGGGAGGAAAAACAAGCCTGTACTTTGACGTCAGGCTTGATTTGGAGCCTTCTGCGCTGACTTTTTTTGGCTGTTGAGAACAATTAGAAGCACGACTCTGCCCCTGAGAGCGCTTAATCAGACAACGTTTAAACCCATTTCAGGACCTCAGTGTGGGCGGTGAGCAACTGCGAGTGTCCCCGCAGACGTGTGTGTGTTCAACGACTTTCATTTCTGCCCCAAATTAATTCTGTTCGTTCACGAGAAGAGTGAGGAGTTGGTTAATAAGAGTGTTTCTGAAGTTGGTTCCACCTACCTGTCCTTTGGAATTGGAATATAGGCTACACTCAGAGTCCCAGGAAAATGGCAAAGCTCCTTAAACAGCTATGATCCCTGATTTAAAGGATCAAGAACGCAGTGCTTTCTATAATGCTTGTGTGTATGGGTTGTCCCTTTGTGAGTCAAGACCACACCAACCGAGACCAAGACATTATCCAGACTAGAGAGTATCAAGAAAAGACCAAGATGTTTGGAGATAAAGACCAAGACGGGACCAATAAATATGGCAGTGGAGACCCGAGACAAGAGCAAGACAGTATATTTAAGGAGTCTCAAACTGATCTGAGCCTCAGCGGGTGCAGACACACATCGGTTAACCAACCAGGTGTCAGCTGAAACTAGCCGTCTTCAGACACCTTATTGGTGTTTGGGTGACCTCCTGTCCCTTTTGTGGATCTGTCTGAGAGCCCAGGTAAATATCAAAGAAAAAACACAACAAAACTTTTATCAATTATACTTACCACAGCTTATAACAGCTTTCTCTGTTGGTCTTGAATAGTAATCCGCCCAGTCTGTTACAAGACAGATTAAAAATGCACTGGAGATCAAGACCCTAAAAAAGTGGTCTTCTGACATGACTCGAGTCCAAGACCGAGCTCAGTTACTGCAACACTATTCCAACCTAACTATCCACCTAAATATATAGCGACTTTATCGACATGAACCTGGGTACATGTACATCCTCCTTGAGGTGGCATTGACACTGGCGTCATATTGCACTACATTTTGACAAAAAAAAACCCTGAAAACTCCCCATATGCTGGGATTTTCCCAGTTTAGGAAACCGGTGCTGGGGAGGGGGCATCCTATGCTGCTCTCTCTCAGAGAGCCTTGATCTAGAGCCAACAAAACTAGGCGCTAGCATGAATGGTTGAAGGCTCCTGTAGCTGTTCACATACTCCACTAGAGACTGATTCTGGCACATGGAATAACTGACAACTGGAGAGGGTTGCTCATACTGCTGACAGGGTTTAACGTCCTTAACGGTGCAGTACACTTGAAAAAGGTGGGGCAAACCACAGCCATTTGGTGAAATTGTATATTCCAAGTCATGGACCGGACCATGGCAACCCAATAGAGTGGAATTGGCACCAGCTGTGTCTCAAGGCCGTAGACGGAACAGAACACATGTACCGTTTCAGCACCTTGCATACTGCCCTTTAACTGCTTTGAGCATTTATAAGTAAATAAAGTTACAAACCTCTGTCATAAATTTCCTCACCCAAACGGTCGGAGTAACTTGTTGGGTAACACTAACTTTAGTGGCTCCAACCGGTTTTGTGTGTTTTTATCTTGTGTGCTGGGAGGGGTTTGGACTAGGTCGAGCGTGTTAGCGGCTCTGGATAGTCTGAGTTGAGGGAACGTGATTTGGGCTTCAGCTGCGTTCTTTCTTCACCACTTAAGACGACTCCTCATAACGCCATCTGCGAAACCCTCTCACTAAATCCTCACTCACCAGGGAGACTCCAGCTCCTCCGCGGCAGGCTTACGTGGAAATGCTTAATGAATATGCGGAGAGAGCATCCAATCCCTGCAACCAACATTTTTCGGTAAAAGATGGGTAACATTGAGAGACACCTCTTGATGCAGGTTGCCCATTTCACGAGCGTGTTCCCTCTCAGCCCGGTCCAGTTGGCAGAGGACAGAGGCTTTTTAAAGACGGCGACTGTGGAGAGCAGACACTCGGTGCCCTGTGCCGGTCACCACCAGCTGGGCTTGGCATCGCATCAACATTATTAGCACCGATGTTCCCTTCAGCCCATAGAAGCTTTTTGTGCTGAAGAACAGGCAGAGGACCAGCGAGACGGGCAGGGGGTCTTTAAAAGTGGAGGCTCAGATATGCCTCGTGTGATTTTTGTACCTTCGTGCTTTTACTTTTATGTCGTTTGATGGCGTCCAGGGACTTCACACCTTTGAAATGGAGACGAAAGTGAAGGTGAGAATTAGAAGGAGGCTGTTAGATTTGTATAGTGTTTTGACTTTACCAAGTGAAAGTACATGGATTGGTGGACTTCGGAGTAGAAATGACACAATCTGCTCACGCAATCTGTTTCCCTTTGATGAAAGGTATTGCAGTCTCCAGGAGTCCAGCATTCTGGAAGAAAAACTTTTGCCCTCACGTCACCATGATAAAGAGAATATTTAATATGGCCGTGGCAGGTTTTAGAAAATCCCCCATAACGCTAAAAGATTACCTACAGTTTTCTCATTTCAAAAATGGCCTCCTGTCAACATTATTTTTTCAGTTATTTGGGCGTATTTTCAACAACCTCTGGAGTAGAAGAGCCACTCTTTAAGATGGACATTTATCCAGTTTCATACACCTGTTCACTCTGTTGCATTTATAACATTTTTAAATGTGTATTTGCTATTTTTCAAATACTGTATATATATTTTGTTTCTTTTAATATATATATATATATATATATTTTTTTTTCATTTATTTATTTATCTAAAGTTGTAAGTTAGCTCCAAATTATTGATGAAACAAACGCAAATCAGCAGAAAGCAATGCAAACATGCTATTACAGAATGATTCATTCAAAAACTATGTATAACATAGAGTGCCAAAATAATACCAAATACTTCCTAAATATGATCAATGAAAGGAACATGACTGCATAGTTCTTGCCGTATTTACTTTATGTTACCTTTGTATTTCTACTTGAGACTCTGGTTTCCTCCCCTAAACGTTCCCAGCGATATTATCGTAGAGTTTATGTGTGAATGTGAGACGACAACCACTCCATGTCTTTGTTTACATGCACGGAGATCGACCCGGTGGCCGCCTGCGACCATTCATTTCTAAATGTCACGCGGCCGATCACTTGACATCCAATCACACGCTTGCACTCATCATCTGCTGTGGTTAAAGCGACGTCCCTGATGAAATATGGGACGATAAGGCGATAGGATCAGGGCCGCTCCTCGTTACAGATCTGTATCACGCAATCACGAGCCGAGGGCCGACAGCGCCGGCGGGGGCTTGGCGTGTCACGGTCACCCCGCGCACAGGGACGCCGCGCGGCCTTCAGACGTCTTAGCTAGCTATCATCTGTTGAGAAATGTGCTGCGTCCCCCGCCACACACACACACACACACACACGCGCGCACACAAACACGCGCGCGCACACACACACACCACACACACACACACACACCACACACACACACCCCACAGACACACGCACACAGCCACACACACACCCCTTCCACACATACACACACACACAGCCACACACACCACACACACACACCCCACACACAGACACACACCCCACAGACACACACACTCACACACACACACACCCCACACCCCACACACACACACGCACACACCACACACACACACCACACACACACACACACCCCACACACACGCACACACAGCCACACACACCACACACACACACCCCACACACACACCCTTTCCACACATACACACACACACACAGCCACACATACACACACACACACACACACCCCACAGACACACACACTCACACACACACACCCCACACACACACACACAGCCACACACACCACACACACACACACCACACACAGACCCCTTCCACACACATACACACACACACACACAGCCACACACACACACACACACTCGCACACCCCACAGACACACACACACACACACACACACAGCCACACACACCACACACACACACCACACACGGACCCCTTCCACACACATACACACACACACACACACACACACCCCACACACACACACACACACACACACACACTCGCACACAGCCTATTTATTCAATAAGAGGATATCCAACATGATGCCAATTAAGAGGGAAATGCAAAGCGCAGATATGGAACATGTTAGCCAACCTATATTCTCTAGTGCGGTCAGGCGGATGAATTATTTATGTTTTGGGGGAAGAATATGAAATGATATGACAGATCATTTTCGGGGATTTAAGATTGATGATTTACAGCTTCGGTGAGGTCGCCTGGATCCATCGATCAATGACTTCTTGACCTGATTGGGGTTTTTTTTTATTGCCTGGGTGCAGGTTTCTTTCTTACAAAGATCAGAGACTTCATTTTAATAGAGTGATCGCGGCTCATTTTAATCTTGCTATGATGCTAAGGTTGAAGGCTAAAGATTTATGTAGGATTTAGTATTGTTTTGTACGCAGAATGTTTTTGGCTCGTGGCTTAATATCCTGGCTGCCGATTGGCTCAATCAATGATGGCATCAATGGCCGCCTATGTCAGAATTCCTTATGGTCCAGAGAGATTGTTCAAGTCTGAGTTGGGAGTTTTGGCTTAATGTTGTAGAGACGGTGAAACAAGTTAAAGGAAGGAAGAGCAAGGGGAAGTTTCATCAGAGAATCAGACATTATTAAAGACTTCAAATAGATTTTTAAAAACTAAAATAAAATATTCTACTAAACATAAACTGGTACTGAATTCATAGAACTACTATTTATTTATTTTTTAATATATTTCTCATGTTTTTAACCTTAGATTAAAATATCATGTAATATTTTCTCCATATTTTTTGCCCTGAAACATCTTAAATATTAAAGTGTCATTTTAAGTTGAGTGTCAACCTAACCCTGTCCCTCCAACATCTCAGATATTTATTATCAATCTATAAGTATATCTACATTTTCGCTGCAAATTCCTAGCGCTAGGCGTGGAGCGACAAATAACACTGCTATTGAAAGTTTTCAAGAACAAAGAACTAGTTTCAGTTCTCATTTTCACTATATCAGTAGAAGCTAGTTTTAAATTTGCTGGCGGTTACATACAGAAAATCTGCCAGGCCAACACTTGCGCTTTCATGAACCTGCTGTAAGTCACACAACAACCACCAGGTGCTCTCAGTATGATGCCTATATGTGTGAAATATATGCATCAACAGGAAAGTAGCAAACAGTAGTTTACACTGAACTATTTTATATGATGAAATGTGTATTTACTGTTTTAATCTTGGTCTAGGTTGAGGCGTCTCTCCATCTGACCTGGCTCGTGCGATGCATTTGCAGTTTAGTTGCTCTCGAAATTGTCGTGGGCGAGTTTGAGTGAAAGGAACTCTGGAGTCTCCGAGGGCGGCAGCAGCGCCAGGAAAAGTCCACCATGTTCATCAGCGATTTAATCAGATGTAGGTCTGGCAGCGTGTCGCTAATTAGCATGGAGGCGCCGCCAACAGCCTGCTGTCACCTGACGTATCTGGAGGGAAGCACACCGCTGAGGGTTGCACCGCAAGAATAATAATTCATCTCAAATGGGCACACGCCGTAAAGTAGGTCAACTAGTCACGTCTATTGATTCCTTAGTCAAAAGTACTTCTTTAGATTGGGCTAATGTGATGGAAGGCACACAGTGGAGGCTTTATTAGCATCTAGCCTCGGAACATTCTGCCAGGAGAAATGTTTCTTGAGGGACATCAGGTGGTTCAAATCCCCATTAACTGCCATTATAATCCGAGCAGAGCAGGACTGAAGGTGGAGAACTGGGGAATTCTCTTGGCAACTGTGAATACGGCTTTAAACGTGGCCTCCCCGTCCTTGAAAGCCACAGTGGGCGACCAGGGGAATAGAAAGGTCAGACGGCGAAATAGAAAAGCAAGAGCTGGTGGGCTTTTCTGGGTAAAGACTTCCATAGATGGGGAGCAGCAACACAGAAGGCTCCATCACCCCAGGTTCCGTGCTCGCTCGGGTCAGGAGGTCGGTGTCTGAAGAGCGGAGACTACGGGGAAGGTTGTGGAGTTGGAGGAGGTCAGTCAGGGCTTTGAAAGTGATGAGAAGGATTTTAAATTGGATGTGCTTCTGGCCTGCGGAGGTTTTGAGCCTGGACTGTCACGTACGCAGATGTGACAGAGCTGATCACTCAGTACATAGGAGGTGTGTTTGGAGCCGCTGCTCTTGGCAATGGACTTAACACTACAAAAAAAAATCTCTTAAATGAAATCTAGGGTGCGCCGATCATTATTTTTTTGTCCGATACAGATTTTTTAGAAACTTCCAACAAGCTAATACCAATTTTTGCCAATTATTTCTTTTTTTCCACAACTACATAAGTTACAATATATACAATTCATGACAAAATAACAATAATACTGTGTAGAAAACATTGCAGCTTTTAAAGCAAAATAAATAACAAACAATGCAAAACGGAAAAGCCCTTTTCAATGATCAGATCAAACCCACAAAGTTCACTCATCACTTGTTAAATACCAGAATGTTGACTTATAACCTGACAGGCCACTTGTCTTTTCATCGACTACATGTCCAGGGAATGAACGCTACTATCTGCTGAACGCTCCAGAAAATGGCTGCTCATCCCAAACAATAAACTCCATTAGCATTGCTTTCTCCGGTTAGCGTTCCTTCAGTTAGCCTCTCGGTAGCGCTCGAATTTAGTGCCGTGATTTGAGGCCAAGTGTTGCTTGAATTTCGAAGCATTGTTGTATCTCTGTGCGAGAGATGCCCGAGTCATGATCAGAATGTTGACTGCCACGATTAAACTACCCTGATCCTCTGACCTGCCATATTTTTTCATATTTAAATTATTGTTTTACAGTGACAACTATTCACACTTCATTTTTAACGTAACGCAGTAAAAATACAGATGTCTTCCCCCTGGAAAAAAAAAAACCTTCATGACTCTCACTTTGGCTGTAGTCGTTCGCCCCCGCCATCTACGTTTGTTGGAGAAAACCCAGCAGGAACCGGGAATATAATCCCAAGATTCTAACACACAAGCCTCTTGATATGAATTCCCAAGACCTCGCCGCGAGTATATACTCTTTCCCTCCTTCAAATGAAGTAAAAATATTTGGATTATGGAGCGCTTAATCTCAAATTATCTCTCTGGTTTTGATTCTGAGCAGAAGAATATTTGAAACGCATCAGAGCCCGTCTCACTCTGCTCCCGATGGAATCCATCTTTTCATCCAAAACTCAGCGGCGCAGTCCTTCATCCTCCTTTTAAGGACGCTTAAGACTACAATCGAATCATGAATACATGAATCCAGTCCCATCAATGGATCGGTTGCCCAAGAGTCCTCGTCGGGAGGACGGCAGCCGCGCTTTCTTCATTTGAAGAAGAATGCAACAAGGCCGCGGCGTTGCCTCAGTGTGCAGCAAAATGAAATGTGAGCGAGGGATTAAACCTCCAACGCACAAAAGGAGGGGGAAAAAATGAAACCGCAGACACAGAAATCGGTGCAACGCTGCAGAGAGAAAAGGAGAAAAAAGGAAAGAAGAAAGATGTCGCGAGAAAGACAAATAAAGGATGAAAAGAAGGAAAGGCTGAACATTAGCAGCTTTGATAAAAAAGTTACAGAGATGGAACTGCTCACCCGGAGGCTTTTTCCCCGCTGGAGTGATTTGACAGCCGTAATTTTCTCCATAAATCACTCACGTCACTTTTCTTTTCTGCTTACAGTTTTCTTATCGTCGAGTTCTTGAAATGTGCGGTTTGTGAGAGGCCAAGGATGATTTAATATCCGTCTCTCAGGTTGATATTTAATCGGGGAAATAATGAAAAAGAAAGGGACAAATATTAGCCAACCACTTTTTATCAAGAGCACCTCCATGAGTTCTGTGTTTCTGGAGGAAATGAAATGGTGCAAATCGAGCTTAAAAGTTGATGAGTCAGGATGTTTTTAAATGTGGAAGCATTTTAATGTTCACCGACCATCCATCCGTAAAAAGCTCCCTGGGCTCCCAGGTCTTCTGGGAGGTCTTATCCAACCACTCCTGGTCTGACCCAGGGCCTCGTCCCTATAATAACTGGACTATAAGCCACTACTTTTTTCTTGTGGTCTGAACCCTGCGGCTTATACGACGGCACGACTAATGTATGGATTTTAACAGGCTAAAATGCTGCCAAAACATTGAGCCCAGTCACATCAAACTGATGACATCACAGGCATTTTATTTACTTCAAAGCACTCGGAATGTGCTGTTTTCACTCGCATGTTCGCAATTGCGGCAACAGAGTCGATCTCCTGTAGGAGCGGAGACAAGAAGCAGCGGCTGAGACCAGCTGCGGTGTCAGAACTGCGGACACAGGGCTTTGATGTAAATAAAAGATGTGAGGAGTTCATGATTCAAGTTCAGAACATTGCCAGAACATTAGTTTCATGAGTCAGTCGCCATGCTGGACCCCGTTTTCAAAACTAGTTTAGAAGTGATCCTCGTGTATTTTTAGAGCGCCACTGCACCCGCTTGTATGTATGAACAAGATCTATTGTCCATCTTAAATTTAGTGGGTGTGGCTAATATTCTGTTGTGCTCTATAGTCCAGAATTTACAATCTCAGTGTGGTGGAGAAGTGTTTCACTCTAAATCTATTTTCAGCTGGTGATCTCTCACAGGGTCACACAGGTGTACTCTCAGTGAGTCTTCCAAAGAGTCAGATGGTTATCCGAAACCCACCAAAATGTAATGATCGCTTCTTCGTCCTGCTATCACCATTTCCTGAAAATATTTTTCTCAATATAATTCTGGGTTAGTTTGCTGGCAGACAGACATACCATCAGAAAACCCTGCAACTGATCTACTTGATTCTAAGGAGGTTGTTTTGTCTGTTGTTGTAGGTTTGGCTCCACTGTTATGTTGTGTAGAAAGATGGGAAACGTTTCCTGGATAATCCATCAAATATCTATCCACAATTCAAGCGACATTACTTCCTCTTTAAGTGGAAATATAAAAGAGTTCCAGGCAGACAGAAGTGTTTTCACTTTTATTTTGCAGTTGCAATATTTAAACCCTGACACTCAACGATAAAATTGACAGACGGGCAAAGTATTATAAATCAAGTTTTTATATCTTATGACAGCAGTTGTCTGTGAGCGAAACGATTCAGTCGAGCAGCAGACGACGCACGCGCACACACACACTTATGGAGACGTATAAAATGAAATGAATAGCAATCTCCATCTTCTATCAACCGGCCGTATCCCCTGGTCACGTCTGGTGATGTGACTGATTATGGCTCATAGAAAACAATAAGCTGCTTCTCCCATGCTGACTTTGTGACTCTGCCAGTGGCGACGCTGCCAGTGAGTGAGCGTGGGTGTGTGAGTGTGTGCCTGGCAGCTGCAGCCCAGTGGTGCATGGTGAATAACAGGTCAGCGCTAATCTTGTTAGGGCTAATCAGATGTATATGATATGTATAAACAGAGATGCAGCTGAAGTATATGCCCGTCTGTGGCTCTGTGTGTGTGTGTGCGTGTTTTGGGCGAAAGTGGGTTGAGCGATGTGAAATAGGTGGAAAGAGAAAAAGAGATGGCGTTTTCCCGAGCGCTACATTATCAGATGAATTATGGAATTATGCGCAGGTGGGAAGCTGACGTGAATACTGATGTGGAGGGAAAATGAATATATTTGTGTAAACATACACACACTGGTGGCTCCTGAGTGAGTTTCAGTGTTTTCTCCTGATCGAAAGGTTTTTTTGTGGGTCGTTTGCTTTCATGGCTATTGTGCGTTTATGGACTTAAAGTAGCGGCGGCGCTGAGCCGACGTGAATGGAAGTATAAAAGTTTGGCATAAGAGGTGTCAATGCAGAGGACGTGATCTTGACACTTTAACAGTTTAGCGGTGATGTATGAATGCGTGCGCGCATTTTGCTTGTGGAAATATGGCAGTTGTTTATCAAGCTACGTGCTAGCTAGCTACAGGCTAGCTGCAAAAGATCGCAAAATTTATCAGCAGAAATTCACACCCATACAGCGCCAGTGGGAGTCTCATAGAAACAAAATCTACCAGACCTATTTGGCATAGAAAACTAACAGGGCTGGGGGAAAAAATTAAATTGAAAAAAATCAAATATATTGCAATTTTTTTCGTGACAGTATTAAATATCAGTAACTCTGCCCAGAATCGATTTCTTTTTCTAAATTATAACTGCGGTAAGACGCTGAGTCATATATGTTTACTGGTAAAGAGTTGGGAAGCAGAGCTCAAGCGCGTCTCCTGGATTCACGTAGATGACGCTTGCATCAGGCAGCCATCTGTCACTCCCCAGTGCCATGTCTCGAGCGCACCACAGACCGCATTCATAACATATGTATATATTGCGTCACTTGGCTAGAAAGGTGAGACAAATGTATGGCAAGACTAAAGCCTCTTTTGTGAGAGTTTCACGTTGGTTACGAGAGGATTGGCAGCCCTTAGCACACTCTGTCGGCCGCCGCTATGTTGACCAGGGGTGGGCAGTTGAATTAGTGATGTCTATTAAAATAGAATTAATTGATAATAAAGAATAATCAATAATATATATTACTTTTATATTATTTTATTTTTTCAATATAAATCATAAGTAATGGAAACCCTCTTTTAATGGTGAATATCTTCACTAACCAGAATTCTGGTTGAAGCATATCAGCATTTTAAAATGCAGTTCATGACAAGGTTTTGTTTGCAATGTATATTATTTATCAATGATTATTAATTTCAATCCCACATCGTACAGACAACAACTTCAGCAAAGACACCAAGAAGGAGACGCAAGGAGAACAGTAAAAAATACCGTTTTTGTTAAAAAACAAACCAAATTCATGTAGAAAAAGGAAAGTAAGAAGAATTTTAAAAAAAAAAGTTAAAGTAAGGATTTATATTTGGAATCTAAATCGTACTTGAAGTTTAACTTCAATCTCAAGAGGACCAAATGAATAGAGACGAAGGGTCGCATGTGGCCCAAGGCCACACTTTGGCCCCCTGTGATGTTCCATAGCTGAAAAGCATGAACGTTTTCTGATGACGTTGATGGTGAAAATTAAATAAAACTAAATCCAAAATATTTGAATCCTGAATGAAAACAGCAAAAAATAAATAACAAAAAAAAGGCAGACATCGTGATAAAATGCTGTATGTCATAAAATCAGCAATTTGGCGATGGAGGACAAATTAAAAGTTATCATGATTTATATTATTGTGAGAAAAAAAATTTAAATAATATTAAAAATACGTTACAGGTTTCAAACAAAATCAGCAGGAGAAATAAAACTGTCGCAGTGAAATAAAAGATATCGACTGCCATAAGAAAGACTACCTCGACTGTGGCAGACACATTGATGGTCGACGAAAAGAACTTGTCTTCAAAACCAATTTCTAGCACTTGTTCCTTTAATGGCATCACAGGAAGCTCAGCAACATGGGGTGATCACCTCTCCATCACTGGACATGTGGACAATATACAGTCATCACTTAACCTCTGTGTCTCTCTGGAGTGTGGGAGGAAACTGGAGTGCCTGGAGGACACCGATATAGGCGGTGGAGAACTACCCAACTCCAGAGAGGACAAACTGGATTTGAACCCATGACCTTCCTCTTGTGAGGTTATTGCAATGGTGAAAAATGTGTCTGCTAGAATTCAGAAAGTCACTTTACTGTTGATTTACTTTTTGAAATTCATACACAAGGACAGTCGCAAGGTGCAATTTACGCTCGTGAATTTTTCGTGAATGTTGTGGAGCCTCCATTAGGAAGGCTCCACTAGATGCACAAGCAATCCCGCGTGATAAACGTTGCACACGACGAGTGCATTTTGATGTCTCTGTGGTGGTATTAAAATGGTGTCTCTGTGAGTAAACAGTCACTTGAGGCTTTTACAACGATGACACCAGTGTCAACTGTGTATCTCAACGCAGTACAAGAGGATTGCGGAAGTGAAAGAGAAGACAGAAAAGGTAGAGGAGATCCAGCCCGAATCCCGTTCCCATCTCTGTCTGTCGGACTCTTGGGTTGCAGATTGGTTTCACTTAAAGCACTTAAAACGCCCCACAGGACTCGTGCTCGCCGACGTCTCTCTCGGATTGTTTTTAAATTGAATGCAATCTGCCCGAGCTGTAAGCCATCATTTCATGTCTTTTTCCGCCCTTGATCATCCCCCATTCCACTTGACGCCAGCCTCCCTTTGTTCCCATCACTGAGGGATTTTCAGGAATCCTTCTGCTGCGACGGCGCACAGGATAAATAGTATATAAATAATTTCAGCCAGATTGTGTGCGATCAAGAGTTAAAATATTTATTAGAGATTTCCAGGATTGTTTGTGGAGTCGGAGGCAAGCACGGGTGAAATGTTATCCACCATTCAAAAGCCTTTCCGGGGATCAGAACATATCGCACAAAGTCATTACTTACACAATGTTGCCATGGTAACTCGGAGTCGCTCGTATTGTTTTGTTATTTTATTAAATGGGCCCTTGAACGTCAACCGCTGTGACATGGTGGACGTGGATCCTTGTTTCTAGTGGGAGTTCGAAAGAGAGGCTGCATTGAAACCCAAACCCGAGTGGCTGCTCAGTGCTCAAAGGGCAATCTGAAAAAGTGAAGTAGAGAATGCGCCATCCGGTGGTGAAACGCATACCTTGTAGGGAATAGGTATCGATATCTAAAAATTGACATTTTTGTACAAAGAGTCAGTCCAGTTAGGCACATACCGCCCCCAGCTGGTGGGAGGGAGAACTAGGAAGCAGCACAGCGAGAGGAGACTTGGGACCTCCTCGGTCATCTTCTTGTCACACCTACCCTCCTTCCTCATCAAACTCACCTTCATCTTCTTCATCTCCAAAAAGTCCAAATCATCCAGCCTCCCTAACTTCATCTCCAAATTTGAGCTGTCCCTCTCAAGGGTGTGCCAAAATACCGATACTATGATATCTCACGATATTTTGGCCCGCCCTACATGACCGATGCACAGGCGCCAAGTACCGATATAGAAACAATAAGCATACGGCCGTTCTTGCACAACAGCCTGCTGCTGTTCTTAAAGATGCCACGTGGTGGCGCCGATACATCTGCAAAGGGCTAATGCGGTGGTAGCTTACCTTTTAGAAGTGGGGGAAAAGAATAGAGTGGTGGATGATTCGCAAATAAGGCGTTGAACCTGGTATCAGCAGTGTTAGCGCCATGGAGCAGTTAGCCTCTTGCTAGTCAAGTCGCAGCTCAAGCAACAGCCACTGTTGTGAATAGTATATTTTCTTTTTCATGGTTGTTATTCATGTATCATGATATTATCATTATCACGAGCAAAATGTCATGACAGTATCGTATCTTGTCCTGTCTATTCACTGCCAGTGACAACCTTGGTGTCACCATCTCTGACTCGTCTAACTCTGACTCTTGAGTCTCCAAACCGTACATCCTGACAGTGACTATTTGTTTCCGATAATGCTTGCTTCTCATTCACACTGCTCCCCTGAAGAACACTACTTCCACCCCGCCCACATTTTGTTCTTGACCTCTTGTTATCTCTATCCATTTCTTTCGAGGCATTGTTAGCATAGAGGAGCAGTTAGCCACTTGCTAATCAAGTTGTGGCTCATACACCTAAGTGTAAAAAATATAAACTATACCTGTGAAAGGTATATTTTGTTTTCTTGGTTGTCATTCATGTAGCATGATATTATCATGACAGTATCGTATCGTGAGGGACCTGGTGATACCCAGCCCTCTAAGGCACTCATTTCTGATCTTGTCCTTTCTTGTGTCTTCACCTCTGACTCCTGACTCTCAAAGCTGTACATCCAGACACTGGCTTCTTCTTCCGATAATTCTTGGTTTCATTCACGTTGCTCCCCTGAGGCACAGCATTTCCACCCTGCCTGCACTCTCTTCTTGACCTCTCGTCACTTCTCTCGAGGCAGTGTTTCAGCCGTGGTTTGCGATCAAGTGCTACTGGCCAGGAAGATAAATCTAGATAATAGTCAGTTGCAGCACGTGTGTAATGTTGCGTACTTGGAGCTAACGAGTTTCCAAATGAATGTTTGACCCGGATCTTAAATTGGACTTTTTATCTTACGTGGCTGTGAGCCGTCGCCGTTCCATTTTCTCTTCGTCTTCGCTGCACTGTCAGACTTCGTTCTGCTCAATCGATCCCAAGTTTGGGTGGAAAGATTTCTGAAAAAGAAGAGGTCTCTTTCCTCTGAACCTTTTTCTTCCTCAGTAGAGAAAACTTTCTCCTGTCATATTAACTGCACGCTGAGGCAAGAGCGCCTCAGCTGCCAGCAGATCTGACGTCAGCATGTGATGTGCCAGGAGACTGAGCCTCCTCTGGAGCTAGCTCATCTGGCTGAGCGGCCATCTATCACACATGGAATGCATTACATCATGTGGCCGGGCCTGCCATGCAAGGTGCGTCCGGGCTGGATGTGGATTTTGTCTCGGTCCTGGACTTGGAAGAGGGCCGACCCAGTGAGTTGCGTGTGGCTCTTGGTAGTCACTCAGATTATCCTGAGACGGCAGGAAGGTTTCATCACAATTTTATGCATCTAATTGGCTTTGTGATGCCGCAGGGATGAGGATCAGCACAGTGGCACTTAGCTGGAGGCTAATGCAGTTACACCACGCAGGAAACTCTTCCAGGCTCATCACATATTTGTTGTTTTAGTCCTAAAAATAGACATTCGTAAGTTTGTTTTTCGTAAAGTCTGCTCCACATATTTATAAAACAGTGTCAAAATGACATGACCTTGAATTCAGATTTTTTATTCTCTTTTTTTTGGGGAAATAATTTGTATTTTACATCATATTAAATCTCCTGGGCTGCAACGACAAAATATTCCTCAGTTATTTTAGGGTGTAATGGAATTAATATTTAATCATTTAGTACAGTAAAAAATGTGAGGTGAGGGAAAGATTCAAATCAAGTTTGTATCTGAATGTTTAGTGAATTAAATAATGAACCTGCTGCTTTAAGCACTTCAATTAAGCATTTGAGTATTGACTCGACTGCTCAAAGAATGGATGAACCGAAAGGCAAATTCTCCCTAATCAGCCGATGGAGACGCGCGCACACACACACACACGCGCGCACACACACACTTCCTGCTCTGAGCGAGCAGATAGGAGCCGACAGAAGCTGTTTCTCTTCCCCAAGAGTCAGGCGGGATGAAAGGGCAGCGAGCTGACTCTCCCTTCCTCTGTTCTGCAGCTTCCTTTGACACCAGCACTTCTAAAAGCACAAGGATTCAGGGACCCACAGGACACACACGCTCACACACAGCTCCCCCCTTTCAGGTCTTTAAAAAAAGTTCCTCAAATTGCGGCTTTAAATCTTGAAACTGTCCCTTGTTGCGGTGGGTCGGGTGTAATCCCCTGAAATGTTCTTATATTGCTACATGCGGTGCACAAGTGAGAAAGTGTGGAGTAGAAAACCTGACAAAAGAAACATACTGCAGCAATATAATAGCAAAGTATTTTATTGTCATTTAAAGAACCGAAACACATGCCACCTCCCGCACACTTCTGAGGGAAGTAGGATAAATAAAGATATGATTGTTAATATCATTTTCTCCGTGGCCACATCCACCACGCGTGCTCTGTGTAATCTGTCACACTGTCCTGCGGTTGGATCATTCTGGACTTGTCAAATGAGATCATGGCGTTGTTTCTCATCCGGAGCCGAGCCAGAGACGAGCATCTGAACTGAGCTGCGTGGTGTTGACCTGGGTAAATCGCCTCTTTAAATCGCAGAGACAGGCGGCGTGAAAGTAGTTCAGAGCTGAAGATGTATCTGTCGGGAGATTTCAGTGGCCAGCGCCCCCGCTCCTGGTAGATATATAACCGGGGTTATACGAGGCGGCCATCATCTGCGGGTGTATCTTGAATTATGCAGTCAGATGGAGTCTTGCTGTCGGAGTTGTCCCGTCTGCGCTGGTGCCTGCTGTGGGTTCCCTCCTCTCCGGGGAACAGTCACGCCCATCAGGAGTCATTAGCCGACGCTGAGATTTACCCCCGGCCGAGGTTTTCGGTTCGCTCGCTCGCCGCTCTGCGACTAACAAGCTGCGACAGAGCAAGAGTTATGGAGGCGGTTGGTGTTGAAAGTCCTAATTCATGTCCTGATTAAACAAAGATGTCTGAATGTTGCAAACGTCAGTGGTCATAGTAATATTCCCAAATTCCTAAACATGATGGTTGCATTTCAAGACCTCTCTTGTAGCTGCCGTGTTAAGTATACACTTAACATGCTGTCAAACAAACTAAACAAATGATTTCCTTTGCTTCACACACTTCAATGTACATCTGTATTTTTAAGATTTTAAATGTTTTTCTTTTTTCTTTTTTTTTTTTTTCCATCGTAGCCATTAGCACCACAGCTAAACACTAGAACGTTAATGCATTTAGTTTGGTGAATTCATAAAAAAATATATATAAAATTCAAACATATATATATATATATATACTCACAAGTAACATCCGACTTACGACCTGCTCGACTTACTTACTTCCACCCATACTTACGACCACAGCCAGCAGATGCTTATTGTTTTTTATTCAACGTCTAGCACCGCAGCACGTAGCAGCCCAGCAACGTGTACGACAGTTACGGCAGCACAGCAATCTACCACTACAGTAGCACCTATAACCCTCGCGTCGGCTATTTTGAATGGCATTCGACTTATGTCCAATCTGACTTACGACCGGTTGGTTGGAACCAATCCCGGTCGTAAATCGGATGTTACTTGTTTGATTGACAGGTTGCAACTAAAAGCCAAACACTGATGGCGAGGGGTGGATTTTTGGCCATCTGGTTTTCTAGTGATTCTGTTAGCATTAGCTGCTAACATAAGGTCCGAATTGTGTGAATTCAAATTCTGCTGGCAAATAGTAATTATAACCATGTGCTACTGTTTTCCAAAAAATATAAAATTTAACGTCACTAAAAGTAGATGATACAATTAACAAAATATTTTTGACATTTTTTTGAGTGATGGCTTCCTGTCTGAGCTCAACAGTTCAACCACCTTCTCTTCCATTGATGTTGGTTAAGATAATATTCTGTATGAGTCCATCCACACGTATTTGCTGATGCATTGTGACCACACCGGAATATATTAATATTGACCTAATTTGCTTAATGATTTGTACTGTATTGCTTTATCAATATAAGTATTTGCATAAGCGAGCATTTTTTGATGCTAAAAGCTTCTGGCTCATGATGCACAGTGCGTAAAGGCTCAAAACAATTCCGATTCAACAGAGTGAAGGGAAGGCTGAGATGGTCCTCCCGCACTCGACCAGTGAACTTGAGACGATTGCGACCTCCTTTGACATAAACTCTGTTTGTCACTGTCAGACTGTTACCCCGAATATCGACTTGAAAATGTGGCCTGTCGCTTGACGCGGTTGCCTCTGTGTGTTGCAGACCGACGCCGCGCTGATGTACGACGCCGTGCACGTGGTGGCGGTGGCGGTGCAGCAGTCGCCGCAGATCACCGTCAGCTCCCTGCAGTGCAACCGCCACAAGCCGTGGCGCTTCGGGGGCCGATTCATCAGCCTCATCAAGGAGGTAAGGTGTCTGTCGACCTCTGACCCCCAATCTGCTGAAGTTTGTGATAAGACATTGATTATCCGCTTCAATTAAAATCCCTGGAAACCTGTCGGTCACCTCCAGGACGGATTTAAATCAAAGGTGCGCAGGCAGCCTCCGCATATTTTCTCATATCTTCAACCATCCTCATTTCAAAGAGTCCATATCTTCTCCTGACTCTAATCAGAGTTGGCCATTTGCTTTGTTCTACAAAGCTCTTTCATTCTGTGGATGGAATCATCGCAGGTAATTTGCAGAACGGGCTATTGTGCTATCTGCCCCCCCCCCCCCCCCCACCCTCCTCCTCCTCTCCCCGCAGCTGATATTGCTCTCGGTGCTCCGGCTTTGAAGTGAAACTTCAAGCACAATGAAACGACACCCGTAATGATCTGGTACCTGTCAAATATGCCGCTCTCGTCTGCCTGGGTTATTTGTGATTGTGATGGACGAGGGTGGGCCGCTAAGAGGAATTCATCATTAAGAAAGAAAGAGCCGGTTGCAGTTTACCAGTGGAGAGCCAATGATTGGCTTTAATAGTGTTTTTCGTCCTCCTGAGTCACCTCTCAGTTGTTTAATGGGATTCCTTTTCCGCAGGAAAGAGCTAAGAACACAGTCATTAAAGAGGAGATGAAGTTGTGTTTGATTTTCGCAGGACGCAGCGCACACAAAGGGGAAGCTCTGAAACACATTAACACATCTGTTCACACTATCATGAAGTCTACTTATCAGCTTGTTATATTTCATAGCAGTAGCAGTGCTACTGTACATCACTGGCCTCCTGACACTACTGTTGCAGTCAGTGGTGCTAGTGCTACTACGATTAGCGCTACTGCTTCTGCGGTAATACTGTCAGGTGTAAGGGGAGGTGTTAGTATGCTGCTCCCCACTTACCTGCTCGAGGAATGACGTCGCAGCCATGTTGAGTGCAGCCAGTTCTTGCCGTCGGAAATGAAGATAGTGACGTCCGTGAAAGCTATTCTCACGGCGTGCCTTGAATATAAACAACTTCTTGACATGCTTAACATGCTTTTGCAACTAGAAAACCCACAGGGCGAAGCAGGATGTATTTCTTCTTTTAGCGTACTTCACTGATTCAAGACTTCTACTTCCTGTTTAGGTTCTGGGTAGCCATCTTGTTTGCGTTCTTGGGGTGGTGAGAACTAGAAACAACTAGAAAACCCACAGGGTGAAGCAGAATGTGTTTCTTCTTTTAGCGTACTTCACTGATTCAAGTTGACTACTTCCTGTTTAGGTTCTGGGTAGGCATCTTGTTTGCGTACTTGGGGTGGTGAGAATTTCCCCACCTTTCACCCTGTAACCAGAACAGCTGATGGAACTAATTTAACTCCATCATGTCACAACCACCATCACTACCTAGACTACTCGTATGACTGGTAACACAACCTCAACTTCTACTGTCGAGCCATGTTTATTTTGCTTGATCACAATCTAGCCAACGTCCCGCTGCTAAACCTTCTGAACAGCAGCGCACAGTTTCGACTGTACCTTTGTGATGTGTTTTCTGTTCAAGCTTTCTTGCAAGGAAAGTTAGAACTCACTTTGATGAATGGAATTTTGAAGGCCAGCAGAAGCATTAGCCACCATCACATACATGGCTGCTGCAAGTGCTGGAAGTAAAAGCAAATTCAGTCCAACAAATATCTGCTCTAGTAATGCACAAATGAAGTAAATTCTACCAATTGTAGGTATAGCATAATACAACACAATATGTTGGCATTAGCGACTTTGTGCTAACGAATATAGCAGACGTGGTTTAAATACTAACATTTAGGTGTATATAAAATATTCTCTGAATGTACTACATCGAAATGCCATCACTTGTAGTGGGGTAAACATTCAAAGTACCCCCATTTTTTTACTACTAAGTCCATGTACAAGGTGTTTGTATTTCATTACCCACCACCCCGGATGCTACAGCAACATAGCTTTGATGCTAACATCCTTAATGTGAAACTACTACAGTTACTTGCATTATAAAGTTACTTGTTGTGCTGTAGAACCAATGGAAATAGTCATTAGCTTTAGCAGCAGGAGTTATTTTAGGAGTTGAGATGTGGGAAGTTTTCGTGAGGTTATTGTTGTTCGCACTACTGCAGTTGCTGATAGCATAAAGAGTATTGGTACTATGGCTTCCGCAGGCTCACTGGGATGGCCTGACGGGTCGGGTCCTCTTCAACAAGAGCAATGGGCTAAGGACCGACTTCGACCTGGACGTGATCAGTCTGAAGGAGGACGGACTGGAGAAGGTGCGTCTGGGATAGTGGATTTCAGGCAGCACAAAGGTGACACTGTGATGCTTCAACAGATCGGGACGTGGGATCCTCCCAGCGGCCTGAACATGACCGACTCGCACAAAGGCAAGACGTCCAACATCACCGACTCTCTGGCCAACAAGTCTCTACGCGTGTCGACGATTCTGGTGCGATTGCAACAAAAGCCCATGTGACCATGCAGAGTCTTCCTAAGTGATTCTATCGTGGTTGCAGGAAGAGCCGTACGTGATGTTCAAGAAGTCGGACAAGCCTTTGTACGGAAACGACCGGTTCGAGGGCTACTGCATCGACCTGCTGCGGGAGCTCTCTGGAATTCTGGGCTTCCGCTACGAGGTCAGGCTGGTGGAGGACGGGCGCTACGGCGCTCTGGACGAAGGGACGGGCCAGTGGAACGGGATGGTGCGGGAGCTGATGGACCACGTGAGTTACTCTTACACGTTTGCCAGTCTGTCGGCAAGTTCGCTGAGGTTATTTATTTGACAAGTTTTTACTTTCCTACGATATTCTATCACTTCCCGACCTCATTAGAAGTCAACTCGAACTCACTTCAGCTTTAAGTATAATTATCTTCGTTCTTAAGTGACGTCAGACCCCGGGACTCATCCGGCGAGGAAAAGAAGGCTGAGAAGAAGACGCGCTGTCTGCTTATCCCTGAGGGCAGAGAGTTAATCTATCACTTTTTAATTTGATCCCCCAGATATTCCTCCTGTGACACATGACCCCTCTAACAGGTCCCATTTATGTCGTCTGTAATTTCCATAAAGATTGAACCCGGCCGGTTATTTCCACCCTGACCTCTCGGCTGTCGACAGAAATCAGATGTTAATTTCATTTGTTTTACGGCTGGATCTTTTTAAACGCCCTCCTCCTCCAGCCCCCCCGACTCGTCCCACCTCTCATCCTGCCCTTATTATCTGGTTTCAGAAAGCCGACCTGGCAGTGGCTCCTCTGGCCATCACTTACGCCCGCGAGAAGGTCATCGACTTCTCCAAGCCCTTCATGACGCTGGGAATAAGTATCCTGTACCGCAAGCCCAACGGCACCAACCCGGGCGTCTTCTCCTTCCTCAACCCCCTCTCCCCCGATATCTGGATGTATATTCTGCTGGCTTGCTTGGGTGTCAGTTGCGTGCTCTTTGTCATAGCCAGGTAACATGACCACTCCCCTCTCTTCCTGCTCTCCTGTTGACCTCCTCGCCTGTTTGCACACGCTCACTAACGCACATTCATGCACCTTTAAATCCAACCGTTGTTATTAATGCATGAAGGATTAACAGTTACATATAAAGTATATAAAGTATAAAGTAAGAGTATTTCTATTTTTTTTTTCGATACTATTCTTCACTTTATTTTTAAACAATACATTTTAATTTGATGTATATATATTTTATTATTTTTTTATTTTTTTAAATGAAATAAACAGTTTTGTATATTTTATTATTATTGTTTATAGATATAATTCGTGAAATTGGAATTTTTATTTATTTTAATTTCCACTTGATTGTTTAATTGAATTATTTATTTAAATTATGTTATATTTTTTTCGCTAAAAAAATTGCATATTTTTTGTCCACTTCTTTTTTATTCTTGTTTTTTTTCTATTTGTGATTGCAGTGTATATTTTCCTTTTTTGTCTATTGCACGAATGACGTCATTGATTTTAGTAGCAGAGGTTGAATAACTTGCATTTCCCCGAAAGGTTCTTGCTTGAGATTCCGACATCTCTGATTGAGTTTTTTTTTTTTTTACATGACATTAAGCAGATTTCTCCTTCATGTACTCTTAAATTATAGTTCTTGCTCCCTGTGAAAGCTATTAGCATTGTGAGCGTTGAATAGACGCTGCCAATAATTTCATGTCTAATGAGTCCGACTGCTACCCGGTGAGATTAGCCATTAGCTTTCTTGCGTTGTCAAGTATATTCCCACCAATATTCTTATAAATATTCAAAGCGATTGATGGAAGAAGCTGTCAGATGTAACGGGCTAAATGGAAGAAAACATTTGAGAGAATGAAATAGAAACGGCAGCATGGTGTTAGCTTGCGCAGCATGTGTCAGCGTTTTTTATTTTGAGCTCATTCAGATGCAAAGTGCTGCAACTGATCTATGATTAGGCGCTGAACTCCGGATAAAACATTTCTAACGGCGGCTGAGACTCCGCTGAGAAGTTTCCAGCCCCGAATCTGATTCCTCTCACGGCCGCGCCGGCATGACTCAGCACTTCTGAGACCAGCTAGCCTTCACGTTCCGCTTCTCTTGGTCGGCTCCACGCTTCCCCCTCCTGCTGCATGATGGACCCCGACAGATGTGTGCTCACCTCAGCACCCCCCCCACACACAGCACCCCTCCCCTCTCCCACCCACCCTCCAGCTCATAATTAATCTTGAGAGTTTTGGGGTTTTGATGCACGTCGGCTGGAATGTTACCGGCACAATGATCAGTGGAGAGGAGAAGCTGCAACTGTCACCTAAGTTAGTCCAGAATATGCAAATTGAAGCTGTAGCCTCTATCTTTTGTTCCACACTCGGTAAGTAATTAGCATGTAATTATATTGATATTCATCTTCCTGTAATGAAATGGCCTCGCCGCTTCTATTTAATTAGGATTCTCTTCCCGGCTGCCTGGCTGGGACTCTCTCCGCCCGACGCGCTGCTCAGAGAGCGTTCATTCATATTTGTGCTGAATTAAGTAGCTGCGACCATCTTCAGGAGAATTATTCATTCAGCGATTGAGATGGACCGATAGCTTCAAGTTGTTGATCCTCACACAAAAGTGGCGTTTATCCTGAAAGTCACAGATTTTTTTTTCAAAGGGAACATTTTTTTTGTTTGGTTTTGATCCTTAAAACGAGACCCAAGACAATTCTATTCCTATTCCATCGCTCATGAGACGTCCCTCTTCTCTTGTCCCTCGGTGCTCTGCCATCACAGTTGAACACCTCACTGAGGGATCCGGATACCATGCTCTCCTGAGCATCTGTTCTGCTTTGAGTCTCTCATGGATGACTATGAGTGTTCAGACACGCTTCTTTTGAGCTCCACTCAAAGTATCAAATATCAGCTGACTGACTGGAGAGCTTTGTCTTTTGGCTCAGCTCTTTCCTCACCTTCTTCAGCACAGTTATATTTATTTTTTTGCCATTTTAATATGATATATAATGTTCTTTATTTAAAAATATTATAACTGCTTTGATGTATTATTTTACCAATTGGCATGTATTTATTAAAAATAATAATTATAATTTAAAATAAAAATAAATAATTATATTAAATTATGTCATATTTAAATATGGTCAGGCCACATTTATGAATGACAGCAGTGTGTATGTCTCATGTAGCCTAATAAATGAACTAATTTCAAAGCTAGCGCTGTAATATTTACATGATTCATTTATCGTTGTGTATTTTATTTGCTTATTATATTTATTTGGTTTAGTTTCATCTTACAATGTTCTGAAGAAGGGGACAATCTATATATGGAAAGACAACCACGAAGACACTCACACCTATGGATGTGTTAAGGTCCTCAGTTAACCGCAGTTTCAAGAGAGTGGGAGGAAAACAGAGTGCCTGGCAGTGCACAAGCACAGGGAGGCCTCTGGCTCTGTAGAGGAATCGACCCAGCAACCTTCTCACCGCCAGGCTCGGGCTGAAATATCGTCCTCCGCGGAGACATTTCTTCAGTCTTTCATTCACCTGCTCCTCGTATTGTCGCTGCTGTGATTCCTCACCGCTCCGTGTTTGTGACAGTTCATCGAGCTGTTTCTCTCATAATTGTATTATTGATCACTTAAATTGATGGCTCGATTTCCTTTAAAGCTCCACAAATAGAGCCTGTGGAGGGAGCTCATGAAGTCCCAGTTTCCAACAATGGAACGCTAAGCAGCACTTCCCACACACTGGCGCTCACAAACACACGTTTGTTTCATGACTAAATGTCTCATTTTGCGCTCTGCAGAAAGACGCTCTCCCCTGCGCTGCTTTTCCGCCTCAGTCTGTGCTCAAATTGATTTAACGATGAAACCAGGAGCACTCACCGCGGATGAGTCGAGAGAATCGGATGCTTTGGCAGTTTGTCTTCATTATTTACGTAAAAATGTGTTTATTTCTGGGTGGAAATTCTTCACAAAGTGATGTGGAGGCAACAGCATGAGTGAGAGTCTCTACGGAGCACTTGAACGCACCATCAGGAAGTCTTTGATGGCTTCATCCGTTTAGCTGGTGTCGCTGTGAGAAAGTTGCAGGTTTGAGTCCAGCCTGGGGAAACTTTGTTTGCACTCTGGTTTCCTCCCGCTGTCCTACAGCAACAGAGGTTAACTGAACTCTCAATCGTTTGAGTTTCTGTGAGGTTTTTAGGCCATATTTGACCTGTGATGGACTAAAGTGCTTTACAGTGTGCCCCCTGCCTCTCGCCCCACGTAGCTGGGACTTCAGCCACACATGAGTAGATACAAAGAATATTAATAAATAAATAAACAAAGAAAATGATTAAAGTTGCAAATAGCTTCTAGTTTTGTTCATGAGACACTCAGACTGTCATAAAAATGCCCAAGGAAAAAACTAAAGTAAGAACATAAATTTCTTTAAAAAATTGAAAAACATATATTATAAAACATTATTTTTTACATATTTTATATAATAAATATAATTAAAAATATTTAATTAAAAATACAGATGTTTAAAATTGAGTATATAAATTAAGTATATATATTAGAATACATTTATCCATTTATATTTCTATGCAACATCAACCCATTTACTCTGATGGAAAATGGACAAAATCCTGACCAAAAAAAAAAACAATTTGATGAATCCATAAGTAAAAGAAATCATTATAAAAAAAATAAATGTTAATAATTCCTTAATTTCCAAACACAGTACAAACATGAATCAGATAATTTTGAGAAAAATAATTTAATTACTAAAATATCTGTGGTGGCTTTAACTAATATATATTTATGTATTATATATTATATTAATTAATTTTTTTTTTTTTCAATGAACTTGAGTTTCGTAAAACAAAAAAAATCAATTAATAAAGCAGTAATTCCTCAATTAATTTTGTTTTTTTCTGTCCTTGCTTTTTTTTTTATGCCACTTATGATTGTTATTTTAGCTTTTTATTGGTCATTTTTATCTTATTCGTATAAAATCTCTCGTGAGCTCTTCTAAGACCCTGTTTCCCCCCAGACTTACTGCAGATTGCTGTGTTTGCTTCCAAGCCCCGGCGCTGTGCTGTGACCCCCTTAGCCGATTTTTGTATTTGTTTTGGTCCCTCAAACGAGACGACTCCACTTCAGTAAGAAACAACTCCAATTTTCGTCACAATCTTCACATCCAGTTAGAGCAAATGTCCGCGGGCAGGGAGAAGGGAAGATGCGTCACGACGTGTTTACATGTAATTACAGGCTGTTGCTGTTTGACGGCGACGGCGCCACTCGCTCGCTAACGTCGCCACGTGGCCCGAGAGAAGGACAGATTTATGCCGCCAGTCGCAGTAATTGAATCCAGCAGACAGTAAATGGAGAGATGTGTTTGTGAGGACGAGGGTAGACGAAGGAGAAGAGGACGGCGCTGCGTTTTAGAATTCAGAGTGCAATTCGGCATGTCCCCCGTGCTCCGTGTGAGGAGGTGACCTTACGTCCGCGTGTTCCTGCTGCACAACACGGCCCACAGGAATACAGGCCGACTTCAGGCAAAGGTCAAACCGAGGCGGCGATCATGCTTCCAGAATACACATGTACGCTGAGAGAGGGACAAACAAAATCCAATCAGGCGTGCGTTGTATAGATTTACACCCACAAGCTAGCGTGGAGCACCGCGATCCACACCGACAGCTCGCCTGCGGCGGCAGCGTTTGTGGAGCATCTGCGAGCCGCCGCATAAATAAAGCATCAGAGAAAATATTTGAGATGGATTTGATTGAACCGATGCAAATACGGCGCCTCAGACAAAACCCACACAGCTACCCCGGCACATGCGCACACACTCAGCCTGAGCCTTATGCAAACAGGCACATGGAAACACACAAACACACAGCACCACAAGGCCATTGTGCTGTTGCCGTTCCAAGGAGACCGAGCTCATTGGCATTCTCGCAAATCAGGCATCTTGATGGAGTTGACAGGAAGAATTATAGTGTGTCGCCACAGTCGCTGTAGATGATTCTCCAGCCAGGAAACGGCTGCGGAGGGGAGACGCGCTCAGTACACACCCACAAAACAACAAGTGATAAATCATCTGCACTGATACGAATGAGGGGATATGCAATGAAAATTAACAACTGCTGAGCAATGTTTAGCAAAATATTCTCCCCAAAAGCTATAAATAATGTCATGTAATGTTTAAATGTAGCTACAAAAAAATGGGGGAAAATTCCATCACAACTTAATAATTCAAATCTATAATATTTTTGTTATGTAAAACTGAATTTTAGTCAAGCATTTGAAAATAATTTAAAAAGTATTTGGTGAAAAAAATACACTGTATGTTTTAATTAAGCAAATTATTTTCAATTATGTTGAAAGAAAGTTGTATTTTTAAGTGGCAAAAAATATAAACAAATAAATGTGAGACTCTTAAACTTCCAAATATTGCAAAAATATTATGTTATTATGTATATTATAATTATGTTGTATTTTCATCATGGAAAATAAATAAATGAATAAAATTTATTTTAAATGTTGTAGATTGAATGAAATTACTGAAAAATATAAAAAATAACTAGTTTAGATGCTTTTTGGTCATTGATATGAAACAAAAAAAAAAACAACTCGTGAAAAAAATAATAACTTGCAATAAATGTGTGCTGAATTACAAAGAAAATCGTTCTATAAAACTGAACTCATGCCATCAAAATTGACACTTCTCCCTACACTCTGAATGAGACTGATGGCTTCAACTCTTCTGGTGAGAGAACAGAACTGGTACTGGTCCGTCCATATTTAAAATGTGCCAACCCGCCCTGTCCCACTCCCCCTTAGCCCCGACCCCTCCTTTAGCCCCGCCCTGCCACTGGATTCACGTTCGTCTCAAGTTGCCAAATGCAACTGGTTTGGCCCCTAGAAGAACGCATGCAGTGAGTAGGGGCCCGGTATTGAACAGGTGAGGCACGGTTGTTTTACACACCTTTCTGCATCATATTCCGACAATCCTCTTCCATCTCCAAACCAGAGATGCTTTTGTTGATATTCAACCACCAACCTGATGGAACTTTTTGACTGATGCGTGTTACGGGTGTATTCTCTCTGTGTGTAGAAGCAGAGTGCCGCTCCTGTGTGGAGGTGGTCTAGGCCTTCTGAAGGTCTCCCAGAGACCGACCCAGGACCAGCTGACGCCATAACATCATCGTTCCGACTTTGGAAGTCAAAACCGAGCCCTTCCTCCTAAACGGTTAATTCGTGTGGAAGTTTGGCCACCACTGGTCTGGATGGACTGGCGGGCGAGGGGTGGGGGATCTGAGTGGGCCTCACCTGATGGGACCCTGCAGTCGCCGGGCATCAGCAGCAGCTCCCTCTCTAAACCACTTCAGCACAAACTCAATCAGTTCCCGATGATTAACGCTAACCCAATTACCTTGCACTAATGCCACGCCACTTCAGCTAAAGATAATTAATGAGAAATGTCCACAGCTGACCCGAAGACACTGACAGATCAGCCGGAGGCCTGTGGCAGGGAAGCAGGGGGACGGAAAAAAGCCGCTCATAGGGGGATCAAGGCAATCAGCCAGGAAAAAATGAGGTTGTTGTGGAGGGAATGACGGCGCATTGTGAGAGGGGATAAGGAGGAAAGCAAATGAGTTTGGGGGAGAACAGAGGTGGCGGCGAAGACGCACGGAAGGTGGAGAACTGGCAGCCAAGGAGAACGCCGTCGTAATTGGAGTTGCTGGGGAAAAAGATATAAAGGCTCCTGAGTCAGTGAATCCAAATGAGCTCCGCAGATCATCACGCCGCCCGACATTATTACCGCTGACAGTGTTATTCCAGCCTATTGATCTGGCCGCACAATAAACTGATGGCATTTGAATATGCCAATAAGTTGATCTGCGCCTGAATGATTTACTTTTCTCTCTGCTGGAGCCGGAGCCTCCAGGTGACGGCGATCCCTTTGTTCCACAAACGTGAGTTTAATCCGAGCGCTGAACTCTCCGTCTCCCTCTGCTCTGTCTCCGCAGGTTCAGCCCGTACGAGTGGTACAACCCGCACCCCTGCAACCCGGACTCGGATGTTGTGGAAAACAATTTTACGCTGCTCAATAGTTTCTGGTTTGGAGTTGGGGCTCTCATGCAGCAAGGTAGTTGCCTCAGCCTGCGAAGGGGGACTCTCCGCATCCCACGCGTCTCTCACGTTGGTTGGGTTTGGTTCAGGCCCGCAGCAACAGCGACAGGCTCCTAACTCTCCAGAAGCAGATGCTGTGTCTCCATTTGTAGCTTTTAAAGACAAAAAAAATGCATGATAAAAAAGTTTGATGGAGAGCTGTAAGAGGGGTTGCGCACTGCGGAACTAGGCATGTGAGCGAGAGAGCCGGACCACAGCGCGGACCCTTTTCATCGCCGCATCCCCGAGCACTACACCGTGTCCCCCTGCCTTGCAACACCGTCCTCTCTGTAACAAGAGACGATGGGCTGCTCCCCGCTGACAGCGGGAGGAATGTCAAGACGAAAGCACCAGTCTGGAAATGTCAACACTCTCGATAGCATCTCCCCACATGGTGCGTATGGTACCCGAGAGGTCGCCCGCGATCCACCACAAACCGTAAAAACCTACTTATGAATATATATCCCTTGTGCCTTTGGCAATGGCGAGAGGAAACGGTGGCCAGCGTGTCGCTGCAGCAAACATTAATTACAGGAGCAAATGAAGCTCTCCGTTGATTAAGAGTTAAAAAAAAAAGGCTACATCATAAAATCTCTTTAAAAACCTGACCCACCGATACTCTGATAAAGTAGACTGCTTTCAAGCACTACACATCAGGGGAACTCAAAATAACGCAGTCCTGGATCGGGTCTGATTTGCTGCATATCCAGCTCCCAAATCTGGAGCTCAGCTTCATGTTCTGTTTATAGATTTACTCCTGCACTTTATTGACAGTAGCATCGGTGGACGCTCCAATAGAACAGCATGTGCTCAGCAATTTAAGCCCGTCTCTCATCTCTGTGTTCGCTCTTAAACACAGACCAGGAAATCCCCTGTGAGCACTCCCCAAACTGGAGAGAGAGATGCTCGGCGGTTTGGGTTCCGATTTGAGTGACGACTGTGCTCACTTTTTCTGCTCGGTAAAAGGTACACGGCTTCCCTCTTAAAGTCCACTCCCGGGCTCTTAGGGATCAGGACTGTACTCCCGAGGGAACATTGTGAACATGTCAGGCTGATATGTCCTGTTGCACCATTTCTGGACGGTGCACTGCTAGAGATATGATACAAGGCAGGAATATTGGGGATGCAAATAAGTATAAGGAAGAGGAAGGACTATGTCCATTTGTTCTTTTATTTCAGATTTTATTTAGTAGTTGATATAATATGAGCGTAGTCCTCCAGTTCTTGGATGGATGTAGCATGTTGTGCTAGTTTGCTCTCCAGCTCACTTAGCAGTTGTGAACAAACTGATGCTAATTCTTGTCGTAATTCAGAGGACAAATTTTGTAGTTTAGTATGTGCAAATAGTGGTTTCTATTTTTGTCATGATAGACGGAGAATTTAGTTGCATCCATTACACTCGCAACAGGAAGTCTTTGGCCGTCTTCTGGTTTGCGTCTCAGATGCTTTAGCTCCGTGTTTGATTCTGTTCTTGCTGTACATTTTACAGTTGAATATTCCATATATAGCACAAAAATATCTGTTTCTCCAGAGTCACCAATGAGTCGGAGTAGACTTGTATTTAAATTAAAGTTGCTTTGGAGGTTGAACTTAGTTAAATTGTTATTTTCATGCAGAGCTCAGGCTAAGTACGAGTCTACATGTCGCTGCTCACTAGCGCCCGCATTTCATCAATTTTTTTTCTGTTTAGTGTTAAGCATAAATTTGACTTAAACAAGTTTATTTCAACATTGATCAAATAATAAAATCTAAATACAATAATATTCCGTTAAATAGGACCAAATTTAGAAATACTTTATAATTTTATTTTTGAAACTCTAAGCATGTACTCAATATTATTTTGCGCATTTACATTTTATTTGATCATATATTTTTTGCCATAGAAATTAAATACATATGCGCATGAAAAAACACACTTTTGTATATCAATTAATTTCACAAACTAGAAATGTTGTATTTCCGTTACATATTATTTACGTTATTTTATTTATTTATTTAGAGAAGTTGGCAACCAGGTTTCGGGTAAAAGGTGATACCTGTTTGATGAAGTGATGTGGGTGACTTTCACATTCTAAGTCTGAAATCAAATGTATGATGGTATATAGAACAAAAGAATGCAAATTGAGACTCAGCAAATGTTTTTCACGCCTGCTGTGACGGGAGTTGGGTTGGGTTGAGAAATGCTGCTTTTGAAGAAGGCGCCTGTCCTCTTGCGCGCGGCCTGTCATCACGGAGAGACCAGTGGGGTGCGGGGTCAGGATGTGAGGTTACCTTGGGTACATGACTCTCTGGCCCAAACAGCCTGCCACGTCTCTCCACGATCAATGTGTTTGAATCTCCTGTGTGTGACTGAAGTGTGAAAACACCTCACTCCCTGAGGACCGACTTAATAGCTCCTTATTTAGCGCCGCATTCTTTAAAGCACTCCTGACTGAGATGGGTGATATTAAGAATGTTTAGATTGCGACAATCATCTTGTTTTGAGAGCGTCTCCTGAGAGGTCTCGGAGCGTCTGTCTCCAGAGGCCCCTCAAGGCGGCGGTGATTGTTGCGAACTTGTTAGGTTAGGATGGAGCTTTTCTGAGATGAAATGTGCCGTGAAGCCTAACCACCTCCGCTGCCGCCTGCTTCACCCCAGGATCTGAGCTCATGCCCAAGGCTCTGTCGACCCGCATCGTTGGAGGCATCTGGTGGTTCTTCACCCTCATCATCATCTCCTCATACACCGCCAACCTGGCCGCCTTCCTCACCGTGGAGAGGATGGAGTCCCCCATAGACTCGGCAGATGATCTCGCCAAGCAGACTAAAATCCTCTATGGTGTGGTGGAGGACGGCGCCACCATGACCTTTTTCAAGGTGAGGCTGGTCATAAGGCTCGCCAGCGGAGTGACATCAGATATAAAGATAGAGGGATGATGGATCGACTGACCGATGGGTGCAAAAGAAAGGTTCAAGGAAGTTATTTAGATGGATGTTGGATGTTGGAGAACAGGTGTTGTTTAAGTGGATGGACCTTGGAATGACATTGGCTGGATGGAAGGATGGATGGGAGGATGACAGATGGGTGGATGAACGGAGGGTCATGCGGATGAATAGATTGTGGGCCGATGAAAAATAGAAAAGTACTCTTATTATCATTCTTTGGTTGGGTTGGATTCATAGTAGAGCAGGGACGGTCAAGTGAACAAATGGAATTGGATAGATGGATGGAGGTGAAGAAGGAAGGGATGAATGGATGGATGAAAGAGAGAAAGGTCAGAAGGAGGAATACATTGCATGCATACATTGCATAGAGAGTAGGCGTGGCTTATCATGAGTTGGTTGGGTAGAGGGATGGATGTAAAGACGAAAGGAGAGTGAAGACAGACAGACACTTGTGGTGAGGAAGAAAGACTGAGGGATGGATAGATTTTGAAGGATGAGCAATGTGGGTGGGATAAACAAGATAGGCCTGTCAAAGGTTGGTCGGCGGGACGGACAGACAGACGGAGGAATGGATGGATTGTGGAATGACTGTGTAACTATGATGGAATTAACTTATACTTGATGTATTTTAGTGTTTTTTTAAAAAGGATCAATGGAGGTATGAAGTCATGCATGGAAGGATGTGAAAGTGAGATCGGCGATTGGTTTGAGTTGGATATATTGAAAATGAATAGATGGAAGGTTGGTGGAGCGATGGATTGAGAGAAGATGGATGTGTTTATGGATTATCAAGGGGAGGGATGGGAAGACGATGGATGGGTGAGAAAACACGGATGGAAATGAGATGACAAAGAAAAAAAATCCCCACATTAATGACTGAATCGATTCACAGAAAACTAAAATCTCCACCTACGACAAGATGTGGGAGTTCATGAACAGCAGGAGGACGTCCGTCATGGTCAAGAACGTGGACGAGGGCATCCAGCGAGTGCTGACCTCAGACTACGCCTTCCTCATGGAGTCCACCACCATCGAGTTTGTGACCCAACGCAACTGCAACCTCACGCAGATCGGCGGCCTCATCGACTCCAAAGCCTACGGAGTGGGAACGCCCATGGGTGAGACGCTTGTTTGCCAACACTTCATTTCCGAGGAAAGATGCCGCAGCAGATGAGCGTAAACAGCTCTGGCGACCTTTATTGACGATGTCACGCTTGGAACGGGTGAACTGTGAAAACGGTCCAGCTTAATGAAAAGAGAATCTCTAAAGAGGTTGGATTCATGGAGAAGGTCAAAAGCCGCCGCGGGCCAATGGAACTCAGGGTTTTTTCTCTCTCTTTCTACTCGTAACGATTTCTCAGAATTATCAACGCTATCTACAACAAACCTGGCTGCTGAGGTGAACACCGGGGAGTCATGTAATCGGAAGCTTCTCTCAGTCCCTGATTCGTCATCCTTGGGCTGCTTCTACTAGTATATTAACCGATTAACTTAGCACATTACTGACTGTCTAACCTTTTCACCAGCTTCACGTCTGGCTTCAGATAAATGTACAGCAACGTAGTGTTGTAGTCAGACCATGTTGAGACCAGAGCATGCAGAGATCAAGACCAAACTGCAGAATACAGACGCATGAGTCAGCCACATAGGCGCACACAGTCATTTCCTTACGCAAAATAAACCATAGTTCTTCAAAATAATCCTGGTCTCTGGATGCTCTGGTCTCAACATGGTTCTGACGGGCCTTGTGGTTGGTGACGCAATTCCAATGGAGTGGCAACTTCTTGATGTACTGCTGTCGTACACTTCCATCTGTTCCATCTGTGACATATGCTGCCAAGTACCAGACAGTGATGAAGGAGGTGAGGATAGAAGTTTAGATAAATGACAATGGAGATGTTATATGGATGGCTAGATGTAATAGAGATGGATGGAAGCGTCGGGTGCGTTGGATTGATAGGCCTCATTTAAATATGAAGTTCATTCGCTTTGGAACAGTGTTGTGTTCATTCGATAGATGTTGGTGGGACAGAGAGGACTTGTTTCGTTTGGTAGCTTATGTTTGGCCTTGACCTTGAATTTCGTCACATCATTTTTGTCTAGCATCCATTCTTCCTCTGATAGCTCACCTCAACAGTCTGAAAAGTTCTGAAAGTTATTGCCTTCCCAATTTAGTTGTGGTCAAAGCTAGAGCCAAACACACCCTTTTTTAGTTGAGTGCTACTGAAACCTTTATTTGGAAACTTCAAAGTAAGAGTCTCCAAGTTCAGGCCAACCTGACATGAGGCGGTGAACATCAGTTTTCAACCTCTTATGTACGGAATTACAGTGGTTGAATTTGCTTTGCCACACAGCAAGTAGGTTGCAGTGGCGTTCTGTGTGAAGTTTGCATGTCTGGTTTCCTCCCACAGTCCAAAAGCATACAAGGTTAACTGAGTACTATAAAGCAGCCCTACTCTCAGCTGGTACTCCAGGGTTATGGCTTACTATTAAGCAACCATATGGTTCTACATATCAACCCTGTACTGTTTGGGGCTTTAAAATCCCTGGAAATATGTGTATCTCAGAGTACTGTTTTTCCTGCGTGTGATCTCAAGTCTCAGCAGCAGGGAGGAGGGTTTGCCGATATCTTGAGTTGCTCTGGGTCCCATCGTCCTCGGGCCATTCACCACTTGTTAGTTTCTCATTTCAGTTTCAATCAGACACTAATATTGACTGATGCCAACAGAGTCGTGATTCTCACACATAATCCGGTGAATTATTGCCCGGGGCAGGAAGCAAGCCGCCCCTGTCCCAAAGTTATAAAGTTTGTTTTTTAGGGAACGGTGAAGGGGACGCACGATCATTGCAACAGCTGAAGCGGTGTCTTTAACTATACATGAGATTTGCAAGAGAGGTCTCCACTGGAAGGCGCATACATTGATATTTTAAATAACAACAACTGAGTCTGCAGTTTCCTCAAGTTATGTTTCAATAAAGCAGCCAGGTCGTGGTGGTGACGGTTCTAATCGCGGCAGCCGTGAAGGTTGGTCTTAAAACAAGGCCAGGGAGTCTAATGCAACTGGCTTTAATGGCCACATTAGTCACCAATGATATGGCGACCATCAAAATACGGAGGATTCATTCAAGCCATCTACATCTGGAGCTGAAATCTGCTGATGAGGACGGCGGAGCGCGGGGGAGGTGTGCGGCTGGCGGCAGTTATAGATCTGCAGGGATGCAATGATTGCTGTGGCCGTAACAAAGCCCAAGTGATTCAGTGAAATACAGTCCCGGAGCGGCGGGGATGGCGATGCCCTTGAGACGGACAGCAGGACGTCAAAAGAGCGCCGGTCCAGCGCGCCGTGTTTTATCCACATTCTGTCGCTCAATCAGAAGCGGCGACGTATTTAAATGCATGAAAGGCGAATAATTAAAACGTCGGCTGCAGAAGTTATGGCCGCCCACTTAGTCATTTCAATCTCTATAACCCATGTTTATTGCACACTATTTCAAAAATAAAGTAGATTGCGGCTCCTAAAATCCCTTTTCTATGAAGCGAAAAGCCTTTTGATACTTAATCACTTCATTAATTTGGATGATTTTACACCAGAGATTTGGGAATTCATAAAACAGTTTTTATCATATCAGAACTTTTCTTAAATGAGAGTACCCATGTTCCTCTAAAACAGACGTGGGCCAAGTACGGCCCGGGGGCCACATACGGCCCTCGTGAAGTCAGATCAAGCTGACTGAAATAACTGACTTATATATATGTATATTATTATTATATCAAAATTTATCTATAGCTTGTTTCCATTATTTTATCCAACCCATAATATATATATATATATATATATATATATATATATATATATATATATATATATGTATATATATATATATATATATATATATATATATATAATTTATTTATTTAGGTTCCCATTTATCTGTTGCTAGTAAATTAACATGAAATATTGTTTCTAGAAAGAGATATAATAAGAAATATTTGTTGTGATTTTATGAATTATAAAGAGTCTCTTGTACACTTTTTGCTATTTCATTTCTTGCGTTATAGTCACAAAATAGGAGTTACATTTAGTGTCACTTTGACTTGATGCCCCACACCATGGCCCCCACACCATGGCCCACCCCTGCTCTCAAAGGTTGCTTAAGTAACAGAAATGCCAATGGCACTTTGAATGAAGGAACCTTCATGAAAGAGGTGGTTTTATTTGTCATAAAGCACTGTTGGTTGGATGCTGTTACCACTCACTTGTGTTACCGGAGGTTGAAATACAGAAAAGTTTGAGGAAACAGATTGTGTTGTGCACAGGTAGCCTCCCACACCATCTCACTCTTACACCTTAGTTTTTACATTCTAAAATGCTAGAGGAAAATGCGCCTGCACAAGGCCCACGCAAAGGCAGTCGCCGCTAAAGCTGCTATCACCAACACCTTTTGTTTACACTGGAAACTAGCAGCAGATACACTTATGTTTATACAATGTCAATGGTGTTTGAAGCTGCTATTGTCTTAACAATGCTACAGAAACAGAAGACATTGAAGTTTTATATTATAATTCCCTGTTTCATCTGCGAGCAAGAGGGCATTCTACTGCAACCCTTCCTCAATGTACACACTTTTTTAAAACAGCCTGTATGTCAATTTGGTGCTCCGTCCTTCTCCATCTTGCGTAGTAATGATATTGGCTGTGACGGTAAAGTCTGTCATCTAATTTGCATATTATGATGCCATCAGGTGGCAGCCTTCGTGAGTTACATTACTTTTATATGAGTTCTTCTGATCCACTGGAGACAATATTTCTCTAAGTCTCTAAGTACAGAAGCAGCCTCATTTCTCTCTCTGATAGAGTAAACTACTTTCATCACTGTGAATCTTTCTCTTCTGAATCACAGTCAGTCAAGTTCACTCCCTTGCATTCTGCTTTTTTCCTGTTCTATCTTTGACAGAAACACTCCAACAAATGTGGCTCTGATTGACGTTACAGGTGTCTTCCATGAGGTTGTGTAAAGTAGTAACTACATCAGGCTTCATCGTTGCAGCTGGGGTTGTTTAAATGCCGTCTTGCTCCTTCTCACAATTCCGACAATGGCTGGGTAAGTTTCAAATGTCAGTTTTCAGCCATAACTCTTTGTGTGGTGAAGAGCAGCGCCTCTTGTTTACTTTCAGACTAAGTTAGGGAGGCCAGATGGTTTGGGCATGTGGCGAAGAAAGGCATTGCTTGAGTGAGAGCATTGGAGATGGAGAGAGTAGGAAGACGTGACTTGGTCGAGGAGGAGCAAGTCCTGGTGGGAATACCGAGGAAGATGAAGGAGAGGTTTTCGTATTGGCTTGCTGGTCTTATTGTTTCCGGAGCGAAAGGTCTGGCCTGCTGCTGGGATTGTCTCCAGCCCTCTAAACCCCTGAGAACTTGAAGTGAAAATCTGAGGTTGCCCTTTTTCTCCGAATAAATCGCTTGAAATTACAGACTCCAGACACAAACGTTCTTCACTCATCTGCTTTCAGCTTGCGCTCGGACAGATTGCCGCTCTCCCTTCTTTGGGATTCTCTGCATGACCTTGTCCCAAATATCATGAAGATCTGGTTGTGCACACAACCTTTCGCTTATAACGTTTGGCCGGCAACTCATTCCCTGCAGGGCGATTCCAGCATTTACCCAGAGCAAGTGGTATAATAAGTCTTAACCTTTTAGTGCTTGTCAGTTTTCTTTCCTACGTCTCGCTCCCAAAACGCAAATGCATCATCTCCAGCTATCGACTTCAGCTGTGATCGTATTAATACTTGAGACCAGACAGGGTGGGAGTGATGGATGTCTCCGGGTGTTAAACATCTGTACGGTATTGTGTATGCGCGGTGTGTCAAGCACTGCTCCATCCCATCCGCGCGGGACACTCTTTCCATATCCTCATCCTCCTCTCTAAGGACCCATCCTATTAGCATTTATCTAAGGAGTGCTTTGTTAAGCCATCATTTATCATTTGAAATATGAGTGGAGCCAGATTCAGTGGACTCGGATTCGTGATAGATCTCCCGTCTTCAAATAAAATGCCTCTCACTTGCGAGTTCATATGCAAATACACTCGCGATTGTTCCGGATCGACTGCACAAGCTAGGGAAACTCCCGGCGTGAGGATGTGAAGAAGTGCTGCAGAAAAATCTGCACCAATTTTGAGTATTTGTATCAACGTCTTCTGTGTTGGGGTAAATGTTCGGCGGCTGAGATGAAAGGATGATGGATGACAACAGATCAATGATGGATGAGGAACGAGAGGGGAATCAACTAAGGGGCTGACAGCTGAAGCTGGATAAGAACAACACACATTTTCAAGCTGTTTGTTTTTGGCCTCAGGAGTTTCAAGGACAAAATGTTTCTATGTTCACGACGAGAAGACGGCGAGAATGAAGAAACGAAACCCCTTCTGTTTTTTTTCTGTGATGAAGAGCCTTACCCTCGAATACCCTCACTTCTGACTTGGTCCATCCCAAGAGCGGACACATTTTAGGATAATCGGATGGTCGTAAGTCGTCTGGCACGTCTTCAAAAAATGTCACATTAATAGCAAGGACGATTGGAGATTGGGGTTTAGGTTTAAGATGCAGTAACTAAAGAGGAACTGAAGTTATGACTATAGGCCCATTAAATGCTCACTTTCAATTGCCGTAAGTCGCTTTGGATTAAGAGGCTAAGGGGAGACTGTGGAAAGATATCCAGACAGCTATAAGATGCGTCCTAATCCAGCTATGAGAGCCTCACAGTACCTGCGTTGAGGCTCTGACTGGTACTAATCCCCCACCAGCTACCCCAGCCGCTCTTGGGAGCCGCCCCGACGCCAGCACATAAAAACCCTACAGCAATAACGGGGGAAAAAGGTAAAAGGAAAGAAACACTAGTGAGCTGTAGCGAGCGCCTCATAGCAATCGTTACTAAAGGAAAAGTCGGGGAAAGTGACTCTAACAGAAGTTCTTCAACCGTATTCCCCCTACAAGACTGGTGCCCTCAGGAGCAGCCCCAGAGCAATCCTAAAAAGTGCCTTATTTAGAATGCAAGAGGAGCATAGCACCAGCACTTGAACCAAAGGAAGAGCCCTCACATTAAACCGCAGAAAGCCCCTCAGAGGCACCAATAGAACAGACGTTGGACCAGGCCCTCAGTCAGAGGGAGGAAGAAACCCGCAGCAGGTCAGAGTCAGTTAAAGGAGGAGCCCCTGGACAAAGTTTATGACTCACACAGTCATAGAGAGAACCCATTAAAAGTAATGGGTATAGCCCCACCATTAGCTGACGGTCATATAGTCATGATAGCCAGCCGTACAAAGAAATCAAGCCACCGAGACGGTAGGAAACAGCACACAGTCAGTCGGTCAAGATTGGGTCCCCGAAAGCCTCTAGCCAGAAGAGCCCCACAGAACAGATGTGTGCGTGTCCAGATTCGACTCCTTCCATCCCTGTTAAGGGACGTCTTCAACAGTTCTGAAGCCACAATATTGTGCCGCCGTTTAAGGGTCAAAATAAATGAACTGTTACAGCCATTTAGAGCAGTGCCCAAAATGGCCCTCATAAAAGAAATGGAATCTCTAAAACATGGTCTAAATTGCAGTGTAAAATCACATCTGGGTATTTTCGGCAGCGGCAACATTAACAAGCCCTTCTAGGACAGCGATTTAAAATAAACAAATATAACCAGGCCCTTGAAATGATTTACAACACACCAATGTGCTCGCTGCAAAGGCTTAAACAAGCGAATATCTAAAAAGGGACTGTAAGACCTTGTTCATTGCATGTGGGATGTTTAATCAAATTATTACAAGCCATTATAAATAAAACATGGCAGTCTGTCGTGGCCTACTTGAGGGTAACGTGCGCCTCCATGGGACATTTGTGCATGTAGGAGGGAAGCAGGACCCCACTCTGCTCCTTGCTGATTACTCCTCCTTTGAACACGGCGTCTCCCGCTGTTCCGTAATGCCGTTCTCGCTAATTCCAGCTTCCTCCCACTGAATAAAGATACGGCGTCTTTAGTTCATTATGCTATTTACATGATAGCTCCACTCTGATAGATTAGGATTCTAAATGCATGAATAATGTTCGGAACAGTTGCTTTTCCCTGTTGCTCGCAAACGTTTAGAGGTGAGAGAGAAGTTGGGAGTCAGTTCTGGGGTGACGGTGCCAGGAGGCTGCTGGTTTGTGTCCAGCGCTCAGGCAGCTCTGGCAGCTCATGTACCCACACATGTTCCCGTGTGGGTTTCCTCTCAGCCGCTCAAAACATAGTGTAAAAATTGATGATTCTGTATCAAGGATGTGAAATTCAGTAACATGGGGGGGGGGCATTTTTAACACAAGCTGTGGGGGGAACTTTTTTTCTTTCTGTTTATTTGAGAGGAAATCAGAGTCCAAATGGAGTGGCAGTAGTCATGAGCATGGTCAGTTTGAACGGTTATAATTTCAACTTTTCTGGTAGTGCAAACGTCCATATCCTTACATCTATATACATTTTACATTTTCCAGACGTTCCCAAATTAAAGGAGTGGTAAAAACAATTGACTCATCCATTCGTTTTTAGTCTCATCCACATGAGGCTGGGTGTCATCCGAAACTGCGAGCAGGCTCATTCAATTACTGCACCTGCAAGGTAAAACGGCACACTTGAACCTGCAGCCATGGCCTGTAGCGACAGTTAGCAGAAGGCTACACACTAGCATCAGCGAACAGATTCGGACCGATACAGTTCTCTCCATTTTAAAAAAGGCCCCGCCAATCTACACGCACATTTTGGCACGTTTCCGATGCTTTTTTTAGCCTGTCTATGATCGGATTCTGTCCTTATCTTCTGTGGCTGCTTTATTAGCTTCTTTGCGCTACATAGCTTGCAACTGGTTACAGTCATTGAAGCGATAAGACGAGACTGTGCATTTTGGGCAACACAGAGCCTAGAAGATGCGCTGATGCCTATTTTTTTTACATATCACTTAAAGTACTATGTCGTATACGATTATTATAAATAATCAATTATTACCACATGTACTCTTCGGCTTATCAAACATAAAGCTTATACACTGAAGTTTTTATTAAACCTTAAATTTGTGTAGTGTACTAACTGGTACTTGTACGTAGCAAATTACATATTGCTTTGTGGGCCACATAAAATGACTCGGTGGGCCAGATTAGGCCCCCTGGCCTTAGGTTTGACACATGCTGAATATCTCTCCCCCGCGCCACTTGCCCCACGTCGCTGAGATAAAACTCCAGTCCCACCGTTAAGGGAGGAGGCGGAGGGAAATGAATGACTGTCACCCAAGGAAGTGCTTACCTGTTATTATACTCTTATCAATGCAAGAGTTGTGGGTTCACTCGACGCTGTCACTATATACGGCGAGAAAGATTAAAGAGGTTCTAAACATCAAACTGTCTTTAGTCAGTTGAACAACCGCTCTGGTATTTCACTGCAGTTTTTCTCTTTCTTTGCAGGCTCCCCGTACAGAGATAAGATCACAATCGCCATTCTGCAGCTGCAGGAGGAAGGAAAGCTCCACATGATGAAGGAGAAGTGGTGGAGAGGGAACGGCTGTCCGGAGGAGGAGAGCAAGGAGGCCAGCGCACTGGGGGTACAGAACATCGGGGGCATCTTCATCGTGCTGGCGGCCGGATTGGTACTGTCCGTGTTCGTGGCTGTGGGCGAAGTTCTGTACAAGTCCAAGCAGAACGCACAGCTGGAGAAGGTACGTGTTTACGTTATAAAATAGAGCTCGGATCATTCTAGAAGAGACTCTCCTCTGTGGAAGTCAGTGAAGGAGTCCAAACCGGTTTTGACTATTGTTATGCCACACGGCTTAACTTGAAGGGTCAAGCAGTGCGGCGTAACAATAGTTCGAAAATTGACCTGTCAAGTTCGGTTCAAATCTCTTCCAGTCAATTCCATACTGAAATGGTTTTTACAATTGCGGCCATGTTTTTAAGGCACCATGTAAAATGCCTTCAAGTGTTGAGCTTTGGGGCGACAGAGTTTTAATAGTCTTAGACACCGAACGTACCGGAGGGGATTTGATTCATGTGTAGAATAACAAATCCGGAATCTTTGAGTCCTCACAGCCAAAAGATTATGACCACCCACCACGTCATGTGGAGGAACTTCTGTGTGAATTATGGTCAGAAACGCATGAAGGATGCACACATTTAGTTTGATGCTCGAACTGTGCACAACACCAGGAGTTTTCTCTCACTGGCTTATACTTCAAAACTGATGAAGCCCTCCAGTTTACACCCACATTCGATTTTGATATTTTGTTTTCGCCAGTAGCTCTCGGAGATCTCTTCGACCCATGGGATCAAGAAACAACCCGGCAGTTAACCAGAGGCTGTCAGTGCTACCACCACCGCTTAAACCAGACGAACGGCGGCCTGCGGGCGGCATGCACCGGTTTTTGTCAATATCATATCATGGCGATTTTGACTAGCATACATCAATTTAGGGCGAATTATGTCTTCCATCGCCGCTCCCTGGAGTCCAAAGCAACTTTCATTTTATCCAATATTTGACTTCCCATGATGCCTTGCTGAGAGCTTTCTGCACAGCAACTTCCGCTACACCTTTCAGTCCTCCAATAAAAATGAACGATATCAAAAGCTTTTCTACTCGTATGTGCTCACCTCTCCTCCCCCTTTGACCTGACGCCGCAAGTTGGTGCCAAAATGTGTGCATGGGCAATTGACCGTGCCGCTGCTGGCACCCGGCACACACACAAAACTCCGCCCTCCATTGCAGCACTCTAGTGCCGTGAGCCGCCCCGAGCTGCACACATCATTGCCCACTGAGTCCTCCAAGGCCGGACCTCCGCACCCCTCCCAGCTGTGGGCCGATGCCAACCCCGAGCCGCTTTCTGCCAGTCCAGCAATGAGCCAGAGCACGGCTCTCAGTCACATCCCTTAACGCTGGGTGCACCAAATGTAGGGCGTCAGTTCTTTCCATCTTTCCAAGACATTTGCATTCGTCTCAAATGTTATTTTTAACAGGTAATGTAGGTTACAGTGTGCTCACGCTAAAACACGTAATTGCGTGATGGAAAATGTAAAGCCCAAGAGGGAGCGCTGTGTAACAGACCCACCTGCCCTTTCATAGCTCTTGTTAACAATAGGACTTGGAATGAAGATAAAAGTTGCTCTATTTCCCACGCAGGTCCAACAGAAGGTTTTTCAGCGAGCTAACCTCTGCAATTAATCATTTAAGATAATTGCTTTGGTCTTTCTGACGGCGAGTTTAATAATTCACTCCAGCAGAATTAGCACTCTGCGCTGGCGTGTTACTTTGCAGCCGCAATTAGTTTTATTTTGTCGCAGGCAGCACACGTTTCCCGTGACATCTCAGCCATTATTTATCTGCCGCTGCAGGACTGGGTCACAATATTCAGATAACTCTAAATGTCACAATATCTAGGCGGCCGAGGCGATTGCAATTTACTTGCCGCAGCTGACAATCTCACCCGCCGCAATATTACCCATCTCATTTCCCTCTCTGTCCTTTATTATTATTATTATTATTATTTCCCATTTCATTCATATGGAGCCCAAACGAAACGCAGCAAAAACAACAAAGGTGTCCCTCACTGACACCCACCGCTAAACGGAGAAATATTAGCTGGCATCCTGCTCAGCAGCCTCCCGCCCACGCCCTCCGAGGATCAGGATCTGATTTAATGAAAATTTTTTAGGGATTCATCTTGTTGACATGCAGGCTTATTGGCATTTTACAGGATTTCACAGCAAATATAAGGCCCCGCCGTCGCAGGCTCATTATAGAAGTTACATCAGGCTTAAGGAGATGATTGAAGGAGCAATAATGTATTTTTAGATTCTTCAGGGTGCTGTGCTTTATCTGTATCATCCATGCGTGAGTCTGAAAGAGCAAAACGTTTCTCTGAGGATTGGGCTTTTGGCAGCTGGTGAAACCAGAAATAAGGCGGCATCAGCTCTTACTGACTTGACCATTGTTTAATGGAAATGTTTGCAGTCACTTTGGTTTTTCATTCTTGTTGTTCCATGACTTCATGGGGAAGTTTGGAGGAAGTGTTGGGCTCGATGAAGCCTCAAGTGTTTCTGTTAGAAAGACATAATGTCCGCGCTTTAGCTCCAGGTCTCATCAATGATGCATTATTACTGCATTTATATGAGGCTATAATGCCTACATACAGCTTTGTAGAACATGTTTATTATCATGCATGACAGCTTATGAGTGGTATTGAATTATTAAAATCTGTGGGCTTAATTACATTTTTTAATCACGTCTCACATGTATGTATTTTTAATAATATCAAACAATATGGCCAGAGTTATGCTAGATTAAGATATGGTTGTTCATTGAGCTGTGTGGAATTATAGAAAGTATTCAAGGAGCTCAGCTCAGGGAAGGAACGTTCACATTTCCCTCACGACACGATCGCGATATTTTGCCCACGATAATGATAATATCACTATATCTGTGCCTACTGACCGGACTTATTCCGTCTCTGAGGAAGTACAAAACATTGTTTACCAATTTCACATGAATCAGAACCAAGTAAAACAACATATATACTTTTTTTAACACTTCATGCAGGGAAGATTTCTAAAACGTATGTTTTGCTGGTTTGCGTATTCACCATAGACAAAGACTAGCGGACCAAGGAGGTGTCTTTCGTATTGAATATACAAGAAAGAGTCTTTTTCCCACAGAGGCAAACGCATTTTTAGACCGAGAGACTCTCTGAAAACACTTCGAAAAGACTTACTAGAATTTTACAAAACACTTTAGCGTCTTTTGGCTTCATTTGCAAGTCTTTTCTTCACCATGTTCCTTTCCCAGCTTTGCGTCTGCATCGTACAGCGCTATCATGTTGCGCTTTTCAGAATTGAAGCAGGTTTTTTGACAGAAAATGATTTTAGAACGGCCCTACGTCAATATTAATACTTGACGCCTGTGTATTGATAGTGTAGGGCCCCATGAAATAACGCCATGTATTATACACACAGAATGGGCGTCAAGAAACTTCCAAAGACGGCAAGATCCTCATCCATAACAACAACAGCTTGAAGCATCACATGAATTGCTCTCACTAACTCAGTCACTAACTCATTAGCTAGCGCTAGCACACCCTCTCTGACAATTACTGTCAACTACCTCTGAATTTTGGAATAATGGATGTCACCAATAATAGAATGATACAAGTTGGAGAATTGGGGGAAAAAATGGGCAGAAATAACCAAAGATGTTCATCATATGATGAGAAGTTGTGCATGTATTTATCAGTAAGGATTTATGATGGCAACGATTATAAAATTTAATAGTTACCATTTATCATTATAAACCAGGCCTGGTTTCATGCGGCTCTTTCCCCAGTTTCATGCGGCTCTTCACCAAATGAGCCTCCGGACTGGCTGGGATTTTGGTCAAGCTGCTATTGAGATGGAAATAAGACGGAAAAGTAAGAGCTATTCTGGCAAAATGTCAAAATATTGTTTCAGACTTTGACTTGCGTCTAACTTTGAAACATAAACAATAAACCTCGCCGCACACGCTCCAAGCAGCCCCACCCCCCCGTGAATGTACTGTGAAGTGTCACCAAAAGTGTATTCTAACCCTGGTACACATGCTGGGGACTGAGATATTGAGCGCCATGTCTCGTTCTGTGAGTGATATTTTTGTTTTGTGAGCAGTTTGAGCTTCCGGAGTGAAGATTCTGACATGCGCTTGCTCAATCACCGTCCTTCATGGTAGTAGAAGAGGGAGAGATATGATAGAAGTATAAAGCCGTCTCTTTGGGGTGCTCAGGAGGTGAAACTTCTCATACACCGAGGGACCTCGTGGCCTCTTTGTACTGCAGGGAAGGGTTAATCTCGCTCTTGATTGAGAGTCATCGCTCGTGGATATCTCTCAGATGCGTAACATTTAAAAACTCTGCTTCCTCTCCAGCAATTCTGAAGATTCAGCGAATCCTAGCCTCGAGCTGGATTTGAACCCACGACCTTCTTGCTGTGATGCTACCCATTTGACTTTATCAATCTATCCAGCTCACAGAGAAAAAAAAATGCCACGAGGAGCGATTCGGAAAACATGAAGCATTTTTTAACAATCGTATCCCGACGAAAGAGTCCGAGCGCTCCTGCTAATGTGGCTCCCTCCGGAAAATTAATGGCCCCGCCATTGATTTAAGAAGACATGCTCGCCACCTACTGTTTATTATACGCAATAATTTATGTGGCTTTGTGTCGCTGTCACTCCGGTGTTTAATAATAATGGCATATTCCTGAACAGCACGTTGGAAGGCATCCATCATAACTTTCCCTTCTTCCCCGCTACAGCGATCGTTCTGCAGCGCCATGATGGACGAGCTGCGAGTGTCCCTGAAGTGCCAACGCCGTCTCAAACAGAAGCCGCAGCCGCCCGCCATCGTGAAGACAGAGGAGGTCATTAACATGCACACGTTCAACGACAGGAGACTCCCGGGGAAGGAAACCATGGCATAAACTCTGAACGCACCCTGACAAAAAAAAAAAAAAAAACAATAATACCCCTAAGTATAAACCACACGGGGGGGAGAAACGGGTGAAAAACATCGCCACCTTCAGCGCCGGCTGAGGTTGGCCGTCAAAACAGGATTCCTATTGAACCCACTTGCTTACGTAGACAGATGTTTCCTGTGGAAATATAGTTGCCTGAGCAGTGTCACCTCACTGTGACTTCACTTCTAAGGAAAGACTGGATTAGAGGACGATTCATGTTAGTTTGAAGCAGGCCTGGGACAAAGTATGAATGAACACGGACTTTACAAAATGTACACACACCCTTTGACGGAGGGAAAATATCGTGACAGTAACACCCTATGTAGTTTTTCTGTTGATGTCAATACCCTTTTGTCTTTCCTCCATGTGTGTGACCCCATATGTCTCTCCCCTCAGTGGCTTCAATCTGGGCATCTCAAAGCAAGCTGACTTTAGACTGATGTATAAAAACCACTTTCATTTTCAAATTGAGAATCATCTTGTTGACTTTTGTTTCTCTGTGACGCCTTTCTCGTGCCAAAGTTCTGCTGTTGTAAAGAACTTTTGACGTCGCCCACCTCTTGAGTTCAGCGCCTTCTCCACCGTGTCCTTCGCATTCTTTTCGTTGGCTGTTACAGGATTTCTACAAAAATGTTTGTTTTTGTACAACAACAAGGAATTTTGTAGTATTTGTATCATGGTAGCCCCTTCTTGTGGACAAAATATGTAGCAGATACTCACCCAGCCCTCAGACTTTGACAACTGGGAGGAAGTGGGCGTCCAACTCTGCTGTGTAGGGTTCATCTTTCATCGTTCAGTCTTTTAGTCTTGTCAGACCATCATCGATAGTATCTGGAGACAGGAGTGGATCGAAGATTAGCGGGGCCATAAATGTATTAAAGAATTATTTACCGCGGTTGAATTTCAATAAATAAGGGTTTGCCAAAGCCTGTTGCATCACTTGAGAGAAACTCGCCTCTGAATTAAGAAGTTCATTTCAATGTAAAAAAACAAATATATCTATCTGTTTTTCTGTTTTACTAAGAGACTATTCATGGAAAATAAACACATATTTGTCTGAATTAAAGAGGAATTTTTATGGCAAAATGACTCTGTTATCAATTGACATTATGGTTTGTATAAAAAAATGTCATTTACTGAATTAAAACTGTTTGTGACCTTAATCTGACGATAAATAAAAGAAAAAAAAAAACAGGAATAAAATCGATTTCTTTTTGAATTTACAGTAAAATCTTCTTTAAAAAATGCATTTACGGTTTAATGTCAACATAAATATGTTTTTTGAAATTAATAACACTAACATTAAAATGCCTTTTTTCTGATACAGCGATATTTTAAACATTTTCTTGACTCTTTACAGCGTCGCATCCATTAAACGTAGTCCTCACCCGCCATTCTCGCTCTCCTCTCGGGCCTGTGGGGCGACCCGATCCGGTCAGAAGCATATGCTTGTCTCCAAGATGAAGCCAAGCAAGTGTGAATACATTTTGCCGGTACAGAGAACTGCAAAGGGCACTTCTCCAGGCGCCATAGTGACATCACCTCCTCGGTGACTTCTGCTATTCACTTGTGCACTTGTGTTTTATTGATATGTCTAATAATCTTCACCTGAGAAAATGCTGTTTTTAAGGGCAGAAAAAAATTAAAGGATCATTATTATTGTGCTTCAAATTAATGTTTTAACACCTGTAACTTCAATGTGGTGATGTTATAATATACAAATTATATGAGTGAATTCACATGCTGAAGATGATTCTTGCTTACAGTGTGCCTTCACCTCTAACTGTTTTCAAGTTAAAACATTTTTAATTAGTGATATTAAAGTGGAATACAGTGGTACCTCAGTTCTCGTCCACAATCTGTTCCAGACGGCCGTTCGAGAAGCGAATTGTTCGAAATCTGAATCGATTTTTCCCATTCCAAGTCATGGAAAAGGAAATAATGCGTTCCAAGCCTTAAAATAGGCTTTTGTAGGAGTGAATGTCGAGTGTCTGCTGCAGGTGCGCTGTTCCTCTATGTGTGTGGCCGCTGCATGTGGGAGGGGTTGCCGAGTGAGTGACGTCTCTCCAGAAGTGAAGAGGTGCCCGGTGCGTGTCCAGCTCTGAATGTGCGCTTCTGTGCAGTTTGGCTGTGACAAAGTCATAAACCAAGTCACGCTCTGTCCCAGACTCGCCTCATCCCTGTCCCAACTCCAGCCCACAACAGGACATCAAACCCTGGAGTGGAGGTGTGGAGAGCGAGCGCCTCCCCTGTGACACTCTACCACGGTCCAGTGCGGAGACAGGAAAGGTTTTACACCTCAATATGAAGAAAAAACAGTCAGTAAATGTAGCTAATGGGACACGTCTGCATACAGAGGCTGAGATATAAACAATAACAAAGCGCGTTATGGGTCAGCTGATCAGTCCGCACACGTTATGTTTTTTTTCGGCTTTTTTCAGGGGCGTTTCAGTTCTGGATTTTCGTTCGAAATTAGAAGCAAAAATATCTCAAAATTTTCGTTCGGAAGTCTGGGACATTCAAAAACTGAGGTGCCACTGTATTTTATTAAAAAAATACTTGTTACTTATTATTTTGAGTAGAAAACCAGATTGTTTTTTTTTTTTTATGAAACCTTAATTAGCTCATTTAAATACCCTATTAGTCGGGTAGATTGTTCTAGACATCTGAAATCATTTTTTATATTATTTAGGATTTTAAAACGAAAGCTATTAATTACAAACAGTCCCGAAGGCAACATGCTAATCTACACAACAGAGGGAAGCATGAAGTTTCTCTGTACATTCCAGACTGTGGACTTGTGTTATTCCAAGTTTGGACACTAAAAACAACCTGTAAGTAGCTATCCCTTGATTTTCTACACCTTTTGTCACCCAAACTACTCTTCCAGAACATGCTAGCCAGGTTAGCCGCGAGTTAGCTAGCAGCTAGTAGTAGCCCATCTCCACAATGATTTCAAGAGTTTATTGTTTAATATAAACTATACACGGAGGCGCATACTTTGTCAGGGCACTTGTAAATCTTATCAACATCATGGAAGCTATTTCATTTTGTGCAAAGACTGCTGTCAAAACGATCTTTTTCACAGCAAATACATTTCATAAATCCTTCCTTTCACGATGGCTACTTACAGAATAAAGGTGGTGACTCATTCGCAAAGGTTTCCTGTAGCTAGCGGTAGCTCAGGGTGAGTCATCTCTTCCAGATAAACAAGTGCTGCTTGTATTGGAGGCAGTTGTGCTGTGACTGAAGCATCTCTAGCTGTTTTAATGCCTCCTCCAGTTTCCACTGCTGGTTATTCAGTCAAAGCACCTGTTTCATTCTCATTTCATGGCCTTTCCTTCGGTCGTGTGTGTGGAAGTGTGTTATCTTGATGTGACACGATCCACTCTCCGATTAAGTGACAATCACAAACTAGATTACCGCAACACTAATTAAGATTATGTACAGTGATAATGCTGAGATAATAGTTTTCCACTGTCTTCAGCATTTCCATGAGACATGTCGGTTCTTTCTGTGAAATGACAGGCGTGTTCGGTGCGTTTATGTCTTGTAATCCAGTAAGTAATCAGCCATGCCCGGTCCTGGCAATCCATCATCCAGCAACCGAAAAGACCAAAACACATTGAGTGACTCGCGGACGCTGGCTCCTGGCGCGATGCTCCCCCCTGCTGAGACTCCCTCGCTGGCTCGATCGAGAACATTAGGAGTTAAATCAGAAATGAAAAAGGGAAATGGTGCAGATAATCTCCGGCGTGTTTGTGTTCTACCAGTGTTGTCATCTAAAGTAAGAGCTAGCACAAGCTGCTCGCACTCAGCAGTGAATGGAGGCTTTTAGAAAAGCTCTTAATTGTGGTTTTGCGTTTTTTTAGAGGCGGTGGTTTCCAAATTTTTGTCTGAAATTGTTGTGATTTTCTCCTCATACTCAGTACTTGAGTAGCTGAGAGGGGATACGGAGAATGGCAACAACAACAACAACAACAAAATCCATCACTCACCTTCTTAGAGCAAATATTGGAAATCTAATCCGCTGTAAGAGGAGAAACGGATGAGGCTACGTGACCATTGTGAGCCACAACATTGCAAGTGTGGCACCATTTCACATGACACATACCTTCCACACCACATTTTCAGGAATTCAAATTCAAGTATTTAACAATTTGCAAAGTGTTTACAATGCTTTACATGCATTTTCTTTGTATTTATATTCTATTTACAGCACTACAATCAGACATGTTGCTGTGTTCATCAACCCGTACAGGTCATCGGGTCAGCGACTAGTCGACTGGCAAAAGAATCCCTAGTTTTTTTCCACAATGTGTGGCTATCCATTATGTTTCTCGGGGTCTGTTTGAGTGAATGCTTGTGCGTACTAAAACATCAATGACCATTCTGCTTCGGTGGTGAAGTGAGTCAAAAGCATGTCTGAATGAGGAGTGAAGCCATGGTGCTATCAGACAACATGCAGAGCAGGCCTGAACACTTTTGCTTCAAGTCAACAACGTGAAATAATAGAATGTGTTTTACAAATACAAAAATGGAACCGCAGGAAGACGGTTGCCAGATTTCTACCGCAGCACATCTGTGGATGTTGGATTGAGCTGCCAGATTATTCCGCTGAAAATTCATTATATCCCTAGTTTTCAAAAGCATAACATAATAGAATCGTTCATTTCCGTCCTTCCACTTTCCTTACATAAGGGCTTTGAGAGGCACAGGTGTGTAACCGGCAGGACTTTTTTTTGTCCTTATGAGTATATGTTTTTTTATCATAATGGGATTTGATCGATTCTACGTTCTCCGTTGCATCACTGTTATTTATGAATAACCATTTCCCCTGCTTGTTCACAGCTTCAAAGCTGACATCAATAGTTAATGCTTTCAATTGCACTCTCTTATTTGAAAAACTTCGATCAGAGACGACGTGATATATTTCTCATTTAGGTTTCTTTCCGTTTTTTCCTGCGCTGAAGGTTTAAGTGAAGACGCACCGCGCTTCAGCGCCTCCTGTATGTCAGATTGCTCATTGTTTATAGTGATTCCGCTCTTATGTGCGTCCAGACTGCTCCAGTTTGTCTGACAAGGATTTTATGTTGACTAATGATTCCAAACTATTCCTGCAGCCCCGGGTTCGGCCTCCACAACACAAATGGCCGCCCCGTCTGCCCTTCAGATTGACATGGAAGGTCAGCGCGTGCGTCAGTGCGCATAGCGGAGACCGTTTAGTCTGTCACACTTGTTTCCATCATATTAAGTTGCCTTCCTGATTCTCCTGAGAGGCTGTTGCAGAAGTATCCTCGGATAATGTCTCGTTCCTTTGGCAATTAAAGGCGGAGATTTGCGTTGAGGAGCCAGAATGGCTCTGCGAATGTGACTTCCCTTCTTCAAACAGATGATGGTGCAGCTCACACCTGCCTGTAAAGGCTTGGTACATGTGTTAATGCAGTCTCCTCTCATTTCCCTGCCATTTAAATAATTTAAGCTCTGACATTAGGAAGCGTATAAATCATCCCCCACCTCTGACTGAGCTGCTACACTGGTAAAGCTTTTAGCTCATTTGAGAAACTTCCAGAGATGGAGGTCTTGAGCGCCCCAGGTTCCAAACCTTCTTTTCAGTGGAGGAGTGAGAGGGTTGGTGTCTGAAGGGCTGAGCAGCAGGAAGAATTGTGGGGGGTGCCGGAGATTAAGGAGATACGTGGGGACCTAGTTATGGAGGTATTTGTCATTAATGACGGGCTTTAAATTGAGTGTTGGAAAGGAAGCCGTGGAGCGGTCACATGAGCGCTGGAGGATTTCAAGTGCCATGTTCAGGACACTAAACAATGCAGCACAACATGTGTTTGACCATGTGTAATGCGCCTCAGATGTTGATCTATTTCCACCCAGGGGGTGGCTCAGCCATATTGGGTCAGTAAGCAAAGATAGTTCTCACCAGTAAGGGCTTCTTGGGAAGTCCCACTTGGAGCTGGTTCTGGGACAGGTGGGCAATTGAATATCCATAGTGACCGCAAAACATAGTGTGAATACTGCGAGGTGCCATCAAGCCAAAAGACAGAAGAAAAGTGTCTTAAATTGAATTCAACTTTTGATTTGTCATTTTGTTGGCGAATAGACATCAGGGATTCCGCGACATGTAAAAGAGCGTGGCGCACCACCATGGCTTAGGTGAGAGCCGCCATGCATCCAGACAAAATAGTCTCCATTTAAAGAGGAAATCTCACGTGATCAAACGCATTAAAAACAATCGGATAACAGGTAACATAATGGAGGTGCATTTGAAGATGGTGGTGTTTGCCCTATTTTTGATGTAAAAATCCTGAAAGAAACTGAAGTCCATTGCTCGCGGAACACAAGTTGTACATTCAAGCTGGACGTTTGAAGAGATGCACCGCTGCTGATTGGAGATTGATTTATTTCGCATGAGTAAAAATAGTGTCTTTATTGTCACCAATTCGGTAAAAATCAAAATGTCCCCCTTTGCTTCAATGTTCTTCAACGTTCTGTTCCACGTTTTGTTTTGTTCTTCCTTTTGTGGGGGGAGATTGGGGGCATCTGTAGCAAAAAAAAACCCTGGATGTCTATCCCGATCTATGTAGAAAACATACATATGATCAAGCATTTTTGTTAATAAATAAAGTATTTTTAGCATTTTTATTTTATTATTTTGAGAGAAAATTGGCATAACTCCCGCCGTAAATTTTCACATTTCAGCAGAAAATCTTTGCAATGGAAGAACAAAAACAGACAGGAAATTTGTGAAAATAAAACAATGATTCATATGGTAAACTATCATTTTTTAAAAGTACAATTTCTTTTGTGGTTTTTCCGTGACCTCAAGAGGGCCACGTGCGCCCCCGGGCCGTAGGTCAACCTCCCTCAAGGTCAGACGTGGGCGTCTGACCTAGAGGGAGGTTGAGAGTGTGGCACCACTGATGTGAGAAGCGTGAGTTAAAATCAAGGGTTTTATTTTTCTTTCATCGTAGAAGCCATGCATAAATCGAGGGTCAATGTCAGGGAACACAAAAGGCCTATTGATTGAAGCGCTTCAGAACAAAGCTGTTATGCAAATAGCATACTGTACTTTCTCAGACGGCAAGCTGTTTGTTCTAGTTCCCAAGCAATGTGTACCACACATGCTGCATATTTACTGGGCATTATTGTAACATGATTTGGGATTACCTGCATAAAATTACCTGGGTGCTGGAGTTTAAACAACACGTGCAAACAGAGTGAGCAGATACACATACAGACGACCCAGATTTAAATGTATGTCCAATCCGCTGCAACCCGTTTGTTCGACAAGCGTCCCACTTATATTTGTAAATACATTTCATTTTTCATCATTTCTTTTTTCCCCCTGTTAAACCCTTGATATATTTATCTTCCTCCAGACATTTTGGGTTTTGAAATGACTGTGCAGTCGGCAGCGTGCAGAATGTAAGATTGGGTGAAAATTGCTGTAGCTGGCACAGCGGCGTCGCTGTTGTCGGTTGAAAAGGCCATGATTTGGTACGCATTAGGTTCCTGCCCAGCAGTGGCATGTGCCTGCTCAAAGATAGCACAGTGAAAACAGGCCCACAAAGGGAGCCGACTGGAACCAAGTCCCTTTTGAACGTGCATGTTCAGCATCTACACGTGACGGCATTGGAGAAGTCATCTCTGGTGTCATGTAGGTTGGGACGTTGTCTTCTACGTGTGTGTTGTTCCCAGTGGCAGATGTGTTGTGGTGGGTGGCAGCTGCAGAATGGAAGAGCACAGCTTGCTAAGTGATTCACCCCGCTCCCGGCGTCTCCGTTACCCCATGAGTCTTCCACTGACAATGTTTTCATTGCTATTTGCTTTTTGTGTAACAAGGATGGTGGGACAGATGCTTTGACAGCTCTGTCAGGAAAATGACAGGGCTGGTGATCGCGTGCGAGAAGTCTAATGACTGCTGTTTGGTTGGCTAGCCTCTTCCGCGCCAGTCCTGGAGAAAAATAATAAGGGTGCGGCTGAGTATGATGACATTTTGATATATTTTAGAGTGAGCTGATGAAATCTTGCAGCTGAGAAATGAGCTCTGAACACCGCGAGGGCTGATTTGATCAAAAATATATGACACACTATTTTATAAATATTGTTTACTGGCCGTTTAAAGGTTAGTTTCGAGCACTGACTGAGCATTCCATGCTATTCTGGCACAAACAGGAAAACCAACAGTTCTGTGCCTGCAACATGGACTCATTTCTATTTTAAAATGTGACCGTAACATACTGTAAATATTCTACAGCTGTGTTATTGATCCAACCAAGAACTGAAAACGTGCCATTCACAGAGTCAGATGGTCCTGGCTAGTCAAGTTAGGCCATTAATAAACTGAATAGACAGATGAATAAACGGCAGAATTCAGTCTTATATAATAGTTTTTTAAATTTCCTGAGACACATTTGATTTTATCCTACTATAATAACCCTAAATCTATATTAATAAAATCGGTGTTCTGAATGTAATGGCCTCTATTTAACAGTAGGTGGCAGCACCATTACAAACCTGGTATAACACACACTCTGGTCGTGAATGACGTGAGGAAGTAGATAAAACCTGTCACTATATTCATAAGAAAGTTTATATATTTCCATGATTCTGTTGTGTCTTGCGTTACTTTTATGAAATCAAATTTTCCTGTTTGTGCTAGTTCTAACCAGAGTCAGTCATGTGATCTGCAGTGCACAGGAAGTGATAGAAATGAATGGGGAAATGAAATCGACTCGACCCCCCACCACCAATATCAAATCCCTTTTACTGAACTCCATTATGGAATTATTCTGTCTGCAACTCTGGGACAGACCTTAACTTTGTCAAGACATACATTCTGAAATGTACTCTGTATGCTGCTGTAACAACCCAAGTTTCTCCACTGTGAGATGAATGAAAGCAGTCTACTATCATCTAATCTATTGAACTTGTGCTGGGTATATACTAAGTGCAATGCCCTTTATCAGACAGCAGGTGGCACTGGAGTTATGGAAGGATGAGAACATCTTAAACGTTGGTAAATCCATTTTGTCACCATATAAACATAAAGGTGAATTTATTTCAGTGGTCATGTGTTGCCTTTGATAAAGTCAGGCTTGTATTCATTTAACCTTAAGTCAGAGCTCGGCAAAGGGTGGCCCGGGGGCCATATGCGGCCCTTTGTCTATATTCTTGTGGCCCTCATATGGTCAGAGGGATGATATGTAGAAATTTTTATTACATTTTCTTAGTCCTGTTTCTTTTTAGCCATTACTGGTTCAACTGTAAATATGTTCTAAACATGTATTTTTAAGACTATTTTTTTCTTGTTTTTCTTCTTTTTAGTCATTACTAGTTCAATTAAAATATAACATGTTATTTTATTATATCTTTATTTATATTATTATATTTTCTTTGAAAATGCCTCTAAAATGAAATATTTTTATAGGTTTATGGCATATTTACACTTCTTAATTTCTATACTTGCATTTCATCATTTTAGGTCCATTTTGTCTTTGTTATATAAAGGGTATATTTTAGATTGTGCGGCCATCATTTTTGTGGTCATTGTCTTTCTTTTGGCACGATGGCCCCACACAACAGTCAAAAGTCGATACTGTGACCCTTTCAGAAATGAAGTTGCCCACCCCTGCCGTAAGTGATAGAAATGAATGGGAAAATTCATAAATAAACCAATATAAAACATTTGCCACAATCTCAATCTTAGTTTTTGCATTTAAAACATCACTAGCTACATTCGTAGTTAAATTCAAATGAGCTGATTTGGACATCAGGTAGGTGCAGCATTCTGGGACTTGCTCAAAGCAAGACAGGAAATGAAGAAGAAAATTAGCAGAGCTTCTTGCACCGCAGCTGTAGACAGCAGAGTGACAACACTTGGTGGAACCAGATGGTAATTCAAAACAGCACTGAAATCTGTTCCTTGTTCCATGGAACAAGTGACAACCTCCACAGTGACAATAATTCGTCCATGTTTGGAAGGATTTTTTTAGCAGTGAAAAAGTGAATTATTCACATTACATATATATCCAAAATCTGCAAATTGTTTAGCTTGACATCAGGACATTTTTTGGGTGATAGTATTTTAAGCTTGTCGTAATTGCGCTACACGCATCAGTCACGTCCCAGTCTGGTGACTTCATCGCCCAGCATGATCAGTCAAGTCGCAACTCATCACGGCGGCACACAGTGAGTCATTATCCGCGTCTACCTTTTCAATCACGGCGGACCTTGTTTCCAACATTAAACAGATGAATCTCTGGCAGCCGTCTCAGGCAGCATGAACTCTTCACCAGCTGACAGATTACGAAACCCTCCCATCGTAAACACCAATGCTCTGTTTGATGCGCCGAGCGCAGAATAGAAGCCCCAGCCATGTTGATCCATCTGTTTCTTCTCTAATTCACCTGAAATCACCCGCTCCTCAAGCAAAATATCCTGCGAGCCACTAGCACTGTTGATTTCAGCTGCGCAGGAATACATCAGGGCATAACGCCTTTTCTTTCATCACGGCAGCAGCTTTAAAGTAATTTGCCGGCTCTCACGGGGAGGCAAATGGACGAGAAGATGTCGATTCTCTCATCTCTTTGTCTGTCCCCTTTGATCTCTTTCTACATGAATCCCCAATGCATGGAAAGTAAATGGGCAATTTTTCCGTCTTTCACTGGAGCATGGTTGATCATACAAAATTGACCAGAAATGACTCCTAATGACCCCTGTGTTTTGCTCTTAAACAAAATTACCTCCAAACACACTCACGGCCTTCATCCCTCATAGTGCATTTCAATCAGGGATGAATAATTCAGGTGTAATAGCTTTCACTCTGTCTCTACCTTTAGTGCTTTTCGGGGACGTCGGGAGGGAGAGGACGAAGGCTTCAACGGGGTCCGCATGCCTGAGTGTGTTGTCTGTGACACTAACAGACAGCAGTTGTGATTTATCTTGTATTCCCAGTGAAGGGGCCGCCTCTATCTCAATGGAAAGGTTAAAGCATACAGCCTGGAGGCAGTACAACAAAGGTCAACATGCAGTTTAGGGATGAGGAATAGGACGGAATGCACTCCTGTATCCTCCTTGGGCCGGCGTCCTGCCTCGTGACATCCCGAAAACAAGCTGCAACAAAGACGGCGGCGGCGGCGGCGTGTTGCCTTTTTCTCTTCCTGCACTTCTTATCGCCGCCTCCCTGTGATGGCTCCAATATCACACGCCGTAAAAATAGCTGACCTTGACGGTGTCATCTCCAGAGATGCCGTTTGAAAAGAGGCGACTGCGCGTTACCTCAAACTGTAAACAAAGAGCTCTCTTTAATAGACGCCTCTTAGCTTTGCCGGGCGGAGACGTGATTATAAAACCAGAGCGACGGGTCATTAATAAAGAGCAGCAGATAAGACGCGACTGTGAAGACACACCAGCGTCTTTGGTGAGTCAACGGCGTTGATTAATCTGCTCCGGCTGTGTCCTTCAAAAGCCAAGGGAAGGGCAACTGTACAGAGTCATGTTGCTCCCTAGTGGTGGACCAGAGAACTGGCACCAGGGAGAGAGAGAGAAGCCCTGATTGACTTGAAGGCGTTTTGATTGATAGATCCTGCCGTCACTTATGGAGCCACGCGTGGGGGGCAGGGATTTAATCACCCTAAGAGCTTTTTAAAAGCTTTTAATCAAGAAAAGCAACGGTCCACCTTGAGTTGGACCTTGTTTGGTCCCCTACCTTTGGTCCTCTGATCGAGCCCGGACATGTAAGGTTAATGCAAGGATAGAAAATATGTATATAAGTGACTTATAATCGCGTTATTAGGTGCATTTGCTTCATCACCTTTCTTTTTGCCATGTTTTTTTTTTCCCCTTTTTTAATTACTGTAATTTTGTTTTTTGGATTTTATTGTACAGTGGTACCTCGGTTCTCGACCACAATCTGTTCCGGACGGCCGTTCGAGAAGCGATGTGTTCGTAATCTGAATCGATTTTTCCCATTACTATGAATGGAAAAAGGAATAATGCGTTCCAAGCCTTAAAATAGTCTTTTGTAGGAGTGAATGTAGAGCGTCTGCTGCAGGTGGCTGTTCCTCTATGTGTGTGGCCACTGCATGTGGGAGGGGTTGCCGAGTGAGTGACGTCTCTCCAGAAGTGAAGAGGTGCCCGGTGCGTGTCCAGCTCTGAATGTGCGCTTCTGTGCAGTTTGGCTGTGACAAAGTCATAAACCAAGTAACTTAGCTCTGTCCCAGACTCGCCTCATCCCTGTCCCAGCTCCAGCCCACAACAGGACATCAAACCCTGGAGTGGAGGTGTGGAGAGCGAGCACCTCCCCTGTGACACTCTACCACGGTCCAGTGTGGAGACAGGAAAGGTTTTACACCTCAATATGAAGAAAAAACAGTCAGTAAATGTAGCTAATGGGACACGTCTGCATACAGAGGCTGCGTTATACACAGTAACAAAGCGTGTCGTGGGTCAGCTGATCGAAGACCGAGGTACCCCTGTTTTGTCAAACCTTTACATTTTTAATTGTTAAAAATAGAATAACTATTAAATAATATTACTTTTAAAATTCCATTTCGCGTTTTGACTCACAAAGACCTAGGTTGATGCAGTAATGAGAAAAGTAAAACTTATGTTTCAGTTCTGTTGTGACATTTCACAAGGAAGGAAAAGTAAAGCAAGGTTGATATTTTATATGATGCTTTTCTGCCAAAGCACACACCAAATATATTCGATGTAATTATCCATTTACTGACCTTAAAGTTGGTGGTTTAAAGCTCAACAATGCACATCCCATATCATGTACTCATCTGGTACAGTACTCATTTTGTCTCATAGCAGCGGTGACTCCTGACTACTGTGTAAGAAAAAGAAAAACAGTCTGCACTTCTAGTAGGAAATTATACATACTTTAATGCCAATATAATAAGTTTATTTTCCAATCAAGTAAAACATGTAAGACATATTTTAAAATCCCATCCAAGATTCACAGAATAAAAGGCAGTACATTGATACCGGGGCTAAAAAATAATGATCGATATGCACAAAGAACACATTTCCCCATTCAAAAACAGCAAACAAAAACAAAAGAATCAGTGCTTGGCTCTCGACTGAAGGAGCAGTGAACACCAGTGTCCCTCTGGCCGCCGTGAGGAGTCTGAACATGTCGATACTGAGGTTTGTTTTGTAAGAGGAGGTATATATCGGCGCTCCTTGTCAGAGATGAACCAAGTCTGACTTCAATAAAAGTCACGATTGGTCAGGAAATTTCTGTTCCAGTTTCAGCTGCCATAGCTGTTCAGTCTTGTTCTGCACAGCTGCACTTAGACAGCAAGTATAAATCACAAGCATTGATCGACTCAATCGAGTTGGAATCGAGGTCTCAATAGATGAGTTTTGGAGCAGGCGTCTCTCGAATGATGCAGGATTAAGGCACTTCTCCACTCTGTTCAGATGAACGTTCTAAACTTCATCGGGGGGCAGCTTTCTGTCATCCTGGCTGTCAAAAAAAGGACAGCTTTGTCTGCAATATTTTTCTAAAATTTGGGTTTTCACTACTCTTTGGACCAGCTGCTATTGTTTTATATAAATCATCATAAGCCATGAATGTTTAGTAGCTAACAGAATACCTGACATTAATCGTTTTTTTAAGTATTAGCGTCACTTTAAATGAAGATGAAAAATGTGGCCATGGTACAATATTACAGCTAAATGGTTCAGCATGACTCTGGGAAAATCACTTAGTCATCATCATCATAACCTTGAAAAAATAGTTTTCACTTATCAATATTGATGTTCATTTCTCAGTTGAGCTTTGTCTTGTTAGAATAACTTGTGATATCAAGGCCACTAATACTTTCATATTTTTCGGATTGACAGCAACATACTGTTATTGTATACTTAAAAACACTGCAGTTCTGAGTGGATTCATTTCGCCATATTTTATGCCTTGCTCTGCCCACATTGCTCACAAATAAAACTCCCATAAAGGGAGGTTTTAAGGCTACATGGCCTTGGCTGACACATAATGGATGCTAACAAAGTGAAGTAGTTGTGAGTTGAATTTGAAGAATTTTGGATCGAAGGTGTGGTTCACATCAGTAATTGAAAAATTCTACAATGCTAAACCATCATCGGGGGGTGATCAGGGTTCTTTGTTGTTGCTGTTGATCACAAATGAAAAATCTTGATTATTGTGAAAGGAAACTGCAGTTAAGGGAAATTATTCAGTAGTTATATTGATCGGAAGAAATAAAGCTTCTAACAACGATTATACAGCTAATACGCCTCAGTGGGATCATTTTGGTCATTAGGATGTAAATCATTAAACTACGCAATGTAATACTGTGGTCTTTAATCTCATGAGTTAGTTCAAAATAATGTAGCAATGACAACAATGTTGATCTGTTGATCTGCACCATTCAAAAGTGAAAACTTGAGCCAGAGTTCCCCACGACTACAGATCCAACAGCGCCTCCGTGTGACAATGAAATGTACTTCAACTTCTCCGGTTCTATTTAAGTTGACATTTTTTTTTTATTTGTATTTCTGATTCTCCAAAATACCTTAAACCATAATTAAACATGTATTATTTTTTATTGTAATTTTGCACATTTATAACAAACAGTTTAGAAAGAAAATACATTTAAATAAATGCATTTTATTGTTGCACTATAGCAAAGCAATATAGTGAGAAACTGTATCCGCCTTTGGAAGTCATTTTGTTAACCATATGAAATGAGAAAGTTTGCTTTGAGTGTAACTTATTACTTTGATAGATAACGCATCTCATTCCAACTAAAGCAAGATATCGGCAGATGCACCTATTACATTTGCTATTTCATCTTCAGAAGTCGATGCTATTGGACATGTCGTTGTGGGTTGCTTTATTCAGATGAACATTGAATAAAAAAATCTCTTTCATTTAATCTGTAAGGGCCTAGACACACCTTTGTCCACAACTATGTGCCGGTTAATACAAAACCTACAGATGTTTACGGTTGGAAAATATCACACCAACTGAGGCTGTAAGAAACATGGAAGCCGCGACAAAAGTAAATTAATTGTTCGGAATAAAACCAACAAGCATGGATCGTCACGGTCACCTGACAAATGCCGTCTAAAGTCATAAGAAATGGTCGTACAAACACGTCTTCAGTTATACATTTCATATCAAAGACAAGTGGCCTGACACACACAGGTCAACTCACAGGCTTCCCACGGTATTGGACGTACGCTCAGCCTCAATGTGCCAGACGAAACATTGATTGTAATATCTGTTGTGAGTCACGATTGGGGCGTGATTTGTGCGGCTCGAGTGCGACAAGTGACGGTTAAATAAACGACTGCATGTAGGAGGTAAAAGGAGCTGGGAGGAGGTAAGTAGTTTGTGGAGGATCAGCATATATGAGGTAGGTCTTTGCTGTAAACAAACAAAAACATTGCAGTAAAAGAAATAAAACCCGGTAAGGAAGACCAAGGGAGTCTGTGGCAACACTCGGGGACTTGTCACACACCTCAGTACAATAGAAACCTACAGTTACTCATACAAGCTCTTCAAAGAAAAGTACAAAACAAAAAGAAAGTCACAACTATATATGTATATATATTTTTGAGCATGTATATATATGCATATACAGTGGTATATTAAACACAAGAGGTAGTTGCTAAGATCAGTATATGAACTGGTTACATTTCGTCTTGTCACCATTGCTTATGTTTGTGGAGCCAGTCAGTGGATGATTCCCAAAAGAATATAAAATACACTTTTTTGGTAAATTCCCTGAGAGCAGTTCATCATCCTGAGAGTTGTGTAAAGTTGTTAAAAAAAAAAAACACACATCACATGAAGAAGAGGTGTGTTGATACGGACCAGAGCTGGGGTTGTGCTCCTCGTGTGGTTTGGTCACTTGTTTCGTCGCGCTGCATCGTTGAGATTTGATTCACGCACACATTCAATAATCTGTACATTTCAAAACGCCACCCTCTGAGGGCAGCCAGCTCTTCAGCCAGTCTTTAGATGCCTTCAACGACAACAAGAAATAAAAAATAAAGCCAAACTCTTTGGTACGGAAATATACCGCAAAAGTTGGTTGTCTACTTTCAAAACATACACACAAGCTAGTCTGATCATTTTTACAAAGTTATTTGATTTGTCAGAACATTAAGAAGCCACTCCGGAGCAGCCCCCGGGTGAAGCATCAGGGGTGGCCTCCGGATCAGCTCTTTTTCACATTCAATACGGTCAGAGACGAGGTGTGCCGCCGATACTGCGATCCCATTTGTTCCCTGGCTTTCTTGTGCCAACAGATGGACACGGCAGCGCTGCGGGGAGAGAACGGCCTCCAACATTCCAACAAAGGATGAGGTATGTAGCTGCGAAGACATTAACGTTCTGATGCGACACCTGGTTCAATCTGAGGTAACGTTGGACTGTGAGGATAAAGCCTGAGATACACTGCAGGGCCTGAGACTCGGATTCAGCCATTGAACAAAATATATTCCAACCTCGCTCTGAGGTTTCACAGCAATAAAAGTCCATCTGCATCACTAAATTAAAATTACAAACTGCCTCGACACTCCAGAGGCCATGAGGCCCTGGAGCATCACAACAAGCTACGCTTCTGTATAAACACTGCACATAAATCATCAGCAAACTTTTCTTTGCAGTGTTTCACAGCTGCCTTGATGACAACTGCCCCTTGCCTTGTCTATGTTCGCTTGTGGAATTTGTCTGGGCGATGACCATGAATGAATGGAACTTCAAATGAAGGATTCAATAGCACTTTCTTCACACACAAAACATTTACAGCGGACTCATTCTGCAACAGTGAAATGTTCATTCATGCACTGACGCACGTTTTTTCGCCGCAAATGAATAAAAGTGTCATCTGTGGCCCGTAAATGTCTACTAAGAAGTCAATTCTCAATTTTGTTGCGATGGTAAATGAACGCAATGACTCATACACGTCAGCCAGTCACGACGCATTCGTCGTCAGAACAAGAAACAAATATCGTCTTTTGCTGATGTAAATGTTTCACGTGTGGTCGAAAGTGCCATGGAATCCTTCATTTGAAGCTTCATTCACTCATTTAAAAGGTCTAGAAAATTCCAATCGTGACTGTCGTCCGTGACGTCATCACCCAGACACACTCCACAAGCAAACATGCACAGTTTAACCCCAAAATAAATCTGACAGAACACAGTATGTGATGCCACTAACAGCAATGTTCCACTGTGCACAAGCTTGACAAACAGTGTGCCTTCTTCTTTGTTTGTGAGAAGAGACAGCGCCACTTACAGGACAGGCGTGTGTACTACATCATAAACACCACCCTGAGTAACTGATTTTTTTGCTGGTAAAGAGTTCAGGATGAGATGGCCTGACGATGCTGAGTGAATATGTGATGTCATCATCTGTCACGCCTCCAGTCGTGCAGTGTAAATCAGGCTTCAGGCGGTGTGTAGTCAAGTAGTTAAAGAGTTAAATAAAGGCTTATATACAGGTCTACCTTAGCACTAAATCCTTAGATATGCTTAACTTAACATTAATAGAATTTCATTTATATCACATGATATTACATGTATATATTAAGGACTATGATTATTTAAACCGTTGTGTTATTTAGACTAAGAGGTACTTGTGTTTTCTACTTGGATTTAAAATAAGATACTTTCTAAGAATAGCTTACCAAAGGGTTAATAACGTGATGCGAAGGTTGTTTCGTTGTGACCTTCTAAATGACCGTGTCCTTTCCTCATTTGGAGCATGATTTACCAATAAAAACGTTCAATGAAGGATCAATAGTTGAGATCCAACCTCAGTGTTCCGCTCATAAGTTTGGCTCTGTGTAGTTGTGATTCAGCGAGAACTCAGGGAGCTCGGTGTGCGCTTGTGTAAGCCTCTTCTGTCCTCCTTAAATACATAAATACACGAGTGGATGGAAGGAATCGCACAGTGGCAGTAGCCGGAGAGGTTGTGTGGTTTTCAAGACATTAGAGGATGTTTTAGCAGCTCATTATTTCTTCAGTAATTCCCTCTGGAATCCTTAACGTTTCCCTGAAGGTCTTCAGAAGCTAACAGTCCTGCGGCTCGAGCTTTTAAGAGGTTAATCCTTCTCATGTAGTAGCTACCATGTGCGCTAAGAGGATGCCTGGATGTGATTTCTGGAATGACTTATACAATATAAATGCGACACACAGGTATAAAAAAGAATATAGGTCCACCAAGTCGAGCTGCACTAATTGAAGCAAGAAAATTCCCTGCAGCTGCACCTGATGTCAGTCACACATTCACGCACGTCCGTACCCCGTTGTTCGTTGCCATAGCTGCGGTGGTTTGACAAAAATGAAACGAAGAAAATACTGAAAAATAAAGACCTCCCATTTTGATCACAGGTGCGAGGTAGATGAAAGGAGTGGAGGGGCTTCAGGTATCCTTGACTGAAGTGAAACAGCGACAGGTTCACCTCCGTGGGCCGTTTTCTTTTTTAGGATTTCCTCCACCTCCGGGACCGAGGGCCGTGGTGACTGTGAGGCTCTTCAGGGGAGGAGGAGGAGCCCTCCAGAGGAGAGGAGCCGGAGCGCTGCTCCTCCTCCTCTGGAGGGTAGAGGTAGGGTCCCGCCCCCGGGCTGGAGGCGTGTTCCTGAGAGCCGGCGGTGGGCGACAGCGTCTTGTGGGGACACTGAGCCACCATGTGCGTGATGCTCTGGCAGTAGTGGCATTTCTTTGGCTGCGGTGGCAGGCCACATTCCTTGGCATGGTGGTCCAGACCTCCACAGTTATAACAGCTGCAGAGGAGAAAGTCTGACATTAGAGGAGCTTTAGGGGCAACTTTGACTCAACTTAAACTCAATTAAAATTTTGAAAACTATCATTGAAACGACTGGTTTTATGGCTGTGTTGTGGAGGCAAATGCTGAGGAGGAAATATAGATTTCCTGATCTATTAAATCAAATCTTTTCAGCAGTGATCGGTTTCTATCGTGGACAATTTAATGCTTAGTGTATTCTTATACTTTAATATCAGGAGCATAGACGTTTTTCAGCTGAGCCCTCACTAAAATGAATCTCATTGAATTGTGTTTGTCGCGGCTTGGTAATTTAGTCGTTTAATTCCAGATAAATTAACATTTTCTTGTTCATCCCTAATCTAGTAGGTCACGTTTTATTCCCTGTTCAAACTATAGAAAAATACAAATAATTCCATCCTGTTTGCGCCTGTCGCAAAGCTGCTGTCACACAATTGACCACTAGGTGGCAGCAGAGCACGCAGAATATGGCTGCACTACGTCACGCTTGTTATTAAATTATTAAATTTGAGAAAGAGCACAAGAGCAGCGAAATGTTTCTACCCGACTGTAGCGTTTCTTTTCGACTGTGTTAATCCCGTCGACGAGTTCTATCCAGTTGATGAAAACTCCAGCCGGCTAAAGCTAATGATGCTACTTCCGCCGACACGTTTGTCAACAAACGCAGCAGGTATCAGGAGAGAAAGTGGCTCTTTTAAATGTAAGTAAGTGTGACTTTGGTCCAACTTGAAATGTGATATTATATGAATATTGCATAACATGAAATATGTGTTAAAGTATACAGAAGTTCTAGTATTCTGTAACGCAACACATTTTGCTGAATGTGGTTCTTGTAAATAGATCAGATCTCAGTGTCACCCAAAAGCAGGATACTGTTTTAAAGACATTAAAGGCGTTTCATACGGTTGGTTTCAGAAGTCTTGCTAGATTTGAAACATGAAGTACATAATCTAGGACCTTCTGAAACAAAGTGATGTGTGCTGGTAAAGGACTTGTTGCAGCAGTGAGGTAAACGTTTGTTTTTATGTCGACTTGTCCCGAATTTTTAGAAATCATTTTAGTAAATACACAAAGTAAAAATAGTCAAATATACATGTTGAGAGCAGCTTCAGAAGCGTATGTTCATCCCAAGTTTTATGGAAAATCTAAACCGAAAACAGAGCAGTAGCTTGCAGTTCTACCAAATGCCCAGCAGAGGTCAGCGCAGGGCAGCTTCCATCGCCTCAGACGTCCACTCACCTCTCCTGAACCCAAATTGTACCACCTTGTTGGCAGACACTTGACCTAACCAACAGTGTATCAAGTATCCTAGATCTGCTGTATTATTCAGCAGGGCGACGCTATCCTTTATAAGAAATGGTTTAATTTTCACACCTCAGATCAAGACGGTGCCAGGTCCAGTCATGCGATAGCCCCGACAGGTGGAGGAGCCAGTGCAAATCACAAGTCTATTTTAGCCATTTGCTCAGTATTATTTGGTGATTTTTCTTTTTAAAAGCCTGAAAAGCATCTGTGATGCAACTATTTTTAAGTAGTAAAGGAGAAGTCTTCATTGAAACCTGGGTGAGCTTTTCCTGAAAGTTCTCCACTTTCATTCATCTCTGCCAGACTCTCACTCGTGACCGTGCTTCGAGGCTCACAACGGACGGCCATTTTCTATATTTGTTCACCTTGGCCGCACTCTCTCCATCGATGCAAAACTAGCCGCAAAGAAATGAAATAGAGGAAAGACTGGATCAACTATGATTTAATTCTTGTAAATTTAGATTCTTATCTTATCACAATTTGACCATTTGAAATGGCAAAATAAAGATACAGTTCTTTAATTCTTTCACACTGCCATGTATTAGGTTACTTAAATTACAACCAAAATTGTGATCCAGTCAACAAGAACATGTCACTTGAAAAGGCTCGAGTCTCTTCTGAATGTTCTGAACGCAATACCTCGACTCTGTGTGTAACGTGAAAGCTGGCAATTTCATTTAAAGTGGAGACACGGCAGCCGCCAATCCCTTATTATGGTTCGCCATAACCATGGCAACAGGCATGTATGTGCTTGTGCAGGTTGAATAGATTTAATCAATGTCAGCCCACTCAGAAATAGCTCACAGCAGCGAGACATACATTCAACATATGTCGGCTTCCACTGCAGCTGTGCCCTCTGACAGTAACCAGCGGCAATAAAACCTGAACCTTCGCCTAAGCATTACTCAATTACAGTCAACACAGACGTCAACATTTTCAGCACTCACCGGTCTCCTTTTGGTTTGCGCTTTTGGAGCAGGACCTTCCCTTTTGGTCTCCGCTCGCTGCCTGCACAAGGTCCCCCGCCAGGCCCGGTCACCCTCAGGGACTCCAGGCCTTTAGAGGACTTCTTGTAGGTGAACTCCACCTGCTCTCCTTCCTTTAAGCTGCGGAAGCCCTCCATCACCAGTTTGCTCTTCAGGGAACAAAAGAGAGTATCTGTTTAGCTGCTGACCATCGCCTCAAGCCATGAGATGAACAGATATTTCAGGAGATAAAGAGAAAGTGTTGAGTGCAAACAATAGCATAGTAAATAACCCCCCCGCCCCCCCAAAAAAATGAAAATGGGTGACAGATCAGGTCTGTAACGCAGGAGGTCCTCTCACTTAATAGCCTTTTCTTTCTGCTGTTAGCAGCACTGTTGTCACATCTCAAAATGGCGATCGATGATAGAGGTAGCTGTGCGTTCATGAAACGTTTTCATGAAAATTCTCCTGTTGCACACCATTGAAAATATATGACAGTGAGGCAAAAAGAATACATGAAGAATTAGTTTAGCATTTGATCATCAATGAATAATTCACTGTTGTGTATTGGAGGTAAATATTAGTCATACAGGATATCCTCGGTTCCTCCTCTTGCAGTTAAATATAACAGCAACTAAAAGCTAATCTACTGACAAACAGTCAGTGTCAGTGCCTTTACTGCTTTTGCCAAGTCTGTGGGTCAACAAACAAATCTAGTTTTAATCTTCAACCTCTCCATAGCAGCTTGGATTACAGTACTTTTACTCCCTTAAGTAAATAAGGTCAGAAATGACGATGGCTGTGAAGTTGACTCGAGTGAGAGGAGGAACTTTCTCATGCTGATGAGATGCAGATTCCAGCACATGACAGAATAATTAGTCCTGGACGGAGGTTAAATGACGCGTCCTGGTGAAGCTGTTTCTGTCATCATCGCTCCTGATTTGGAATTCCGCTCCCATTTAAAGGGCTGTTTATCTTAATTAAACTCTTAAAGAGAAGCAAAAGTTCAAAGCTGATTCAAATGACATTTAATCAGCGAGGAGCCGTTCGCCTTTCCAACAGAGACACTTCGCGTCAGCTGCGGTCCCCACACTCCTCCGGTGGTCACACCCGGCTGAGCTTTAATTGACAGGTAAAACGTAGACGGACAAATTAAGGCCATTTTTCTCGCCTCAAACAATTTGAGGCCATTAACTTTCCGCCCGTGGAGCGCGGCATTGATAAAAGCTCCAGCCCATCAGAGCCAATTTAACACCTTCAAATTGAACAGTTGCCCGAGTGGGAGCAAACAAAAGGAGGTGAGGGGAGAAGCTGACAACATCGACTGTGAGAGGGGAGGCACAGTAAAGATGGAGGATTGTAAGTGCCACGACGGTTTAGCTGGAGCGACCTTGCTTTTTATCTGCTTTACGCAGACGCGCCACTTCCTATTCAACACAGACACGTTGCTCTCATTGTCGTCCATCTTAATGCATGTAAAAATATTGAAACCTTTTCTCCCTTTATCTTTCAGATCGCAAGCTGCTGAGGTTGTGCATCGCTGACCTTCATGGAGCCGCAGCCGCCCTGCAGATCTCAGCGTAGGTAAACACACACCCACACTGAACCTACAACCTACTATACATGCAGGCCTATAAATAACACGCGGGCAACCTGTGAACGCTGCTGAGACACATGTGTAGGAACAAATGAGCCAAGCGTGAAGATGGAGCCAAACTCCTCCGTGCTTATCTCCGACTAGTGTGTTGAGCGCTGCGACAGGAAGCCATTGAGAGAGTGAGAGAGTTGAGAGAGCACAGTTCCGCCATATTATCATGAATTATTTGGCTTTTTGTTGCTTAAATCTGTGGCAACCCTAGGCACTCTGGTTTCCTCCCACAGTCCAAAAACATAGAGCTGAACTGAAGACTGTGAATTGTCCGTTGGTGCGGGTGTGTCTGTGAGATGGTCTGTTTAGATCTGCTCTGTGATGCACTGGTCCACAATGGCCCCTGGCCCCCACCCACAATAACTGGGTCCAGTCAACCATAAAAGGCCCCCGTGAAAGGAATCACTGGTGAAAATGAATGAATGGATTTCATTTTATTAGTGAATTTGGATTCAGTCTTTGATTCAGACAGCCCAACATCAGGGACTCCCAGATGGTCTCCAACCACACAGATGCTTTTAATTTCTCTTACGTGACTTGTATTATGCATACACACTTAACATACTTTTAAAAAGCCTCAGTTCACCGTTGATTTCTTATTATATAAAATTGTTTTAATTGTTCCTTTTTTCTGTCCCAAATTTAACAATTGATTAAAAGCTGCCTATCTTGCGAAGATTTGGTAAACTATATATTTTATTGTCTTTATATCTTTATATCTATCTATGTCTTTCAACTCATATTTCGACTAAACTAAACTAAATTGTATTAAGTTATGTAGGTTTTCAGCTAAAGCCACCTGTGATTAATAGAATTATTTATTTATTCATTCCATTTTGCATTATTGCTATATATATATGTATATGCTCAATATATATATTATTTTTTGAGCTTTTTCAAACTGTATTTTTCCTCACATAAACTCATTGCTTTTATGTATATATTTATTAATGTATTCATTTTGGTCATTTTATCATTCAGAATGTTTTTCTGAGAGTAGTGAGTGATTCTCAATTGGTTCATATTGGAAAAAAATGTTGTAGATGAAACCCAGGAAAAGGTGAGACTAAGTAAAGGATGGACATGGAGAGGACAGGCGTCACTACATGATGATCAAGATAGGTGGAGGTGGAGGACTCGGTGTGGCAGGACCCGAGTAGTGAAAGGCCTGTATTACAGAGATACATGTCAGATTGTGGATTTACATCAGTTGATTCAGTTGTCACTTTCATACAGTAACTGCTCATTTAATTATTGAAAAGTGTTTCCTTCAGTTCATTCGTTTTTTTCGTTTTTTTTTTTCTCGAGGAACATTTGCCACAAAACTTGAATCATTTTTTATCATTTGCTGAGGATTTTTGTTGACAATTATTCTATTGTTCATCCTAAATTCAGTCTTATTTTGAATTAATTATTTAATAAATAAAATTAATTTGTTTTTATTTACATGCTTCCATCATTTGTTCATTGTAACACTTGAGCTCTGTTCTACTGAACAATACTACTACTGACAATAATAACAGAAAAACTAGATTTCAGTTGTTGAAGCACTGCGAAGGTTTTGTAACAATCGATGTGTGCGCTAGTGATTTAGAGAGTCTGGTCCTGGAGGCCACTGCAGTGTTTTTTAAAATGAACTTTCAAGGAGATTCAGCAATTTGAATGTCAAATCATGTTGGTTGCAATAACACGGGGCTGAATGCTGCTGTCAGTTAAGATATTTGTGTGTCACAGTCTTGGCATCTCCTCCTCTGATGCGCTGTGTATCTCTGTGTGTGTGCAAGTGCAACACAATTGATCAAACCAGCATTTGAGTTCAGCTCTCTAGCACTTATTTCCTGAGCATTGTTAGTCCTGCAGAGCGTCGCAGCTCGTGCAGGCTTCCTCAGGCAGCCGGTGTTGAGAGTGAGAGTCTGCAGCTCGGTTGGTGATGAAGGACCCGTCGAGTGCAGGTGTTTAAGTATCGAATTTGGCTGGGAGGAAGGACGAGCGGCAGTGCGGGAAATAAGCAGAAGAGCCGTTAAACAAACAAACTGACTTAATGAAGGAGATCAGGAGCGAGGACGCTGAGTCACTGCAGGCTGTTTGAGAAGAACAAAAAAGATAAAAACGTGCCAACTGGCGACAGGCACTTTCACTCTCACAACACTTCCTCTTCCTCTCCTGCCGCTGCTCTCCAGGTTAATGTTGAGACGTTAGTGGCGCGGTGAGGAAACCACATGACCTGGTTGGTTCTGAATTACACACCTGCTGCTTCTTTATCCTGAGATGTCGGTGTCTCAGCACTTATATTCTCCCTTATTATTATTCATTAATGCAACACGAGTCCCAACCAAATCCTCACCAGGCCTGACCTGGGCTCACACCTGGACGCCTCCTTTGGGGCATTTCTGAGCCATCATGTCAAAAAGGGATTTTACTGACTTATATTTGTGGACTTTCAGAGAAAATGTGTGCATTTCTTGCTTTTACACTGTGTCACATAGTGTTCTTGGAGCCCCTGTAGGCATTTCATTGAAATAAAAGCTGAAAAATATCTCAAGAAGTATGCAATAATGATCCTCACATTTATGCAATGTTTCTTAAAATAATAATACTAGTGATAATGTGATTTTTGAATTGTTTATTTGTCTTTAATTTGTCCAAAAATCAAATTATAAGTGTTTCTCTCTATCTCTCTGCTCTATAGTAAAGTTTTCTGTCCTTACTCTTATTTATTGAAAGTTATCATTTTACAACATTTTTCTTCCTATGTGGTTTTCTTGTTACGAGGTTTAATAAGCAGTGAATGGTCACGGCCTCTCAGTTTATTCTCTTGATATCTGGTCTTTATCTCATATTTCGACTAAAAAGTAGGACTTGTATGAAGTTATGTAGGTTTTCAGCAAAAGTCTCCTCTGATTAATAGAATTGTTTATTTATTCATTCAGTTTTGCATTATTGTAATATGAATTGTTAGTATTATTTTAGCCTTTTCAAACTGTATTTTTCCTAACATAAACTCTGCATTGCTTTAATGCATATCAGTTTGGCCATTTTATCATTCTGATTCTTATTTTCTGAACGCAATGATTGGTAATCAATTGGTTCATATTGGACAAAAAATGTTGGAGATGAAACCCAGAAAAAAGTGAGACTTTGTGAAGGATGGACATGAGAGGACAGGAGCCACTACAGGATGATCTAGATAGGTGGAGGTGGAGGACAGTGTTTCTTTAAATATTGGACATGTTTTAAAACGTTATTCAGTCAACAAGAATACTAGACCTTTTTTTCAGCATGCGATTTTGAAATGCTTTATCTGGAGTAATAATTTATCAATTATATATTTTATTGTTTGATTGTTTGTCTTTAATTTGTCCAAAAGTCAAATTCTAAGTGTTTCTTTCCACTCTAACTACCTGCTCTATAGTTATGTTTGTGTCCTTACTCATATTTATTGAAAGCTATCATTTTACAACATTTTTCTTCCTATGTCGTTTTCTTGTTACAAGGTTTAATTTGCAGTGCATGGTCACGGTCTCTCAGTTATCATTTTAATGTTATGGTGTGTTTCATAAATCAAATTCAACATTTTGTCACATTATTTACTTTTTATCTATTTATTTATTTATTGTTGATGCTTTTAATTATTTAATTGTTATTATGTTTATTTTCTCCTAACTTACTTAGCTTTATTAGTAGCAATCCAGTGAGCAAAGGCATGTAAGCTTCTATTAAAGATTATTCACTATTCACTCTTATCGGTATTGTTATTATTATTATTATGAATTCCATTCAACCTTTAGAGTACTCTTAATATTTATATTTTTTTGTATTTGTAAACAAAACTTGTGTTACTATTTAAATTATTGGTCTCTATATCCATTTATTTGTTAAATTTCTTCTTTTGAATTGAAAGAAATCAATAATTTAATCTACTTGACCAGAGCAGACTTTTATCATTCCTCCAAATAAAGTAGCTCACAATGGACTGTCCTGCATTTTTCTCTTTTTCCTGTCACCACAAAAGAAGGCCTTAAATATGAGGTGTTTTCCATTTATATCAACTTCTTGCTTTTTTAGATAGCAACCTTTTTCTTTCATGTTCTCACTATTGAAAATTCTTATGACGATTATGAGCATATAATTCCAAATATGTACTTTGTAGTTATTGTTACTTATACATTTAAAAAAAATGTTTGCATCAAAAAACAGATGTTTTCAAATTAAATGGATTTATTCCATTCCTCTTCACAAAGATACGTTTTCAACAACAGTAACATTGTTTTTTAACTTCAGGTTTTTGGTCACTTTTGCTCATTTTGACTTACTTTTTAGACTTGAGTTTCATTGTTTAAAATGCATAAATAATACTTAAAAATGTGTTTCTCATTAAATATTTTAAGGGCACACATTTCACTTTCCTTCCAGAGATCAAAAATATTGATGACTGAATTATCCATTGGTTTGAGGTTGTCTGTCTATCTCATAAAACCAGTGGATTTAAATTGTTCCTTCTTCTTCATTAAGATACCTTTCATATATCACGTCTCTCACATTGTTTTCTCAAAATAATGACTATATTTAACAGCTAAATAAATTAAAAAATGTTTAACATTTTTCTACATTTCTGCAATGGTTTGTGAAGATTAAAGAAAAAAATTACAAGTCTTAACTGCCACATAATTTGCGTTAACATCTTTTATATGATGAAACTTAGTGTTTGTAACTTGATCCCCAAATTTCAATGATGTCGGACCGACCAGGATTCGTGTGGTCAGAGTGGAAAACAAACACAGTTCAAGAATCAGAAGCTGCAACCCGAGCCGCTGCTTCTCCAGCGACCTGTCGGCGTCCTGACCCGTTTCAGTTTACGCACCGAGGTCAAGAAAGGGCACGGACCGGGACAGGCAGTGAGGGAACGTCAGTGAGTGGCTCAGGACGAGGGAGTGGCCTGAAGCAGGGGTGGGGAAATGTGAGAGGGAGGAAGAGGATGGGAAAGAGGGGAGGGTGGAGATTCGTGGAAATGCCTCCAGTGCATTCTGTTCAGCTCCAATGGAGGAGCAACTTCTGATCAGTGGTTTGGACTTGGTAGGGGGAGTCCGGGAACAAAACCCCCATTTAATCAAGAGCCCCTCAGGTCAGCGGCAGAAATCTGGGGGTCAGCGGTGTGACCATCGCAGCACCCCCCCCTGCCCGATGGGAGGACCACACCAGCCCTCCTCACACCAACCCAGAGTTACTGTCATTTAAACTCAAGCCCAAAAATAAAACCACCTTGCTCAGTCTTAAATTATTCAATCAAGAACCTGTATTTATGAAAGACTTTAATGTGTTGCAACAACGAATCACCCTTCAAATGTGCAACAAGAACCCAGAATATGTTGCAGCTATTGGTACATAAACAATTCAACCATACAAAAAAAAAATAGCAACACATTGCTCAGCTCTTTCCATGACTTCCAGTGTGGCAGCACCCTCAGGAGGATTAGCCCAAAGCTGAGGGTAAATCAGTCCAATATATTTACTCTGTTAGGACGCAGTTATAGACATTAATAAACGCTCTGCCTTCACTTCACATGTTGAGGAGTTCAGGGTTTGCCCCAGGACTTTTTAAAACAGTGGCAGAGACAGAGAAGGGGGGAATGTTTTAATGTGTGGTAACCAAAGTTGGTAAAAATAAAAATGCTAGATGTTTAACCAGGAGTAGTAGACTTCTCTCCAGTCTGCAGCCGTCCTCACGTGGCCCGAGCAATGGATGTCAGTCATTCTTTCAGGATATTTACATAAAAAAACACGCCAAAAAGTGTGTTTTTTTGTGTGTTTTACCGATAATGTGTTATCAGTTTCATTTGCTGTTTCCACTTTGTTTAAATATGTTTCTTTTGCGTGATATTTCATTGGTAAAAAGAGACCATTTTTATGAAAGTGTGGTGGATCTCGTGTAAGCACGGTGTTACACGTTCGTTGGCGGAAACCCTGAAGTTTCACTCTACGACAGTAAATGTTTTCAGCTCGTGCTTTGCTTCAGTGCTCCACTCTACACTAGGCCAAATGCAACGATCACTGAGCTCATTGATGTAGCAACGAGCCAATCACCACCCAGTGTCATCCATCCAAACACTGCGACGGGATGCAAAATCCATGGGATCATTTCAGGTGTTGTTCAGTAAAATACTTTTTTAAAGATCAGATAGCATTAAAATATATTTCAGAAAAACATTTTTTAACACTTGCAACCATCTTTATTTCACAATTTATTGCATTCAAGAATCCCCAGAAAACGTGAAGTTACACCCAAAAATGTCATTGTTATTAAAGGCTATCTTCTGCCTCATTTATTGGCGAAATAAAGAGGAGGTGAGCGGTCATAATCGCAGTGCCCAGAGATGGATGACATTCTCCACCGTGTAAAGACTAACAGAAAGCCAAGACAAACTCCAGAGTGAAGAACCACTGAAAAGGCAAACGTGCACTCAGAAGTGTTCCATGCATGTGGAGGAAGCATCCTTGTCTTGACCTTGTCGGGGTAGGAGGCAGGTCACACACTTCTGAACAAGAAGCCGCGTGTGTGTTTCCCCGAGTGTGTAGGAAGCAGCCTGCGATCGATCCACACCAACATCCTGGATAGAAATAACCTCCTTTTCATCAGCCGGGTCCTCGCCACCGCCAGACCCAGCAATCGATACAGGAAGCTGCCATGTGATGGGTCTGCACTGAACAGAGCGCCACAGACCCGACCTCCCTCTCCAGCGTCTCGCTCGCTCTCCCCGCAGTGACCACCAGCCACGGAGGGGCTAATTATGGGATGCTTTGAATCGGAGGTGGCCCACGTGGAGCCGCGCGCCGCTCTAAAAGGGAAGGAGTTCGGGAGATGGCAGTCGCCATGTGGCCGGTACCATTAAGCAGGATTTTACACACAGGAAATGCTAAGTGGACAAAGCTGGCCCAGATCAGTTCTGATGGACGGATGGCAACAGGATGCACATAAAGCCGGAGAAGAAAGAGGAGCGGGAGGGAGAGCGCGAGGAAACACAGGCAGGAGTGAAAACCACCGACAGAGCTGCACTTGTGACGCTGACACGCCAACCCTCCTCAACACGTTGTCATTAGCAGCCCTGACCTTTGAACCCGCCAGCCCCATCAAACACTTAAAAGCCTTCATGTTTCCCCAGCCTCAAATTAACTGCGTCCAGCGCGATGATGACGACGGGGGCCAATATTTGATCCAGAGGAGGAAGCACTAGATCATCTCACTACATTTATCAGGCTGAGAGAGGAAATGAACCGGGCCCAGGTGGCGCTGACGGAACACAAAGACTCTTTATTGAGGGATCGGTCCAATTCAATGAGTAACACTTGCTTATTATTGATGCCTCGCATCCTGCCATGACAGAAACACACCTGCAGCTGTGCACCAACAGCTGAGATGGCCAGACTGGAATACAGGAGAGCCATGAAAAAAAACTTAGAATTTCTTTGTTTTATTGACTTTTATTCCCAAACAAATTCTTGACTACTTCTTTCTTCTTCAACACTCAGTGATATTGTATCATTCATCTAGATATACTCATCTTATAAACTTTTATTTTGCGTGTACATACTTTTCCTGCCTTACAAAAGTAGTTTTTCTTATCTATATGTTCTTGTAGTTTGAAAACACAAGTAAATAAATCAATAAATCAATGGAATAAACATGAATTTTTTTTTTGGTGGATAAAAACTACTGTCTGATAATTATATTATCAACATTGTAGATTGTGTTCTTTATATTTTTATTTTCTCAAGTGACCTGTTCAATTCTTGACTACATTTGATGTAAGTATATTATTATGTATGGATTTTAATGTGTTTTACAGAATGCATTTGTACGATATTTTTCTAAAAAGAAGTATATCTGATAGGACTGTGTAGCGTTTGAACAATAAATTAAACCGATATATCACATAATATGGTCAGTTACTTAAAAACAATTATGTAAAAACAAAACACATGCACGATATATATATATATTTTTTAGTTTTATTTGTTTATTAATTTATTTTATGAACAATATAATGTATTTTACTTCTAGAAATGAAAAATAGAACCTTGTTTTTTTACGCTATAATCAAATACATTTTAATAATTTATTTTTATTTAAATCTTGTTGGAATTTGTTTCAATTCGCAATTATTTTAAAATATTTTTCTGTATTATTGGCTGCAATTTTCCTATTCAGATTTTGTCGATAAGACCAGATTTTTTTTTTTTAAATACATGTATTTTAAGCCCTTTTTATTCCTGTTCGATACAGCCGTTGCAGTGGCTCCTCCCACCCTTCCACCTTTTCGTCTCAGCCTCCCACCTCCTAGAAGAGGAAGTCACATGACCACTTTTTTTTTTCCTTTTGCATTTTTTGGGGTGCGCAGAGGAGCAGGGAGGGGGTGATGTGGGGGGATAGTGAGGCTGCAGGAGAGACAAAGCCTGATACTTGCTATCTGGAGGCAGAGTGATGGGTGGGGCCTGCATGCCAAACGGTGACACGGACCAGAGGTTAATCTCACTAGGGGCCCACTTTAACCTCGCTACACAAAACACACGCTCTCCTGTGCACGCGCACACACACACACTCCGAAAACCTCCAACATCTTACAAAGGTTCCCATGTAGACATCAACAACCTAGGGGTTGAAAAGAGAGTGTCAGGAACACACACACGTCCATATGGGGGCTCCAAAAATTGAACACACACGCTGGCGGTTTGGAGAGAATAACAGCCACCGCAAACTGTTCAACATTTCAAACTGATTACCGACAAAGGGCAAGCAGCCCCCCAGCTCACCACCACACACCCCTTCACACTACCCAACCCTCCTGCCTTTTTGTCTTTAAAGAAATTCCTCTTTTTAAAGAATGCCCGAGGAGAGAGCAACCCCCCAGGTCCCAGCGGGAGCTCACGCACACTCGTGTGCACTCTCACATGCAGGAACACTCTCAGGTAGTTTGAGCAAACAGAGATAGTAAAGAGTCCAACACTGACAGACCACGATGGTCGAGGTCGGGGAGGCTTTAGCCCCAACTTCATGGTGAAAGCGTAACTCTTTCATCTAGCTATGATTGTTACCTTTCCACTACCTGAAGACCACCTTCTTAAAAAGGTAAGGGCGGGGCCAGGTGTGACGCTAGGAATCGGTTATCCTCGAGCGTGTTGCTTGGACTAGAGGAGACCATGAGTCAGACCCAGGACATGGGAGCATCAAGGGCAGGCAGTCAGATCTTCAAAACTTCGTTTATGGTCCCTAGATGTGTTTTATTAGCAGGTTTTTCTCAGCAACAGTAGACGCTCTTGTATAAAAGTCATTAAAATATTCTATACATGTACTCAATACTGACATCACTTGCTAAACAAGGAGCCATCTTCACATTAATACCAGTATGGATCATTTTGGTGTTGAGAGCACGCTAGATGAGTGACAGCATTTTGTCCTACTGAACTGTCGTTGAATCTCTTCACTTGTTTTCATAATTTAATCTGACACAAGGGTGACTATATCGCTTCTTCCCGCAATGATTTAGACTATTAAATATGGAATACATGTTTTGTTTTTGTGAATATCTTTGCTTAAATTAATGTTTTTAAATTGATAGTTTAGAAAGTCATATTTTTAAGAACTTTTCTTTTATGCCTTTAAATATTTTTATTTTGTTTTATTGTACATGTTTAACAACAGAAAACATCTATTTCTTAGACATTTCTTTTTTCCCTCACTAGTTCAAGCATGTCTGTCTCTCATCTTCTCACTTCTACATAACTTACATATTTCATTTTTATCCTCAGTAAACAATGCGGCTCTTGTGAAGGTGGTCATGTGATCCGAACTGTGACGTGTGGTGCCGGGAAAGCTGTCGGTGACTGACGTGAGTCTGTCGGCAGCTCCATCTTCAAAGGCTTTACATGAAAACGTGAGTCCCCCACACCTCCTTAGAGGAAGTGATCAGATAGGAGCGCTTGATGAAGAGGCCTCCTGCTCGCTGACTCACACACACACACACACACACACCCTCCCTGCGGTGCCTCCCACTACTCGCCTCTTTCCAACCTCTGGCTCATGTTTTCCTCCTCGGCAACACCCCCCGCCTCTTTCTCTCTCAGCACCACCCACACTTATTTTCCCCCACATCCCCCACCCCCCCTCCTCCCTCTGCTTCTCTCTTCAGGTTCCTCCTGTCCTCATGCTCCTGGTCATTCTTCTTTGCACAGCGGCCCGTGCGGCTACCAAAATAAAATCATTTCACACATATATACATAGCGCGCCGAAAACCTGGACCCCCGGCAGCAATAACGCATCCATCATCATCATCATCATCATCCTCCTCATCCTCCTCTGAGTTGCTGCAGGCGTCCAGCAGAGGCAGGGAGAAAATGAGCGAGTGATTTAACAAGTGCATGCATAAAAATATGTGCAAATGAACACGCTGTTTGACACTAGCGATGGTAATGGGCTGCAGGAATCGCATTAGAGGAGCTCATCATCCAGCCACCGTATGCGAGTCACGTGGAATATTGAAATCACGTTAAATGTTTCTGATATCAAGTGACTTTTCACAAGCGTGTGGATGAATTCAGATGAGACGACCAGCCCATCGGACAGCTGCCACCAGTTAGTCCGAAAACTCTGATCCATATCTAAGTCGGACTCGCACAGTATTGTAGAACACTCTAGTAATAACTTGTGTTAAAAATGTATTCAACTCACCTCTACACTAGACTTGAATAATCAGGTGACTTAAGAATAAAAGAATTGAAAAACGAAGGAGTTTGATCTTAGTTATCTCAAGTAAACATTTGAAAATACATAATTTATTATGTACAAAACACATAATAATCATGATAACAGATTCAAGGTCAGGGATACTAAGATTATTAAGAAAATTACAGAATAAAGTGTTAGTCTTCACCAGAGCAACAACTGTTAATCTAATTTATATAAATTAATATGAAATAAAACTCCAAAAACAGGCTCAACTACTGAGAGTAAAATGGGCTAAATTAATTAATTTAATAAAATAGTAATTGTCGTGATTGATAGTAGTTGAACAACTACAATGTTTTGAATATACTCTCAAATCAGGAAAGCTATTCGTTGGCAATGTGGTTTTGGCTGATGCCAGCTAACAGTAATAATAATATTCAATCAATTTGTATAGCACCTAAGTGCTCAGACCAAGTGCTTTACATAAAACCAGAATTAAAATCCACTTGAACGAATCAAGCAAACACTGAGGCAAACAGCACAAAACCCAGAAAGAAAAGGGCAGATGGAGTGAGAAACAAAAAGCTAAAATGCAGCAAGACAGTAACAAAAATAAAATCCTCATCAACTAGAGGGATTGAATTATGGCACTCATGTAAAACACGTTTTATATCACGAAACACAAACAAAAGAACTGCGATTTAAAAGGGTACATATTGACAAAAAAAAGAGATTAAATTAAATAAAAAAAATGAGCTGCTTTTATGTAAATAATTCAAAAGGTGTTTGGTAAAAATCCATCAGTTGCAGTAAACTCACCATAGCAGAAAAAACTTTTCAAGAAAAACAGCTGGTGCACAGTAACATAATCGGCTACCGCTATCTACAAACATTACTTTAATTCTCCTTCAAACCTGATTATAGTAGTATAAAACTGTTCTCCTCATGATCACTTCAACTTCATGAATTATTATGAATGACGTTTAACTAAGATGCTAATTTAATGTTATTCAATGTTTCACTGTGAAATGTCCTTTTAAAAAAAGGAAGCAGAAATTGTGTGCTCTTAAGAAAACATATTTTTGTTATGCTGTTGTCACGCAAGCTAAACATATTTATCCTTCCACCCTGACTATAATATAGCATAAAACTATTCCCCTCGTGATCGCTTCAACTTTCATCATTAACAGGCCAAAGAAATGCTAATAAAGAAAAAGCTAAATAAGATCATGTTGAACTTAACTTGAAGCTATTACTATGTTTTTTTTCCAAAATCCATAATCCAACAACAGCCGTAAAACAATTTAGGAGAGATAAACGTCTTCAGACAGCCATTGAACTGGAGGAGTTTGTTTGTGTAAACAATTCAGGGGTTATGCATGTTAGCATTTTAGCTTGGTAGTAGCATGTGCTCACATACGTTGGCAACAGTTCAGCAAATGTTCTGTATGAACTAGCAGTTAGCACACAGCAATAGCAATTTATCTAGCTTAGCACTGAGGAGGCTAGTTATGCTAGCCCTTAGGGGCTAACGTAGCGTTAGGTCTTAAACAAACATGAATGTAAAGCAAAGAAATAGCCCAAATTCTGATCTTTTTTGTTCATAATTCAGAACACCTCTTTAGCAGCGTAGTACAATCAAACAGAATGTTTTTGTTCTATCGTTCGCAGCACATGTTCACGCTATCAAAGAGCTTTGCGAGCAATAAACAACCTGATATTGTGCAGAGATCTTCCATTTATCTGGTTAACTGAGGGCTGGACTGTGTGGCTTCACTCAGCCCAGCCATAACATGAGAAAATCCATCAGAAGCCACAAAAACCATTCCGCTAAAGACAGCATCGTCTCTTCACAGCAGCAGGAAGACCAGTGTTTCGACAAACAAAGCGTCACATTGCTTGAACCGTGGAGGTCCAACATGGACAAGAACATCCAGTTCAACACAAAAACTACAAGATGGAAATCCCTAAGGCAGCGCCCCCTTGAGGAGGAATAATCGTCCCACTTTAAGTTCATATGGCTCGGCATTAGATCACAATTCTCAATCAATTGCAATGAATAACGTGTTCATGTTTCCTGTTCAGAAGACGATGCAAATCTTATACAGCACAGGAGTGGACAATTAAATGTCTTCAGGGGCCACATTGCATACTGTGAATGTACCAAGGGGTCGTCGAGCCAAAAGGCAGTAGAAAAGATTATTAAACTGAATTTAACATTTATTTTCGTCTGTGATAAATTATTAGTGTTATTTGTATTACACAGATTTTTTTCCCTCTTTATATATAAATAAGTCATACATATTGGATAACATTTAAACATTTTTAAATAAATAATTTATTCAATATATTATTTGTTTTGAGTGAAAAGAAATACTAATAAAATGAGCATTAATCATTTTAGGAATTTTAATTAGCAGCTGCAATGAATGATGAAAAATAGACGGTAAATTGGGGGGAAAATGGTGACTATGTTACTTCTTAATATTTTTTTTTAAAAAGTGCAATTTCTTTTCATAGTTTTCCCTGACCTCACGAGGGACACAATAATATAGGCAAAGGGCTGCGTGTGGCTCCCGGGCCGTACTTTGCTAACGTCTGAGCTAGCAGCCAGGGTCATGGTGAGCGGAAAATGAGTTTCAACAATGTAGCTGTATCATTCCATTACGATATAAATATGTGTTTATTGTTGTTAAGACACCAAACTGGAATTTAGAGGGTTTTAATTTTATTGCTATTTAAAGCTAGTCTTTATTAGCTGTAAATCATCATGCTAACAGCACAATGTTTTGTGCATCACAGTTCGATAAGCGTTTAGCGGCAGCATGAATTGTCAAATTAAAATAAAATCACATAGTGAGCTCATGGCGTTTTTTGAAAGACGCTACCATGTAGCTAAAAGTTGCTGCATTGACGTAAATAATTGTATAATAATTGTTGTTGAAATAAGATGCTAATTTAACGTTTGAACTTGTTTAACATTTCACTGCAAAATGTGCTTAAAAAAAGGAAATGGAAATTATGTGTCACTAAAAAAACATATTTCTGCTGCACTGTTGTCACACATGCTAAATGTGTTAGCATGTAACTGGGCTGGCTTATTTTAGTAACTCTAAACTGGCCTTCCTTTTTGTTTACTTCTCTGAAAATGTTGAGACAATTTGCTCTTAGATTGTAGTTTCTAAATGTTACGTTTTTAATTGTTCTTATTTACTTTAGTAGGAGCTGAATAAATCATAACTGGCTGGTAGTTACATAGTAATAACACGTGATTTTGCTCCCACCGTGTATGTGGAAGTGACTGTGGAAGAGCACACAAACGTGAGTTTAACACTCAAAATCACAACGTGTTCTCGGCGGGAGTCTGTGGCACTTGAACAACAACAAGGACTAAATGAAACACAGCTTCTCTGGGTCATGACCTCGCTCAAAACCGGAACCTCTGCACGTATAGAAACCCGCGTTTCACAATCGCCAACCGACCACCAGCATTCGAACCCGCACGAGAACTTGGCCGCACAAGGGAGGCGATCGAGCATGTGGCTTCGGAAAGAACCCAGTTCGGTTCGAGCCCGTGGTCCAACAGGAAGACGTTTGGCAACGCTCAGCATCCGGAACCCCCCTCAAAAAAGAGTGACCGCAAGTTGTTGCGAACTTACTTGGTGGACGAAAACATCCAGAGGCGGCTCGACGGGGCTCCCCTCGCTGCTGGTCATTGAGATAAATCCGAAGCCCATCCGAACGTTGAACCACTTGCAGAAGCCCGAACCGGACTGGATCTGAGGTCGAGTCCGGTCCTCCTGCTCGGTGGACTTGGCGGGGTCTCTGCCCGGCCCTCCTGCAACACAACAAGACCCGGTTAGGACCCGTCCAGAACCAGAACATGACGAGCAGAATAGGGGAAAGTTGGTGAAGACGCGTGGAGGGGGAGGGGGGATTCCCCTCACGTGGGAAGTTCAGGGTCGCTCCAAAAAGGTCCCGTTTAAGAAGCCTTTTTTAGTGTTGCAGTCGTGACAGATGTAGCAGACGTGAGGTCCAACATAAAGGGGTGCAGGTGTACACACACACACGCGCGCGCGCACACACACACACGGCTCCGCAACAATGACCGGGAAGCAGAAAACGTGGGGGGCGCATGCGGCGGCGGCTCCTGGGGGACACCTGATTTAGAGGAGGGGGACAGACGGAAGAGTAGTAAATAAACGCGGCGTAACCTTCGGCCATGTTTCCCCGCCGCCGACCCTCAGCGCCCAAGTTGCGATAGAGAAGCTTCCTGTGCGAACGCGGGCTGCGGTGGTCACCATTAATCCGACATCCTGGATCCCGGCGCTCACCAGTGCGGCTCGCATGGTCCGCCGTGCCTTGCGCCTTCAGATATTTTGGTCATGTCTCTCTCTCTCTTCCCCGCGATCCTTCCTCGAGCACACGGCGCCCCTGCACTGCTCTCCTCGTCTCTCTCTCTCCCCTGTCTCTCGCTCCTTCCCTCTGCTGCGCTCTCATTCGTCCGTTCCCCTCCTCGCACCACGTGACCGTGTCAATTACACGCTCCTCGTCACTCACTTCTGTCCCGGGTGAGAACAACCGGTGCCCAACACGGTCCTTCCACCGTCCACCAGGATCGCGGTCTGATTTCAACTTGGTATTTAAAGATACCGCGGTGTTTGTATCTATAGATGCGGACATAGAAGTGGCACATGTGTGGATGAGCCACCCGACTATTAATAACACCTTTATCAGTGATAGGAATTCAAGGGGTCGTCCAGCCAAAAGGCAGTCGAAAATAGTATTCAGTTGAATTCAACTTTCATTTTTGTCGGTGAAATATTCAGAGAAAAAGTGTTATTAGCATTATGTGTTTCATATATATTTTCTCTTTTTATACACAAGTAAGTCATAAATATTGAATGAAATGTCAACATAACAGAGAAGTTTTGAAACATACGTCATTTATTCAGTATATTTAATTTGTTTTGAATGAAGAGAAATACTAATAAAATGAGCATTAATCATTTCAAGAATTGAAATTATCAGCTCAAGTTATCTACATTGAATGACAGAAAATTGTGGGGGAAATGGAAATTCATGGGGAAATTAATACAATTAATAACACCTTTTATCAATTTTCTCGGACACTTTTGATTGGGGAACACATATTAACTATTAATAAACAAATTACTTATCTTACTTACAGTTAATAATCCAGAATTATGGTGCTGTTTACAGTGAACTTTGGTGACCATTGCTGGGTGTAATGTAGTCAAGATTAACCAGACATGATTAAGTACTTTATGATGGTGCAGTACATGTGAATATGCTGCAAATACACAGACCAATAAGTGCCTTATTTACGGTAATAAATGTTCCCTAATCTAAAGTGTGACCCTTATTATTTTTTCTGCTTGTTCATGTCAGACTAAGGTTCAGTCATTTAGCTGTTATAAGCTAAAGCTACTAATGTCTTAGCTGTTGAAACATAATAGTAATAATAATCTCCATTTGTTGTGGTTGTGTGTTACACTTCTAGTAAAACGTTTTTACTGTAAGAGTATGCTACCGCTGTAGCCAACCAGTGGAGCTTGTTGTTGCTACAATGTGAATGTATTGTGAGATTATGAACGTGTTTGGAGGAGCACTGCTTTTACTTCAAATACTGCTTTTTCTTGTCATATTGATCGCTACTTCCTGAAGGAAGTGTGGCCGTGCTGTAAATATTTAGGTCTAATCCGTGGTGTTTCGTAGGCTATTATTGCTGCTGTACAGCGTAGAATGACTTTTCATCTTGTTCAAAGTTACTACAGTTATTACAGTTGACATCATACTATTGAACTATTAAATGAAATGAATGATAAAGAAGGGATTATGAGCGAGTCAATGAGCAAGTGTTGCTGCCAGTTATGCCACAACTGCTAGTATTTTTTTTTCAGCGCGACAATAAATGGGCATCTCAATAAACTTTAGACACAGTCGTCATCATTTTAATGTTGCAGACATTAATATTACTATATTGCTATTATTGTTATTGATGCCTTCAACAGAAAATGTTTCTGTACTTATATTTTAATTGTGATTCTTAACCATTGTTTCAAACGTGCTTCACCATGAATCCAACCACACGCTTCATCTGTCTTCAACTGTCATTTTATCACCTTAATTTCATGATCGTTTTGGTTGGTTTTAATGTAGCTACTAGTTTTTTACATTTACTTTTAGCGTTATGTTGTTCCTCATTATAGTTTATTTTTAGCTCAACATCTGCCACTTTTGTCTGCAAATATTACATAAATAAAGGAGGTATGTTATGGTGTAAATAAAAAATAAAACCCTAAAGCTGTATTTATATTTTTTCTCTAGTTGCTTCTGAAAGCAAGCAGATTTTTAAAATAGAATTTACAATAGTTAGTAGCCTAGCAGTGATCTGCATACTGCAGTGTTGTGTTTCCTTGAGAGCTGTTCTGTTGAGCCCTTTGGTTTAGCACAAGTTTTCTTTCATGATGAGTGCAACTAAAAGGAGTCAAGTCAGTAATAGTTTCTGATGCTGTTATTGACTGGCTTTAATATCTTCTTGAGATGTGGTCTACTTTATTTAACGTGGTACGTTTCTGTCTCCACAAAGTAACTACTACTAGTTATTGGTAATAAAGTATCATCATCAGGAGCAATCCCCTGTTTCTGCTGTGCTCTCATTATTGTCATGAAGAATGGTTTATTATTATTGCTGTGTAAAGTCTTTAACAACCTTGTAGATTAAAAAAAACTGGCCCAGGGGCCATTTGCGGCCCTTGATCAGATTAATGTGGCCCACAGCCTCTCTCATTAAGTCTGTTGTTTGTGGTTCATTGACCGGAAAAATTAATTTAGCAAAGCGTTTTACATTGAAACTGTTGGTAAAACTGTGTCAAACAGTTGAGCTGCTAGCAGTTTGTATCCAGAGTGATTCACCCTTCATTCCAAAGTGTGAGAGTATGTTCGGATAACTGATGTAACAGGACTGTAACATCCACCCCGTCACCCAGCTGCTGTGTGGCTTCCCACCGTGACAATCCTCAACCATGTTGGTGAGACTTGACCCAGCATCAGAACAGGCCTTTAGCTCAGGTGTCAAGCCACATACTTGTCTCTCAGAGTTCTTCCACTCTTATTGAAACCTCTGAAGGAAGTTCATCCATGTGATGTGTACAGGACTGTTCTCTCCCGGACTGGATAGAGAGTGGATCACTGCCTCCTCAGACTACAGTCTCCCACTGAGTCTAACAACAGCATAAAATGTACCTGTTTCACCTGCATCTGAACTCATGTTTCATCCACTCGCCTGCATCAGTAGTTCAGTTTTGGGCAACTGCTGACCGGGTCTTGTCATGAAGCCTGTCGCTCTCTCAGTGATGTCAGAGAAGATCAGGTCTTTGGTGATGTTTAGACTGTGTTGGCTCGATTAAAGCAGTGAATGTCGCTAATGTTGGACGCGTGAAGTGATGAAATTGAAGCAGGAGTGGAAGTGAATTGGAGTGGAAAGCTTCAGCCAACTCTGTCTTTTTTTTGTTCTTCAATCCTGGATTTTAAGCTTCAATTTTCCATTCATCAGCGCAATCTTATTTAGTCACATGGATGTTTTGGTGATGACATCATGTTGTGTGATGTGGTGCACCTGGAAGTGGTGAATGAAAAAACATGGGAAACAAAGTTCACCCACGATTAATCTTTTGATAAATTTGAGATTTATCATCTCAGCTATATATATATATATATATACATATATATATATATATATATATTTGTTGAAAACCTGATTATTTTTGCTATTCATTTTTATTTTATTTTTTGTGATTTCTATTGATGAGTGTGATAATTTTTCACATTTACATTTTTAACATGTTTTTGTTGTTTGTTTAAAAGAAAACCAGAATAGCAAATTAAACATTTTTAGGTTTAGTTTGCCTTTTTTTTTGCTGATAATATTGACGCAATAATCATTTTCCGTATCATATTTGTCATAAACTTTTCATCTCTTATCACTTTTCAGAGGATTTTTTTTTTTCGGTTTTCCATCATTTACTCTCTTTCACTGTGGTACTCTTGTTTGTGTCGAAGAAATAAAGCTTTATTAACAATGGATGTGTTTTGCAGGTGAAGCAGTGAATCTGAGCGCTAAAGGTAAGAGGAGCTTTATTGCTCAAGCCTTAAAACTATTTAGTTTTGAATTCAAAACTAACGATGAAAACTCTATGAACTACATTAGTGTTGTGTGACACCTTGAAGTGAAAGATGAATGATCAATATTCATTATTGTTGTCTGATGGGGGAGTGTAACACTGCAGTGAGTCCACCTGTCTCATATATTGGCTCCATATTCTGCATCCATCCAATGTCTTTAGTGGGTTGTGGTCTGCTCCACTCCTGTCCAGGGTCTCCTGGTGGGACCCTGACTAGATCCGTTCTAGGGATTCAAACCAACAGCCTCGGCTCAACTCAACGCCGCGTACATACTTGGCGGTTCTGGCCGTGCAGCTCAAGTTGCGAGGCTGTTCGACCGGCTACCTTCCCCTCATCTCAGTGGGCACCAGCGCAGCGCTGAACTCACGACTCAGGAATGCGAGCGACTGGAAAACACAAGTGAAAACTGATGTTGGTCCGGATCCTCCTGTCAGTCGTCCTGAGACATGACTCACTTGTCTTGAGGAGTCTGTCTGGGGTTACTTCAGGTCAACTCGCCCACACTGGAGGAGCACACACTCCGACGTGTGTTGTTTTGTCCATGAAACGGAGTGTTGTTTACCGTGACCACTGTTTAAAACATTTACCAAAACCTGACACGTCCACCACATTCTCACACACACACACACACTGATGCTCTCACTCAGGCGCACACAACTACACAAAATCAATCACACAACAAAACACCTAAAGCACACACTTATTTATCAAAACACGTATCGATATTTACTCTTACACACAAACTCACCCTCTTAAAAAAAACACACTGCCACTCTACACAAATGTATACGTGAGATCCACAAATATATTTTTGTGAATATTTAGATACATATGCACCAAATTATGTGTGGAAAAAAAACAAATTCAGGCAGTTGTGTATATGCAGCCATTTACACAAATACACACTTGTTTTCTGAACATATGAATGTGAGGAAAATACAAAATCTATGGCACACAGATACACACAGCCACGGCCTCACGCGTGTGCTGGAGACATTGTACATTATACATGCTGTATGTTAAAAAAGCTACCACACACTCCGACTCAGACACTCGAATCATATATGGTGTAAAGATTCACCTGAAGCCGGTCACAGAATCCCAAATACACACACTGGCCTGATAGAACTCACACATTTGCATGAACACACAGTCATGTACATGGATTCGCACATCACCCCCCTCCCACTCGCTGGTTTAGACTCTGGTCAGGTCCTGGTTAGCTGGTGTTGTTGCGAACTGCTTCCCCGCTGACTCACATCCCTCTTTCATCTGCCGTTTAAACCGCTCAGACAAATAAAGTTTTCTTCATCTCACGCGTGAGTCACCCTCACACACGCTCCTCTCGGACCTCCGGAGGATCAACAACAAGTCTGGAGACCCTTCCCATCTTCTCGGCACGACCCCCCGCCGCAGAATTCCTGCCGAGGTTATTCCCGAGCAAAAGAGGGAAAACACGTTGGAGGAATAAAACGACAACAAGCCGGTCTCCTCCCACCGGAGCCGACAGCCCCGCCCTCTGGAATTCACCGACCCACGCCCCTCCTCCCCCTCCAGGCCTGGGCCTGTTGAGGAGGATGCTGGTGGAGGCCTCACCGCAGCACACACGGCGAGGGTTTGGGTCACGAGGTCGGACGCTGGTGTCAGGAGTTATCCGTCGCTCAGATCCTGACAGTCCGCGACCAGACGGGATGTAAATAAAGTTTGTCTCAAGCTGGAAAATGTTCTCAGCAGTAAAGGTTTCTACTGGTGACAGCAGCGAGTGGTCAGCTTCAGTGTGTCAGCAGTGTCACTCTGGACTGAAGGCAAAATGGATTTTGAAATCGCTGAGAATATTATCAGATTTTGGGGCACATGTTAGATTTAAATACACTATTTTAATCGCTTCATTTTTGTTTTTCAAAGGTGTAAATTGTGAAGAATTCATGGATACATCAAATGTTTTTTTTTTGGTTTGTGAATTTCTTTCATGACAGTTCTGACTACAGAGAAAATGATTCTTAAACCGAATCTCAGTCACCTGCAGGATCAAAACACACGTATATCTCGTTCATTGACAAGTAGCCAAGGATCCATTTGTGAGAAAATCATTTTTAGTCTTTTTCAGGTGGAAACTTTCAATTTCTACTGAAGGTATTTAAACTTGCTCTTCGTTCGCTGATTGTTTTCAAGTGAGATCTCAATTTAAAGAAAAAAAAAAGCAGTTCAACTCAATTCAAAACTCCCTTAAAAATAACTGAGTTGAAATGAAAAAAAAGGTTTTTAAAAAGGATAGAACTGTCCCGGAACAATAATTGTAGTCCCTTTAAATTGATGCTTTTTATTTAGTGTTGTTAAGATATTTTGGTGGCTAAAATGATCAGTAAATCAGCAAATAAATTACATAATTTCCCTCAATAGAGAGACAAAACAGGAAATAGTGCATCAATTTATGGGAAACTCAAATTCTTTTACAAGTTTATAATCATGTAAAGGTCCATTTGTTTTAGCATCGAAGAGAAGTAAAAAAAAAAACAAAGAAATGAAGGAAAATGTGTTCCATGAAGGGAGACAATAAAGCATCAGATAACTGTTTTTTTTTTCTAGATGAATCGTTCGTTTATGATCATTTATTTATAACAGAGTCATTTTTCTTTTTCTTTTAGAGAGTCATAATATAAAAATTCAAAGGTGTCGAAATTAGTATTGTTTTATGCTCAATATTTGATGGTAGTCAATTTCAAGGAGTATTATAAACTGATTTAAAGTGGAAAATGGATGAAAAAAAAAGTTTCATCTTCAAAGATTTGTGAAGAAAAAGGTTGAGACGTGAGAAGTGAGTGAGATTTGGTCTGTTATTGATGCAGAGGAGAACATCAGTGAAAGACAAGCTTTAAACATCATACACACGTTTCAACCTAATCTCCTAAAGTCATTGTATTCTGAGTGGCCTTGTCTCCTCTGTCCCTCAAACGTGTCCTGCTCACCTGATGTCACGGGAGCAGCTCTCAGACCTTCCTCTCCCCAGAATTCTTCCTTCAGCTCGGGCCAAAAATATGGAGTCAAATGAGAGACCTCCTGCCCCGGGGCCTCCTCCCAACTCCCTTCTCCTCAACATGAAGCGGTGAACACTGAAGTCTCCTGCGTTTTTAATATGTTTGGGTTTGCTTCTGAGCACTCCAGTTTCCTCCCTCTGTACAGGTGACCTGCCCCCGGCATTCACCCCGAGTGCCCCCGCAGGAACAAGTCAAAGAATGACTCTCTTACGTTCCCTCGTCCATAAGTACAAACACATTTTGTCGAGTGAAAATCACTGAGGTTTTTCAAACAAACGTTGTTTCACGACGTCAGAGGTTCATCTCCACCGCAGCGTTGGACAAAAGCGCTCCTCTCATCACAAGAGTTCTCTGAGCTGCAGACTTTGGACTCACCCCAGTTGACCTCGCCCATCCCCCGCTCCTCACCCAGAGGAAACTAGCTTTACTCTGTTTCTATCACTGCGGTTCAAAGAGTTCAGCGAGTTCGTCTCTGAAGTGGGGGATGTTTTTCACCTATTTCCATGCATTCCAACCCCCCAGCCCTCACAGCGACTCTCACCCCAAATGCCTCCGCATTCACCCCCAAATTCACCTTTTTATTCCCGTGTTTGACTCAAACTTGAGAGACAAGTTACCGTGTTCTATGTCTGGATTCATATATTTGAGTTTAGACCTTTAAAAACATTTAATTTGATCTCATTTCCTATTTTAATATTGTCACTTCATTCATGTCAATATTCAGGTATCAGATTTGGACCTTTATTAGCGACCCTCCTCTGGAGGACAAAGCAGAATAGAAGATGTATGTATGTACAGAAATCCGATTCATATAAATGTATAAATCAAATGACAATAAAATGAAACAAAACTTTAAAGACTTCATAAGAAAATGATTACGCAAAAATATGTATTTTGCCTTCAAGCTGCAGGAGGTCTAATAAAAAAGCAAAATCAAATGTCACGATTCAAAACTTTGTTTTAATGAACCTATGTATGAATAATAATCTATGAGAAAATTCAATAATTTTTTAATACGATTTTTTTTTCAGAAAAATGTTAAGTTAAACCTGAAACTGAAACCTGCCGCAAATATAATACATTTCTACTTTAAATGTGCAATTCTAGTTCAAATAAATTAAAGATATTCCATATTTATTTATTTATTTTAGTATTTCAAATCTTCAACGTTTCAAACGTTTTACTGAATTATTTCAATTAACCAAACAATCTTCATAAAGCACTTAAAAAACACAAAAGAAGATCAAATATCAATTTGTAAAAAGTTGAAAAAGAAGAGGCTGGTGGTCTGAAGCTTAAATTAAACTGTTATATATATAAATAAGGATAGTTTAAAAAAAATCATGCGTCATTACGTCGTTTTTTGCATATTTAATAGCGAACAGTCTTCCAGAAAATTTGATATCTACTTTGTAAATAATTTATTTCGTGGGCCCTTTATTTGAATGAAGACAATTATTAAATATTAAAAATCGAAAATAAATGCAGTTTAAAATTCGATATAATTTCGATATAATTCGACATATTATTCTGTCTTATTTTTAGCTGTTCAACTTCTGGATCTCTTCAAAATAAAACGTCATTCAAACAACCATGAGCGGCCTCTTCTCCAGTGTCGCAAACAGCCACGGAAATGCGATTGGTGACGTCACATATAAGCTGGGGGGCCTGTGCGCGCATACAGGGCCAAAAATCCGCGGCTTCAATTGAACACTCATGACGTCACCTGCTAATTTCGGGATGTGGGGGTGAGGGGCTCGGCGCCCAAACCCCCCCTCTTCTTCTTGAACGATTTAAAGTATTGATCGCAGTGACTGCGCATGCGCCGATCTGCTTCGATCAGAGGTGAAGATTTCAAAGTGAGGACGCGGAGACTCACCTGTTGACGCGGGTGCAGACATGTGAAGGTCCGGATCAGTCGCGTCCCCGAAAGTTGCCCGAAGAAGCGGCGACGGATTCAGGCGCAGTCTCAAGCATGTTGGAGGTTTTCCGAGGATGAATATTTCATCAAGACACCGAAGATGAGGAGGCGGATGGAGAGAGGGAGAGAGAGAGAGAGAAGGAGCGGGAGAGAGGAGCGTGTGTGGCCCCAAATCTCTCCAGCGGTTACCCCAGAGTGGGACGCTCAGGTGGAGCCGTCTTCAGCCCCTGACCCCCACCCCACCCCAGATAACCTCGTCCCCTCGCCCCCATTCTCTTTTTATGTGGTTTCACTAGCGCCTCGATTGTGGGGGAAAATACATGGCAGGTTGAGAGATAAACAAAAGATGGAGGAGATAACTGCCAATAAAGTTTAATAAAGGCAATAATAATCATATTTAATCTACAACAGTCTCGTTTCGCGAGTCATAAACCTCTGATATGCAGTTGAAGATTGATGGACGCTTTTATTTGATGAGCTTTTCATCACGTTTTAAAACATAAAACGAAGATAAATAAGCAAACGTAAGAAAGATTTAATATTGCATATTAGTCTAATATGAAATAGCAAAGTATAAAATGCATTAACGATGAACGAAAAGATCCATTTTAATCTGAAAAATTGGGGGGAAATAAGGTAAAATATATGAAGTTCAAATGGGCGAAACTGTGATTAAATAAATGTAACTAAATTATGCACCCGTGTAAAATAGCAAAAAATGTTTCATATGTCGTTAATATTCGATCAACGAGTGAGAAAGAAAACATAAAAATAGAATTGAAATTGGCATCAATTTCCCTTCCGCCAAAGAAAATAGTCCCAGAGTGGGATTCCTGCCGCGCGCATTGATACATTAGCAAGTTACTAGCCGATTGGATGGTTCGCCGATTTAACCAGCCAATCAGGAAAGCGCGTTCAGTCCCAAACGTTTGCCCGCCGCTGCGGGATTTTTCAGCTGAACGCAGGACGAGTAAGCGGACGAAGACGGTAGTCACGGCGAGCTCGTTGGTTCTGGTTTTGACAGTTGGTGTGTCAGTGGAGGGAAGCTCGCAGCGCCCCCTGGTGGACGAGGCTTCTCATTACATCACGGTGTATCTTACTCTGAATGATCCAGAATCTTCGGTCAGGAAAAAGTGAGCAGGGAAGTTGATTAAAAATGCAACTTTATTGTTTTTCAGCGATTCTTCTGCGCTCCCTTGCAAACCGCCAGCACAAGTCACGAGGTAGAAAAACTCACGGCAGCACTGCTCCAGTCGCAGGTGAATAAATAACACTGGAGCCGTCACTCGCACCTCACCAGTGTTGGCGAAAAGCCCCGCCCCTTAAAAGCCGTCGTAGTTCTGAGGCGCTTGCTACTGGACCCAGGAGATGTTGAGACAGCGAGCGATAAAGGCATAGGTGTCGGCCACCTCCTGGATCACCTTGCTGGTGGGTTTGCCGGCGCCGTGGCCCGACTTGGTGTCCACCAGGATAAAGAGCGGGTTGGTCTGCTTGGTGCTGCGGCCCACCACGTGCTGCAGGGTGGCGATGTATTTCAGGGAGTGGAGGGGGACCACGCGGTCGTCATGGTCGCCGGTGAGGAGAAGCACGGCCGGGTACTGGACCCCGTTGCCTTCAGGGACTCGGATGTTGTGTAGAGGGGAGTACCTGAAGGAGAACACAGGGGGGAGGAGAGGAATCAGTCCTGGTCCTCTGCTTCGGCTGCAGGGCAGCACCTACTTGATGAGCCAGTCGAACTGATCCGTCTTCTCCGCGCAGCCGAAGTCGGTGGTCCAGGCGTGGCCGATGGTGAACTTGTGGAACTTGAGCATGTCCATGACACCCACCTGGGCCACGGCGCACCCAAATAGCTCAGGCCGCTGGTTCACGCACGCCGCTGTCGGCAGAGAGTTGCGCAACATTACCACCGGCAGAGGACTGGGACTCCGTTCTACCAATGTGGGGAGGGGGAGTCACGCACCGACCAGCAGCCCCCCGTTGGAGCCTCCGTTGATGGTCAGCTTGGACGCGGACGTGTAGCCCTGCTTGATCAGGTACTCGGCCGCGCACTGGAAGTCTGTGAAGCAGTTCTGTTTGTTGGCCAGCATCCCCGCTGGAGAGGAGTGCAGGAGGGGGGTCAGACACCGGACACGGAGGCCGAGTAATGACTCTACGCGGTCGATTGACCCGAGCCACTTGTGTTACACACGTCTCACCTTTGTGCCAGGTCTCTCCGTACTCCCCGCCCCCTCGGATATTGGCGACGGCCAGGACCCCTCCCAAGTGCCGCACGAAGATGAGGCGAGAGACGCTGTAGCTCGGCGTGATGGAGATGTTGAAGCCTCCGTATCCGTAGAGGAAGCCCGGGTGAGAGCCGTCCAGCTTGATGCCCTTCTTGTGGACGATGAACATGGGCACCTGAGTTCCGTCCTTGGACGTGTAGAAGATCTGGAAACCATCAGACGAGACTGTGAGCGGGAAGGAGAGCCAGATGCAGGCGAGGAGGACGGCCTCTCACCTGGGTGGTCTGATAGTCCGAGGGGTCGAAGCCTTTGACGGTGACCTCTCTGAAGACATGGGGCTGCAGCGGCTCCTTGGTCAGGTCGCAGTGATAAATGATGGCTGAGGCAAAGCAAACAACTTGTCACCACCAGAGCAAGATGCTTTCCGAACTCAGCAAAATACTGCCAAAGAAATATTTGACTGCTAAACAAGACGCAACTTAACACTCCCTCTGACCTAAAAAAAAAAGGGGCGAGCCTGCCCCCTGGAGGTCAATATGAGACCGTCACCTGAACTCTGTTACGAGCTTCTTTTGACGCTTGAACACCCACTTTTGAGCAGAGGCCAAACACAGCTCCTCAGTACCTGGCGAGAGGAAGGAGGTGAAGTAGTAGAAGATCTCCGAATCCCTCTTGCGTCCAGTGAAGCCCACCACAGAACCCACATCCAGCGGAAAGGTCTTCAGCTCCTCCCCGGAACTGAGCCGGTACATCTTCAGCACGTTCTTCACGTCGTGGAGGAAACACACAAACAGGAAGCTGGAGTGCGTGCAGGTGGCGAAGACTGCGAGCGACAGCAGAGTTTAAGGCAAACGTTGAGTGGCGGGTGCTGCGTCGAGCGGCAGCGCACCGATCACGTCTTTGTCGTGCTGAGGAATCAGCTCCTTCCAGTTGCCCTGGTCCGGGCTGGCGAAGTCGATGTCAATGAGCCGGTACCGCGGGGCGTCCAGGTTGGTCTTGAAGGTGAAGACGGTGCCCTCGTTCGTCACGTACTCGTACTCAGCGTCAAAGTTGTCGATGAGTTTCACCCACGGCAGAAGTCCTGAGAGAGCCAACGCACAGTCACCCACAGCAGAATCTCCGGGCAGCTCGCGGGTCAGGTCGGACCGACTGGTCACCTGTGATCCCCTGAGGCGTGGTGTTCAGGTCGCAGTACCACAGTCTGTTGACCGGATCGCAACCCTCGCTGATGGACAGCAGCACATAGCGCCCGTCATCCGACACCTCCGCTCCGCTCATCCACTTGGGGTGGTCGGGGAACTCGGCGCACAGCACGTCCTCAGACTGCGGAGTCCCCAACACGTGGAAAAAGAGCTTCTGGTGGAGGTTTGTGGACGTCTCTGTGCCTGAGAGAAGCCCGACACAAAGCATTCAAGTCAGAGGAGCCACTTGTACCTACAATACAATGATGTAAATAATACCTTCCACTTAAGACTCCTTATACCCACTTCTTCACATTCAGTAAGTTTTTAAAGTAATGACTTTTTATATTCTAACAACAAGCTTAAATAGTTCTTATAAAACTTTTATCATTTTGGATATTTCCTCACAAGTCTACTTTATATTTACATTTGTTTTTCTGGTACGTGGCAGCATTTGTCCACTCATTTCCTTCAGGTTTCCTCAACATTTTGACTCTTGCTCATACTGAACTTATTATTTCACACCAACTCACCATCGCTCTTGCCCTCTTGGTCGGGGTAGGAGTTGTAGAAAAGACCCTTTCCGTCGTGCGTCCAGGACATGCAGCTGAACTTGACCCGCTGCAGACGGTCCGGGAGAGGCGCTGCCCCCTCGACCTTGAGGAAGTGAATCTCCACCCAGTCTGAACCACTGGCGCTCGTGCCGTAGGCCAGGTACTCGCCGTCTTCCGAGAAAGCGTAACCTGAGGAGAATATGAACAAATGTTACGATCAGGACGTGTGAAGACTGGGAATGAAGGATCGCCAGAACCTCGCAAGGCAACAGTTCCATCATCAGAGAAAGTGTTTGGGTCCAGGAAGACGGTGGGTTCAGCTTCCAGGTTTTCCTGCACGTACATCACACTCTGGTTCTGGAGGCCCGTGTTGTAGAAGTGAAAGTACCTGGAAGGTTTGTGACGACAACACGTCACGTATTCCATCACGGCAGGGGAACGGCAGCGGCCTCACCTCTTCCCCCTCTTGAAAGGACAGCTGTATTTGGGGTAGTCGTACAGTTCCGTCATCCGCTCCTTGAACAGGTCGCGCACCTCACAGCTCTCCAGGAAGGGCAGGGTCAGCTGGTTCTGAGCCGTGACAAACGCCTTGGAGAAGACACAGACATGCTCAACAACTACAACAGAGGAACTGTCTAGAGACACGAGCTTTTCTGACCCATTTTAAACGTTTGAATTGTACGACATGGGAGCGGAACGACTGTAAACTCATCTTTGTTCTGCATAGACTTTACATAACCGTCAGGTTTATGTTGATTCAACTGATGAGCACACAGCGTTTGACGCTTAAACTCCAACCAGATCCAATTTGAGACACCGACACGAGCGCGTGAATCGAGGCAGTTCAGTCGAACCTGTGTCTTCTCGCTGTCCGGGTCTTCCAGCCAGTTGTACGGGTCCGGAACCTTGTTCCCATGATAGTCGTCCACCTGGAAAGAGACGTTTTGCGGGGTGTGAAGACGCTCGGTGACAGTATTGTCACTGTTGGTGTCAATCTTAAACGACTGTTGTGACTCTTGCTTGAAAGCTCTGCGGCTATGCTAACTAGCATGCTAACAAAGCAGCTCGCAGGAATGAATTAAAACAGAGCCCGGACGTTAGCATGCTAGGCTAACCCACTAAGCCAGATCACTTACTACGGCCTCGTCACGGAAAGCGGCCGGGTACTGGAAAGCCATTCTGGACGTGCGCTTTGGTGAACAACGTGAGCGGAGCGGAGGATGCGTTTAGATGATTTTAATGTGGTGAATCTCAGGATGGAGCCCCAAAAGCATCAAGCTTCGAGGGTTGACAGTTACGGGAGTCAACGAGCAGCCAAGCCTGGACCTGCCGGGTGATGGTGGAAACCACAGCGCCGACCGGTGGCGGAGCGTGTTAACTACAGAGGCGACTTTTGACCTCCTCAACTCGGCAACACACGCCGCCTTTGTGACATAAATAGACCGCGATAAAGGAGCTACTTTACGATCCTGTTTTACAGACTGGAAACTGAAACAACAACAAATATTGGACAACAGTCATTGTTCCCACAATGGGGAACTTTTGGTTGTTGCCTTATTCAAACATTAAAGACATAAAAAATGAAACTATGCGGTCAATATAACGCTCTATTATTTTGTGACATTTTGAGCCAAACATTGGCTGTGAACAAATGGCCTTAAAAAAACTTGACTTGGGACACTTCCTGTTGAGGACCTTCTCTTTGTGCAGCAGCCGACTGTTCCAGCTGAGCACCACCACATGTATCGCACTGTTTCCAAGCAATGACCTGCAGTGAGGTGTGAGAAGATCCCAGTGATCATGTGGTTGAATTGGAAAAAAACTAACAGTTGATCATAGCAATATTGAAGTATATTAATACTGCGACTTTATGACTAGAACTTAAGGAAACTTTGAGCGATACCATGACTTTCAATGTCACTGGACTGAGCATGAGTTTCTGTATTCACTTTTTCAAGCCAAAGAAACTGTGAAAACATTTCCACAACAGTAAGAAAGAGGGATGAAACCTAGTGAAATAATTTCATAAAGGCAGTTTATTGCAGTAGAGTCTACTATATTGTCAAGGTGGGACCTGAGTAAAAATACTCTTATTAGTTAGAGACTTTATAATAAATTAATTTTGATCAATTACATTTTAATATTCGACTCCAGAATGATCAAACTGAAGATCTTCGGCATCCGGGCAGAAGTGCTGCGGTGCTCAGTGAACTTTCCGTTCATCTGTACAATCTAATCTAGTCTCTTTCATCACAGATGTTTTGGCTATGTCATCACAATGTATCATGAGGTGCACCGTCAGTTGGTGACAAAAACCTGTCTAATTTTTATACAATATTTGTTCACTATTTTGAAACCAATTCCATCCGTAAGACAAGGGTATGAATAGTATTGGTTAATATAATGTAATATTGTTCACTTGTTGGAAATATTATGGCATAACTGAACTAGTAAAGGAAATAAAAAATACATTAATATTTCATTAAAAATTCTGAGAACGCTTTAAAAGGGGAGTCACACTGCCCATTCTCACTTTATTTAATAGTTACTTCTATTGTTACTGTTTATTTTATTTTATTTTTGTTCATGATTCCACGTTTTTCCAAAGCACTTTCCTAGTTGGTGGGGTCCTCACTGACCCTGTCAATAAAGCTGACTCTGATAACTTGTTTATTAATTATTAACCGCCGTGGCCTTTTATTGGCAGAAGTTGCTGCACGACATGAAACATTTTCCCCTCCGTGGTGACATCACACCCCAGGTTATCTGAGTCCACCGAGGGTGTCCATCATCACTCTTATCTGGGTGACAGAAAAGGAAACAGGGTCAGCTCTTCACTCTTCTTTCTCCCGGCCGAAGCTCCCTCCCTTCCTCTCCACTAAATCAATCACCCCTGATCCCAGGATAATAAGCACCTCCACCTCTTGACTGATAACACTTCTTCATCAGGGAACCCGGTGAGTCGAGGGCGACCGACTCCAGAGAAGCAACCTTTGCTCTTACAAGACGCCTCCTGGTCACATGTGACGTGTTACAGTCCAAGTATGCAGATAAGCTGCCGTGTTCATTGTGAGTCTGTTTCAGCTGAAAAGGAAACAGGTTCCTCAGAAGCCGAGATGAGACGCTCAGATGTCTTTTCAAACAGCATGTTGTTACTTTCAAGTTCCCATTACGTAGAGTCGGCTTATCAGATGAGGCCCACAAATTATTTTGGCTTTAGCCGGTTCCTAAGCGAAAGTGTCAGGAAGTCCTCACGAGAAGAAGTCGACAAGTTCATGCCAATGTCTTCTGTCCGACTGTGGTATTCAATGAAGATCTCACCGGCGATGCATGTAAGGTCAAGCCACACTTCCCCCCCGACACACTGCGCCCTCCCTCCTCCCAAATTTGACACGGAATATTCTTCGGTGCGACGTCTTCCTGTTTGTCCGAGTCACACTCGGATATGGGTCGTGGAGCTTTTGTCCGGCCTCCGTTTCCCCAACGCTGACCGCGTTGCTCTGACACCAGCAGAGGCGGGATCCCGCGCGTCCCCGCTTTGCTCCATTATCCGGAGTCAACAATGACCCCCCAGCGCCCCCCTCCCACCTCACACACACATTAGGAAGCACCTGTCTCTCTGGCGGCGGATAAAGAAGGATGACCACCTGTTGTGTTTCACTACAGAAGGTTACAGCGAGGTGAACTCATTCATAAAAGCGCTGCTGTCGACTCTTTATTGTGTAGCGTCCATTCACGGCGGGAGCCGAGAGGAAGCCATCGATACGTTTGGGACTGACGCTCAAACAAAGTACAAGACAAACTTTAGCCTAAAAACATGTAGAGGTGAATTGATGACTCAAAGTTGGGTGCTTCAAACTCAAGCGCCTGGAGGCCAGGTCCGGTTCGCTGAATTGAAAAGTACATCGCCAACGTGGCGCTTTTGCTGCTAAATCTAGCGACTTTTCCCTTTGTGACTTTTATCGCGAAAAGCAACAAACATAGCAACTTTTTTTGCTCCTGTTCTCAAAGTTGTTTCCACTTAAAGTCATTTAAATGAGGGAAAACTATGCTCAAGTGGTTCATTTTTGAAGCTAAGCCAATCGATAAGGCTAAGTTCCGTCACCAGGCTGGAGATTGGAGATTATAAATGTCAAGAATGAACCCGGAAAAATCCCCCAAAATAGATGCAGATGATAGGGACCTGTATGAATGTTTGTTTGTACTTCAAGACGACTGTGAGTCTTTGGTGATGGAGGAACATTTTTGAAGCTAGCCACGAATGCTAACGTTAGCCTCCGATACTCAAAAGTAACGCTGATACAGGGTTTGTGGTTCAGCTACTTTTTCCAGTCAAAGAATGTATTTTACTAAGAATTAGTGTTTGTCCCTGGACGTGATCTGGCCCCTCGGTGTGCCGTGATGGACCAGAGACTCTCATAGCTCACTTCCATGTTCCCGCGGGAAAGATCTCTGCTGCACTGTTTTACACAATCAAAGCCAAATCATTAGCGACTCTTCCTCCTGAGGATGTTTGGATTGAGTTTAGTCAGCGGCAGATAAACGCGCGGAGCTGAGAGAAGCGTGAGAAACGGCTGCGCGTCCATTCTTTCAAAACCTTTGCCCCGCTTTGTTTGTTTGTTGTTTCTTCACGCACTATCAGGGGTTTTGCAAAAAAGGTTCAGCTGGATATCGTGAGGCAGAGTGTGTGGGAGTCATGCTCGGGTGAAAGGCCACTTCGGATCTGGTCAATCGCAGTTCTGGAAAAAGACAAGAGAAGAGAGGCAGCGTCCACTGGTGTTCTGATGTTCATGAGACGTTATTCAAACACCACATGAAGATCCAGATGAATTTACATTCATAACTTATATATTATTTTGAAACACATATCAGTCTTTAGAGTAATAATTTTGGCACAGATGCCGCTTTGTTTTCATCTTCATCCATGTCAATAATGTCACCTTTTATAAATGAGATATTCTCTTTAACCTTTACTTCATAATTGTCTTTACATTATTTAAATATTTTCATAATCATAATACATTATTTCATTGACACAACAGTCTTATTATCTCATTTATTCATTTCACAAAATTGCAATTTCATTGGCTGCTCTTGGAAGATAAACATTATACATTGTATAATAATATATATATATTTTTTATTATTGTTTGAACCATGTAGAGTTGAATCATATTTTGATTTTTTTTTAATAAATGTTCTTTAGTGGTTACTAATAATGTATAGGTTTATTTCAGAATCAGAATCAGATTCAAATTTATTGCCACGGTCATTTGAACAGTTCCAGCATCTCACTGTGTGAAATGACTGTTAGAGGTGATCCATACTCGCATGAGTGCTGCGACCGAGCTGCCCAGACTGTCATTTCCTTGGCAGCTCAAGTCTCATCCTGGGCATCTGCATCGGGGCTGGAGCTAAAAACCTGCTGTGCGGCTGCCAGGGTCTAATAACAGTGGTCCGGGGGGATCCTGAAGCGACAAAACAATAGCCAGGCAATAATACGGCTGCCTCTAAATACAGAGATCACAGGCGACAGCTTCCTGCCTCGCTCCACCGGTCGGCTATCATTAGCCAGCGCCGGGATCACAGTCTCTGCTCTGTCCTGTCCCGGGCGTGTGATGTGGTCCGGGGTCAGTCAGACCCCTCAGATGTCCTCAGACAACAGGATGTTATTCAGGGAAATTACAGCAAACACAGACGGACACATGTGATTGGCGCACAAATTATAGGAGGCGCCGAATGTGCTGGGCATCATCTGTGCGCTGCCATTTATTTTCCCAAGACGCTGCCTGAGAACCCGGGGGGCCGTGGCAGAGACGAGCCAACTTCATAGTGTGTGGACTGCTACCGTGAAATAAACATCCTGGGACATGTGATAAGAGAAAAGAAGGTTTGGCTAGAAAGGCAGGGGCCCTCGAGCGCCTTGCTTTTAGGCACCTTGTGAATGTGATTTAAAAAAAAGGTTCATCATCTCAAGCCTTCCTCACGGTCCCCTCATAGACGCCATGTTCCTTTGCTGGTCAAATATGGCGAGTCACGTTTCATCGGCCCAAAATTCTGGGACGAAAACAGCTCCGCCAGCTTCAGATGGGGGTGGACACCCTATAAAAGAATATGGTCAAGATGGTAGACCAGGATCAGGAGGCCAAGTGTTTTGGATAATAGAGACAGACTTGGGCCAAGAATAGACCGGACCCTGCGTTTACTCCATCAGTGCACTTTGAGTGAATCTGAAACATGACCACGTAAAGACCAAATTGGAGTGAATCTGCTTAGAAGGTGATGGGTTGCAGCCTGCCACCTCTTCAGGACCTGTTGGTCTCCAAGACCCAGAGACGTGCAGGTCAGATCAGAGCCGATCCTTCTCACCCTGGACATGGACTTTTATTTTGTTGTCAGCACTTGATTCCAAAGCACTTTCCTAGTTGGCGGGCTCTCCACTGACCATGGCAATAAATCTGATTCTGGTTCTGATAGAACCTCAAACCTAGATGCTGGCGTTGATGTGGCTGGAAGAGCGGCTGGTCAAGCGCTTAACACGATCAAGGTCAAGTCGTCCATCAATGTCCGACCGATAAATCCTAGCACCCCGGAGGTAGAAGGCTCAGTGATCCATTGAGGAACCAAGGTTCATGACATTATAGTAACATCTGACCGACAGCAACGTTGTGTCAAGCTGCACTAAAGTGCTGAATGTATGGAACAGATGGGGAAGAGAAAGTCACTTTTGTTTTCTAAGAATTTGAAAAGGAAGAAAAGAGTACTTTTTTCAGGCAGGGAACACGCCTCAGCCAGGGTTTACCAATTCAACCTGTACCCACCTAAACGGCGCAAGTAAACTGCTTGCTAGCGGGACACCCTGGACAGGAAGCCAGTCCATCGCACCCTAGCATGATAGGGCTGTTTATATGGGAGCAAACCGGAGTGCTCAAGCAGAGGGCGAAACCCCACAGCAATTTCTAAAACTCACCAACCCAGAGAAGGAAACATGACTCTACTATGTCTCTCTCTCTCACTGATGGCTTTAAACCTGAGTCATCGCCGTCAACAATGATTAACTTCTTCGTCGACTTCCTCAGCTGGAAATCAAACAATAAAGTCCTTCATGATTCACAGCAGGACTTTCTGGGGACTTCTTTCTGTTTCAGGATGACAGCGACGCGCCTTAACTCGGCACGTTGTCATGAGGACTTGCGCCGGTCGAGGCGGAGGCGGGACGTTTGTGTGCTGCCCGCTGTGATGTAAAGTCACAAGTGAGCACTCGACTTAGTCAGAGGCGACCTGGTGAAAGAGCCGCACATAAAAGGATAAAAAAAAAAAGGCTTCAGGTGTGGCGCCGGCACTTGGGTGTATTTACACTTGCATTAGGGCGCTGGCACGGTCTCAGACACAAGTCTGATATCACTGTCGGAACAAAACAGATCGGTATCTGTCAGCGTCGCCGCGGTTTATATCATGTGTTTTACCTCCTCGTCAAACTTGTCAGTGCACTTCGATCTCATTTCCACCTCTTGTTTGTCACATTACCAGACAGGAGAGGTTTCCAGACACGTAGGAGACTTTCTGCTGCTTATTAGTCGGACCAGAGCGACTGAGTAGGCTGCAATCGAATTACACTTTGACTCACGCAGACCACAGGAGCGGGCGACTTTACAGTCAAGCTCACTGTGAGAGTGGTGGATAAGGTGGAAGCTGGCGCTGTCGCCAGCAGCTCCTCATCTCTGTTGCGCCCCGACTGTAATTCTCGTTTGCCGGTTCTGTTCAAATGTTCATCCCGGTGGTGTGTTATCATGTGACCTCTCGCTGGATGAAACGCTCGGCTCTGGAATATAAAAAGAGCCGGACGTACTGAGAGGATAAGTTGTGACTCATCAGAGTGGACGGCAGGCTGAGAGCTCTATGGGAAAGAGGGGAGCTATTTTGAGGCGCTACGACTCAGCGATGTTAGCTTCACACCCCGGGTACCTGGGACAGTAGCTGAAGTAGTAGTAGCTGATATCAATCGCAACTCTTAATCCTGAAGTTCCTGAGTAACATCATGCCAAGCGCTACCTGTTGTGTGCTTGCACCCGAGGGATTGTTGGTTGCTGGCGGCTGAGGCGACTTCCCTCCGCCTCTCTAGCTGCCTCAGAAAAAGCTAGTGAAGGAGCAGGTCTTAAATTAGAGGAGCGCCAACATGGCAGGTCAGAGCCCTTTATCTACAGATAAACGGATGTTGCTGTCCATGGGTGGCGAATTCTAGCGACCGCGTCGACCAACTCAGAATCAGAATCAGAATAGAATAAACTGCCATGGTCAGTGGGGTCCCACCAACTAGGAAAGTGCTTGCTCTGAATGGTTGATTCCCCAGAGGTCTGACACTGCAGATGCTGTTTGTTCCACCCTCAAGCCTTTGAACTTGAGCGGCAGACAGCTCCGCTCTGTGGGTTATGCGTTGCCCAGCTGACGTAGATGCGAGGTTGGGGATGCTGCCACAGGAAACCTCATGAGGTCGGCCCCAGAAGCTACAGCGAGTGTGGAGATGCACAGCAGTCAGGCGCACTTGAAAGGCAGTGGTGCGTCAAGATGAGCCCACATCTGGAATGAAGACGTAGTCTTTAAGGGCTCTGACCTTTTAAGTTCAAACTGGGAGCGAGAGCAGTCGAGTCCTCTGGATGAGGTCTGACCTGAATGAGATCAGAGCAAGAACTAGAGGTGTCTACAAGCTCATGACTGCTTCCTTTACGTATGAAATTCTGCCCTGTTCTATTCAATGTTTCCGTCACCGATGCATGATTCCACTCTTTCTTTACGTTGGTATTGCTGTTCCCCATATAACCACCCAGAGTCAAAAGTTCATGACAACAACAAACATGGCGACTGTGGCAGAAGTATCGATAACATACCTCTTGCACGAAAGATGAAACGGAGGCAGCGTTGTGGGAGGCGGTTGTCGGTGAGGCCCTTAAATATACTGCGACTGGAGTATGGAGAATTTCCGCCATTGCTATGTCATCTTCCTGTCTCATTAGAGCGACGTATCGGGTAGTAACAGCAACACTGCCCCCCATGGTTTCCGGTGGTACTGCGCCGTTTGGTCCATATCTGTATGCTTGTGCAGAAATACGGAGTACAGAAGGCCCCGTCCGTATCCGTATCCGTACGTAACGTTGAGCATAAATGGGCCTTAAAGTTGTCTTGAAGATACAGAACTGGTGGACAGATGTGTGCACACGCAAGCAAGTCAAAATCGAGGCCCGGGGCCAAATGCGGTCTGTCACGTCGTTTTCAGTGGCCCATGAGTAGAAATTAGAAATCAGGTCCAACAAAATTCTTAGATTATACATGTCAACAATGAATCTGAAAATAAAACAGATGGGTGGAGTGACACTAACCACAGATCAGCTTCATGCTAACATTAGCCTCTAACAACACTGTGTTTCAACTCTTCTTCTCCGTTCAAGACTCAACAAACATAAAGACCAGGCAGCCTGAACCTTGCGACCGCCGATGGCAACATCTCCAGACCGAGGCGACCCAGGACCCCCTCCCACCCCACCCCCGCCTTTTAGACAGAAACCTCCTCGCTGTCTCACAGCAGCACTAATTTCATTGCATTATTTACGGTCCTCCTTGCGACATCAGCAGAGCCATTTCCAGGCAGCGACGCCACGGAGACTTTCTGCTCCTGATTAGTCGGAGCAGAGCGAGTCACAGTTACAGCGCTCAGCCGCCTAATCACACTTTGACTCACAGTTAGAAATCACTCTCAAAGTCCACTCAGAAAATCCCCCTCGAAAAAAACATTAGTTTGTCCTTGTCATTACTCGCACAAACACAGCCACCCCGTGTCTGTCACCCTCCTCTCTGAAGGTCTTTGAATGTCACCTACGTTTCCTGCCCAGGAAAACAAAAGAAGGTGGGGGGGTTGAAAATGAATGTAACGCTTGCGTGCAGACGGATATTAGCCTTTTAAAAGCAAAACAAATATGTGTGTGTGGACGTGCCCTGTAATTTGCCTGTTGACATGTGCACTTACAGTGGGGCTCCGGGACCCTGCTAATGACTAGGGCAGGTAAGACTGGAGACAGGTGGAGGACAGTGCCGTCTGACTGGTCCTGAGAGAGAGTGTGTGTGTGTGTGTGTGTGCGTGTAAAAGTGTCAAACACATACTGAGACGTGCAGACAGACACAGTGGCACCTGGTGATGTCACCGATGTTGTCACCCAGCTCTTCCATAATGGACGCCATTCCTTGGCAGACGACTCAAAAGTGAATCACGCAGACTCGCGCTTGCATTGTGCTCTTGCTCAACAAAGGAAATCACCGCGCTGCGTGACACGGGTCCATTCACACTCATGAATGCCGCGGACATTTGCACGCTGTACTTATTTATCTTACACACCACAATTACAAACAAAAACTCCCCGACGTGTTTGTCAATCTGTAAACTGGTCTGGAGACTGTGGAGGCCTGTGAAAACAAGTGGCCCAAAATAGCATGATGGAGGGGAAATGACTCGCAAAAATGAGGCAATAAATCCCAGCAGATTTATAAACATGGGGAAGAGAGGAGTCAAGGGATGGTCTTGGGATGGGAGCCATTTTCGCGACATCATTTCAGCACGCTGTTTATCGTGCTAAAGATGTTAAGATAACCTGTTCTTCCATTTATTAGACTGGATTGGACCAGATGGCCTTTACTACTCCCACAGTCTTGTCTTTTTCTATTTTATATATATATATTTCATGTATATTTGGTTTATTCAGGCTGATTTAACATTGTTTTTAGATAAATAAACAGGAAATTATAGATTGTCTTTTTCTATAAATTTATTGTTTCAAATTATTGCTTGTATAAGCTACAACACAAGAAAATGTTTAATTTTAATGTTATTTTGCGGATAGCAGATAAATAACACAAAAAATATATTTCTTATTGTCAATCAAATAATAATTTCAAAATGCGCATCAATCTTTAATTTTATTTTGAGTCGATGACTTTGATGTGACTTTATTTTAAATTATATTTGACACTTTTTTCTGCCTTTTTCTTCATTTTTTTGCAATGCTGTGCTGATAGAAATTTCATATATTTTCGTGAATCAGTAAATGTTCATTGTTGTCAATTGAAATATTAAATGACAATACATTTCCACATTAATATATATATATAATTTTATATTTAATTTTCTTCAATTCACGGAGAGTAGTTCCTCCTGAACAGAAGCACGCAGCACTTTGTCTCATTCAGTGTCTTGCTCAAGAGCACATCAGTGGTCAAGCCAAGCAGATCTGAGTCACTCTGCCAGCTGGTTAATCACAATGAGGTTAGAAGAAGAGCAGATATGAAAGAGTTGGGAAACAGGAAACTGAGAATCTTGTTTTGGTGCGACAGACGTGAGTGGTTGTCCGGGGAGCGATTCCCTGCAGGACATGAGAAAGAGACTGTGCTGCGTGTCCTTCCTGAATGACGTGGCCTGCCATGGGTCACTATTGCTGGGGAATCAGGAGGAAGACGAAACAATGCAGGAGTCTTTTCATACGGTCAGGTGTGGCTCCTGGGGGGCCACACTTCCTACTCCCACCCACCCACATTTTTATGACTATTAGTTTCGTAGTTACTTTCTGTTCATTTATTTATACTTTTTTTTTAAAACCAAAAATTGTAGCAAGAGGCAAAAATAAATATTTAAATTCTAAATTTATGTATAAACAGTTTAGAAATATTCGGAAACTTTTGGATGAAGAACGGACCAGGCAACGAAACAAGACGTCTCTTATTGAGTGCAGATGTCAAAATTAATATAATATATATTCATGCTTCACGATCACAATAATATAAATGTTTTTCTTTTAGATTTTCCATAAATCAGATTTTTTTTTTTTTAATGTAACAAATTTTGACTGAGACGTATATTTCTTTTTTATGATGAATCCACCACACAGTGAAATGGAAGTGGTGCCCTGAATGCATTAATGCTGAGTAGCATAAAAACAGGTTGTGTAATACGGAACAACCTGGTGAAGTTGCGCATGAAAGCGAATGTCAAATCACACTAAATTCGACAGTGAGCTCCACCAACTCTTTCACACATCCTCCGATAAATTGATGATCAAACAGAATGTGTGTGTCAGATTTGAAATTCGAGGGTAAGGAAAGAGCGCGGGTGACGCATCGCCACGGAAACCCAAACCTGTCGCTGCTGATAAGGAGGCCAGGAAGCAGAGACTCGAGTGAAACGCAGACTGATGTGTCAAAACATGAAAATTGGCAGGTAGGTGAAGAATTCCGCTTCGCCACTCAGGCACCAACGCTGAGGCGCTTTCTGGTTTCAAAATTGTAAACTTTGTCATTTGCATATATCACTCATGTCGTCATGGCGAGTCATGCTCTTCTGAACGGCTTTGAAATTCTATTTTTTCCCCCCTGTGATTACTTCAGCTGAGTTATTCTATGACGTTCAGTTCATTAAAAAATACTGAGTGGCTTTTCTTCATGTGCCACATTTGTGTATTCATTCTACTGTATGTACTACTATATTTATAACAATGTTGTCGTTTAAGTTGCACTTTTCATTTTGAATATTTTTTTTCTCTTTTCCTCACAAACTACCTAATTTTTTAAAACAGAAAAATCACAAATTTTTATTCATCTCGTTTTTTTTTTTACTTGAGGTTTTACTCTGTGATTTTTTTACCTAACATTCCTCATTTTTTAATGTTTTTCTTTATCATTTTAACAATTTCAAAAAATATTTCTACAACTTTTACCTCAATTTCTCTTATTCAATTATTTTATTTTATCTATTTACTTAACTTTTTGTTGTTTCATTGTCTGTTTTTTCATCATTAACATTATTTCCTTGGGTGCACATTATATTACCTTTGATATTATTCTTTTTCATTGACAATTTTATTTCTAATTAAAGTTAATGCAATTTAAATTCTAATGTACACATTCTTATTATTATCTTTTTTTTTTTACTAACAAATAACCATGTACTACACTGGTTGCTATGCTTCCTAAATGTCTGGAGTTTTAGTTATTTTACTGTGAAATATTATATTTATTTATTTTTAATCTCAGTTTGCTTTATGTCCATAAATGTATCTCAGTCATGGTCACGTTCAGAGTCAGTGTTTGTGTTTCACTCCTGCTATCAATGTCTTGTTTTGCCGTCTGAAAGTTGAATCACTATTTATATTGAACTTCTTACTACAAATTACAACTTGGTTGTGAAGTAAATCCTCAGACAAGTGACAGCACTTTGGGTAGCACGAGAGATGAAACCAAAAATAAAGAAGGAATCCAGCTCTCTACTGGCATCACACCAGACTCATAAATGTCAACAGAGTGGCTCATAACTGATTTCAACAACACAGAAGAGACTCGACCAGTTGAGCTGGCGACGGTTTTTGTTGTGTCTATTAGCTGACTGACATATCCACCGCTGTCCAGCACAAGTACAGTGTTTTTGTCTTTATCTCAGTGGGTGGCTTGTCAGTATTCCACCAGACATCTGCAGAGATGTGCAGTAGCATTCCTCTGGGCCCTGAAACTATGATAATAACCCTCGGCCTGTCAACAGGAGATCATGCACCAGCGGGGAGAGGAGGAAAGATGGTCGGTGGGTGGTGGCTTCAGCACCTGAAAGAAGGTAAAACCAACCTCTGATGTTGCTGTCCTGTTATGAATAAAGATATGACAGGGTGGAGGTGTCGCTCGACGTGTTCCTGAGGTGGGAGCTGGGAGCAGCGCGCCTGTCAGGAAGTCCTGCGGCTGACAGGGCGACGGCTGGGAAAAAGCGAGAGTGACATTGATGAGATTAGGAGGCTGTGAAGAAGATCGTTGTGATAGAATGTGAAATATTCCTCCCCGAGTCGGCCGTAAAGGCCAAAACAAAGGCGGAGGTGAGGCTGTGTTAAACATTTTCAGCTGTAATGGGCTATAAACCGAGCGTCCTCCGTTGAGATCATTGTTCTCGTCACGGGGGAGGTGACGGTGAGGCCACGATCGGCTTTAGTCTCGATGCGAGAAATGACCCAAGGCAGGTACAGAGTCATGGGTGGAAATTACAGGGCTACTGCTACCTAGACAATTAGCATAGAGCCCAAAGGCATCTTTAGCCAAAAACACAAGCAGCTCTCCTTCCAGGAATGGACAGCTAAAAACTGTCTTCTGGGGTTTACAGTAAAGACGCGAAAACAACTTTTTTTTCTAGTTTCTAGAGCTTGTGCCGGTCCAGTGATCACAGGGGAAGAGATGACTTGTCATGTTATTCATGAGAGACCTTTAGAGGCGACCCAACGTGTGCGTCCTGCCAAGTTCAAGACAAGTTCGGGGCTCAAAACCGGGGTTGGGTTTTTCCACGGGATTTTGTTGCCTGCATCTGGATCCTCGGTATGAGTCGGACGTAAAAGTACAAACTCATTTGCTTGTTTAAAACGTGTTTGTAGCAGCGTCACCCCTGAATATCACTCTGAGCACCTGGGGCGGGGTTGTGTATTGGCAGGAATCAGGCGATACGACACCAATCCTGATACAGGAGGGACGATATCATGCATTGCTAAATATGACGTATACAAGAAAAGGAAGGGAAAGAAATCTCAAGCAAATGGTTCCAAACAATCGACATTACCCGTTAGCTATAAGCTACATTGGTGCACTGGGTTCGTCGGTTTATTGTGTTCAATGCTATTTGATTTACAGACAGATGTGCTGCCCTTTGAATGCCATCTTCTCCCAGACTGAACCATCGTATTGGTCAGCTGATGCTAACGTTTCAACCCAGGCTAAAACAGAGATCTCGCTATCTATTACAAGCAGCTGAAGGGGGCTGACAAACTACTCGCTGCCAACCAGTGGTCAGAAGCTTCAATATACTAAAAAAATAGTATTTATTTCCTAAATATATGTATAGTGGACGTCAAATATTCATACAGTATTGGGGCATCATGTACAGTGAACCCTTGCTAAAACACGGTTCACCTTTCCCGGCTTTGCTGTTTCACAGATTTTTTTTTGTGCAGTTTTTTTAATTTTTTTTATAGTTTTTTTAGTGCATTGTGTTCTGCATCCTGATTGGCTAAGGGACTAACCAACGTGAACAGTCTCCGCGCCTCGTCTCTGTACAGCTTGCCAAATTTACGTTTGCAATTTTACCCCACGATAAAACCCACAATGTCAACGAAACGTTCTGCACCGGCGAAGGCACCTGAGGACGCGCCCAAAAGGAAGAGAAAGATGCTAAATATCGCAGAAGAAGTTACACTTCTGGACATGCTGAAGGAAGATTGTTGAGCGCCGTTACGGACTAAATGAATTTTCGGTTTTTCCATAAAGAAGGAGGAAAATAACAGTTTTAACAAGGATGCAAAAAGGGTTGTAACTGTCTGCAACAAGGCCATTGTAAGGATGGCGTCTGCTTTAGCTTTGTGGATCAACGACTGCAGGAAAAAGAACACTCCGCTGGATACGTTATCCGCACAAAAGCTAAAAAACGAAAGCACAAAAGCTAAAAAATCAAAACCTGTTTTGGTCTTTGGTTTCGTTGTATATGTAGTTCAGTATTGTATAATAACTGTAAAAAATAAAGCTGACTGTTTCACGGATTTCGCCTATCACGGGTTCTTTTTGGAACGTAACCCTGTGATAAATGAGGGTTCGTTGTATTGCGATATTTGAGTGCATCAATACTTTCCCACTGCTCATCTAGAGCGTCACTAACATTATGGCAGCGTCTGAACGCCACTTGTTGAACACCGCTCAAGTTTGTGTCGACCCTGCTGCGGTATGGAATCTAATTTGCCTTTGAAGAAGCTAATAGCAATGCTCTGTTTCAGTGAATACTTTTTGTGTCCTCCTGACAGTGCTCCAGTCCGTGGCTAAATTTGTTGACCACCAGACTGTTGTCGGTCGGCATCACATGCTCAAGGTCGCGAAGGCTGTGTGTGGTTCAGGTCCGAGTAACGCACGCGCCTCGGGGGGGCTGAATCATACGGACATCCTGTCGGACGGTTGAGCCAGACGCTTCCTTCGCTAATGTTCAAGAATTGAGCCCGAGGCGTCGTCTTGAGGAATATTACTGATGTTACTCTCACTCCTGTCTCAGTGGAGACACGGTCGGGGAATTGTCTGCCTCAAAGCTTGTTCTTCTCGTCCGGCTAACAAGTGAGTTTACATGCACTTTCCACCTCTGGGACGGCGAGTGTCATGCGTGCGGAGACCCAGTCATCAGCCTGCTATTCTAAGAATGTCCTGTCAAATATGAGGGTGTCCAAGGCGGCGATCCAGCCCGGTTCATAGAGACATACACCCACGCCTCATCCAGGTCCATGTTGCCACATGCGAGTCCCTCACACAACACCAGAGAGGAGCAGAAGAAGTGTTCAGATACAGAGGCATTAGAGAGGAAGGAGGCGGAGAGCACGGCTGAATAGAAGGTGATGAATGACATGACTAAAGGCAAGGGAAAAAAAGCGAAACAGTGACAGAGAAGTGGATTTTAAATTACACGGTGGCTCATGTCAGCAGCCATAATTAGTAGCTTAGTCAGGTGTGGTGAGCGGGACAGGAAGACGGACCAAGCACGACAGAAACGGAGAGGGGTCTGCGAGGAAGCCAGTCGCATACGGGCCACTGACAAACACGCAGCGACATACGAGGCCGTCGCGTGTCGAGCACGTGCACGAGCCGTCTGAAAATTCCGACAATTCACCAGCGAGGTGGCAGCCTGCCAACTCAAATGTTGACGGTGGATGAAAGAGCGGAGGGGAGTGGGGTGAACGGCGGGGCTACATGACCTACATGACAAGAATCCGCACACTCCGGAGCTCGTCCCCACTGTGCAACAGAGAGAAACAGCTGGAAACAAGCAGCCGTCTGACTTCAAACACCAGCCGCCACGGTTTTACATGCACTTTCATTTGGAGTAATGGCAGTGAGAACACAAGGAAGCATTTGTTGCTTGTCTATAAAGATCCCTGAACTCTTTCCGTGCTTTGAATGTCCACGTAGAAGATCCCCAATCATCTGTAACTTTGGAGGATGTTTGGCTCCATAACCAGACGTACGTGGCCAAACAAATAAAAGCCTTGATACGGCGCACAAAACACTTCATGGCCTTCCCTAAACTTCCCTCTTCTTCAAGTTTCCAAATAAAAAGCAGCTGTTTTTAAAGCAAAAATAAGCCATTGTTTTGTTGAAGGCACTGTGGTACCAGTTCCTCCAACTTTCTTCAGTGAGTATACAAGCTAGTCCCGAAACACTACTGCCACCTGCTGACCCATCTAGATCAACTGAAATTGACTTTTAATTCTATAGTTAAAGTTGAATAAAAGTATGACAATAAAATGAGCAAGAAAAAAATCCCTATCTGGGAGCAACGAGCAGCTTGCTGGAGGTCTGCGCCCTCTGAGTGCTTTTCCAGTCAGACTTGCCTTGCTATGAAGGCGGATATAATGTGTCCATTTCCAATCAAGGTACAATCAGAATTCCAACGTGCTCCGCGTGCTTCACTCATTTAGGGTGTGGCGCACTCTCGCAACCTGTTTAACATCCAAGTAACGGGCAGTACAGTTCCTCAAACATTTCCTTGAAGTGTCACAACAACAAGTGAGTAGCACATTTCACATCCACATGCACTTGAATGGATGGCAACCTGGGGTCGAACACAGTGTTTCGTACAGTATAAAAACTGTTGTCACTTCACAGGCCAAAGAAACTTTAGAGCTACTTGAGCCAGCGACGCAAGCAGCCGAACAGAAACCAAAACAGACAATAAACTTTCATCGCAGACATAAACAACGAAATGACTCGACTTCCGGTCGACGTGTGTTCTCGACAAACATTTTGTTCGTTACAGCGGCTTGCCGACGTCAAAAAGCAGATGTTTTTGGACAGACTGTGTCATCGGTGGTGATCGGTATTTGTCGCATCTATTTATGATGCAGCTTGATCTCGATAAGACAAGTTTCACTTTGAGTCACAGATCGAAAGTGAGTTAAGTGTGACTGACTGATTGTGCGATTGTTTTCAAAGGGCGAACACAATAACGTTCCAGCGCACCTGATCGAGGTGATATTCATCTTCTGTTTATTTGTAACCATCAAAATGTTTTCGACAAAACAAGACATTTTCCGTGTTTCTTTGAGGGAAAACCACACGGACAGTGTGACTGAAAGTTCATGAGCGGAATTAAGGGGAGAAAATGTTCTTTTCACCATCCGAAATGACGCTTCGGTCAGGATTTGTGTGCGACTCCTGACAGTCCAGACAAGCCGTGGCACTGTGGAGCACCAAGCTTCCCTGTAAACTTGAACATGGCCCTCTCAGCCCGGTGCACCTTGGACTCTTGAGGATCTACATGACTACTGGAAAAACTCCCGCTAAAATGAAAAACCCAAACATACTGAGTCTTGCTTTTATGTAAAAGGAAAACAGATTACATGTTTACCACTATTTACGAGCCCCCCCCCCGCTCCCCTATAAGCACATCATCCTGAAGGTATGTCCATGTAGTGAGTTCTCCACAATGATGTCACTGCTATCACCTGTGCCGAGCTTTCCACCAACCGCACAGGTAAGTCTTTCCCCAGTCAGAATGACGGATGAAGAGACTGTCAGAAAACGAAGATGTATTCGTCTGATCCGGACATAGCTGTGTGACACCTCCCTTGGAGAAAGCCTCATGGCCTGGGGGGGAACAGCGCGACACACACAAACACACACTCCAAGGAGGAGTCATGGGGCAAAGAAGAGCAGGGGGAGGGAGTACCAGAGAAAAAAAAGGAGTGCAGCTCGCTCTCAAACACACACCTTCACGACTCCTGAGTAAGAGTGACACACACTCAGTTGAGCAGTCACTCACACACACACAGGATATTGAGGTTCGCTGAGAGACCGTGCGAAGAGCGAGGGACTGGACGAAACCGCGCACAGCCACTGGTTGCTTTCACTCAAGCTGCCTTATGTGTGGCTCCTCTCAAGGCTTAACAGTAAGTGTCCATCATCCTATACAACTTCTCCGGACTTGTTGGTGCTTTAAATCGTTGCGGGGTCTAGATGCATCATTCTGAGACTGAAAAGTCAAACCACCTGGAGTTGCATTTGTAAAACGCCCCGGTGACTTGACTCATGACTAGATTTGGAAGATGTGTTCTGCTGTGTCACTGGGTTCAGCGGTTTCGAACTGAGCTGTCACACTTGTGACACTCATTCTGTGGTGACACACTCTTGAGAACAATATCAGGGAAAATTGACTGCATCAAATCTCCAAAATCCACAGATGTGTTTTCAGTTATCAGCCGGCGCTATTAGGAGTCAGCACTTTTTCAAACGTAAGCCGTTTATTTCAAGTGAAGATCTTATCTTTTGCTATCTTAAACAGACAGGAAAAAAAGTTCTGTGAAGAGATACCAGAGCATTGTATTTGATAATCACATTGTTTCGTTCTGACTGACAGTTTCATGTGGTCACCTCATGACTCAGGTGGCGGTGAAGCTGACCGACATGTTCTCGAGTGAGGGAGAAATAACAGAGAAGAAGGGGTTGTGCGCAGTGTGAGAGCCAAACCTCTTTCAGTTCAGAGGAAGTCTGGTTGATTCAATGGAAGTGCTGGTTTCCTTGTGAAAGTGGTTCTGCTGCACACAGGAACCCCCCTTATAGCTACAGGGTAGCGACAGGATGTGTGGGACAGTGGGGGCGAGCGAGCATGAGGGTCCTACTTTGAAGTTTGTTTGTCCGGTCCGGTGATATCATTACGTGCTGACTTGTCTTTCGGTTCTTCTCCAGGCCACCTCTTCTCCGTGCAGCTCTGTCATGTTGACATCTGAGGCATCCCCGCAAAGCACAGGGGTCATTGTGGCAGTGGAGCCCGAGACCCTGGATTCTAATATGACCTCGTGGACTGAGGTGGACTTTGAGGAGAAGTGCACCTACATCGTAAAGGACCAACCTCAGGAGGAAGAGTCTGAAAACAAGACCAGGGCAGAGAGATCCTTACCCAGAAACCTGTCCCTGAAGCGCGGCGTGAACTCAGAGGTACAGTGTTTTTGCTGGTTCTTTTTAGAGGCAGAGCTAATTCCGATTATTTCCTGACATGTTTTGCGTCACGCCGACATCCTCTCGTCCCCTCATCCATCGTCAGGCGGGAAATACTTGACTTGTTGTTGTCTAATTTCAGCCTTTCCTCTTACTTTGTATTTGCTGAGGCAAACGGAGACAATGGCCGAGCCCCTTCAGCACACAGCCTCGGGTCTTCATGATTAGTAGCTACCACAGATTCCCAAGCCTTTGTCCCGGCACACAATTACGCCGTAAAGTCAACCGCTGGCACCCCACCTTATGGATAATCTGGATTAAGTTTGCGACATTTTATTTGCACACTAGTGGTTTATGGTTAACCTGACGGGGGGGGGTCACAGATAGCGAGATAGACCAGCTTGTCTTCAAGCGAGGAAGGCTTCCTTTATGCGTGAGGGTTTAGTGTCGAGGGTAGTAGTCAAACAAGATCAGAGGAAATAGCCCGGCCGGGCGTCTGCCGCAAAATACCTGCGCAACAGCATTGACCTTCTAATAAAGACCGTCTGCAGACTGGTTGACACCAAAGAGGATATGTTACAGTGAGGCGCCTTAAAGGGACCCGCGAGGCAAAGGCACCTCCGACACAAATTAAATATCCGGATAAATTGTGGATGAATTCAAGAGAAAGACCCTCCACTTGCAGCCCGAAATCCTTATCATTGCTTAAAGGGATTTATTCTCGGAGCTCAAGGTGTATTCGGCTTAGTCGGGGGATGCCCGTGACACCTTATCCTCTGATCCCCGCCCTGAGGGTGTGAGACACGGGGGTGAGTTTCACACCTGGAGGTAGCAGAACAAGAGTAGTGGTGAAATTTTAATATGGCAGAGAAACTTGAAGAGTGATTGGCTTATGAAATATGCAGCATGTGAAGGAGAGGCCGCGGTTCTCCCAAAGCCGAAGAGAAACACTGTTGAGAAGATTTGTGACGTGATCGTCACACTCTTATTAGAACCAATTGTTTTATTGCTCATTTCCTCTTGCTCAGTGAACTGACCCTCTTTTCCTTTGTAAGATAAGCAACGTTATTCCTAGAATCTTCCTCTTTATACGCACTTCTGATCCTTTCCAACGAACAAAACGTTTCATGATTCCGTGCCTTCTGTTTCCAATAGGTGCTTGGAGTGTCCAGCAAGGAGTTGATACCTAAAGGGACGAGATTCGGGCCACTAGTAGGGGAACGATACACGGACGAAACGCTGCCACGAGATGCCAACAGAAAGTATTTCTGGAGGGTAAGTGAGTTTAAATGCCAGCTAACCGTGCGGTGGGCCTGAAAGTGAGTTGCATAGATATACATCTGTTTGCTGGTTCACACACACACACACACACAGAGACAGCTGTTTCGTTTCAGTGACGTAGCGATTCTCGCTGAGCTTCTCACTGCCAGTAAACACACAGTGCTCATGTCTGCGCTTCCCCAGGCCGACTCTGACTAAGCAAGGAAGTGGGTTTGAGCCTGAGAACTGTTTTTGCAGCATCAGGCCAGGCGTCATTTCACGTGCGGTCGGGTTCGCACATTTAAATAATCACGTTGGCAGCAATGTGTTAGCAATCAGGAGATGAGCTGCCACGTCTTGATGGAGTTACGTGGCTCCAAAGGCTCGATCACTCCAGCGGTCCCTGCATCACTTATCACAAAAGTCTCCTCCAAACGTTTGCTATACTTTCAGTTTTGGTAGCGGCGCTCAAATTTCAGACGAATGACCATCCTACTTTCATGGTTTCATATTAAAAGGCCTGTTTTCTCATAAGAGAAAGGTTTCAGATCTAACCACTGCGCCTTTGTCGTTGCACCACAGTTGAGGTTTGAGGTTCCTTGTGTCTTATCTAAACTTTTTTTTCTCTTATCAACATGTCTCCTGAGGTTGAGCCAGACTCACAAAATTCTGTGTGCCGTGCAGCATTAGGCGCATATAATATCTGTTGTACCAGCACATGAAACCTCTTGCTGTCACACACATTCCAGTAAAGCCTCAATTCTCTGACTCACTCAGGTCTTTTCTGAGGGGCACCTTAACCACATCCTGGATGGTTTAAATGAAGAGCAGAGCAACTGGATGCGGTACGTCAACCCGGCTTGCACGGTGGAGGAGCAGAACCTGGTTGCCTGCCAGAATGGTTTGGAAATTTACTTCTACACCATCAAACCTCTTCGGCCTGGCCAGGAGCTCCTGGTGTGGTACTGCAGTGAGTTCGCCCAGCGCTGCAACTACCCACCCCTGGGACAGCTGGCGATGGACTCCAGCGGTAAGTGTTTGCCGCACTTAAACAGCCTTTCCTGTGCCCAAACTTGTCATTGTAAAGCAAAGTCCCAATCAAATACCTGGCCCGATGACAAACTCTTTGTGTGGGTGTTTAAGAAGTTACTCAGTTACGCCCACTGCCTTTTGTTCGAGCGCAACACAATGGAGGAGAGTTGAGTCCTGAAAGCAGAGAGGAGCAGTCTCCAGGTGTAGGCACAGTGCATCTGTAAGGTGACACCAATTTTAGGACTTGGGGCAGTGTTTCAGTTTCCCTTTTTTACTTCACATTGAAACACAGCTGGCATCCCAGTGACACACGGAACCTTTGCAGACAATTAAAAACAAGGCTGCAAGCTGACAGTCAGCGCCCACCAAAACATTCATTTAAATTGATGTTCACACACTCCCACACGCACACACACAAAGGAGTGTCTCCATTGCTGACAGCTTTCTGACGGCTCTTATTTATTTGGCTCTTAAGGAGGAAGTGCTCCAGTGACTACTTGAACTTCCTGACAAGGCGATCTGCTGACAGATTGATATCTCACTGAGTGTCTGCTGTTTGTTTGCTGAGAGTTGGCTAAGAACAGGGGGAGGGTAGCAGGGAGGACGTAGTAGATAAGAGCTGTCTTTGTGAGTCAATTTGAGGAGTAAAGTTTAGGCCTTTTTAACCGTCTTCACCTGTCCCGGAACTAGCTCGAGTGCTCACACCTCGAGTTTAGAGATACTTAAAGTCAATTTGTTTCGCAGCTCAGGCGAAAGGTAGTGAATCTGTGTATTGTGGCCCCTTGTGGTTGGAAATAGCTGCAGGTCTAAATATATCCAACCTATTCACCTCTGCTCACCGCTCTATCTGCATCATGATCGGACACAGACGTTGCTTCTCTTCAGGCATCTGCTTTCATAATAGAGGCGGGTGCCAGAGCTCAGGTAGACACACCTGATTTAAACCCGAGTTGATCTCGCTTAAGCCCACAGCTAAAGAGGGTGAAATGAAAACCATTATTTCCCCGACACTACTGGCATCTCTGGGCTCCTACATCCCAAGATATTTCAGCCTGAGGCACTACACCTTCTTAATTTGTTAAGAACAGGTGCCTCACAATTTTATCCCCCTTTGTGACTTTGAATCGGTCTACTGCACACTAGACCTTCAGGACCTCTACTTCTCCCAGTTATTGTGCTTATGATTTATGGTAACAGAACTAGACTTGAAGCACCAAAATACTAGTCAAAATGTCTCTACAGAAATCCAACTTCTATTAATAAAGCGTGCCCTTCGAACCTGCAAAGTTAGAGTCTTGCTGATCAGCCTTACTAAATTGAAATTAATGTGCTCCCTATTTCGACCCACAGAACAAAGCCAAACCCGGAAGACGGGAGGGAAGCGAGGACACAGTGTTACAGAAATACTCAGAGAAGAGCCAACAAAGACCCACCACAAACCTATGGATAGTCCTCTGTCACAGAGAAACACCTCTGTTTTCCCATTTTGCCCTCAAGTGGTTTACCCAATCCAGTCTCACTCAGATTCTTTCCACGGTCACCTGTACGCACCGTTGCCATCACTGCCGCCCTGTGGCCCTTCTCCTAAAAGGCCCGCCTGGAGAAGTCCTGTACCATCGAGCTTGCACTTCAGCTTTCAACAGAGTCCTGTTATAGTTAAACCTTTCCATGACCAGACTCTGCCTGAGCGCATCTATCCCGATCTGAGACAGGCACCCTTTCTGCTGCCTCACTATTCCCTTGGTCTTAACAGCATCCTACCTCAGCCTTATACCTCTTATAGTGATCGCCATAAACCGTACTTATCTATGCCTTCTCACTTGCTGCCTTTTGACGGATACTCACAACTTTTAAATCCTTTATCTCATGGACATAAAGACTGCAGAGTTGCACTGTCAAACACAAAGCAAGACCTCATTCTTTCACCAACTGGTGAACAGAAAGACAACAAGAACCTCATGTTGAAGACAAACTACCTCAAGAATTCTACTGATAATCTGCCAGTGCATGGAGACTCCCCCAGTACGTCCACATCCAACGCCAAAACAATGGCCACTTCACTCTGCAGGGCGCAGCCCTCTCTAACATCAGGGGGGCGCTCGCCACCGGCAGGCACTGCCGCCTCTTCGGACTGCCTTCCTTCAAAGCCTACTTCTGCCATCCAGAGCAACACGGAGGATGCGATGGATCTCAGAAAAAACAGACAAGTGGGGCAAATCATTGGATACAAGACACTGTCCTACCCTCTCACCAGGCAAAATGGAAAGATACGATACGAGTGCAACGTCTGTGGAAAGGTCTTTGGGCAGCTGTCAAACCTTAAGGTTGGTACAGAACTTTCATTCAGTTTAAAGGTTGTAGAGTGTATGTCCCTGTCAGTTCAAAATACTAACTTATACAATGTGTTCCTCAGGTCCATCTGCGGGTACATAGTGGAGAACGTCCCTTCAGATGCCAGACCTGCAACAAGAACTTTACTCAGTTGGCGCACCTACAAAAGCATTACCTGGTACACACGGGAGAAAAGCCTCATGAATGCAAGGTAGTGGCACTTCTCTCCTCTCCCAAGCTTGTAAAACAAGTGGAGAACTGATGTAGCTTCCTTCCGTTTCCTTTCAGGTTTGCCATAAACGATTCAGCAGCACAAGCAACTTGAAGACACATCAGCGACTGCACTCAGGCGAAAGGCCTTACCAGTGCAAGCTCTGCCCAGCCCGCTTCACTCAGTTCGTACACCTGAAGCTCCACAAGCGCCTTCACACTGGAGAGCGGCCTCACCGGTGTCCTCGTTGCCCCTGTGCCTACCTCCACTACTGCAGCCTGCAAGTGCACCTCCAAGGCTTTTGTCCTCTGTCCCCAAACGCCTCGCACAGACACTCCCCGGAGGAGCTGCATCGTGTCAACTCCGAAATTGAGAGGTTTGACTTGAGCGAGGCAGCAGAGCAGCTCGAGGCCATGACTCCGGAGACCAAGATGGACAAGGTTGATGTCATCGAACTAATACAGAACATGGAGGAGCAAACTTCTGGACTTTGGGACGGTGCCCGGGGTACGAATGATCTGGGCACTTTCAAGCCAGGAAAGAAGGGCTCCCTACCTTTGCATCCGACAAGCATCAAGCTGGAGTCAGGCTGCATGTCAGAGCCCAAACACAGCCTTGCTAATCCAGCTATATAATCCTCACAGGTCAAGTCAGCAGCTGTCTGTTACTGCCCCATTTGAAGTAAAGCCTTCTCTCAATCATAGATTGCCTTGTCCATACCGAGCAGAAAATGTAGCGTGTGAAGAATCAAATGTTGACCAGCGAGGCCTGGAAGACAGATCTTTATCATTAATTTATTCTATTCTTAATATGAAAAACTGCTCTGTGTTTTAATCTGTGTTGAATAAATGGAACATATTTCATAAGGCTGAGAGACCTTTTATTTCATGGCGTCATCATTCGAGATGCATGACTGGGTAGTTTCGGCTGTAGTTGACTTTCCCTCAAGCAAATGAGCGTTCGTAACGGAAACATCCTGTAATACGGTTTGAACGCCAATTACGACCGAGCCCAGTTCACACGAAAAACACAAACAAAAGCTGCTGAGGCATTTCCTCATAGCTTAATCAAAATCTTTGCATGTAGTTTCATTCTTCATCATCGGTGCAATGACAAATGATGCTTGTGGCTTTTCTTAAGAAAACCTCTCATCTCTGACTGAAACAGCGGCAGAGAGCTACTGACACTTTCATTCCTGGAGTACCTGCCCACTGCTGCTCTCTGGTCCTCAAATGACTACTTAAAAGGGTGTCGGGTGGCGTATTGTTCAGAGTGGTCATGTGATGATGCGCGACCATCCTGGGTGACGCTGATCGGCTGGCATGGGTCGCTTACTCAACCCATAAAACTTAGCAGTCATTGTTCAGCAGAGACGAATGACAACGCACTTCTAGGGTTTTTCATTTTGACGCAGTCGGTTTGCTGACCAAATATGATTCCATTTGCACACACAGGTGCAAAGGGGGTGTGTGTGTGAGATGAATGTCATCAAGAGTGGAAGATTGTTCGCATGTATTTCTATTTTAAAATATCACTCTCCCCTGTCACAGGCGAGTCAAACAGTGCAACAAGTTCATGTTGATATTAAACCTGACGTTCATGACAGCGAATTGTTTTTGGCCAACGCAGTACAATCCTATCATTGTTATTCCAAACGTGTTTTCAGCAGATAATTGGGTGTTGAACAACGTAAGAACCCACCAAAGCACTCAACAACCAGACGTATTCATCCCTTTAATCACAGTAAATACGGCCCTTGAACCAGACATCACTCGTTTATTGTTCATTTCCAAATAAGAGCTTTTTCGGCCGACAGATGACCCGACAAAAAGCATTTAATCCCATGAAGTAAGGGCGTTACAGAGAATTTAGGACTTGCTGAAGCCTTCGTGCCGCTAGTCACATGATGTTTCTTTTCACGAGAAAAACTAGATTCTGATTTACTGCTCTTGTTTTTACAGTGAAATGGCTGAACTATCATTGACTCAACAGAAATAACATCTCTTAAGCTCTACTTTTGAAGTATGATGTCTGTTTTAATGTCATTATATTTATGGAACGTTCTCCGTTTCCCCCACGTGAAGAACAGTCTGGTTTCCACCCACAGTCCTAAAATACGAGTAGGTTAATTGATGGCCCTGGACCTGGGCAAAGTCCCACAATCGTCACAAGGCCAGAGTGATGAAACAGCTCATTTGGAAATACTCCAATATTTTGTCTGCTTTTCTGCACGTAGCGCTTGTTCCACCAGTCTATACCACTTACATCTTCCAGGATAAGAATACATTTGAATGTTATTGTGAGTTCTTAAATCTGATAGTTTTTATCATACTCTCTTGATCATTGTTGCACAAAAAAAGCAAACTTGAAACAAATGTATTGCATTATTTCTATATATTTTAAGCCTTTAAAACACTCTTCAGGCTCTTTCTCACACTCTCCCGTCCTTAAGTATATCAAGGACTTTCACAGTCCAGCAAGCATCGTCCTCAGCTGCTGAGCTTCTGGGCCAGTGCTCTTTGAACTTTAACCAGTCACTGTCGGCCTTGGAACGGAGTCACAGTTTTACACTTTAAAACACTGCACAGAAAGACTATGAGCTGCCATTACACAGGGATGAAAATAGCGTGACGTGATTTTACACATGCTAGCAATAAAAACTATTTACTGTAGGGAGATGCCAAAATAAAAACGACTTTTGCTTGTCCTAATTTACTGCATTTATTTTCCATTTATAGAGGAATCACTCTGCAAAAAAAAAAAAAAAAAAAAAAAAAAAAAAAAAAATATATATATATATATATATATATATTTTTTTTTTCCATTTATTTCTTTATTTCTTTTGAAGAAATGAAGCGAGGCTGATTTACTCGGTGGTTCCTAAACATAACCCAGCCATCTTTTTTTGAAGGCTGACCTGTCCAGGATGCCATGCCTCCTGCCCTGGACAGCTGGGATTGGCAATGAGAAATAGGAGGTTTTACCACATGTAAGACATTTTAAATCGCACAAATCCTTGGTAAACACAACAATAAATAAGTAACCGCCACATCCAGCTGATATGATGTTGAATTATTGACATCGAAATATCGGGATACATGTGAGAGATGCATTATTCAGGCGAGGGGAAACCAGAGCGTTGACGGTGGACGATGGCCCTTTAAGTGACGTCACGTCTTTTTGACAGGGGGCAGGCAGCGGGAGAGGAGAGGATGCGGAGAGAGGCTGAAGGATGCCCCCAATAATGTCAGCGGCGTGTTCCCTCTCCCGCAGATCATGATAAACAGCTCCGGGCCGCTCGCCCGCAGGATGCCGTCGGCGACTCGACGCAGCAGCTGCTGGATCGCCTGGTGTCAGGCGGGGCTGTTCGGCGTGTCGGCTCTGGTGATCGCGGCCGAACGGATCGCTCGTAAGTGTCGGACCCCACGGCGCTGGCTGCCTGCTCGCATGTTGTATGAGGGCGAACCGCGTCTCCTGGCGCTTAACACCGCAGGTGTACTTGAAACGCGCGTCTGTCGTGCGGCCGCGCGGGATTAAGACTGCGATCAGCCGACATGCTTCGTGCTTGAAAACCGCCAGGTCAGATGATGCTTAGCTCAGATGTGAACAATGAGCGCGCTGGCTGAACGCTCCGTTTCATGAGGCCAATGTACTTGGGGTGACCCGGTGGAGTCCAGGGGTCAACCGCGAGGATCCAGACTAATGCTGTTAGAATCCACCTCCGCGGTGAAGCCTGCCCTTGCGTCATATCGTGCAGTCCCCATTAGCAGGTTGTTAATAGAACACATTACAGTCCCAGCACATCTGCATCAGTGCGAGCTTGAAAGAATCCCTGACTAAGCAGATCAATGGGCCTGGGACAGGAGAGATGATGCTGGAGGTGTGATCTTTGGACCTGCACGGCCCAAACACTCTGGTCTCTGTTCAGTTCTCACGATGAGAGCGGATTGGTTCCAGACTGGCCTCAGAAAACTTGGATGGAAAGTGTTGTCAAACATCCCACGTGTCTAGAGGAGCGGTCAAACTCATGGCCCGTGGACTGAATCCGACCCACCCAGTCATGGTCAGCTTTGAACACATGCACAAATTCAACCACTAAAACTTGAACTAGAAGCAGGCCGAAACGATGCGCTCAGGTTTTTGTATTCTGACTGGATGTTATGTTGCAAGCCAACATTATAACTGTTGACACTTCATGCAGAAGGAGGCGAATAATTGATGTATCCTGAAACCACACTGTGCTAAAATTAGCATCCAACAATAAAACAGGAGAGTGACGTCTGTTTTGACTTTTGCACACTACTAGAACAACAAAGCGGTTGAGACGAGGCTACGCAGCTAGATGTTTGATGTTGGGAATGCACGCTGCTGAACTGTGAACACACCGCGAGGCGACACTCATTGATTCAGAAGTGCTGATTTGGACTGAGGGTTAAAGTTCACCTTTTGATTGAGTTGATTTATCTTACACACAAAATATTTAAGGCGCGAACTACGTGTACTGACAGTCCCTGGCTGCGTCGCGCTTCACTTTTGGTGGCGCATCATGATTTCTCCTGAAGCGTGTGTAAAAATGATCAGTGGACTTTCTTGTTCAGAATATTGTCCAGTTCTGTGCCCTTCAGGTGTTTATTGTTTTTTAGATGAGTGAGACACAATAATCGAAGCGTAGCGTTCGATATCCTCTGTGCTAAGTGGCTTTGCAAAGTAGCATCAGTGAGACACCCGGCATGTTCAGTTTGCCTGTGATTTGTAGAATGAATTCCTTACATTAATATCTTCTAGAAGCCCCAGAGAAAGATGGTACATTAATGTTACAGCCGATGAACCCCTTCGATATGCTAACGAAAGGTGGAGCCTGAACATGGGGAGGGTTTAAAAGTCTGAAAGATATGAATCAATAAATGTCTAGATGCTAGGAGGTTCTGTACACTAACCCTGATACTACGCAAGGGAGTTCAGGACTAACTTCCCCTGCAGAAGACCAGCGTTCCTTATCGTCTTTGCTGAGGGAAACTGGCCTTAGTCGGATCCAACAAACCCTGCACTTCCTGACCACTGTTATTTTGCGTCTTCTGCACAGTCCAACTATCTGTCAAATTGTCCTTCCGGGATGTCGGCACAACTGTTTGCGAACACATCCATTCCAGCTTCTTCCAACCACCCCACCCTCTCGTTCGCTGTCCTTTACTTTGACACATGGATGAATAGATCCATCAATCCTCTCCGCCACAACTCCTACACAACGCTTCTCCGTTCTCCACTTGAACAAAGTAAGCGTCACTTCTGACCGCCGTGGAGAATGACGTGCGTGTCCCTTCCCTGTGTTTAAAGCAGCTTATATAACTAAAGTGAAACAATTATAGCCGCTCCAGTGCCAAAGGTCAGCTCATCATTTCATTGGAGTTGCCTCCTCTCAAGGGGAAAGGCAGTTCACAAGGACTTTGCTGGCCTTTGCAGTTTTCACTAGTTTCCTGCTCTCAGTTTCCGTTTCTGACGGTGGAATGTATTGGTGTGCTTGCAGTGATCTACTGTTTAGGGTTCTATCTGTGGAATGAAGAGACGCAGTGGGCTGGCCTCACTCTGGGACTCTTCCTGCCGGGCACAGCGGTGCAGCTCTTAAGCGTGAAGTGGTACTACGATGACGGCGACGACAGACGGTGTTACCTCTCAGTCATACACATCCTGCACTTGGGTATCTTCAAAAGGTGAACTCTATAACTTACCTGCGTTCAGATGTCATTTTTGTCCTCATGCCTCCCTCCGTTGGCAGGTTATGGGACTGCATGAAGTCCGTGTTGAAGTCCCAGGGCTCGGTGGCCGAGCTGGGTGCAGCTGTCATGCAGCAGGCAGATGTTGCTGCCCTTTGGCTGCTGGAAGCGCTCATCCTCACGCTGCCTCAGAGCCTGTTACAAGCATATGTCGTGGTGTCTACAGACGTGGGCATCGATTCTCCAGGTGGATTCTAGCATGTTCTAACTCCCTTCTTGGTGTCTCAAACCAACCATTCCCATTTTCTCCTCCTACAGTGGCCTATTGTTGTGGTCTTTGTGTGCTTTCCATATCCTGGGCTTTGGTTCTGTACAGCCGAGCTTGCTGCCTGATCCGACCGGGCCATCTTGCCATGCCTCCGGCCGCGCTGCTGTGCCAGCTGGTGTGGCGTGCCGGGATGCTTGGGGCCAGAGTGACCTGCCTCATGTTCTTCGCCAGGGTTTTCAACTGGTGGGTCTGCGGAGTCGTAGGTGAGCAAGTCTCCTGACATGGGTGGATCACTTGCAACCACTGCGTTGATATCTATGGCTATTGATCTGCAGGTTTCCATTGGCTGACCGCCTCCTTCTGGCTGGTGTCCCAGCAACCTGACATCTGCACCGGACCCTGGTGTTGGCGAGCGTTCAACGGCCTCATGGGTCTAGTCCACGTCTTCCTCTTTCTAAACGTCAAGGATGGACCGTCGCGGTTCCGCATGGCCAGCTTTTATGCGGTAAGATAAGAGCCGTTTTTGCACACTCACGTCTTACACAAACAGACTTGCGCACGTGTGCTGCCTGCATTGTCATCCTCACCTTGACTCCTCAGCTTTCAGTAAAGCTGTCTGCAAATGATGGATGGTGTCACCTTCTGTCCCCCTTCAGTTTATGTTCATCGAGAACGCCACGCTGCTGCTGGCAGCCTCTGACTTCCTCAGCGAAGTGTCCCGGGACAACCTGACATTGCCCGCGACTGTGCTGTGTAGCTTTCTAGCTGGTGAGTCGTCTTCCTTCGCAAATGAATTTCATTTTATTGCCTGTGATACAGGGGCTGTGGAACGACCATCTGGCTTTTCATTGTAGGCTGTGACACTTTCAAGGCGATTTAAACCGCACATAATAAATACATCAATAATACCTAATCAATAATGCGACGCATTCACCTGAATTATAAATGAGCAAAGCAATGTGTTAAGCTTGATGGATGGCGACACTGAAACAAATTACATAACAGGGTTGGGATTCCAACTGCATTAATATTTTGTGAGTTGAGCCGTTGTTCTTCTACAGTGAAGGTTGTGCCCGTGTGCTCGGTTTACAGTCTCTGTGGCCGCGGCGCTGATGGTTAAACTGATTCCAGAGGGCAATCCAGGACCCTCGCTCATAAATACGCGAGACAAACCTCTGAGTTGGAGTAGCATGTCTGTTTCTTGAGGGACATTTTATCTTTCTAAACTATCTGTGTCTTGGAGGACACTGAGCGCGGAATCATTCCTAAATATAGGTAGGGTAATTTTGGACTTGGCGTAGCACTTCGATTCATATCATAATCCAGTAACACTCAGTGGAGCTCAAGCTGAAGTAGTTCGCAGTTGCCCAGGAGAATCAGGATGGTGCCTCAGAAAAGCAGTAGCCACATTTTCATACCCCCTACATTTGGACCTGTTAGTGGGTTATGCTGGAGGATGGAATATCGATACATTATTTTAGTGACTTATATTCATACTTGCTGTCCACAGGCGTCTCCTCGCTTGTCCTCTACTACCGGTTCCTACACCCCAAGTCAACGGAGATAGCCCAAGGCTCCAATCACCACCACATGAGCAGCACCTGCATAGAACAAGGAGAGTCCTCTTTCTCTTTGGGAGACAAAAGCTTGCCGGCCCCTTCCATACAAAACCATGGCAGCCTCTCCTTATCGGGTGTTGCCGGTTCGCTTCTGGAGCACTCCGGTACATGTAGAGGTCGCCCCAACAGCGCATGCCCTTGCTACCACCACCACTGGCTCCTGATACGGTTGGCAATGAAAACGGGTGACTTGGGGAAGATCAACAGAGCGTATGGGGCAGGAGGTGCGGCGACAATACTGGACTTGGAGGAGTACAACCCAGAGTTTAAGAGTCACGAAGGACTAACCATCACAGCGGGAGGCAGCTGCGAGGGCATATCCATCTCTGAGTCACAGGGGAACGGCATTGTGCCACTTTCAGACTGCAAAGATGAGTTCCAGACGGTGAGTGAGCCTTCATCATTTGAAAAAGCAGAGGACGACAGCCTCGAGATGGAGAGCCCGCTGGAGTCCCCTGTGTCGGACTTCAAGCGCAGTTCACCGGAGGGCAAATCTGTCTTCGGAGACAGTCCAGAACCATACTTTTGCCCCACAGAGTCCAGTTCTACGCTCTACTTCAGCGCTGATCCTCAGTCTCCGAGCAGCGCCAGCAACCCCCGTCTGGACAGGGACATGGGGGGACTGGAGCAGGGCGTGTGTCTCAACTCTGTTCCGAGTGATCCGGCCCTGCACAGAGATGTCCGCGGACTTATGGGACGAGTTGGACCCCGATGCACCTCCACCCCCAGACTTGACTCTGGTGTGCTTGACTCGCCCTCCAGCGTGCCCCACCTCACAGGCCCCAGGAGGCAGCTAATAATGTCCCGACGAGATGAGGATGATAGTTTTTAACACGACCGAATCCGGGAAGGAGATTATCGGCGCGGATCTTAATTGAAGGGGATTTTGGAGGACTTAATTTTCAGCTGCTGGATGTTAGATGTAAGATGGAAGCCTGTCACATACTTCACCACTGTACGTCTATATTTAGCTCACTCTTGGACGGTGTATATGCAACAGATTTGGCGAGAGCGTCCAGATATCCTGTACCCATGATTATCATTATTCCGAGAGCAATATTCTTGCTATTTTTAAGCAAGTTTATTTCCCATCCAACACCAGGCTAAAATGCTAATTCGTGCAAACGGCGCTCATATTCCACAGTCTACATTGGCTCATCCAGTTGCCTCAGATTTTCGATTTAATGAGCTTTATATACCTTGAAGGTGTTAAAATAAGACTAAAGTTGTACTTGTTATTGATAAGAATGAAGCTATACAGGAGTGTCTTGTCATGTCTTCATTTTAGGTGCAGTTCACCACTTGTCGAACTTTTAAAAGCACAAGTTTCTTCTATGCTGTATGCTGTATTGCTGTGATATTTTCTATTATTGCTGTTAAACAAGCTCCTCGGAGAATAACAAGCTGTATTTTTTGTTATACATAAGAGTGCGGCTTCAATATCGACTTCCAAAAAAAAGTGTGCTTTTCAATATCATTCATATAATCAACAAATGCCCATGGGATATTTGTGATAACTTTTTTATGTGTTGATTTTTTTTTTTTTAAAGGAACACATCTTTTTTGTGTTTTCTGGTTTAAAAGCGATGATTTTCACAAACTTATGAGTGACTTAACGCTAAGTTTATACCATGATTGTCAGCTGTGACTTTTGAACTGTGAAGTGAAGGCCACTGGTGGCTTTAAATAAGCAATAAATTGCCTAAATAATAACCGTTTTTGTTGATGCTTCATAGCTCTGACTTAAGTTTTTGTCCTCAAATGTCAGCAATCTAAAATTGTTCCATGTTCCTGATTTTATTATCTTTATCTCACTCTGAGATAACGCTAGGGCGCAAGGCGTGTGACCAATAAGGATGGCTTCTGTGTTTACAAATGATGAGCCAGAACTCTTCTTCACAGCAGAACGTGCTATTATCATCAGTTGCTAGGAGACTATCACGTGACGCTCGAACGCCACAGTCCTTCCTGTTTCATAACAGCCATTATACAACATGAGCAGTGGACAAATATTTTGAGTGTAGGAGAAGTTAAACCTGGTCAGCATCCGCAGTGACTCAGGTCCACTATACAGAGGGTTGGGCTGTACATGTGTTACAGCACCTTGACCAACAAGTCCAACACAGCTGATCCAAACTCGTGTGTCCTCACCATGAAGGTCTCAGAGTCGTTGGAGGTGTGGACTCTGAACTGAGCTTCAGAGCCGAGAGCCTGCCTAATGCTTATGATGGCTCTTTTCTGCGGCAGATGCCAAGAAGCCTAGCGCACTCCATCCCACTGTTAGTGGCTCTACACATGCCTGAACCAGTGGGACTCCACCTGCTCTTCCCAGGCGACTGTAGCTTTCAAAAGCACCACTTGCTTTGCTGACTCAGGTGTTAGGAGCAAAGATGTCCTTGCAATGTAAACGTCACCTGCGCTATAAGGTCCTTGAAAATCTCACCCAATGATAATAACTTCAGTGTTCAGTCATTTGTTCATGTCAATTTTTCCATGAAATCACGTTGGCATAAGAAGCCGAACTATTGTAACACATTAATTCCAAAATGTTGTGTTTAAAACAAGCAGATGCTACAAGATTAAGCTAACTTTGATCACAGTTAGCCTGCTTCATGAGTTTTCCTCTCCAAATTGCCAAACTGACATTCATTGTATGGACGAGGAAGTATACTTTACACAAACAAGCGCTGCACTTGACACCAAAAGTGGTGAGAATAGTCGCGAAACATACCTTTTTTTTCTCCCACTTCTGCTTCTCCCGCAGAGGTATTCGCGTCGCTGGCCCTTTAAGAAGATGCGCATGCGCGCACTCGACCGACTGTTGAGTCAACTTCGCAGTCAGAAAAATTCAGATTTATAAAATAGTCTGGAAAACGACTCGGGATCAAACATGGCGTTTCGAAGGCGCAACAAAAGCTACCCTTTCTTCAGCCAGGAGTTTCTCATACAGAACCACGCCGACGTCGTCTTCACGTTGGTGATCTTCATCCTGATTGGATTGATGTTTGAGGTGAGAGAAAGTTCTTTTCCGTCCTCGGTGGCTCGGCGGCGCTGGAGCCAGCGGTTCGTGCACGTCAGTGAGACGCTGAAGTCGCTGCTATGTGTCTTCAAACTGCCTCTAAAGTCCCAACTTTACAGACTTATTGTTGGAGTGGAGTCACTTTCCGACTCACTTTTCAGCTCTTAATAGTCAGAAAGCTGAGAGGACGATCCTCGCAAACACTTTAAAAGCAACTTCTTGATCGTTGAACGCCGCAGATTCTGGAATTTAATATCAATAACAGCGTTTTGTTTCCAAGTGTTGTTTTAGTACAATAAGTTGATTGAATTGTACGGAAATGGTGTGGCAAGAGATTTCAAATTAAAAGCGTTTGGCAGTCATTCGTACGCGGACAGTTTTATTTTGGGTTTGGCAAACGGAAGTGGAGCGGTGTCTTGTCGGACTCTTCACGCTAATGGTTAACTGCCACGTCTCAATCTTCGAGCCGGTGCTGTTCGCTGGCGTCTAACTGACTTGTGGGGGTTTTGGTTGCTGCGTCCTTCCTCGTTTTCGCGAGCGCAGCATCCCCGCGAAACGTTCATAACCAATATTTGCGTAGTTTGGCCGAAACCTAACGGACGATTGCACAACTGCTCGGGTGTGAAAAGGGGAATTTTCTGAAGGTGGAAAAGTTTTGTCAAGTCTTTTTAAAGTGACGTCCAAACGATGCACAGTATGTGACAGTAGTTTTGTCTGTGTGTATTGTGTTGTGTTGGTCTGCACTCATGTGTGAGGGTTAGCTGGACTCCAGCTCAGTCATCTGGGAGAGACTCGGATGAGAGCCACCGCTCCTTCCTATCCAGAGGTCGCAGGGTCAGTCGCTTCAGGTCAGACCCCGGAGATCTTTGCCCCCAACCACGTGACCCAGAAAGAGAATTAAAACTTCATTTAGATACAAATAATTAAACAATAATTTTTTATTTTGGTACATTTTTTCGGTATATAATAATAATTTCAGATTCAGAAAAAAATTGCACGTTCAAAATTAAAAAGTGATTTTTTTTTTAAATTAAAAACAAGAATAATAAAGTGGTAAGGGTTACACACAGTCAAAAAAAAATGCTTTCATTAACAAATATAATTCAGATAAATTTCATTTTTCTACCCTTTTTACCCATAATTTTAGGGACAATAAAATAAGATTTAACATGTTGTTTGAAAATCATTAAAGAACTTTAAAGAAGAGTGAAGAAGTAAAGCAACGTCAACAGAGAATCCTCTGTGGTATTGAGCTTTATGTGACTTATGAGTCCGTTATCTGTATTTCACCATGATGTTAGTTTGGTCATCAAACTGAATTAAAGTCATCACACAGCCAAAAAAGAGGAAGCAGGAAAGCACGAGTCATTCTCAAGTATCGTGATTTGCTTCTCATCCTCTTCCTCACACCCAGACTTCACCTCTCTCACTGTTATTTGGCGCCTCACGAGGCCACTCCAGTGGGTCTAAGTCTAATCTCCTGTGTCCAGGCCACAGCCAAGACTGCCATATTGTTCATCCAGCCTCAGTACAACGTCACCACACAGTCGCCAGGTTTGTCTTCTCACTTCTGCTCTCATGGACGTCCGAAAGTCTAACAGCTGCTGCTCGATGTGTCGGCAGAGGGAGAGCTGACCTTGTACCATTACGGATGGAAGGACTGCGCCACCATCCTCTTCTACTTCTTCATCGCCATCATCCTCCACGCTGTCGTGCAGGAGTACCTGCTGGACGTGAGTTGCAAACACAAACGTGGCCGTCTGGAAATTATTATTATTATTAAGTTGCCTAACTACATATCAAAAAGTGAGAAAAAAACTAGTAAATGTGCAACATTTAAATTACCTTTCATCATCTACAGTATTTTAAAACTAAATATGTGAATAAAGTTATAAAATATGTAGAATTTATGGTGAATTATTTATTTATTTTTCTTTTAAACAGGTTTGGCTTTATTCAAAAGTAAAATTAGAAAAAAAATGACCTTAATATACACAGACTTTCTCTATAAGTATAAAAGTGTTTTTGTTTACTTGGATTTGTGGAATTAAAGTGTTGGCCTTAGTGAGTTGTCTGAAAATATCATTAAAATCAAGTTTAAAAAATGGGTAAAATGGATACAAAAATACAAAAAAAAAAAAAATGATCAGAAATTTTATGCATAAAAAATGTAAAATGAATGGTGAATGATGAAAGCTAGCGTGTAACTTGAAGTTCAGCATGTGAAGTGTTTATTGATTTACAGAATATATGATCATAAATGGTGTGTTGTGTTTAGCTTGTGATGAAGTTCTTCAGCAGTTCTGTGCTGAGCTGACCAAAGTTCAGCGTTTTCTGTTGAAAACCAATCGTTGAGGTTTCAACCGGCGCTGAATGATGAGTGAAATCCAACCTGAGGCCTGAAAGCGGGTCAGTGCCAGCGTCTCGGAGCCGTCTTTCAGGCAGAGCCACTTGAGCTCAGACCCAAAATAGAATCGATTGTCTTTTCCTCCCTGCAGTTATTTTTATCTGTGTCACGTTTGTGGAGCGCTGCCAAGCCGTGACTTGTTTTTGTTCTGCAGAAAATCAACCGCCGTCTTCACCTCTCCAAGAGCAAGAACACCAAGTTCAACGAGTCGGGTCAGCTGTGCGTCTTCCACCTGGTGTCCAGTGTGTGGAGCTTCTACGTGCTCATCACTGTGAGTGACGCTCCGCAGCAGCAAAATACAGTCAAGCTTTATGGTCAATATTATTATTATTATAAACCACGAGTGACGTCTGTGAGTGGGTCCCATATTTACTCACAGAACTGATAACTTGTATTTTGTTATTATTATTATTGATGGATAATGAATCACTGTTGGTGGGGGAAAAAGTACGTATTGTGGCAAAAGTTTAAACAAAAATAGGTTGATTTTTTTAAATAAATCGACTCATAATAATAGCATAAAAATATTGTACATCAGATTTATACATATATTTTCTGCAAGTATTGTTTTGTGTGACAGAAACTCTGCAACACTGAGGGTTAAAATGTCCCCAAATAAGTAGAAATAAGTCAACATACAGTGTTCAGAAACAATACATGATATTAATATTAATTATGTAAAATAAGAGGAGTGTGCTAAAATGCTCGATCAAAAGGTAAAAAAATGAAATGCTATCATTTAAAATAATAATCTGGCGTCACAAAATAATGGCAAGTGACTCAAATAATTGAATAAAAAATATAATGTATAATGCGAAAATAAAAGGTTTATAATGCAATACAAAAGTATTCATTTTAATAACTAGCTGGACCAGCATTTTTACCCTTGTGAAGCCCTGAAACGTCTCTTCTTCTCGCCCCACGTTACTCTGCAAGCCAGCGTCACTGTATCACAATGCTAACTTGGAGTCTGGTTTTATCGTGCAGGAGGGGTATCTGTTGCATCCCAGCAGCCTTTGGGAGAACTACCCTCACGTGCACCTCAGGTCAGTTTTGTCGAACGGCGTCATTCACCTGAAAATGGAGGTCTCCAACTGTGTGTGTGCTGCAGGTTCCAGGTGAAGTTCTTCTACCTCACTCAGATAGCTTACTGGCTTCACGCGCTGCCCGAGCTTTACTTCCAGAAAGTACGCAAGGTCAGTGACCCGGGAAGCGGAGGAGTTCTGGCGTCCTCCCAGACAAGCGCCTTCTTTGTGCTGACAAGTGGTGTGTGTGTGTCTGCAGGAGGAGATCTCCCGGCAGCTGCAGTACATCTGCCTCTACCTGCTGCACGTCGCTGCGGCCTATTTGTTAAAGTGAGTATTTTTAGGTGCCGTCAGGGTGAAGCTGAAAATAGCCTGATAAAAATGGAGGCAGGGAAATGAAAAGAAGCCGAGAGACTTCACTCAGAACCGCTTGAACCGGTCTGATAAACGCGTGTCACCTTCTGTCCGCAGCTTGAGTCGGGTGGGTCTGGTGCTGCTCTTCCTCCAGTACGTGTCGGAACTGGGCTTCCACATCGCCCGGCTCTTCTACTTCACCGACGAGAGTCACCAGAAAATGCAAGTCACTTCTCAGTGAGTCACAGTCACGTTCTCTGCACGCTGACCTGTGAAGCTCCCGTCCGCTCCAGGTTCGACGTCTGGGCCGTCAGCTTCGTCTTCACCAGGATGTTCACGCTGACGCTGATGTTCCTCGCCGTCGGCTTCGGTCTGGCTCGCTCCGAGAACCAAGGCTTCGACCTGGAGACGGGGAACTTCAACACGGTTCTGATAAGGCGAGTGCTGTTGCTCAGGAGGGCTCCCTGCGGAGAGCGTGTCAGAATTACTCAGGAGAAATTGTTTTATGAGCGAACAGATGGATAACAAATACTGTGATGCAGAAGTCGCTTGTGGGAAAACAAATTTCAAATGATTAAAATGAAGACAACAAGATGTACATGATATATTCATATATATATTTTCGAAAATTATGAATAAATATTCACTAAAGTTTATGAAATTATTAGAACAAAACAAAACAGTCAATTAAAATTATAAATAATAAAATGTGCAAAAAATGGAAAATCATTTATCAATATTTCTTCACAAATTATTTTTGAGAAAAAATGTGAAGTACAAAGTCATATTTTATACAAAACAAAAAAAAACAAATGTCACATAAAAAGTGTGTGATTTCAGAAGATAAGAACGTATTCAACATTTGAAACTGAGACAGTATGTGGAGGAGAGGAGGAAATCGGGGGAAAGTAAAATGAGATATAGATTTTTAAAAATTGAATTGTGAACAAATGACTACGATTAAAATATGGAAAATCATAAAGGTGCGCTTGCAAACCTGAATAGTTGGGATATAAGGTGGACGACAAGGGAAAGAGCCACAAGATTAAATGACTTCAAAGATGAGTTGACTATAATGTGACATTCTTTGATGTAGTGTTTGTAAGTGGACTGTAAGCTAACTGGGTCAGTGAGGGCAGCCAGCAGTTGTCGCAGACGCACTAAACCCCGTGTACACCACCACAAGGGGACCCACTTTTTAAACATGCACTCATCCCAGATCCCGTCCAACGATGTGAAAGCCAAATTAATCCTCTTTTCATCTGTCATTTTTTTTTTTTTTTTTTTTTCAGGATGACCGTGCTCCTGCTGGTGTGTCTGACCCAGTCTTGGCTACTTTGGAAGTTCATCCGTTTCCAGCTGAGACGCTGGAGAGAATTCCGGCACGAGCAAGCTGTTCGCAAGAAGAGCTCGAAGCAAACGCTGCGGCCGGCCAAGAGGGACTCGGGTGAGACGCCGTCGAACAATCCTCCATTATTCCTTTGCCATTCTAACCCTGTTTAAAAGTCGCCTTCCCGGAAGAAGACACAAATTCCCACAGCAGTGGAGACAGTGAATGCAACACTGTGACATCAGTCCACCCTCAATGAACACTGTTGTTGTTGTTTATTGTCATTTATTATTGTTGTCATTTAGGAAAAAACAAATCCTCCTGAACATGCCAAGTTTAATGAGTAAATTTTGCTATATGCTATGACGACCTACTGGTTACATTGGTAGACAATTTTTCAATCTCCTTTTTTGGGGCAACTTAACACTCAAAACATCGCAAAAACCACCCAGCACATTTCTCAAAATCATTTGCAGCATCACGAGGTCTTAAGGCCCAGTTATGCTCAACGTTACGTGTGGTGTTGGTGTCACTGATCACATGCTTCCATGCGTTCTTTACCTTGGTGTTCACCAATATATCCACCACGGGGCGCAGCGTAACGTTTATGACGACAACAAAGTCCGAAACCAACATGGCGACTGGTGAAGACGTATTGATCATGAGCCTCTTGCACTAAAGAGGACACAGAGTCAGTGATGTCGGAGGCAGTGGTCGGTGAGGCTGTTCAATGTTTTGCAACAGGAGGACGCAGAATTTCCCCCATTGTTATGTCTTCTTTTTGTCCTATTACCAGTGTTGGGCAAGTTACTTTAAATTAGTAACTTACAGTTACCTCGTTAAAAAGTAACTCTGTTGCTTCAAGTTACTCATTACTTTCTAAGTAAGTAATTACTAGCAAAAGTAACTTTCTAAAAACTATACTATAGTGGAGCTCAAACACAATCATATTAGAAATATTAGAAACTTAGCAGCGTCTGCTTCGGGCTCTTTTTCCACGAGCGAGGTCGATCGACGCGTGCACTTTCTGAAGATGTTTCGCCAGATTGGAATCGCTCCTTTTGGATGTGCATAGTGTTTTCAAGCCTCCACAAAGCTACAATATTTCTCTGGTCTTTTACAGCCAAAAATGAAAAATAATGAGAATATTTCCAGGAATATCAAACCTGGACCGATTGCAACCATTATTTTTTTTTCACGTGCGCGGCGCTGCGTCACGTGACTAATGTGGGCTCTATGTCCACCACGTTGGTAATTTTGGCGAAGGAACATGTGGTACCTGGGTTCTCGACCACAATCCGTTCCAGACGGCCGTTCGAGAAGCGATTTGTTGGAAATGGATTGGAATGGATTTTTCCCATGACAATGAATGGGAAAAGAAATAATGCGTTCCAAGCCTTAAAAGAGGCTTTTGTAGGAGTGAATGTAGAGTGTCTGCTGCAGGTGCGCTGTTCCTCTATGTGTGTGGCCGCTGCATGTGGGAGGGGTTGCCGAGTGAGTGACGTCTCTCCAGAAGGGAAGAGGTGCCCGGTGCGTGTCCAGCTCTGAATGTGCGCTTCTGTGCAGTTTGGCTGTGACAAAGTCATAAACCAAGTAACGCTGTGTGAGCTACGTATCGGGTGGTAACAGCAACACTGCCCCCCTCTGGTTTCTGGTGGTACTGCTCTGTCTGGTCCATATCCGTAAGCTTTGTGCAGAAATACAGAGGAAATGAAGGCAGAGCACCGACCGGATCCGAATGTAACATCGAGCATAAATGGACCTTAAGGGTCCAATGAATTGGACAAATGGGAGCTGTTTTTGTTGTGTCCCAAAATGGCACGGTATGTTCTGACTTGTCTCTGTCTTCCTCCTCCAGTGGGCTACCACGAAAACGGCATCCTCAAAGCCGAGAACGGAACCTCCCCCCGCATCAAAAAACTGAAATCCCCATAAGTAGAACTCAGTGACTGACCTGAACTGTGACCTTGGCCCTGCTGAAGGTCGCTCATCAGCACAACCGGGGGGAGTCGGCCGCCGCTGCCATCCACACTCGGACCGACTCTGTTCTGAGACGGTCCAGGACTGAAGACTTGTATGCTGGAAATCAAACGGATAAAACTCTCTATCATCATCATCATCATCAGTATTTTCTCCTCTGACAATGACAAGTAACAGGTGTTTTGCACACAACTCAAGTACTGTACCTGTTGTTTTCATGTTGAGCCAGCTCGCTCCTTGGTGCCAGGTCCACCTGCACGTGCCGTGACTGAGACAGGAGCTACTGTAGGAGCGCCGCTCTCTTCTGGGTCACTCAGCCAGTACACACAAAAAGGGATCTGGACCTGTGTCCTGCATCACTGGGCGTCTTCCAACTCTCCTCAGTACTCACCTTCCAGTCATCCAGTGCATTGTATATTCCCGCATGTCATTCCATATCTTCTCTATTTTTGTTAATTACTTATTAAATATGCCATTTTCACAAATGAGTGCCGGCTTGTGTGGTATGTTTTGAACATGAACTAAGGTTTAGAGAGGTAAACGAAACCTGGAAATGTTGACGTTTGCGTCACAAGTAGCTTGGGAAAATCACGTAGTAGTTTGAAACTAGTGAACCGCCAATTTCAAGTTTAATGTGCTGGAAAGAAAACATCAAAGTAATGTGTATGTTTGTCCCTTTATTAAGCACTAAGGAAGGTAAACATATGAACATGTACAAACATGTTTATGCATAAACATAAACATGCATATTATGTATTAATAATTTATTAATATAGCACTTCATAAATCGTTGATCACAGAGTGTGTTACAGCGGAGAAACTGTTTTGAAGATATTCCATATATAAAAGCCTGTGAACTTTCAGATCCTCTCTGCTAGATCGTTCCAGAGTTGAGAACTGTCTCCTCTAGATGTAGAGCCGAAGCCAGTTCTGAACCAGCAGGGGGCGTAAGAGATATTTCTTGTTGATCAGAATCAGAGCTAAAAAGATTGACGGCGAGGATTCCACCAACTGGGAATGTGCTTCGGTGCATCGTGCAATAATGAACAAAATACACAAATAAAAATAAAATAAGGTCATAACTTAAGATGTAAAGACAATATTTAGCAAAAATAAATAAATAAATAAAAAATGGTGGATAATTTTACATTAAAAATTAATATAAAAAACTAACAAAGAAAAAAATAAATAAATAATGAGATCAAATCAACACACCAAACTGTACGTGCAACAGTAGCAAAAATATTACTATTATATTCTGGACCCAAAGTTGATTAAAAAAAAAAAAGATGTTAAATAAGTAAGCAGCATAGTGTTCGGCCTTTTATTTGGAACATGTGCCTATTGTTGCAGTTGGAAGTGCGAGGGTGAAAAACTTACTGACTCAACAGGAACCATCTACTTATTAAATATTACACATGAATAGCAGCTGCCAAAGCTTCAACAACCTCCGTGCTTCGAGCTCAGAATGCTGAGTGGGTTTTACCGCTGTGTCTTCAGGTGGAGGGGATCTTTCCGTTCTCATACACGTCCTGTGCCGAGACCACGTAGTGGTCGGCGCCCGTCAACACGAAGCGCTGGTCGAGAGCTGATAAATAAATTCATCATCACTTATGACTATCTGATCCCATTATGATTAAAATAAAGAGAGGCAATTAACAAATAAAAAAATATAAATATATAATGGAATGGAATTTTACAGAAGAATTTAAATAAGCAACATCATCTCAAAGTAGGCATTTTAATGTAGTGGTACATGGAATAAAACTTCATCTAATACAATGAGATTTTATATATATTAATATATATTTTGGAAAGAAATATAAAAACATAACAGTGAATTGTTGTGTAAATAGATGCTGCTCTACTGTTGTGTATGTATATCTTAGAAAATATTAATATAACAACAGGTAATTCATACACAAAAGGTGAGAAAGTAGCATTGAGAAAAATATTTGAAAAAAATTATTGTAAAACATACAATATTAGAAACATTTTGTATGTATATTAAAGACCCAAAACAATAGGGAGTTGAGTGTGTTTGGTTGGGACTCACCCTCCACAGTGGTGCCAACGTTGAGGTCCATTGGAGTGTAGAACTCTCTGGTCCCAGGTTTGGGGATGGTCGTGTTCTGCATCAGCATGTCTCCCACCACTCCAGTGGTGAGACTGGGCTTCTCAAAAATGTCCATGGTGTCCTTGGACAGGTTGTAGGACAGCAAGAAACGCCTGTCTTGATCTCTGGGGTCCTGTGAGTCCTGCAGTGGGAGCAGAAGACGAGCGGGTCAAACCCGTCCGTAGGTCTCTAGTGTGAGGACAAAGGTCTCACCAGCTTGGCGGTGTAGCGCAGGACTTGTTGCTCATTGTCCAGCATGTTCTGCATGTTGCCTTTGGAAAGACTCGGCAGGCGGGACAAGCAGAACTGGAAGGAATCCTCAAGTGTCCCCAGGTCCATGTAGGACGGGACCACCTGGAGGAACAGTGGGCCTGGAGTCATCACGTTTCCAAATGAAACGCTCAGAGAGAGTGTTCCTTACGCTTTGTGGAACAAAGTCCTTCTTCTTCGCCACCTCAATGTTCCTCATGGGGATTTCTGGATAGCACCTCCGGTAGTACTTCTCGGTGAAGTCGTCACAGCTGCAGAGAACAAAACGGCGCCCCAGTATGGCCATGGACTGGCCGACCTGGAAGTCTTCGGGGGAGTAGTACTCCTCCACCTCTGCGGGGGAGTGGTCCAGCATGCAGCGGGGGATGGCGTCTGGAGAGGAATAAACCCCATCACTGAGCGGGAAGATCAAACCTTGATCTGCCGCGTCAGAGGAGCAGCTTCAGGGAGGACAGTTGCTTCACTGACGCCAGGAGCGTTTGGACAGTTCTGCCTGTTTCTCTCGTGTATGAGTGTATGTCATTGTCCTTCAATAGCGTCAAGGCCTTGACCTTGTGGGATGGATTTGGGATCACATGACTGGACTAACTGCATGAGAGTCGGCTCCTGTTTTTACTTTCTCAGAGTATTTATTATGAATGAAGTCATTATTAATTATGTGAAATGTATGTGAAAAAAGTGTCGGGAGTCAATTATTATAATAAATATTATTATTATTATTATTATTGTTGTTGTTGGTTTACTAGGGATATTTCTAAAATATATAACAATATATTTTAAATATATTACAAGTATGTCTAGAAAATAAAAAAATAATGGGTTTTTTTACTGGCTAAAATGTGCATAAATAAAAATTAATAATTTTCATTTTATTTTATTTTATTTTATTTACAGGACTTTATTCCAAAGCACTTGGCAATAAATTTGATTCTGAATCAAAGTACACTCCACTTTGGTCTAAACAGAGCCGGTTCCTAAAGTCACACTGACGCTCTTCCACAGCGTGAGTGACCCAAGCCAGAGCAGCCTCCACTCACCACACTCCGGCTTCATCTTCTTGGGAAGCCTCTGTCTGCGCAGCAGCACGGGGAAGTGATCTCTGCGAGTGGTGCGTTCAAAGTCCTTCTTGATCTCCACCGTGTCGTCCACCAGGTAGTAGCAGATGATGACGGGTCTGCTCTCGCCGAACTGGGTGTCCATGTCGTCCATCATGGCGTAGAAACGCAGCACCTGCACCAGAGATTCCAGAGAGTGAACTGTCAGAGTCTTGAATGAAAAGATTCTGTTCTGTCCTTATTATTAAATACATCCTTCCTCGGTTGCTCTTTAATCTGATTTTTTTAACTTCTTGATATTTACTGTGTCAACACTTTTGAGAAAAAAAAAAAAAAAAAAAAAAATATATATATATATATATATATATATATATATATATATATATATATACAATTATTTTTTACTACACTACTTTTTGCTCCGAAAATGATCAACAATGATTCAGATTTAAGTCGTCTTTTGTCAAGAATAATCAGTTTAAGATTGAAAAAATGTTTCTCTTTGCTTCATAATAATGTCGATCATCTTTATATAAAAAGATAACTTTAAAGATATATGTTTATTTGTATCAAATAAATGTTTATATAATATCAAAGATATGTTTATTTACTACAATTTTTTTGTTTTATGTTATTTTATTTTTTCCAGCATTATATACAATATTTCCAAGACCAAAAATTTCAATCCTATCATATCACTCCAAAAGAACATGACAAAAAAAGGAAATCAAAAAAACAACTTTTCAATGTACCCGTTTGTCTACGACCAAAGATCGTTGCAGGCGGTCCAAGTCCGAAGGCGAGATGTGGAACGGCTCCCTCTCCCTGCGGTAGCTGGTGTAAGGATCCAGCGGCATGGGCTCGGGTTCGTTCAGCGTGATTCCCTGACTCTTCATGAAGTTCTGAAAAAAAACCAAAGTATTGACAAACAGGCTCCAACAGCACCACGCAGCCTTCAAGCGTACCTTGGTGAACGTATCGCACTGGGTGACCCGATACTTGACGCCGTACACGTCCAGATCGATACTGAGGTTCAGATCTTTCCAGTCGTAAAAAGCTCCACTCTTATTCTTGGGAACCCGCTGGCGCTTGAGCCGCTTCCCCTGAGGAATCCCGGAGTTCTCCACTGCTGGCTCATAGATGCTCATGCTGTCGTCCTCCAGGAAGTAGTAGATGACCACCGGGCGTACTCGGTACACCTCGTCTGAAGAGTGCTGGATGTCCTCCTTAAAATTGGCGAAGAACCTCAGCACCTACAAACACAGGCATGTCAACACACCAGCACTAAAAGCTGCTGAAGTGACAGTCTCCACCTTTTTGTCAAGGATGACATGAGCGGGGATGAATTCATCGTACACTCTGTCGTCAAAACCGCCGTACATGAAGTTGGACGTCTCCTTGGACAGCAGAGTCATCTCATGGTGGATCTGCTCCTCAGTTAACAGGGTGTCCTTTCCGATTCCCTGCAAGAGGCACTGCGGCAGAGCATAGCCGTTCTTGTACTCCAGAGTCTGGGCTCGGTGGAATTTGGTTTGCTGGTCAGAAGAATTGAAAAGAGTCAGGTTTTTTTCAAAGTCACGACTACTGTCCGTTTCAGACGCTAATTCAATTGGTTTTAGCCACCAATAACAAGAGATAGAGCTGTCAATAGATTTGAATGGAGAGAATGAAAAATGGTGTATGAGCAGTTATGTTCATGAATAACATTTTTTATTGAGGTATTGAACAATAAACAATGCTAGCTGCCCGCACTTATGTGGCTGTGAGAAACAGGAGTCAGTTCAACACAATGCTAACAGCTAATTGGCCAGTTATGGTTTGACAACATAAAAGTGTGTGTTTATTTTAAATAAATTCAGTAGGTATTGGGACTAGGGGGATATTCACTTGATAACAACATTATTTTACTACGTATGAAAGTAAAAAAAAAAAAAAAAAAAAAGCCTCTCCAAAGAAAGCTAGCTTCGCTGGGCGGCTAAAATGAATATTTATGTAAAATTATTCGAGTATTCATGCGTAATAACATATTTTTTCATTGCAAATTGCTATTGTTCTAACGTGGAAAACATAATCATATTATGACCATCTATAGCAAGTATTATCGAACAAATTCGAGTCCAATGATCATCAACATTTATTATTAATGAAGCAGAGACATAAATGGTGTGAAAGACAAACTCTCAATATCTATCATCAAAACTAGCTCCATCTACTAACTTTTACAACTTCAATTATTACTGCACAGGACCTGAATGGATTAGCTAAAGTTAAAAAGAGCCCCTCTACATAAATCGTTTCTCACCAGCAGATTGGCTGACTTGAGCAAGGGAGGGATGGAATCTTACCGACAGGTCCCGGAAAGTGTACCCTGGTAAAAAGGGCAGTCCGAAGTTGTTGGGGTACCAGGTCATCTCAGGTCGGACACTGTAGCTTCGTCTTGTTGTTTACACAAAAGCATCAGGTTCACAGACGCATCTACCGACTCCTCTCCTGAAGACTGCTCATTTCTTTTGTTGGATTCGTCTTTATCACCTTTGATTCTACTCTCCTGGCTTTGATTCACCTTCAGCACCTTTGGTCAGTCGCCAGGCTGTGGCCGTTTCTACTGACTTTTATGTGTCAACACTGTGCCGCTTCTAGCATTTGGGGAGTTTCAGAGAGTCAGATTTCTGCGGTGTAATTCACGAAGCACAGACTCGCTGACATCGAACAACACTGTTTATTGACGTTCTTATTGGATAGTCCTCGATACATGAAAAGTGGGCGTGACCAAGCTCTAAAATCAATGCGATTCGCCGTCACCTGATGAGAAAACAGAAAGTTATCTTCATTGACACGTCAATGGAACTACTAACTAGGGATTACCAGTTCCTTCATCAGGCTGAGTGTTGGGCCGAGTCACTCCAAGTTTGTTGCGCACCGACTCGAGCGTCTCAGTGGGGATCTCATTAGAGATGGACTCCAAGTACTTCAGCACATAGTGGTCGGCATCGGTCAGCACAAAGCGGTGACTGAAAACTGATCCAGAGAGAGTGGAATTCAAGGTCACAGCGACTGACTGGAGCGATCTGGTGTCTCACCCTCCACAGTGGATCCAATAGCAAAGTCCGCTGGTGAGTAGAACTCGGGGTTCTCCACGGAGCAACCTGGCTTGGGAACGCGAGTCTTTTCCAGGAACTTCCCGCCCAGGATGCCGGAGTTACGGGTGGGTTTTTCATAAATGCCGATCATGTCATTTGAAAGATAGTAGGACAGAATGAAGTGTCGACCTTCGTCTTCTGGATTGGGGGAGTCCTGGCAGCGGAGGAGGCGGCGGTTAGAAACCCTCACTTTGTTTCTTGCTCTGGATGGTTGTCTATATAGTCTATATAATCATTATCCAGCTGCTTTAAAGGTGCGAACACATTGTTCAGAATATTATTATAAATGATTTTCTAACATCTTCAAGATACACTGTCTGTAACTTCACTAGATAAACAGGAAGTGGAAGAAGAAGTAAATGTTTTAGTGTAACTTGAGGGATTCCACTTCAAAATTAATACTTAACACAATTTTAGATTCATTTATCCACTCTAGACATGTGACATTTTGCCCAAGATTTCTTTTTGCACTGTGACTGGGAGCAAATGCTTTTAATCTGAGGAAAGTTGCTTTCAGGAAATGACCAGATAGTGAGTTTCAAGGAGAGTTCAGGCGGAGTTTCAGCTAAACCTGATCTCCAGTAGAAGAGCAAATGAAGGTCTCACCAGCTGAGCGGTGTAGCGCAACACCTTATTGCCGTTCTCCAGCATCTTCTGCACGTTCCGCTTCGACGGCTTCGGGATCAGAGACAAACAGTTCTGGAGTGAGTCCTCCAGTGAGCCGAAGTAGTTGTAGGGCGGAACCTCCTGGACGTGGAGAAATATTCAGACCACAATGATCATTTTGGACCATCACGCTTTCATACCTTTTTCCTGTCCTGGAGCACGTCCGCCGTCTTCTGGACTTCCAGGGTTTGCATTGTGATGTCTGGCAGATTCTTCTGGTAATACTCTTTGGTGAAGTGGTCACAGTTGCACAGAAGGAAGCGGCGACCCAGCAGCTCCAGGCTCTGGCCCACCTGGAAGTCTCTCGGTGAATAGTACTCGTCCACCTCGGCTGGTGAAAGCTCCAGGACACAGCGAGGGAAGTTTTCTGGAGGTGTGGAACACCACATGTGACATGGCTGCTTTAGACCGAGTGAGACGTGTGACTGGTACCGGACGCTGCCTTCATCCTCTTGGGGAGCCTCTGCCGCCGCAGCACCACGGGAAAGCGATCCCTGCCGCTGTTGGGCTGGTGGTCCTCTCTGATCTCCACAGTGTTGTCCACCAGGTAATAGTGGATGGTGACGGGTCGGCACTCGCCATCCGAGTCCTCCCATGAGGCGAAGAAGCGCAGCACCTGGAGACACATGAGCCACGAAGCTCATCCTCGCATCACATTCACAGCTGAGGGTGCTTTCTTTACCTTCCTGTCCATCGTGAGGAACTGGAGCATGCGATCGAAATCTGTTGCTGTTTGAGGCGTCACCGGCTTTTCTGGTGTTTTACTGTGAGAAACCATCGGCATCGGCTCAGGATCGTTCAGCAGGATGCCTTCGCTCTCCAAAAAAATCTGGCGACAGCAGACCACATTGTCAATAACATCTCAACCATCTCATCAGAAATGTCTTCAGCTCACCTTCGTGAAACTGTCGCACTGTGTGATGTGATACTTGACGCCGTACACGTCCAGGTCCATGCCAATGTTGAGGTCCTTCCACAGGTAGTGATCGCCACTGTCATTCTTGGGCACACGCTGCCGCTTCAGTCTCTTCCCCTGTGGGATTCCGGAATTCTCCACCGTGGGCTCGAAGATACTGATGCTGTCATCCTCCAGGAAATAGTACATGACCACATTGCGCAGACGGTTCTCCACCTGTGAGGCGTACAAGACGTCCTCCTGGAAGTAGGCAAAGAAGCGCAGCACCTACCAGCACAAAAGTGACATTTACACAAAGAAGAAGAAGGTTATAAAGAATTGTCCTTACTTTTTTGTCCAGAGCAACGTGAGCTGGGACAAACTCCTCGGCCTGGCTCTTGTCAAACGAGCCGTAAGTGATGCCGGGCCTCGCAAAGGACAGCTCCGACATCTCCTGCTGGATCAGCTGCTCAGACAACAGGGGCTCCTGACCGATACCCACCAGGGGGCGGCGTGGTAGAGCAAAGCCATTCCTGTACTCCAGAGTCTGGGGTCGGTGGAACTCTGTTTTCTAGAGGTGTTAAAATGAATGCTGTCATTTTATTAGTATCAACGGTTCTTCATTTTGCCTCATTTAGAGGCGTGTTATACTTCTATTATTCGTTTTTGAATTGCTATATTGAGCTTAAGTGTCTATTTGAGACAGCCTTATTTTATTTCAGAATTGTATTTATTTAAATGAATCGCTGTATTTGTATTACATTTTTGAAAACAGCCTTGTTTTATTTATTTGACTGTATTGCTTTGTTTTACATTTTTGAAGACAGCTTTATTGTATTTATTTAACTGTATTGCTGTATTTGTTTTACATTTTTGAAAATAGCCTTATTTTATTTATTTAACTGTATTGCTGTTTGTTTTACATTTTTGAAGACAGCTTTATTGAATTTATTTAACTGTATTGCTGTATTTGTTTTACATTTTTGAAGACAGCCTTATTTTATTTATTTAACTGTATCGCTGTATTTGTTTTACATTTTTGAAAATAGCCTTATTTTATTTATTTAACTGTATTGCTGTTACATTTTTGAAGACAGCTTTATTGAATTTATTTAACTGTATCGCTGTATTTGTTTTACATTTTTGAAGACAGCTTTATTTTATTTATCTAACTGTATTGCTGTATTTGTTTTACATTTTTGAAAACAGCTTTATTTTATTTATTTAACTGTATCGCTGTATTTGTTTTACATTTTTGAAAATAGCCTTATTTTATTTATTCAACTGTATTGCTGTTACATTTTTGAAGACAGCTTTATTTTATTTATCTAACTGTATTGCTGTATTTGTTTTACATTTTTGATAACAGCCTTATTTTATTTATTTCACTGTATTGCTGTTTGTTTTACATTTTTGAAGACAGCTTTATTGAATTTATTTAACTGTATCGCTGTATTTGTTTTACATTTTTGAAGATAGCTTTATTTTATTTATCTAACTGTATTGCTGTATTTGTTTTACATTTTTGAAAACAGCCTTATTTTATTTATTTCACTGTATTGCTGTATTTGTTTTATATTTCTGAATAATGCACCTGGCCTCACTGGTTTGCAGATGTGCTTGACCTTTACTTTTGGATTTCATTTATGAAGCACAGTTCACCAATAAAAAAAAATGGATTTCAAATCGTCTCTTCTTACTGTATTCAATTGATCAGTCATGCACTACATTTTTTTTATATCCTAGAACTCAAATTCTTTATCAGGAGATCTTCAGCAGATATGACATAAAATGCGATTAATTCGATGAATTAATTACAAAATCCTGTAATTAATTCGATTTATTTTTTAGCACTAGTTAAAACGTTCAACTGCAGCTATGTGCTATGAAAATAGCATTAAAACATCTCTCATCAATCAAAAATGTCTCACCGGCAAATTATGTTTGAAAGCACATTGTTTATTTCGATTTTCGTGACTTAATAGATAGAGATATCAACAAAATAGCCGTTTTAAAATAAAGGGTTTGCCATTTAAATATCGACATATGACTAAAAGTTTGCCATTTAAATATATATACTCATGCACCACTACATCGAGAAGAAAACTAATTTTGCTGTTTTTTATTACCCTAACTTCTGAATATTGCAATAAAAATATAACATATATTAACTAGACGCCCATGGTGTGCATGAAAAATATTATATTAAGAGCAGAAACACATATTTTTTTGTCTTTCGTCAGGTGTTTGTTTTGTTTTCCTCGCTCACCCCGTCAGTTGTTAGCACTATGCTAACGCGGCTAGCTAACACGTATTTCCAAAGTTAAACGAACGCAAAACAGGTCACTCCATATGAAACATAACTGTCACAGGAACGATGCACATGTAAGACCTTGAATGAACACATACATATGAATTCAACTGTCGTAAATGGGACATCATTCTTACCGTAATGTCCCGAAACGTGTAGCCCGGTAAAAACGGAAGTCCGTGGTTGTTTGGATTCCAGGACATTTTGTTCAAGTCGTGAGTGAACCTGCTTACAAAGGGTTATATGTTAAACTAGAAAAAAAGAGAGCGCGGACGGCCGAGTGCAGGAAAGTTTATGGTTGCTATGGAAACGACAGGGCGGAAGTTGACTGAGCACATTATTCTTTTTTTATTCCTGTTATTTTTAGGTCACTCTACTATTGTAAAAGTGATTGTGTTTTCTGTTCAAAAGAAGCTCCCTGTTCAATGTATTGTATTTTTCAATCGTTTCTTAACATATAGTGTGACCACTGGGTGGTGACAAACACAACGGGATTCGTAAAACCTTCACATTCACACACACATCATTGTAAAAACCTGTATGACACATGACCTGTAAAACATGTCTGTATTCCTCCTCGTCGATTTGTCAGGTTGTATCAGCATCTTTCTGCGTTTTTTGTCCTGCAGAACAGCACTCAAACACGAAACCAAGAGAAGAGGAACAACAACAACAACAACAAATGATTTTTGAACACAGTTTATTCCAAACACAGGAGCCGTCCTGCTCTGACTTCCATCATCCATCGGCACAATTTCATTCCATTCCAACTCACACACGCACACAACAACAAGAGCGTTGACTCTGTTGATTTGAACAACCCCGTGCTCACTCTTTCACTCTTAAAAACACCACCCTTTCACCTATCATAGCATTTGGACATGAGCTGGGTGGGACGTAGCTTATATGGTGGAGTCAGCGTCTGTAGCAGTGAGGGGTCACGTGACTGATTCCATGAGCGTGGCTTAATATCTGTGTAACTACTAGACCAGAGGTGCAAAAAGTCTGACTCTCGTTCACTAATAATAGCTGCATTCTTGACACTGTAGCAATACAAGGCACTGCACTGTGAATTACTGTCTCAAAAACAATAGTTAAAAAAAAAAAATCTTGACCTCTTCGAGGCTCTTGGATGTTTTTATTACTTTTCTTAAAATGCTGACATAGCTGCTAACAAGAGCGTGTGCGACCAACGCCGCCATCTTGTTGCCCATCGTAGTGATCTCAAAATGTTGATGGATTGCCTCTGGTGAGAAGCCTAGTGATACTGAGTTGTTTCATCACCTCTCCAGTGAGTCCTGGCTCTGTCCTGAGGCCTCTGCCCAGGGGCCCCAAACCCTTCCCTTCCCTTCCCCTCAGCTTCTCTGAGAGCTTTGTGTTTCGGCTCAGCTCTTTCTTCACCAGACGCTCCATCATTCCCTCACTCACGAACAAGACTCCACGACACTCACCTCCAATGTAGACACGACCTGTCACACCTTTTTGACTGAGAACCATGGTGTCTGACTGAGAGGAGCTGATCCTCCTGATTCCAGGGCGAATGATTTCTATAACTAGATGCAATCTAAAACATTCTAACAATCTTAAATGATGATGAATGTCAGTCAAAGAGCAGCATCTTAATTGAATAATTTAAATTTCCTATTACAAGTAACGACTGAAAAATGTGCATTTTTGATATAAAAAAATGTGGTGGAACATATAAGTTAATGTGTTTATCTATTAAAAAAAAGACACAACTTTGTCTCTAAAATCAAGAGCGAAGCACCAAATGATGATCCAGAAAAATAAACTCTTGACACTTGTCTGTTGATGTGGGTGGTTAATAATAGTCATTAAAAGCACAATTCTTCAAGGGAAACATCAGAAATATGAGGAGGTTGAAGTCATAAATCACTGCTGGTAAACAGTGTCTTGTTCACGAGTGAGTGGAAGTTGGGGTCTTGGGAAGACGAGAACGTTTCTTTGTCGCACTCTGATGTCAAACTTCTTTTATTTAAAGTGCGCTCCTATCTAGCTGGGGAATGTTCGGGGACCATGACGGATCCAAGATGGCGGCACACCTGCGCAGCTGGAGCGGGCGAGTGACGGACAGCCCTCCTTAGGAAGCAAGTACATCAACCAGACATGGAAACACTAGGATTGCATCCCTGAGGCGCCAGACAACCTTCGCCAAGTATAAAAATATCTCATAATAATCCATGTCAGGAACAACAACAAACAAAGAACATCAATAAACTATTAAATATAATAAAATATATTTCATAAAGTGTTGAGATGAATTCATCCAGACTTTTGGTTTCAGGAATAGATTGTCTCACGTCGTCCTTCCGGAGTGTTTGCAGCTGCCGTGGACCCAGCAGGGCTCGGTTCTTCAGTCATCATGGAAGTCTCTGTCGGCCCAGTGAAGCGGGTCGCCCCTCTTATGACAGGTCCCTGGAGTGGGTCAGCGCCACCCAGCACTCAGAGGTCAGCTTATGCAGACAGGAGCTTATTTCGTGCGCAGCACCGAGGAAGTCCCCCTCAGTTAAAACCCCATGAGTGTTCCGCCGCTGGTCCTTCCAACATCAAGTCAACTTCAGTAATACCGATTCAGGCTCCGCGTCCCGGGAATGTCCGGCTGCCCGTTCATCCAGATCTCCCTGATGATCCGCTCCCGCTCCTCCAGCCGCTGCGCTCGCTCCAGCTCCTCCGCCGATGTGAACACGTTCATGTTGAGCGTGCGCTCGAAGCGGCGGTGCCGCCGCGCCGACAGGTCTGACGTGGTGTCCCAGTCCGAGTCTGAGTCGCTGGAATCGGAGGAGGAGTCGGCCGGGCGCGGGCGCTTCTTGGTTGGGGGGCGCTGTCGGGGTGGACAGTCGGTGCGACAGGAGATCTGGACCACCAGAGCGAAGAGGGTGAGGAAGAGGCCCAGACAGACGCCGCAAACGAAGAACAGCGCCGCCCTCTCGGGGTGACCTGGTACAGCAGGAAGAAAAAAAAAAGCTCTAAGATCACTCCATGATTCGACCCGAGTCACTGGATCACCACACCAGTCCAACAGTTCCGTGTGTGGCTCCTTGTACCTGATATGTAGGTGTACGCAGCCAGAGCGTTGCTGATAAGCGGCATGTTGGAGCTGGTGGTGGTGTTGATGATGGGGTTCATGTCTGGGACCCGTGGGGGGGTCACACCTCCTCTGCCGGGCTCTTGGGCTTTCTCCTCTTCCGGGTTCGTCTCTCGGATCCGTTTCCTGTCTGCTGAGTCAACAAATAAAGTAGCAGTTATGATAAAACCACACAACAGAGCTTTACTTGTTACTTTCCGCTACGCTTCACCTTCAGCGTTAGGCCCCGTTTCGCTACTAGATGGCACACTTCCGATTCTTTGGTTGAGAAATTATACTTATCTACTCACCTTTTATCCAACGAAAAAAATAGATTGAATTAAATAACTAAAAAAGCAGAACTTGAGTGACAAGAACAAAAAAGGGTCACTGATCAGGTCAAGAATTTGAATCATAATTTAATAATACTAGTCCTTTGCTACCTCTTAAAGTACTTTCATTTCTTCAGTATTAAGGATGTTTTTCCTTTATAATTTTATTTATTTACTCACATTACAACATTTGTAATCTAAAAAGTGAAAATACCAAGTCATTTTTTACTTTTGTAAAACTTTTGTGGTCCACAAAAAAGCTTTTTGGCATGGAGGTCTACTGGATGTAAAATCGTCTCTCCCACTTCCTCCTAAAACTGTAGATGAGATGGACAAGTAAGATCAGATCTGCACCCCCAGGCCTGCTACCTGAGCGCCACCGAGTTTTTAGGTTGCGGTCTGATAAAGAAACAAATGATATTCTTCCAACAAAAATCTCTCCAGACAACGAAGTCAGTGGGAGCTAACAGAGTCGGCGAAAGTCAGCCCATGTTCGCCTCCTATTCTCTGGTTCGGTGGCCACAACCTTCAGCCAGAGACAGGAAGAGTGTGGTTCTACGAAGCAGTTGAGAGAGAGATTTACCAGAACTGCAGAGGCATGACAAAGACACTGGTTTACTCATTTACAGTAAGTCTGGTGTTTTGTCTGAAGAGCAGACCGGTGAGTCAGGAACATGTTTTTCAGATTACTTGGTAGGAAACAGGTTTATAAATAACCTGATCGCACAAAGAGATACAGCGAAACTCTGCTGATTTACTGGATAACGGCGCTTCCTCCTCCGACTCGGTCGTGCTGACTCAGGCCATCAGGGAAGCGTAGAGCCACATGGCCACTCTGGAAGCAAAATGTTTTCCGAAACAGCAGCAGATGTTCCTCCCTCAGGTTGAGGGCAGATGAGTAGCTGTTGCTATCATTGGACTCGACTTCCACTGTCACTGTAAGCTTGACTGACGTAGCAAACGTTCCAGTGAGAAGGGCCGCCAAGGCTTCATGTGGTCTCCAAGGCAGGGCCCGGGGGCCATATGCTGCCCCGGGACTGTATTTCTGCAGCCCTCACAGGGTCAGTGTGAAACTATGAAACTGGAAAAAGTTTCAGACAACTAACTATCAATTGTGTTTTGCACACATTTTACTACTCAGACTAGTTCACCTCCAAATATCACTAAACTTAATTTTCTCTTTTTTGGAAGTGGAAATAAAGAAATACAAAAGAAAAAGAAATAAAGTGCATTATCATTATTTGTTGCATAATTCTAAACTTTTTACGTCATATTAAGGGACTTCGTCAAAACAGTCTGCTCTATAGCGGCACTCAGAATTCACCATGAAGGTCATCCAGTTCAAACCATAGACTCCATAGTCCATTATATCATAAGCAATAACGTGTGATGCATGGAGGAAACGAAAGCAACAGCAGGAAGCATCATGTGATTACAGTGGAACCAATGACGGCCCTTCGTCTTCTCATGCTGGTCCAGCATCAAGAGTGTGTTTACAGTTGACACGCGAGCCAGCAGCGTTTATGAGAGGGCACCTCGGCTATTGTGGAGGAACGGGTCGTAAAATAAGAGAGAACACAAAGTCATGACTGTGAAAATAAGATTCCGTGGAAAACAAGCGATCCCTGGGAAGGTCGGTGGAAAAAAAAGACGACGCGGGGGAGCCATGAAAAATGATCCAGCATGAGTCATGTGAGGTAAATACAAACGTTGAGTAGGCATAAGAGTAAGAAGGCGCTCCACTCCAAGTGCCAGAAGGATGCCTTTTTTCTCTCCCTAAGGAGTGAATCCACAAATAAGAGCTGAAACCCTGTTCTGCACTGACACAAAGGGAGCATCCAGGAAATGCTACTTGAACCCGCATGTCCTCTGACACCACATCTCCAATGAGAAACAGGTTTTTCCTGGGGAAGGAAGCGGAACCATTCATGCGTTCACCCTCTCATCTCTTCATTCTCTTGTCTCCGCTGCTAATCAGCAGCGCCGGTAGCTGCGTGGAGCAATTAGTGCGCTGGACAGAGGCCACCAAACTTCATGAATACAAGCTTTGTTGAGCGCTCCTCCTCACTGGCGCCTCCTCATTGTTCGCTCCTTAAAACTGCGGTCACATATAAGAGCGATGGTTGGAGTATTCCAGGACAGATGGTTGTTAAGCTGCGGACCTGCGGCTCAGCGGGAGGACATATGGAAGCAGTTGAACTTGTGTGACATTATATATAAATACAGTTAGGATTTGAGATGTGAGTTATGGTCTGCGATGATGCCTGGGAGGCCTCCCCGGGCCAGAACCTCTCGGCAAGGGGCTGTGTGTTCAAGCAAGTGTGTGTGCGTCTCCTTCGCTCACCTGGAACAGCGTCTGGTCTCTTGACTGGGGTCCCCTGTGGAGGGCTGTCTCCCACTATGTTAGGGTCATGGGCGCTGGGTGGAGGGGAGTACGCCGGTGGTCTGGAGCCCTGCTCCTGGACTAACTTCTTTGGGACTTGACATGGAAGAAAAGAGAAGAACGAGAATCAGAATTTTTATTGCGTGAAATTGTTGTGGCTTCAAGTCAGGGGCAGGTCGGAACTGTGGCGGACCCTGAACACAATTTTTAAGGAGCTAAAAGAGGAAAAACTCCCCATTTTAGGTTGCTAGGTCTTGATCTCCAGTAGGATGGACTCCCGTACTTTACACCTCTATAACCCCTGTGATGGTGAAGCTCAGAGGTGGGCAATTAAATCTCCTAAAGGGCCACATGAAAAACTATAAGAGTTGTGAGGGGCCATCATCGAAAGAAAGACAGCGATGACTACAAAACATGATGGGAAAATATCCCAAATATATACTTCAGTAACAAGGACAAAATCAACCTACGAAGATGAAGTGTAAGTTAGGATATTAAGAAGTGTAAATATGCCATGAAACCTATTGAAATATTTCATTTTCTGTCCACTTAATTTCAATATAAAGCAATTATGGACTAGTTGTTCAAGATGAAAGACAATTTATTTTAAAATATATTTTCAGTAATACTTCAATGTATTTTTAGGAACAAGAAAAACAAAAATGCCCAATGAAAAGAAGAAAATGTAAGTCTTAAAACAAGAACATGCTATATTTACTGCTGAAGTGGTGGTGGTGACTAAAAGAGAAAGAACAAAAGAAGGCAGTAAAATTAAGATATACTAGTTACAGTTTTAGTCTGACGTCAAACGGGCCACAAAAATACAGGCACCGGGCCGTATATGGCCCCCAGGCCGCACTTTGCCCAGGTCTGATGTAGCTCATGTGAAGCCTCTGTCAAACGTGGAACAGAATTAATCCATGTCACTGAGCAGGTTGTGACACACCCGAGACAAGCGAGCTGGGTGCACTCCATTTCATCACCACACCGCCAACATGAAGACACATCTGAGACTGAGCCCAGGTTTCCAGCAGGTGTGTTCGTGTAGCTGTAACACATCCCCAAACTAGTAAATTTCAGACTCTGTCCAGCCACCAAAATCACTGCCAGCCAGAACCCATCAGTCAGTCGACACCAGATCTGCCTCAGTCCTTATCTTTCTAGGCAAATCCTTCTCATGTTTGGAGGGTTGACGACGGTTACTGATACCGAAAGTGTCAGCGTGAAAAAGGCTTGAAGGCAGAAAAAGGAACATAGACCATCTGAGAGAGCTGGAAGCTAGCAGTGCTAGATAATGCGATGTGGCCCTCAGTGTTGCAGAGAATATAGTTCAGATTGGGTCACAGACTCACTTCCATCTCCGTAGCTATACATTGTGTTTGTAGACAGTATATGTTTAATTCCACACGCTGCTTTCACTGACCTCCACTTCTTCACGCCACTTTCTAATTCAAACATTTTCTCTGATTCACGCTCGACCCTGCACTCATGTTCCCGAAAGTCGACCCCCCGCCCACAATTCCATCCCTTGCAGCGCTCTCTGAGTCAAGGAGTCTGCTGGCCCCCCTGAAAACACAAACCACAAACCGGTGGTCGACTGCATTCCTCTCTGCTCACATGTGGTTTTGGATGCTGAGACACACACACACACACACACACACACACACACACACACACACACACACACACACACTGCGTCCGATCGAGCGTGATTAATAACTTCATATATGACGCGGGCAGCTGTCAATCACGTCGTCATTTTTTATCACCAAAATATTTCAGAGATTATTTCGTCACTTCGATGAAGCATGCGACTCCTTGTTTGAAGTCTTACAGTGAATGGAACTGGTTGTTATCCAAGAGCAATATGGAACTCCTTCAAATGAAGCGCATGTGAAGTCAAATTGCTAGTTTAAAGCCTTCAGCGTTTCCAAGAGCAAATAAAAAGCCCCGGGATTTTGGCGGAAACCCATTTTTCTGGCCGCTGCAAACCACTTACACTTTTGACCCGGCGGTTAGCGACGATAAAAAAGGAGCCTAATTAGATTTTTACACATTCATGTCAAAGTATCTCACAGCAGTTATGACTTAAAGAGACTGTGGTGTACGCAACACGTCTTGAGGGGGAAGAAGGGCTTAATAAAGTCACTTCAGCGGCTCGTATCTGTTACAATAAAAGCTCATTTATGCTCAACGTTCTGGATATGGACAACAATTTCTGTCCGCGCTCTGCCTTCACGGATACAGAGCAAACAGAGCTGTACCACTGGAAACCATCGGGGGCAGTGTTGCTGTTAATATCCGAAACATAGCTATCAAATGCGGAAATTCTCCGTCTTCCAGTCGCGATATATGTAACGGCCTCACTGCAACTGCCTTCTTCAACACTAGAGGTAAATAGTTCTTCCACAGTTGCCATGTTTGTTTTAGAGTCTGTTGTTGGCTGTAGACAATCTAATCCAATCCTATACTTTACAAGCAGCTTCATGAAGCCCACAACAGTATTGGAATTAGCCCCTGATCCAGGTGAGGACGGACGGAAGCAAAGGATTGGCACAGTCATGATGGCTCTGAGTCAGGTTGAAGAAAGAGCAGAGCCAAAAGACAAACCCAAAACTAACAACACGAATGACAAGGTTTGGTTAGAATGACTTCCACCCAGGCATAAATGACAGAAACTGGTCTATATGGCTTGGCGAGAATCCTGATACTACTAGAGCTCTACGTCCAACCACACAGGACGTGTTTGTGCATCTCCACTGACCAACAGACACATGTCTGAACATCAGTTACAGGAGAGGACATCAGCGTTGGTTTTGGCAGGACTTCCCTGTCTCTGATATCCAGACTCACAAGAGAGCTGATTCCTTCTTGCTCCTTAAAAACAAGACGTGTGTCGCTGCGGTGAATACATTTAATATCCCACTGAGTAAGTTAATAGTTTGGCTGCGGAGACGAAGAAGTGTCTTGGTGTGGTGGAGTTGGGACCACAAGTTGGGAAATAGTAAATTGATACCCGGTTATTACGAGAGCCCAGAAAACGAGTGGAACTTATCAATGATTCAGGAACCGCTGCATCTTTAATTTAGGGAGATGGAGAACGGCTACTTGGGATTCAGCTACACAAGTGTGTATTTACGTACTTCAACATCACAAAACCTTGTGTGTCAGAAGCAACACAACATCAGAGCAACACATCCATCACGGTTCTTAGATGTCCACACGCATACCACCCACCACACCCTCAAAACACGTGTAGGCCAGGGTCAGAACCATGAGGGACATTTGAGATAAAACATTCTAGGAGATCATTGCTACCGAAACCATGCGCTGGAATTAGCTAGCTGTTTTTGTCGACAGGCCCATCTTGTTGGCTCTTTTTTGAGAGATCATAAACAGCCATCAAACCCAACGTAGGTCACCATTTTGCCACCAAAACTACAGCTCTTCAGGTTCTTTACTTGAGACCGCCAGGTGCCCCCGAGTTGTGTATGTAGTATAGCAGGTGGCTCAGAGAGAGGAAACAGAAAGGTGGGTATGCAACCAAACCCAATCCCTTGTCGCTAAATGAATGAGCTTCAGTCACAGATCGCCAAAAACCGACTGAGCTGAGTGCCTTTGCTAGCTAATCCTGGCTTTATCTGCCAGTCCCAGACGCTAAGCTAATGTGACCAAAGTCCAGAAGACACAAGGCCAGTGTCTATGTGTGGACCTGGTCTGAGCTAGTTTCTTGATGACAGAAAACACTTTCTGGACTTTGTTTCATTCAGCCTCCCAAAATGACTAACTGGCGTTTTCTATGGTGGGAACTCGACACCAGGGTCATAAAGTGACGACTGGTTCTCTAAAAATAATCGTAACAAGTTTGACTCCCTCCAAGCCGCAAAGCCACAGGCCGGGTGGCAGCCAGCAAGGAGAGGCACGTAAATCACACTGTTATAATGACACGCTCGTGAAAAAGGCGGCACAAGCGAGTCCTCGGGTTTCTTAATATACCCGCCATGTTCTGACCCACGCTGGAGAGGACTGGATCGCCACGAGAGGCGGGAGTGAGCGGCCGGAACAAAGAGCGGTGTTGACACTGGCGGAGTTTTGTTTTCACTGTACCCAGTGTGTGATGTGCTGAGCGAGCAGAAGTCATTTAGGACCAAAGCCCGACCGAGCCGACCTGCATATAAAGGAGCTAAATCAGAGCTCAAAGCAGGTCCAATAATCTGGACTACACAAACTAGATCCGAACTTAAAATCGACAGTCTGCAATTACAGAGCCGAAAAGAGAGATCACTCTTCTCTTGTGGCTTTTGTGTGCAATGTTTAATCCCAACTGTCACAGAGTCCAAAATAAATGATACCGCAGCATGGTTAGGAGTCAAACCAGACCTGATGTACAGGCTACTGACATCACAAGAACTAGAGGAACATGAAAGGCAAACTGACCAGTGGCAAGACACACAGTAATACGGATAAAGTTACACTAACTAGACACAGAACAAGAACAAAACAAAGAACAAGTAGAGGAATAAGACAAGAGAAGAAGAAGAACTGAAACAAAAGAACAGGATTGGAGACAGTAGGAAAAGAAGAAGAAGACTAAGAAGAAAAACAAAATCAGGAACAGGAACAAAAACAAGAAAAACAAAAGACAGAGAAGAAGAATAAGTTCAACAAGGAAAACAACATGACGGCCGAGATCAACAAAAGAGACATAAAAAATAAGAAGAAATAAGATTAGAAGAACTAGGGCAAGAAGAAGATGCAGAACCATATCACAGCATTTAAGAACAAGAATCATACTATGTAAGAAGAACAACGTCCAGAAACCCAAGCTAAAGAACATGGATGAAAAAGGGCTACAACAAGACCAAGAGAAAATAATTACGACCAAATAACTTTAAAACACAAGATTAAATTTAAATATAGAGAAAATATTTGAATAGACAGACAAGAATAATAAGATTTAAAAAAAAACAGATAATACAAAACAATGTTGCAAATATATAGTAATTAACAACATAATAATATATGAATTAAAGGAAGTATAAATGTAGAATATAAAAAAGAATGATGAATAGAAATGATATATGCTAACTAAGATGAATATGTGTAACAGTAGGAACAGGGATAGGCCCGTGTGAGCGGACTGGATCTCATCATATGCTCACAACACTATAATAGATGACCAGTTTAACACAAAGAACATTATGGAAACTCCAAATCCACTGAGTTGCCAGTGGGATCTGCTCCCCTCAATCCCCCCATAAAAGCTTCACTGGTGCTCATCTAAAGAGACGAGTGGAAATCCGGAATGGTCTGGAGTCTGCGGTCGTGGACGAGGAGAAACCCCAAAATAAAGTCGTGAAGCATTAAGCCACTGGATGCATGTAGTGGAGCTGATGAAAGAGTTTGAACCTGAAGATGTTTAATGTTGTATATCTGGATAGTGACACAGTCTGGTGGAGTTTTTGAGGCTGCATTCCAGCATGGAGAGCACGAAACCACACAAACCCCCGTCCTGGTGCAGGGAGCCCCCTGTCCTACTTTAGATTCATCCGCAAACCCCAGAATCCATCTCTCATTTATAACTCGCCATCACTACTTCCTGCCTTCACAGCTGTTTTCAACAGAAGTGAAACAAACTGGAGGATTGTTAGTTAGTAAATACGCTGGTCAGCCTTACAACAAGAAGGTTGCTGGTTCAATTCTGGCACCAGGCAATGTGCTGGCATTAGGTACTCTGGTCCATAAACATACGAAGCTAAAAAATTATGCAAGAAATGTAAATATTATAACTAAAAATGAGAAATAAACATGAAAACAATCATTACAATTAAACTTATGGTCAACATTTGCAGTTCTTTTAATGACCTTGAATGACCATAACATTTCCAGAGGAATTGTCCACAGCTATAAATACATCATTCACTCTTCCCCTCATCCGTCCAAAACATGTTATTGGCGCTAAAGATGACTCGTGACTCTTCAACGCCTGCGGTCCAATCTATCTGCCCTACTCCACTCCCCACGTCATAATGTTTGTGTTTCCATGTCTTTAGCGGTCGGGGGAGATGTGGGAGAGACGGTCAGCACAACCTCATCATTACCGAACGTTCCACTGGGTCAACAGGGATGTGACCGCCGCTGAATCATCAAACCACGCCGGCCCGCTAAACCGGCTCCTCCATATCGCAGTTATGAGGTCATGCGCCGGTCGCTTCTGATTGGGCGAGAGAAACGCTGAGGTCGGCTGCTTGTGAAAACAGTCTGAAGGGAGGGAGGCGACTGCTGACATGGAGAGATAGCGGCGGGAGGTTTTAATGAGAGAAACACGCCGGGAACGTTCAACAAGTATGTCAGAACATTTGTCCAGCTGAGATAAACAGCGACACTATCTTTGGACAAGACGACAACTGTTCATCAACCCACTCTACTATTTTGTCTCAGAGGAGAAGAAAAATGTAAGACATGTTAGGGGGCAACATCATTATGACCACTGCGTTATCCAAACAAACGGACCTACTGTTTGTTCTAAGGGCCAGCTGTGAATGCTAGAGTAGTCCCAGCACTGGTGGCTAACCATGACCCTGACATTGATCACCACAGGTACTCATAGTGTTATGTTCCGCGTCTCTCTTGTGCTTTTTATTTGGTTATTTCCTGTGTTTGTGTGTGTTTCATTGTTTCTCCTCAGCTTCACAGCAGTGCAGCTGGATCCCATTCCGCTGATCAGACTCCACTGATTCCTACACCTGGGTTCTAGTCTGCGCTGCCAGATGGTTGCTTTGCATCCTCGCAGTAAACACTCTCTCGACCCTCCGTTCTCTCGTGCTCCTGTTGTACATTTCTAAATTCCGTGTGTGCTCGATCTTCTTTCTACCACCTCCTTAGTTGGTTCTCTTCGCCGTGTTTTCTGCTTTCCCGCTTCTTTCCATTTGTTTGTTTGTGAGTCCTCTGTATAACTCACCTTTTGCTTTTCTCTCGTCCTAGTTATATCCTTGTGTGTGAGTGTAGAACCACCACCAAGCACTTTCAGTTATTTGGCCTCATGAGTTTACTTTGTGTGTTTGTGTTCTTCCCGTTAGTTAGGCATGATTTATAATTCGCCTCTTTTCTGTTTCAGGTTTTTTCCCCTGCGCTTGAGGGTATTTCCCGTTCCGTGTTCTGGTATCGCCGCCCTTGGTTCTGCGTACCTTTTCATCTTTTGAATTCCTGTGTAATCGCTAATAAATATTGTTAAACCTACTCTCTTCTTCTGTCAGCTTGCAACAATTCGGCAATGGGGTCTGACCCCATAGACAGTCATGACAGACAGCTTTACACTAAAGACGCCTTTGTGTGAGACCCAAAAATGATCGAGGATGAAGGTATAGAACATCCACCATGGCTGGCTCTATGGTGTTAGCTTTGTATGAGGAAACCTAGTGGAGTCAAGAACTCAGTGAACCTCTGTTATACATCACACTACTCAGAGTTTTTCATAAACAACCCACGATGACTAGCATGTGTGACTGTCCTTACATGGCCTGTGATTCAAAGCACTTTACCAGCCTGTCTCTAATGTTGGTCTTTGACTCCTCATAGAAGTAAATCACAACCAGGTTCGCTCAGACGAGGCATAAACACAGACAAAATGATACCTAAAGAACCCGTCCATACACACACACACACACGAGACAGGAGATGTGTTTCATCTCAGCGCGTTGACAGTCCAGAGCCGGATTAGAGGTCCGACCTGGTCGGGTCTGTCGTCGCTCTCATCAGCTCCAAGATGGATGACACACACGCGTACGGTGATTACACTAACTGCTGTTGAGTCTTGAGCGTGACCATCTAAACAGAAGTCAACAACAGTGGTGGAAGAAAGAAAATCCAGAGGCGAATCGTGAGGACATCTGAGGCCCAGCAGCCCTGTGATAATCTAAAAACACTCTCACTGCTGGTCTAATTTTATCCGGGCCCCCGGAACCAAAAGCTCCTGATGTTAGATTGTAGGATGTGACTGTGCATTAACAAGCTCACTTTATGTGTTTAAACTGATAATTATTAACCAGATTTCACATGAGGTGGGAGCAGACTTCAGCTCAGTGTCGTCCTCCACTGAGCTGAATATAAACCACACTCCAGTGCCTTGTCTGGGCTATTAATAGAGGCAACCCTGGAAATAGATTCTTGAGTGCAGCTGCTATCACTACAATGTCCAGCTGTCTGTGCTTAAAAGAGAACAAAAGGAGAGTCCAGAAAAAAGAAGTCTTTCCGCTTTCCAAGAAGAGAGCGCACCAGAGTGGACACCGGCCGTGTGGCATCAGACTGATATGAATCTGTGTGTCCTGTCATGAACTTCAAAACAGCTCGAGGCTCCACAGATGGGGCTGCAGGTTACATGAGGAAGTGAGTGGTGAGAGACCAGGGAGACAGATGTGATGAACGATGCCGCCGCCTGTGGCACTTCGGTAACGCTGATGTTCACTGTCCGCTCACGCAAAAGTCCACAAACAAACTCTAATAAAATGCTGCTGCAGTTCATTCAAAGGGTTGCAAATGTGGTCACCAGTAGTGTGGTCATGTGAGGACATTGGAAGTGTGCTCATTGTCTCACTAACCAAACTGTTGCACGCAAAACAAAACGTTTATTTAGTGAAGAATCCAATGGTAAAATGTTGATACACTGTAATCTTATATTATTCTACAAAGTCTTTCTCAGCATAGTGGGTCATTTTGTAGTCCTCCTTAAATAATCTTTCTGAAGGGGACAAGTCCTGCTTGACTGACAGCAAGGTAGCACTGTCACACTTAATTATATATTTGAATAAACTGCAGAAAACTCCCCCTATGGCGGGAATATCTCAGAGTAGGAGGCCAAAATCTCAAGGCCTCTAAAGCACAAGGGGGAAACCCTGTCTACATTATAGATGTGATCTATTGGTATCAAAGAACATCTTCTGTGATAATGGAAGTTTTTGCAGGCCACATAAAATGCCTTGGAGGGCCAGATTTGGCCCCCAGGCCTTGAGTTTGTGACTTAGAAAGGACCATTTTTTCAAACCCAGTATGAGACCAATGCTACAGAGAAGGATGAATGGATGACATATTGGCAGGAGAGCTTCAGAAATCTAGTGGAACTGAAGTAACGTGAAAGAAGTTTTCTTAGTGTCCAGCGGTGCTGCAGATCTGTCCGAGATCAAACATCTGTTTCAATCTGACATAAACGTTGAGGGGAGGGGCTCGTATTTGACAAGAAACAGAGCGGCCGTACATCATCACACAGGTCAACGCTTGACACCTCAACTCAAACACATTGGACAGAACACCTCTCCAGCAGAGGCCCAGACCCAGGAACGAGGGCTCATGCAGCAGGCGGCAGATCACTTTTACATAGAACAGACACCGAATCACTTCACAAGTCAAACCCACAATCCGTCTGCCGGGGGAGATAGGAGACTTAATAGTGGCAGAAAACCTTGCATTTACAGATGTTTGGTTAAATTAGAACTCCACCATGAAGAAGGAGGGGGAGCGGACCACCCCTGAGATCACCAATGGGACCTTAACAGGGAATATGTCACATTGACGTACATTATAAGACACATGAAAGAGAATAGAGGTTGATGTAATTGTTAGCATACGCGCTAACAAACCTTAAACGCCGCCTTTTACACAGTGAAGATGTTAAATGCGATGTTTAACAGTGCGAATTAACCTGAATTAAAGGTTAAAAACATGCTCACTCAGCAGTTTTACTCGAAGAATAAAATGTGATTAACTAGAACTGCACCGTGATCAAAGGGTTTATGTTATTAGAAACACTGTTTTGAGCCAACATTTATTCATTTATTCATTCGCTGAATGGGGCCGCATAGAGCAGGAGCAGATCCCAGCTACTGAGTGAGAGACGGGGGACACGATGGACAGGGTCAAAGTCAAAGCCGACACACAACCACCCACAAAAGTCATGTTTTGATTTTTAATTGAAACTCAGTTCAACACCAACCTCAATTTGTAAACAATACAAAGAAAACTCTTTTGTTCTTCAGAACTCCGCCTCTTAAATGATGAACTGTAAGGCAACATTGTCCGAACCGGTTTGGACGGTCGCTAGCTAAACAAACACATCTTGGAGGTCTGGGCTCGAGCTGGCGGGAGAAAGCCGTTGCACATGTCGATTAAAGACAAACACACAAACGGAGAGCGACGTCCTGAAGCTCTAGAGATGGAAAATCCCCATCAGACACAAAGGGGTAGCTGCTACCCAGTTTGTAGTCCATGCTAATATTGTAATGGTTACTCAGCAAATAATAAATTCAGTGGTGTTTTCTGGGATGTACTATAAGACGGCAGCTTTTTGACTTTAATGGGCTTCGGGAAGAGTCCATTCATCGTGCGCTTTATCACCCAAAAGTATCCTCCACTTGCCAACAAGAGAGGTGAATCAGAAACAGATGTAAGTCAGGAACACACGTTAGGTTCCCACACACTGGAGGCTGAACTACACCACTATATCACACGTGAATCACATGAGAGCACACAGGCTCATGCCAACACCAGCGACCAGATGAATTACCGTGGCAGCTACACATGGACCCGCAGCACAGCGCTGGACTCGGGTGTAACGTTGCAGGGAGGAAACAGATGCAGTGAGGAAAGAAAAGACCAAATGCCATAGAAGGGCAGAGAGTCGCTCTCTGGCAGTCCCGGTCGGAGCAGGAGAGGAGAAGGTTTTGAAGGCTGCATCAGCGGGTTCTGGCGCAGGATCACAGCGGCCAACTTTATTTTAAATAACAGCCTGGAAGGGTTCTACAGTACTGGGATGGGCCGGCAGTCGGAGAGCTGACGTCGGCTATTTCGGAGGACGTATATTTAAAGCTTCGGAGACATATGTTGTAATCAAGTTCAACATAGTGTAACAGCCACATTACGATCCAAGTTGGGCAGCAGGGTTCAAACTAATACTGTAAATCACTATCAAAGCACCGAGTGAATCATTCCTCTCAAAAAGCAGGTTTAGTTTTCAATAAAAACCCATGCCATTAGGAGGAGAAATCCTAGGAGACTCATATCAATCTAACAAGATATACGGCAGTATTTTGGGGATCTCCAGTAGGTGGTAGGCTCATGTGTATCCAAACATGCATGAAACTTTGTGTTTTTATTTTGTACTGCTTTGTTAAAAGCAGCGAGTCAGAGAAGGAATGAGATTTGTTACAGTCCTATCAATGGACATTACAACTTAGTTACACACCCTGGCTAATATTATCAAAGTAAAAACACAGGATGTTGAAGTAGCGATAAAGCTAATAACTGCGATAACATCAGCGTCTATTGTGGGCTGCTACTTTGATATAAGGACATTTCTCATTCAGTGCGGATGTTCCAGACGGACATGGTCGACAGCTTTAACCAAAATAGAAAGATTTATCTGCGCTGTAATAACAAGGAAAAACTCAAAAAGGAAACTCAGTCTTGTGAGACTTTATTTTTTACCAGGAAACGATGTGTATCAATGACAAACTTCCTGCTACCTGACCTCTTGACCTGTGCTTTGACTTCAGCCTCTGATGGCTGGGACCTTCGACCCGGTTATCACCAATCTATTGATCACTGTTGCCTCAGGTCAGCCTGGTCGTCTTTGCACGTGTTGATAAGTCAATAGGCGTTTCTACTTGCGAGTGCGATTTCAGTCTTGGTTCTGAGAGTTTCAGCCGGAATCAATTGTTTTGCTGAGTCACGCGGACTGATTTGGTCAGAGCTGGACAGATGTGAACTCATCACGAGGACAATGATCATTTATGATAGTGACTGCAACTATTCAGCATTTATCTGGCATGTCTCTTTCAAATAGGACTCACAGATCTCCATTTAAATTCCAACATTAAGGGGGGAATACAACTGTTTTAACTCTAAGTTCTCTCACAAAAACTTAGCTTAAAGCTGCTAATGTTGAAGAGAGCCTCCAGCAAAGTAGGAGGCTTCCTTGCCTCTCGTCTGCATCTGTTTGGAACAGACTTTGTAATCGAACATTATATTACAGCTTTTTTCTACTTGAGTTTATCGGAAACAACCATGATCCCTCCTTCAGCATCCTCAGAAGCGTACTTGCTCTGTGTCTCGCTCCGAGTCAACGCTGCGTCTGGTTAACATCTGCCCCGTTTGCAACTCTCTCTGCATTGTAAAATCCACAGACATCATTAAGTTCCTCTGCTAATTTTACAAAGCCGCAGCAATGAAACGATTAAAGCAACACAAGCCAGAGTTTACGATTTTGCCACTGGCAGGGTTTTATTAAGAACGTTTTAATATAAAACACTGCGTTAACAGCAGAGGGACTCATTGAGCAGACATAATATGGATCTTCAGCCTCCTGTTTTCAACTTTTATGGGATGAATTTAATTGCATTTGTATCCAGACGTTGAGCAAGCAACATTAAAATGACATCAGCAGTGCTCTGCTTGTTCAACAGACCCTTTAAGATGTGTACATTACAACAATGTCTCCCAATGTTTGAAAAACACGTCCCTCCACGGACAAACTCGACTTGAGTCCTCCGAATCAACTCGCTCTCGTAACCGTGCAGCACATGTTCCCGGGCTCAGCGGTCGCCGCATCTCAGAACAAATTGAGCTTAATGGGGGTGAGCCAGGGTGAGCCAAAGGGGGGAGCGAAGAGAGGGGTTGTAAAAACATACCACATGCTCCCCCTGTGCCAGTTCCACTGATGGGAACAGCGGCATTGTTGCATTCAGCCACGAATAAATGCATGTAATATATTCAGACTGCGCTGGGGTTTCCATTTTTGGAAGTGCTTTTAAAGCAGTAAACAATCCTGGGAGCTGAGATTTGGTCGTGGAGTTCTGGGGTTGGAAGGGTGAAGCTATTACTGGCGACCTTCCGCGCAGTAATACACCACTATAATTCCACATATGAACCACATAAAGGTTAAAAGGACGAGATAACTCTTGAACTATCAGCTCACAGAAGGTTTGGGATACTGAGAAACACTCATAATATATTTAATATATGAAACTCAATTTTCAACTTACTTTTCAACAATAACTCAGAATGTGGTGTGAAACATATGCGTCCTTTATGAAATGGTCCAATACTTTCAACCTTCTTGGTGGCGGTGGTCTCCTCTTACACTTGAATGGGCCAATAGAACAATGACAACACGTCTAGTCGATATAATGAACAAATTTCATTGGTTGGTTACAGTCGTTGCAGAGTTTCTTTATTTATTAGGGGGACACTAAGGAAATTTGACTTATATTTTACTGACTGTCAGTACATTAGCGTGGCTACCTGGAAGGCATGTGAACTAAGAAAGAATGACTTCACTTGGGAAAATTGAGTGTCTTTCAGTCTCTTATTTGTAATAGAATTAAATGTTTTGTCAATATTTTATGACTCCAAAGAAGAGTAAATATTTAATGTATTGAATCACAAGTCATGCTGCACAACTTTACCTTAAATAAACAATTTCCGAATCATCAGCTAACTGGCCTCAGATGCCATTCAAAGTCTTCTCGAGCAGTTCACCGTCAATATTTCAAACACAGTCACGTTCAGGTTTCAGGAGACAGACTAGTGGGCAAACAAACGCACCTTTGGCAAAGCTGTGACAAGAATGTGTGTTATGGTATGCGCCCACGTCACTCAGATCTCCCTGCTTTTCTGAGTTCAGTTCAACAAACAGATACGCTACCACACACTCACACAGAGTTGGACTGGACGAGCTTGCCTTAAATGGTAAAGACATTTTTCAGAGTTGCCATGACTTGCCAAAAGGGCAGCAGCCAAGAGGACGAATCATGTGCAATAAACGTGGCGCTGCTATGTCAAACAACATTTGACGTTCCACTTTGCCCTGAATGTGTTTCATTTGCGAATTATCATAAGTGCATGGACCAAGTAGAAAAACACTCAGAGAGTGCAAACCTTGGCCAATAAAGAATATATTAAAGAACTAAACTAGAGCACCAGAGTGTCCTTGAAAGTGTGAATATCTGGGGTAACACTTTAGACACTCATCTATAAGCACCTAAACTGATGGCAAAAAAATATTCAGACTCCCAAATATGAATCCTTTGTCATCTTGTCCTGCTTCAGACCATCCCTGAAAATTTCATCCAAATCTGTTGATAATGTTTCAAGTTATAAGACAGACAAACCAACACTGTGGAAAACACCAGGGTTGGTCATAGCCTGAGACCATTTGATCAGGTCATGCTATTTCACTTTGGGAACATTGATTTTCACAGACTTTACAGAGTGTTTTCACCTCCCAAATGCATCTGCTTTGAATGTGTGTTGACCAAGAACGTGTTCAAAACTGGAATGTACACCGCATGTAACACACTTATCCTCCCAACTTAGCCAGGTCACAATGACCAGGTTGCCCTGGACCTGTTAGTCCGAACTAATGCTTTCATCCAACAGAGATGCCAATGATAAGCTCATGCTGGGGAGCATTCTTTTCACACACCTTCAGAACCTCAAAAGGATCATCGTAACAGACAAGAATTTTTCACCTCCTTATCCCGCCTGACCTCTTAAATCCAACGGGATCCAGTTGGCCTCACACAGACGATGATACAGTTGAAGCTGATAAAAGAGTCACATGGAGGAACCAAACCACAAACTGTTAAATGAGAAAAGAAAACACTTCCTGTCATAAATATAAAAATGTGTGATGGGCTCTCTCCGCCACGCTTCTAACATCTGCCTTCTATATTCGACTGCACAGTCATTGCTCTGGTTCCTGTCAGTGGAATTGCCAAGATAAGCTAGCAATCCTCAGGTGGTCTGACTCTGACTGTAAATCAAGCAGGTTGATACATGCAAATATTAACAAGAACAGCGTCCAATGAGTTCTAAACTGAAGTTTTGTGACATTTTTGTGTGGCATTTCATAAGGTAGGATAAGTAAGGCTACATTTTGTTTAAAAATATGGACTGAAGTCGTGGCGTGTTTATAGCTCGAGAACCAAATTTCGCCACAAAACAAGCGCTACGGGGATTAAAATGCCACAAAACCCTGTTAAAAAAATGACTTGATTTTCATTGTATATAAGGTACAAAATAGTAACGATGGTCGCTCCCTCGATAAGAGTACTGCAGACGATAACAACCTTCAAACAAGAGGGTGACGGAAGGAAGTACCATGACATAGGGGTCATGGTGGAAGACTCTAAAGACCCTAAATCCCACATGCTGTAAATTCAGCGTCACAGGGATATATAGGTGTTCAGCTGGTTGACACTGAGATGCGGGGGGAAGCCTTTCACTTCTGCGAGCAGCTGCATGAAAGTGATTTTTCAAGGAAAGTTTTAGGTGGCTGAGGTTAGGTCGGTGTTGGTGTTGGTGGCGGGGAGGGGGGTCACATCTGCTTTGTCTATCAGGAGACCCATCATCCTCGCCTTTGACTTCAAAGTGACACTTTTTTGAGAGGGTTCTGAAAGGAAGGAAGAAAGCAGAGGAGGAGGGAAGTCAGAATTAAAGAAAATAGGAAACACCAACAGAGGGAGGGAGAAGCGGATTTAAGAAGGAAGTTGGACGGGAGCCAATCAGATTTAATTGTAAGGTCACCAGAAGAAAGCATGGAAGGAGAAGTTAAGAGAAAAGTCGACAAAGTGGGACAAAAAGCAGAGGACATGTTTGAGCTGAGGTCAACTTCTAATGGAACAAAGTGATCTTTAACTGGTATCAAGTAAAATGTAGATGCTGGAAGTGGCTTTTACCTCATGCAAGACAGACTTCACTATTGCCGTCATAAACAAGTATTAAGAAGCTGAGCTTCACCTAAGTGCTTAACAATGATTCTTCGTTCACCTTCTCAAGAACATCCTCCCTCCTCATGTCCTCCTTCACCATGAACCTCATTGACCTTCTTCTTCTATCTCAACAAACTTGGTTCACCACTGCCTCCCTAGTCAACCTGGCCTCCATATCTTCTTCTTCACATGTCACTCTGATACACTAGTGTCTGACCATGTCCTTTCTGGTCACAGTCACGGCCACCTGTACCACCCAGCCTGCAGCCTCTTCTTCACTTCCCCTGATTTATATCCACTACTCCAGATCATATACTGCAAATACTTACTGTCTACCTCCCTCCGTCTTCACTCTGCTGCTCATTGACTTTCACTCCATCTCTCCAGCTTCTCATTCACCTCCTCCATACTCTCACCACACATCACTATATCATCAGCAAACACCACGGTCCACAGGGACGTGACAAAACACAACAGAAACATCACAGTGAGACAACACTTAAATTCTCAGTCTGCAGCAGCTCCGTGGGTCTTCATATTCGAAGGTCAGGACAAGGGCTGGACAGAAACTGACTTGTCATTTGTCAGCATCGAAATGAAGCGTTGGACTTCTCAGACTTCAATTCTGAAGTAAGTTAGCATTGAACTTCGAGCCTGTAGATGACCAGCGGACCCCTGCCCATCCATCTTCAGCAGCCAATACCACTTCTATATATGCAGAGCACTAACATGATGAAGGAAGTGTAGCTCCAGCTCTCGTGTTTTCATAGCTGACCTTATCTGATGGTGTGGAACATTTCTGTCAAACATGATGTCTTATCTCAACGTGGGAAAAGAGCTATAGGAGCACAAATCAGATGGAAAGAATCAGAGACAAGATAAGCCAATTAAGATGTAAAGCCTTCAGCAGTCACTTCAGCACCCAGAGGAAATCTTAACAGCTAATCTGGAATCATAAACACAAATCTGCGCGTAAGCCGGAGCAAGCTGGAGTCGTTCCTGCTGCTCGGTATCTTTAGCCGCCCTCCTCTCATAACTCCAAACCACAGAGTAATTCATAAATTACAAACAAAGAGACCCTTGTGGTTTTGGGAGGGACGCAGGACTTGTGTTCTCGTGGAGCGGCGCTGCGTCAATTAGAGGGAAAAACCTGGAGAGAAGGTGTGGAGAGAAACAAGCTCGCACACTCGCAGAGCTCCATAAAAACAAGGCCAGCATGTTTACAGTGCGTTGCATTTCCAAGTAAACAACTTTGTCTTTTTGCTGCTTCTGACTGCATCATTGTCGTGAAACCTGAGGAGGTGTGGGTCACTGCAGGGGGCGCTCACTTTAATGCCAAAGAGTAGTGTGCCAACCAACATCCCCTGATCTGGATCTGTAAGGACTACTGTCATCAGTGGTTGTTGAAATTGCATAGAAAGTTCAGACACCTCAACAGTCAATTGTCCTGCATTGAAATTCCTCGATGCTGTGTTTTTATTTATTCTCTTCTTACTACAGGAAGTGAGATCCAGAACTTCATAATGGTTCAACCAAAGAAGAGGTGAAGAAGCAGACTGTCAATCCACAATTTCCTCCCACTAACTCGGGGTCAGGTCGTGGGGGCAGCAGCTTATAGAAAGGAACCCAGACCTCACTTTACACAGAAACCACTTTCAGGTCTTCCGGGTCCTAATCTTTCCACCTCTCTCTGGAAGCATCCTGACTACATGCTACCTCAGCTTGCTTCTCTCTGAGGAACCACGAACAGACACGGATCCACAGGTAATCCGAAGCCCTTCTGACTCCTTCTTCTCTAGCGACTGTCTCTATGACCGAAGTGAAAAAAACAACTTTTAAAATCGACTTAAGCAATGTTTTTCTTCAACTCCAAATGTCTTGACCGTTTAACCAAGGCTTTTAAATCCTCCCAGTGAGGAAGCCCGACTCCCGTCGAAAGTAATCATCACCACCTATTAGTGGGACTCGCTGCCTGTTGCTTTTACTGTACCGTGCGCTGGGTAATTGCAGAGTGGCTCGGCTCCAAGCAGCCGTACGCAGCTCATCAACGATGATGGAAACGAACACAGCAGACCTTCGTCTGTAAAGGTGATCACATGCTATTTCAACATCTGTCTAATCCTGTCAGTCGCTCTTCAAAACCTGGACTAACTCGAGTGACAACAGCAGCTCATCTGAAGGTGCATTTAAAACACCTGAACATGTCCATTCACAAGCTTTAGTTACTGGTTCAAGTTAAGGCAGACAGAAGAGCAGGTGAGACTTACAAACACATCGCTGAATGGAAAATCCTCCAAGTCCAACTTTCCCCACACAGTGTGTATTTTTGGGCCTGTCTTGTCAAACACTCTCCCCTCCTCCTTCTCCACCAGCAGAGCTGTGCCTCGCTTTGCCGTAAAAACAAGGGCTCACGTGAGTAGTCCACTGCGGTTCCAAACAGAACCAGAATCCAAAAAGTTTTCTTCAAAAGTAAGGAGAAAAAAAAGGTACGGTCCCTTTGGAGAGTGACGTTTCCTTCTTCTTCACCACAGAGATGCAAAGCTGCTGCTTAGTTTTGCCTCCAACTTTTCAGAGCGAGAGGTAAACCGGCTTCAGAGCAGAGGAATGTGACAGGCGAAAGCAAGCGAGAGGGAGCGAGGGAGAGAGAGAGAGAGGAAGGAAGGCATGAGCAGTGTCCACCTACAGAGCCCACTACTGTGTGAGTTAGAGAGGTGGAGAGGGGAGGAGATCCAGAGAGGGGGAGGAGGGCGCGGGGCGAGGAGGAGAGAGACTTTTCAGCTTCAGGAAATGACTTGAGAATTTCATTCAGCTGAAATTGGAAATCTGGCGAACCAGCGTGGAGGAGGTTTTCTGCTGCATTTTTGCGGTGAAACAAATCAACAGCTTATTAGAGTTCTTGTCCATGGTCAGACTGGAGTCAGTCACAGAATGGGATGGAGGGATGATGGACGGGAAGAGGAAGCGCTCACGCATTAATACTGGGACCAACAAGTCACATGGAAGTGGGTCTCAACACTGCACAGGACTGCTGCGAAATGAGTGTCAGACGTGAAGAGATGGCGTCTCCCAAATAGATACAGGGGTTGGCTGTAGACATAGTGTATAGCTAGTTACTTCACATTTAAACGTCTACCTCTTAAGGGTGCAAAACTTGTTGGGGGTTATTCATACTAGTTGACAGACTCACTCAAGTCCTTAAGTCACCCCCACGACAAGCAAGCCGGACAAAGAGAACGCAAGGAAACAACTGCCCACTGCTCAACTGAGTGATGGACAGATAGAAAAGCAGACAAAAAAACACAAAATTTTAATGTAATAAAGCAACAGGTAATGCTATTCCAAGGGCCCAAAGCGGCCTCCAGGCCAGTCTTTGGACACCCCCCGGGAGACAGCAACACAGTTCAGGGTGATGAAATTTAAATTATGAGCAAAAGAAATCATGTGAAATTATAAAACCTGAACAATTGGATCGCTAGAGAATCAACACACTAAACAACATGACTACGAAATAAAACAACAACAAACAGAAGGCTAATAATTTGGCTATAATTAGTAAGGATTGAGGAGGTTTAACAACTTTCCGACCAATCAAAGCATGACAACTGTGGCTGTTTACAGGACCTGCGTTTAACAGCGCTATAAAATAAATGCACAGCAGAGTTGAGGTTTTATACGTTGGCAGACTTTTTAGGTGCCCTGGGAATTTCTTAGCTCAAATCCCACCCCACCCCCCTGGCAGCCAGCACACACACACACACATGCACACACACGCACACACGCACGCACACACACACACATGCACACACACGCACACACACACACACACATTCATTCCTGCCTCTCTGTTTTTCTCCCTCTTCATCCACCGCAGGATGAAAACTGAAACCAGCCACAGACTGAAAAGCATTAGTCGACCCCCCTCCTCAAAGAAAACCCTGATTGGGAACACTTAGCATAAAAATGAAAACATTATATTGTTTAAAAGCGAGTGCATGATGTCATCACCAGCGAAGAGAGGGGCAAACCAAGCGGAGCTGAAGCAAGCAAGGAGAAGCTGCTTATTTTGCACTTTCCACAAACAAATTTGGGGAAACCACGGAGAGTTTGTGCGCATGTATTTGTGCACAAATGTCTAACATGCAGCTATTATTCCCGCTTTTGTGGAGGAGACAAACAGCCCTGAGCGCCTGGCAGAACATTCCTCCGCTCTGGAACACACTTCCTATGTGTTCGGTCGGAACAGTTGCAGGGACATAATTGGCTTTGACCAGAGGCCAGAGACTGACGGCACCAAAATATCTTTGTTGAAAAGTGCGTCCATGTCTGTCCAGCAACAAGAGTTTGTGCACCATTGTGGCGGTCTAAACACGCAAGAATTAGCTAGCTAGGTAGCAAAAAAGGTTTGTAAAACCGATCATAATAGAGTAAAATACAGTCATATAAAGGTTTTGGGATGTGAGAAACTGTGTAAAAGAATGTAGCAGGTGGTGCCCCAGGCTTTGGTAGAATGTTATGACGCCATGAAAACACAGCGCTAGAATCGTTTAACTAAGGAGAGAACGTGACAAATTCATGCTGATCTTTGCGAAATGACTCATCTTCAAGAGGCCCTGATGTCTTTATCTGGAGCTCCGTGAAACCTGCCTCAGCTGAGTTCATCAAGCTCACATTCCGTCATACTTATCACATAAGTCCTTTTATCTCTCATCCTCTCCTGCTGTGGCCGACACCAACCGCCACGTGACGAATCACAACACAGCGCAATTGAAAATCATTAAAGTCTTAATTTAGCAGTAATTAACCAGCCGGAACGACATGTAAACGGCCTCCAGAGTCGCGGAACGGGCGAGTGATTGGTCTCTAGTCGCCGTGAGTCATAGATGCTGCGGTGAGATAAGCTTTTGTTTCGCACTAATGGACGGAATCTTTGGCAACTGGAGGCTAAATAAGGGATTAGCACCAAGAGTCAAGGTAATTGGTTTAGCTGATAAGGAGGAGGCAAAGTTGAGGGTGAAGGTTTGTGTTTCAATCATTTTAGTTGAGCTTTTATGAGAACGTTTTAGTGATACCTTGGAACAAAAACAGATGTCAAAGTCACGGTGCGCAGGCCAAACGGGGCCTGCCAGGCAATTATATGTGGCCGGCAGCATGCAGAGCTAAGTTCAACTAAGTCCTCCGACAACAAGTGGAAGCAATAGTTACACTCTCAGCATCGGAATTTTTTTTTTTATTGACTGCCACTTACATACAGAGCGGGTAAAGAAGCGAGTGCAGGCAGGATGGAATGACTGGTGACGACCGCTCAGAGTCACAGAAAAGGTACATTCACACCGTGATTTAACGGACAAAATGACTTTGTTTTTACATGTAAAGTCAAGGTAGAGGCAGTCGCAGGTGCGCTGGAATATGGAGGAAGGGGATGTGACAGAGATGGGCCGCAGCTTTAACGCATTTGAGATGACACAGTTCAGGCAACATTTGGGGCTTTGGAGCTCAAATGTTACAGTAGCCTACGCAGAAATGGAATATTCCTCAACTAGACGAAGACGTGAAGTGGAAGAAAACTGGATCGGAACGCTTGAAGATTCTGAACTTCAGCGTCCAAATTAATGTATTAAATGTACTTCCACAGTAGACAGAGTGTTCTGATCCACCATGTTGATGTTCCATGAACCTCAGACCCGCCCTCTGCAGAGGGGCGTACCTTTTGCAACGCGAAACCAACAACTACTCTGGTGCAAGAAGCAAGACAGTTGTGTTTGGTGTGAATTCACCATGAGAGTAAAAGGGAAGCTAAACAGGACAGGACTCCAACGGCGGATGGTTGAGTCAAACTCAAGCCTTGAGGGCCAAATACTGCCTGTCAAGTTATTTGTATGGCCTGCAGGAGCTTTGAGCACATACTAGCTGGCTAAATATTACACTATTTAAAGTACCCCAAACGCCCAATGTATGTTAGCGATATAGATACTGACAATGTAACTGGGAGTGACCAGAGAGGAGAAGATCAGAAATAAGAATATCAGAGGGACAGCTCATGTTTGGAGACAAAGTTAGGGAGGACACATGGCTTGACCGTCACGGATGAGTGAGGCCATAAAGAAGATAGGTGGATGGTTGAGAAAGGTAGAGGACTTGCTCTGGCAACCCTGGATGGATTAGAGGATCCACAGCAAAACTGGACGAGGGAACTGGGAGACGAAGCCATAACAAAAAATATCCTGTACTACCACTTGATCAAATGAAAACTATAGAGACATGAAGGAGGGTATGACCATATAAGGAATCCTGGTCCCTCTATGGTGTCATTTAGTACAATCCTTTCCACGCATGTTCAAGCCCTGGCCAAACACTCAGCACGTATTCAAGGGACTAAATGAGTCACCGCAATGTTCCGGAGAAGTCGTAGACTTAAAGACCACCTCATTATTAGTGTCAAATCGTCCACTCTAATTGAATCTAATTACACTTCTCGCAGGCTTGAGATCATGTTGTATTTGTAACGTATGACCACACTACTCGTCTGAGGTGTGTGTGTGCGCTACATCTGGTCAATGAGAGGTCAATGAGAAACGGCTTGAGCAGACATCAGCTGACTGTACATGCTGGCAAAGCACAATCCACAAACCCTGGCATCACCACGGCAACACAAGTTGGCGCCAAAAAATATTCTTTGATGTTCCCCGTCTTGTTCTGGACGCGGCACCAGAAGCAACTTTTACGTTTCTTATGTGAAACACTGAAATGTCTTGCTTGCGAACCTTTTATGGGTAAAAGCGCACGCACACACAGACGGGTCAGGTGAGGTCACGTGCTGTGTGTGTTCTCGCGCCCGCGTTCCTGAGAGCACCAGCTGCTGCGGCTGTTGTTGCGCACTTTCTGCCTAGTCAGGTTTGTGTTACGAGGTTGGGGAGGATTCAGAGGGGCCGCCTCATTCCTTTCGTCTCCTCAGTCTAGCAACATCAACAAGGTACACCAAGATGTCAGAGGCCATTGTGTTCCGGGTCGCTGGAGTTTAATAACAGAAGTCTGTAAAGGAGCTCTTGTATTCGGCTCAAGACAAAAACAGCTCTCAAGTTTTGGATACAAAACAGTCGTGCGAGAGCTTGTGTGTATAGTACTTCAAAAGTCAGTCTTGTTTCAACTCTTTTGTTTTTTTAACTTAGCTTTACACCTTCAGTGTGGTGTGTATTCACAGGTCAACTGGCAGCTCAAGGAATGAACCATGATACATTCACAGTCCAATGCTGCGTCAATTGCTGGTGTAGCTTGGGAGCCTGGTGAACTTGGTGTTGCTGTTGTCATAACTGGCATCACATCATACATTTCTCCAGTGTTTAAGAATCGTAAAATACATTGTAATTGTACGTTCAGATTCATTATCCACTAAAAACTTCATTGTAAAACATCATGTTTGGTTGAATAGATGCCTCATCGCACCAATAACTCTTAGATTTAAGTGTCAATTTAGCACACTTTATTTCCAAATCACGAATGCCTCTCATTTCGTGATCGAAAATACTAAATTCATTATAATAACATTTTCCTATGGGGTAAATGGAGCGCCATGATTCATAAATCAATAATTGAATAATTTAAGTAAACAAAAGCAAAAACATAATAATTATAAAATAAAAACATGGCATGATGCCCACAGTCAAGTGACATAATTATAGAAAAATATATTATTAAAAAAAATAATCTAAGCTGAAATAAAAGTGGAAATATAAGTACAGTTTTTCCTTTCATATTTTTCATTTAAAGGCTACTCTGCAGACAATCTGTTAGTCAAAGTGTAGAATCTTAACGTCGCAGACTGTGTTCTGTCAGTCCGATTTTGGGGTAGAATTGTGGCTGTGTGAGACAGTGAGTGAGGACTAGAGCATACCAGAATGCTCCCAGATGTTTGGAGCTTTCTGCTGGCTAACAAAGGAGTTTTTCAGGAGAACGTTTTTCACGGTGGCAGCCTGAACAATACCTTAAACATCCAACATTATTTTTTTACAACGCACTTTCATTGACTCTTGTTGCGTTGATGGTTGCTTTTGTTTTCCTTCTGAAGTTGTTTTGCATTGTCAGCAGGCGTCATAACAACGTTTTTGATGCTTTGAGCTCTGCAGCAGACAAATGAACATCAGAGACACAGTTGCAGAAGGTCATCGGCAGACATCTCTTCAAAGCGTCAGAATCGGAAGCTGCCTTGCTGCCCCGAGCCTCGGCATCCATCACCCTCCAACAGCTGCTCTCAACTCAACATTCAAAGTTGATGAATTATCGGCAGCAGGACACAACTTGACTTCTGCTCTTCCCTCACGTCGACGTCACAGACGTCTCAGAACTTCGGCTGCACTCCGTCTGCAGTGATACTTTCTAAACAAACAAACCACAGGGACTTCCTCCTGAGGGAGCGGCCAGAAATGAAGCCTGACAGAAGCCACTGCAGCATGTTCGTGTGTGTGCGACCCCACTGGAGTGATGAGGGTTTCAGGCCATTTGCTGCAGTGTTATTGCTCAGGACCGAGTCGGACCCGGCGGCTGGGTGAGGAAAAAAGCAGCCCAGGGGTTGATGGCTTTATAAATCACGGACGAGCTCTGGAGGCTGATACCGAACTTGTGCCTGTGTGTACGGCACAGACACACATACTCATAAAACACAGCCACCTCGATTGTTTTATTTTTGGCAGCCACAAACGTCTGTGAAATACCACTTAGGTCATAAAGGGACAGTAAAAGTGCAAGTGTGCTCACACCTCATCAGACGGCTGACTCACACAACCCACTTAGAGGCTGAGTTCAGCGGCGCTAGAGAGAGGAAAGAGGCCTGGAAAATAATACCAATAAATGAAGGATTAAGGAAACTTTCCTGCTCCTGTTCTACCTGATGATATTTTGCTTTCTTAGCTGCAAAGTGATGTGTGTTGCTGTAGCTCTGAAACGCATTCACCATCATAGGTTTTACTTCAATATTTGTAGAGAACAAACTTGTGTTAGGAGTTACATTTATTGATGTTTCAACACCATATATCCATTCGAATCCTTCTTATTTAATTTTTATTTTTTTGTTCAAGTTTAATGTCACATATGCCTTCATTAAGTGACAATATCATCTAATTTTACATAACATTACTTCATCTTGTTTATGAGGTAAAAGTTGTGTTTTTCTCTTATTTGGATCTTTTATTACTCTATCTGGTGCTGCTTTGGGTCAAATGGTCACTCCTTTCTACCTTTTTACAATTTTAAAGCATCCATTTAGAAACTTATTGTTTTTAAATCATCTGTATGCAATTCTATTTATTTTTATATATTTATTATTTATATGATATAGATTATATTTATTGTACTATTTTCCATCCATCTATTTACTGAATAAAAATCTTATTATATTCAGACTTAATTGTAATTCTTGTGGAGAAAATGGCATATTGTTTCAATTGACTTCAGTATAATAGACAAGTTTATATCCTTAATGTAAATTCTTGATGTAATTTCTTCATATTGTTTCTCTACTTTATGATAGTGAGGTTTCCTGTTTTTTACTTACCCTATGAATAATCGTTATCAATCATTATTATTACTTAATTTTTATTTCTAGTATTTCAAAAATGTGTGTTATATTCAATGACTTAATTTGTTATAACTCATTTTATTTGCCTATTTTTATAGTGACTTTTACATGAATATATATAAAATATGTTGTATACTGTCCATGTATGACATGTATGATAAATATAGTCATATTTTATTTGCTATATGAAGCACACTCTTGCTGGATATTTATACTTAAATGTCTTGATCTTGATTTCATTCTTCTGTTTAGTGAATTTGTCTTACTTTCTTCTTACTTCCTGTACCATGTCTTTAAGTATGACGACTGAAGTAAATAAGAGTTGAGACAAAAGAAACACAGGGGAGTGAATATAAGTGCATTGTAAAGACAAGCCCACGCTGAGAGCAGCCATCGCTCATGCCCAGACAAGAGTGGGGTCAAACCTGCGCGCACTCCACCACCACTGAAAGAGAAAATTACCCCTCTGCTGGAGCCCGGGGCGAGCGGTGGCTTCACGTCTACGGCGGCCAGACAGATTAACTCCATTTCAAGTCCCACCACAGCTCAGAAGACCCATCTCACAGCACGTTCCCCCGATCTGTCGAACATTTACAGCATCCCACATCCTTCCTCTCTCCGTCTCTGCCGTCTCTTCCTGCTGCAGCTGAGCCACAGAGCGACAGATAAGGAAGGTCAGAGCCAGACCCAGCCAAACAACTTCATGCACTCCTGTCGGCCTGTAAACCTGAGAACCAGGACACTTCCGACCCTCGCCAGACATGTAGCGTAATAGATAGGAGAACGCTCTTTTATTTTAGGGTTCTGGGCGTCAGGGATTGATGCACACAGGATGCTGGAGGCGTCTGGGTAACTTATGTGCCTGTGTCTCTGAGAGGTAATGAATTACAGCCTTGACCTGTCAGGATGAGTCTCGACAAAAGCAGCAGATAAAAAAGCAGTTTATCAGTCGCCTCGATCTGAACTACTGGGGAGAAACAAAGACTTGACAGACCTCATACTTTAATTCCTGTCAGAGCTCGGTGTCATTCTAAAACCACACCATGAATCAAAAGCTAGATACTGAATCAATATTACCAGGTCTCTGCGTCATTTAAAAGCCCTTTACTCTTGCTGCACTGAAGTGTTTTGAGTGATCCAACAGCGCCCTCTAGAGGAAGCTGATCCACATAAACGGGGTAGTGTGACTCACCACAGGTGTAGATGACGCTCAGGTACTTCCTGGTTCCAGGGTAACAAGGATCCCCGAAGTCCCTGGCGGAGGCTCGAACCTGGCAGCTCTTCTTGCCCTGACAGCGGGAGGTGAGAACCTGCAGAGCCACCGGGGACTGACAGTCTGAGGGAGGAGAGGAAGAACAGGTTTAGGTTGACTATCAAATCTGACTTAGAAAAAAATGAAAATTATCATCTTTCTTCAACTGGAAATGTTTTTATATTTCCATTAATCTAATCTAAAAATATTTTTTCTTCATCATTATCCACTCCAACTTTCCACCGCAGACCTCTGGACTCTCCGGGTGGCACAGAAAGTCAGAAGAGGATGGATTCCTTTCCTCTTTATACTTCAGCTTCCTTCCTTTTACACCCATAATATCCAGCAGGGGTTGACATGTTGACCTGATGTGGCAGCCAACCTCAGGAAAATGTCCCATAAATCAAGATCTGGAGGTTTACTGATACTCCAGAGACACAGCCAGCCAGCCCACACCAGCCAGGAAATAAATCAAGAAAAAAGAAAACACAAAGTTTAATTACTAGTGCTAAAGTATGTGTATTTAAAAATCATATAAATCAAATGCAATTTTCAAAGAAAGTTAATAAAATGTATGTAGAACAATAGAAAAATGTGGGTCGCATTCCACCTGAAACAGTATGGAATAAAATAAAGATGAAGAAATAAAATGAGATTTAAAAAGAGAGAGAAAGAGAAAGAAATAGAAGAAGAAAGAGAAAGAGGGACATTAACAAGAAAAATATATTTATTATAATACTCACATTTTAAATTCAAAATAAAAATGAGGAACCTAAATTTAAAATAAATGAAAAAAAATCAATCAAAAAATACATAAAATAAATGCAAGGACATTTTAATTTGATTAGATTTAAGGAACTAAATAAAAAAGAAACACCATTTTTTAATATGGTAATATAAATAAGAGAAAGACAACAAAAGAAGATACTGAAATGAAGACAATCCCATGCATATAAAATAATAATATATGTATTCAAAAAAATCTACATAAAAGCTGACACTCATAAGATGATCAAAAATATATTTAAAGAAAAAAATTAATTAAATGGCAAAGCAATGCGTGGAAAAGAAAGCACCTTTGCGGTTGAACCATGATATGTGTGTCAAGATTATAAGTGGAGTGTGGCAGGAATGCGAATGGGTTCCACATGGACGCCTCTCAGACCCCCGCGATCCATCTAACCCCAAAGAACACATCGGGAGGAGACGGGCCTTTGAAAGCGGACACTGGGTCTTCACTCCGGCAGCCGAGTGAGGCCCCTGAGACCCAGATCAGAAAACAAGGTAGCCAGATCTGGTTGGTTATGGTTTGGCTGACATGTTAATGGTCCCAAATAAATCACGGGGAGTGTCAGAGGGTAAATGTCACCATCAGGAAACGACGCTTTAAGAAGTTAGAAAAGTCAATCACCAGTCGGAAGGTCTTACATAGTTTGGCTCCTCTCGCCGGGAAAGGCATTCCACTCATCAGCTCCGGTGAGGATGAGAGAGACACTGAGAAACGAATATTCTCACACATCTGAACCTGGAAATCTCTTAAACATTTGGTGGCCAGAGGTGAGAGAAATTCTTCCCAGCAAATCGAGTTGCACCTTTGTGCCTTATCTTCCCTCCACTGTTCTCCATGGTAGCTTTGCTGGATGTGATTTTAAAATAAATTGGATGACACCAGTGTTTGCCGCAGGCATGTTCTTCTGCTGATCAAATCTTGCCTCACATCTCAAGAGTCACGAACGTCGCCTTTCATTGGTCAAACTTGACAAGTATGGCTGAATTCGGCCTGAGAGAGGGAGAGACCTGTAAGTTCCGCCAGAGAGGGACGACCAAAATCCTGTCTTCAATTCTGTTAACAGTCTCATCTGAGGAAACAACTTCCCTTTAGCCTCAGGAAACACTCCACTGATTATCAATAAAAAATAACTGTGTGAAATACAGATTGCAATATGTGCTGTGAGGTGGCAGAGAGGTTACAATTCTTCTGCTTTAAGTGTAACCTGCGGGAGACCCGGGTCTGACATGGATGTGCTGAAGATGTGCTCTGACCTCCAAGTCGAGTGTGCTGCCCTTTTCTTTAACATCACAGCTGCAACTTGACTTCCCCGTGAAACTTGTAGTCCTAGTTGAAAGCCCACCATCCGCTAGCATGAATTGAACACACAATTCCTGAGGTAAACAATGATCTGAAAAAGCTCAACACTGTTGACTTTGTTTTCTGGTTTTGCTTCCTCTCCTCCAGCCAACAGCCTGATGATGATCCAAACTTGTGCTGTGTCTATTTCAGTGTTCATAACGCACAACCTTGTGACCTCCCAGAGCTGCTTAAATTTGCTCTCTATTTTTTTCCTTCCCACAGGGCTGGTCTGGACCGGCACGCCACGCTAAGACCTTCCCCCTTCGCTGAGGAGTTCACTGACTGACAGACCCCCATTAGTTGGAGCTTTGATTTCCTGACCGGATGCTTAGTTGGACGGGGGGCCCGCGGAGGTGTTCTGGACTGGTGGGGGGGGGAGTGGGATTGAAGGCTGATAAAGACTTTAATAGAGGGGAGACTGGGAGAAGGTTAAGATCCTAAACCCCTGACTTGACAAGCAGAAATTTGTCTCTGCTCAAGAAGAGACAGATCGGTAGAACAGATTCCATGTTGTAATAATCCAACGTGGAATTAGAACAACATTGATGTAACACTGCTCTCTGATCACTTCTACAGCATCATATTGAACCAAATATCACCATGTATTTGGCACAAGAAGTTTGACTCTGCAACGGGACCAAGTTGTTTTGACAGTTAAGTCAGCGACCTTTCGCAGTTTCGCAGTCAAAAAAATGCAAAGGGATTTATGTTGAAGGGCTTGCTCGGGCTTTTTGGAAAGCTGCATGACACCTTGAGAAGGGAGAAGACATGATCTACAAGGCAGGATTTCAGCAAAGATTTTTTTCAAAGTCTGCCACAAGCTCTGGCAGAGATTGTTGCCGACGGTGAGGGTGTTGAAACCACAGGACGACAGATGGGCAAAAAAGGAAGGTTGTGTTAGTTTAGCCAGATAATGTCACATTGGCGATTACAGAAACAGGAGCCTGAGCGTGTTGAGACTTCACAAGGTTATCTCTCGCTTATGACTTCAGTGTCAGGTGGTGTTAAGGTTCGTGGGGCTACAGTCATGTCTGTTGTTTGCATGTTGCAGTTCCTATTAGCTAGATGGGTTAGCATGCATGGTGAGAGGAACAGGACCTCCAGATTGAATGCATATTCCACGGCCTTTTGCATGATGGTCAGACATTTTCATATTGCTAGTGTGATGGGGACTCTGAGTTGCCATAGAACCCTTGCCAAGGTGTCCCACAGCTCATAGTTACAGTTGAACACCAGTAGCTTGTAGCATCTTCACTCACCCAAGTAGCCCACTATTGAGCCCCAAAATATAACAGGCGATATAACATATAACAGGTGGCGATAAAGAGCGATACATCGCCAATTACAGTGCTGGAATGTGGTAGTTCAACTTATCGAAAGTTGCATGCTTTGGGATTCTGACACCGTCCCTCCAGCTGTCACCACCTTGACTGGTCATCCAACACTACAAACCTAGTTTCCAAAAGGATTTTGGTACGTCTGGCTGTGGAACAGTAGCTAGGCAGTGGAGACAGAGACGATACCGTCATCCCAGAACACACCTTCCAGTCAGGCTGTCTGAAGGTGCCTGCAATGCCTAGTCTGGGATCACCTGAGAAGACCCTTACACACGCTGCCCAGTAAATAGAAACTGATGGTTTGTGACCTTTTCTTGCCCCTTCAGGAATATTCTGATCCTTCCCCTTGGTTCAGAACAATACTTCTGTAAAGTTCCAGCCAGTGAAAACAGAGCCAGGCGAGGTCGGACCCCCACTTATTAGCAGCCTTAAAGACGCACTCAAGAAAACATACAAAGCGGGCTGAAAAACCTCCTGTACCCCTGACCTTTCACCTCAGACACCTCCATGTTGGTGCCCCGCACCCAGCGACAACCTCAACAGCATGATCAGCAGGATGCAGCTCACTCTCACTCTTGGCATGCGAATGATGGTAACACTTTCCCGCAGCAGTGTTCCATAACAGTCCACCCACCCACACACACACACACACCTTCCATTCATTTTGAACCTGTCATCTCCTCTGACTCATCCACGACACGTATCATTTGATAAGGAGCCTTCCTTCCTCTCAACATGTCGTTGCTAACACTACATAAACACAGTCAGACGTTACAACAGAGAGAAGGAAACTGCTCCCTCCCCAGCTCTTTTGGTAGAAAAATAACAGATTATTTGATTCTCCTTTTAAAAAAAGTTAATTCAAGTGTGTTACTCATGTGAGTCTTCAACTTCACACTGATTCCTAAATTCAAATCTAGCAATTGCATTCATTTCTTCTACAGCAAGACAAATATAACGTCATAAGACTGAAAGAGTTGTGTTACAGAGTCCAAGGCTTCACGCTACCAGCTGGAACAATCCAGGGTTAAATCTGAACTGCAGCTGTGCGCTTTAAATGTCACACGCTTCATTTCAAAGTCCATCACGCTCTCGTTTGAAGCCAGAGCTGGTTTTCTCATGTCTTGTCATGAATGTGAAAGCGCTGTGGCCTCCAAAGGCTGCTAGCGTGAGACCTGGCGCGCCAAGCAAGTAGGGAGGCGCAATTTAGATGTCAATTGGTGAGTGTGACGGTAATGGGGCGGTCGGCGGTCGACGGACGACGACGACTCGGACACAACCCCTCGCTGTGAGAATCCTGCAGACTTGTGGAATTTCAGCAGGGCCGCTAAAACCAGGCGTCAGATCAAAGAGGCTTTACATTCTGGAGCACGTGCTTGTGCTGCCCATTCACGATTCCCCTGCTTTCAGAGTCAACAATGTTGGTCATGGAACCTTTCACATGCTCACCATGGGAATGCATCTGTATCTGAATTCCAAGAGATCCACTCAGAGAAATCACTACCACACATGAGGGGCAGTGTTGGAGGAGGCATGTTGGAGATGGAGATACCAGGTAAAGGGGAAAACAACCCGTGAGGTTCACGGATGGATGGAGGATATGATGAGAATCTAGAGAGGATAATCCATTTAGGAAAAGGTGGAGGATTTGACACAGCAAAAATCGCCATCGTCTTGTCCATCGCCATGATGCATTACGTGTTATCCGTTTGTTGTGTTGTTCCCACTTCATTTTAATAAGGTTGGTAAGGTGAGATTTCACGTGAGATATCTTTAAAAAGAGACCATTTTTCTAGTGGCGTGGCAGCCCTTGGCTAGTTTATGAGTGGTGGAAACCCTGGTATAAGAAGAACCTTGTTTACCAAGTGAAGGAGACATTGGTAAAACGTTTTATTGAGCATCTTTAAAACCATTTTTTGCTCTACCACACATGTATCAAAACATATTTGCGTTCTCGAACCAATGTTCCGACAGACACTGACCATGGTTACAGCTACAATGGGACTTTTAAAAGGCAACATTGCTGGCTACAGCGTGGTGTGGCAGCTTTGAACCAACCAGAATGCTCTGATTCACTATGTATACCGTCCAATATGGTTGGTCAAAGAACAACAAATTCAAATTCAGACCTACTTGTCCGACTTTAGTTCGGGACCCTCCAGCAAGTTTGAATCACTTAAAAGCAATTTCCTCACCAGACGTGCCACTTGTTTACACAAGTGGTACGAGTGCAGTAATGAGTCGTACCTGAGCGCTGCAGAGAAAGTTTTAAAAAATCTCTCAAAGCCAGTAAATTTCAAAGGGAGCATAAAAGTGAGAGACGCCGTGCCACCTCTGACTGGAGGGTGTAAAGAGGAGGGAAACACATTAACAGATAATTAACATCGTGGGTCTGCGCTGTCACTCAAGACCACCACACTTCCTGCTCCCGGTGACACAGGAGCCACATCAAAGATGGACCAGGGGGGAGTCCCACTCCCCGGTCTGGTGAAGTCAGATGAGCCTGACAGTCGATGTGACATGTAAAAACACACAGGTGGAGATATGACTTGACAGGTAACACCACTTGTCTTCCCTGCTAATCTGGTCTTTGTACAACTGTAACAGTAGAGCCTGCGACAGTGAGAGAACACGGCTACTGTATTTAAGCCCAGTGCGAAACTGGATATGAGACCAGCCTGCTGCTCCCGCCGGCGTGTGGACTGTAGCACAGCAGAATGCTCATAAAACTCACTAGAGTCCTGAATAAAAATGACAAAAGTAACTTTAGAGATGACTGGTTTAAACTTATACAGATTCCCACAGAAATAAATCACTGCATTCCAGATGAAATTGTGAAAAACGAATTAGGACATAGGAAACTAAAAAATGAAAGTAGGTGTGAGTGGTTTTCTCAGTGGACAAAGAACAACAACTTCATTTCAAACAAGAAATTGAACATACTCTATATCATCATTAACAACACTGGTAATAAAACAAAAATAGCTATTGGTTAAAACAAGTGAAACATGAAAAAAATACTGCAACCAAATTCATTTACCAAAAGGAAGCAGATTTGCCGTAGCAGGTGTCATATGGGTAGAAATAATGTCTTTGTTTTTAACATGCAATAAATGTGCATGAAACACCGCCTACACAGGAGAAATCACAACAATGAAAAAGCACCAGATATTTTTCATGTAGCAGATTGAACTGTAACAGTAACTGTAACTAATTGGCTTCCAAGAACCAAGAACTTACATTTGGTCGAATGTCCTACTGTGCTCATTCTCCACAAACCATGTCAAAGTCAAGGAGCAGGGGCCAAATCCAGTGTGTAAAAATCAGCTCAGCATTGAATAACATTGTGAAGCGCTCTGAGAGAGCAAACTTCCACCATACAGCTTGAGTCCTCCCCAACACAATTTCCCAATGTCAAAGTATCCTCTAAAAAACTCCTGAAACCAGAAAGTGAACTGGATCAATCCCAAAACTGACTCATGAGTTTTTCTGCTTATCCCAGACTCAATTCACGTTTCCTAAAAATTTTGTCGGAATCCATGCATGAATTTTAAGTTATTTTGACCACAGATACACAAACAAAACAACACCATCGAAAACATAACCTCCACAGCAGAGGTAATAATTGACCCATATTATCATGACCCCAGCAGAATTCTAGAATTGTACATGACAGATAGAATGTATTACAGTGCCATAACTTAGCCAGACCTCATGTTGAGGAGCTGCAGCTACAGTGACTGTATGCGTTACACTCCAGTCCAATCTCCAACACTGAGGTAGGCTACCACAGAATCAATACACTGTCCTTCACCTTTAAGCATCTTCCACAGTGGAAGGCATGGGCAGACACAATACTCCCTCCCTGTGCTGCACCTCATCTAGTGGCTGCTGCACAACTTTGATTTGAAAACTGTCGGAGAAGACACTGCTTGAAAGGGTTTATACGTGGCCCTGTCTTGTGACTAAAACCCTAAAGAACCCTTTAAAAAGAGCGCGGTCTGGTTCACAACAACTGTTCCCTTCTGTCCCTCAGGATGACACCATCAATAGACTCAAACTAAAAATGTTCTGCAGTTAAAATGTAATCTCCTGTTTTGGTATTTCCTCAACTATATACAGCACCAGGGCTTAAACCTGCCCACCCCTTGCTATCAGAGCACGTGCTGCGAGAAGTCTGAGGCACCAGATAAATAACATGACATCAATCTTGTTTCACACCCGGGCTTGTCCGGCTACTTATTTACAGGTGCAAACGTCGGAGGACACTTCCGTGTGCACATTAAGAACACAAAAGCACGACATAACAAATGGGCAGAGGAGCGGAAGAGCAGAGGCCACCACGCTAGCTACTGTTGAACTTGTCATTGATCCAACCAACAGTCATTAACATTCCCCTAAACATGAGTACATCTGGACATCCGACGCACTCACACACACACATGCACTCAAAGGGAACTCAATACTGTCCCTTTTCTACAGGATGACAGAGACATCTGATCTACATTCCAGCCCAATTCCCCTGGCAATGTGTGTGTGTGTGTCTGCTGGAGCTTGACTGCTGGTTTTATGTATCTCTCAACACAAAGCAGTTTGATTTTCTTGAAAAAGTAAAAGTACTTTAATTCAGAGGGCCCCACGGACAGGTGCGTACTTCAGCGACTACGCCCCCCCAAGGCCTCCCCCGGGAGGAAGCACTACCAGACAACGTCTCGGACAAAATAATTAGTCTGGGAATTATGAGCTTGACAGTGTTTGTAGCTCGAGTCCTGACCTGTAAAAAGTCAATAAAGGCGTATGATTGGTGTCATTAGCTTGACACCTCACCACATCAGGCATGTGCTGGTCTGAAGTTGGCCCCAGAGGGAAGCAAGCAAGTGACCAGAGGGCACAGTTACACAGAAGAGTCTGTGTCTGATTAGTCTGTGATAGAAGAAACCTCATACTTGGAATGATGCTACCAATCTAGGAGGCTAACCTCAGTTGTCATCCAACCAACACCATCCATGCGGCTGAGTTCCAGACATTCATAATCACATCCAGAGTTAAATAAGGGCTGCCACTGCATCAAACAGACTGTTTACACTTCCCATTGGCTCCATCAGGGCTACCCTACTTCTGACACCATTTGTATCAGCTAGGTTTGGCTCACTTTCATCTTACCTTATTACTAAGGTCACTGATCAAGCCAACCAAAGTCTTTAACATTCACTCTATGTACCACAGTTACACCGCTATTGAGTACACATTCAATTGCTTTTAAAATGCCCACTGAAGTACAGGTATTTCCAACAGAGGGAACTAACAACTACAACTTGGTGCAAAAGCATCATCACTGAAGGTGGTCGAACAACAAGCTTCTAGCCAGAGTGCTTGATACTCAGCATGGGCACAATGAATTCAAGATAATTAGAGTGTGTCATGACATGGCCTAAAATCTCTGGGTGGAACGCTGTTAAATCAGAATCAGAAACAGAATCAGCTTTAATGCCAAGTCAGTGAGTATCCCACCAACGAAGAAAGTGCTTTGGTACAAAGTGCAATAATGAACAAAACAAAGTATTATTATTAATATTATTAACAACAACAACAACAACAACAACAACAATAATAATAATAATAATAATAATAATAATAATAATAATAATAATAATAATAAGAAGAAGAAGAAGAAGAAGAAGAAGAAGAAGAAGAAGAAGAAGAACAAGAACAAGAACAAGAAATAAAACAATTAAAATAAAACAGCCATTTTTGCCACCTTGACACTGAACTATTGGCACTCACTCAACAATCGCTCTCCGCCACTACACACATGGCATACAGAGAATTTTTGCTCACCCACAGCTGGAGCTCGTCGATGAAGCAAGGGACACTCCAGGGTGCCCTTTTGAGTTCGACCAAACATGGCGGAGTAAACTGCGATCTGCATCCCTCGTTTGCAGCTCAGCCTCATCCTCTCCTCCTCGCACACCACCTTACTCTTGTACTCATCTGGAGGAAGAAAGAGCAAGTGAATTCAGTGCCTTACTGAGGCAAAGAAGATTCAGACTCTGGCCAGGAGCCAACATAGCAAGCTGAACTGAAATGGACTGAGCGGAGTGCGAGGATATGAAAGGGTGAATAAGAGAATGAGTGATATTACAAAAAGCCTACTGAGATTTTCTGTTTAAAAACCAGCAGATTGGTACACATTTAGGAGACAAGCCAGCTGTGATGTGGGTAAGACACATGCAAAAGACTTGTTGAGCTAACAAGCAGTGACCTATTGAGGTGACGGCAGCGTCGGAAGCGATTCATTACAAGCCAAAGCATTATGTGGGATCCATCAACCCCCAGAGCAGCAGTCAGGGAGAGTCCTTGTCAAACACAGAGGTAGAGTTTCTCTGTGGACCTGTAGAGCCACGCAGCTGCATTCCACACACACAGCCACGGTGACCTGTGACTGCCAGCGCAGCTCCACTGGCCAGCAAATGAAAACTCTCTCACATCCATGTGGGGAGTGGAACAGGAATGCAGGGAAGGAAGAGAAACCGCTTTTCCCCTTTCAGAGGCGGTGACACCTTCCCGTCTCACCTCGCCAACACCCCATGTGGCCCTTTTCTCTGGTCCCCTGAGAAGTCACTGGTTAAGTGACAGCGAACAAAGAACTGTTGATTGCTCCCGGAGACCACGGTGTACGGTGGGCAGAGAGATCAGTGGATTAAATCCAACTCCTGGTCACTCTGGTGTGACCTGCTGCGCGGCACTGAGCCACGAAGGAGGACTTGAAATTGGGGTGGGATTACAGCGGGGTTGCACTTCCCCTCTGGACTGACTTTCTTCCTGACACACACAGGGAGGACTGGATAAAAGAAAGTCTCACTTCTCTCTTAACAGGGGTCAGATTATTCCAAAAGGTTTGTTAACTCTTAACACGCCCAAGTTGGGGCGAAATGAAAAGTGAGGTTCTTGGCTTGCTAGAGAACAACAGGTCACTTTGGATATCAGAGAACCTGGCGCACACCAGGTCGTCTTTATGCTATTCAGGTTTCATCTTCCACCACAGTCTTGTTGTTTAACCTCATAAACCTGTACTTAACAGCTTCAAACAGTGATTTAATGTCTATAAACAACTAAGAAATACAATATAGAACAAAGATATGAAGCATTTTTGGTCACTTTCAACCGTTATTTGGCAGAAAAGAGAAGCTGAAGTGTCGTGGGACTCACTTGGTCTGCATTTGTACCGCACCATGAGGTATTTACTGCTGCCGGGACACTGGTCCTCCCCAAACACGCGGCTGTTGACCAGAACTTTACAGCTCCTTCTGTCCTGGCACTCGTCCAGCATTTTCTAAAAGAGCCACAGAGTGACAATGAGTGGGAGACGTTGGTGGTGGGGTGGGGGGCTTGAGACCAGTGGCAGAAAAACCTGAAACCACTTCAAACGATCCAACAGGTGAATTACAGTAAAGGAGAGTGTGGGAGAGCAGAGGAGGAGAGAGAGAAAAGCTCCAGAAAGCTAGGCGCTGTTATTCCTTGGCTTTCTTTCACCTCTCCAGTTTCATCCTCTTGTGGTTGTCTGCAGGACAGGATTCATGCACATTCCACGCTGACCTTCCTCGACTGAATTCCCACTGTTGAAACGTTTCACCTCACAGATATTAAACATCTTATTGTTGTGAACAATTGTTGTCGTTGTCACTATGCCTGATTTAGTCTGGTCATGTGGAGGATTCTCTGTAATGTAACTGAGCTGGACACTGTGCTAAGTTTGGCTGGTTAATATTGGGGATGCAGTATTTTGGTTGTCGACATGCCACTGTTCATTTATTGTGCAGCATACTTCAATTGTTTTTGAGTTGCGATTGCCAATGCTTTTGGGGTGGATGGGCTCCTGTAGTACTTGATGTGGCCATTGGTGAGGTCGTTGAATTCTTGCAATGTTTTTATTTATTTTTATTTTAAAGCAGTTGGTGTGTGAAATTGTTGTACTTCAGATGTGATGGATTTTGTCATTGACAACCCTAAGGTTATAGCTCTTGTATTTCGAGTTGCTGCTGCAGGTCTTTAAAGTGGATTTTTGATCATGCAACTCACTTGTGTCAATCATATATTTGTCTTTTACTGTTTAATTTTTGGTTCGATGAGTTTGGTTTCGGTGGGGTGTTTGCACAAAGCCAGAAATATAGCAGTTTTAATGTATTTTTTAGTGCTGTGGTGGATTTGTTGTGATGTGTAACTGGGTTTTCTGGGGCAGTGCTGGCCATCTTGTTGTCGTTTTCTGACTTATTATTAATTTTTATGTACATATTTATTCAATTATGTATTTATTTTTCACCTCTTGGAAGCAGTGGTTATAGTCCTGTGGTGGTTTTGTTAGAGGTTTGGTTTTTTATTTTAATATTGGGGGCAGAGATTCTTCTACCTGTGGTGGTTTATATTAAAAATGAACATGCAGTTACCTTGACTTTATAATGCTACATTTCATTATGATTTATGTGTCCCTTGTGCGAGGGGTTGAATACATACGACGTTCAAAGGTCAAAAATTCGAGGAATAATCAGGTGTTGTTATTCATTCTTGAAATAACTGTTGGAGCAGTAGATATTTTAAAGGGTCACGAACAGGTGTCTTCAGGGAAGTGCTGCTAATGCTGCTGCAGTTGTCATCATTGCAACAGCAAGTTGGTCCAAACCCTGAATAAATATGTGTTTGTGTTACTCCTGAAATCTAGGTCATTTTACTCCAGTCACCTCCCAATTTACAAGACGAGGCGAAGGCAGAGACCCCATGATTTGTTTTGTGCGGCAGGAACATAACGGCTGCTTCCTCTTGACAAAGTGCAATTTGCTGGAAAACATCCTCACAATGCGTTACATCACCAGTGGTCAACCGATCTTAACCCCGGCCAATTTCGGTGTTGTCCGGGACACTTTCTCTCTGTGGGGTTTGCAGCTCGATCAAGTGTGTTAAACCAGGAAAACCTCGCAGTAAAGCAAATAATGGAAAGAAATCGCAGACAGACTTCAGATTATTTGAATGTTTCCAGTGATTTTTTTCGGGGCGGGGGTCTAAACCTGACACCCCAATGTCAATGTCAATTAGAATTATTATAGTTATTAATAGCAAAATTAAGTACAAGTGGAAAAGAAAGATCCTCATGTGCGGCAGTGAACACGGTCTCACCTGAAGTGCAGTGGGCACAGAACAATACTGCTCATCATCTCCAGCGTATTTGTTGTTATAATAACTCAGGCGATACGACTGTGGACACTGCTGCACGTCCGATGGCTCTTTTCTCCCGTAGAAAGCTGACTGGACAGTGATGGCGGTGCGAGGAGGGCAGCGGACGGTCAGCAGGTCTCCGTCGCAGGCTCGCTCTGTGTAGTTCCTCAACACTTTTGATAGATAACCTGGAAGGAAACACATGCATCTGTCAGTTAATATAGGATCAAATAATGAACTACCTATGCATTACTTTTTAAAGGTTTCACTCTTGCTTTGTGTTCAGGATGAAGAAGAGTCCACAATAAAGCCCACATGGCCGACAAAAACAATAGACCCCGGGGCCTCCAGCATCGACTTGAGCAGGACTTCAGGTCTTATTGCAAATAAGAGTTCGATATTAAACCAAACATACCAGGAGTTATTCCCAAATCTCCACATTATTGCTTCACAGAAACTATTGAACGTCTCAGCCAAGGCTGCTGCGCATTTCCAGGAGCAGCTTGTGAAGCTCAACAGGTCTAGATCAAGTCAAATTTGACCCTCAGTTGCTCGTAAAAACAGAACTGCCTCTACTAAACAGATCCATTTAATCTGTGAAGAACTCAAAAATTAACACGTTCACATAGTTCTAGGGAAAGTGGACAACATTGAGTCTTTTTCAAATCCACTGGCTAGCCATTATATTATGACTACTTAAGCGTTGTAGTGCTCAATTTCTCTTCCTTACTTCCACTAATCGCTAATAAGGGTTTATTTAAATCTCTGCCACCTATTCCCTGTTCATATGTTTGGAAGTACTGTGGTACCTCGGTTCATACTATTCCCTCTACATATGTTTGGAAGTATTTGAGAAGCTTGAGAGAAGTCTCATTTTTTAGCTATTAAGGCCCAGATCCATGCTTTTGTGTCTGTTTACATGATTATTAGTTGATTTCATGTTTTTTTATGACTGAACCTCTAACATTGGAATACTTGTTTTTGCTTTTTAAAATGTATTTATTATTTATCTTGTCTACTTTTTCTATTATTCAGCCGCCCACACTACACCTGAGACACAACCTGGGGTCATGAATGGGAGGCTCTTGCCAAGGGTTTTACCAGCACACCACACCTGACTTTTTATTGTGATTCTATTCTTTCTGATCTCTATCATGCTTTACTGTGACTCTTTGTTTATTTCTTAAATAGTTTTGAGCTGCATCTCGTGATGAAAAGTGCTTTATAAATAAAGTTTCATTCAACAACCTCCACTCTAACGACGGAGGCGTCAGAACGGAGCTAAAGCCTTGTGGGTAAGTGCTAAGCAAACACGTTTACAGCAGGTCAACAGGGACTCACGCACTCTCACCAAGTGATTCAATTACCATTATTTGGCAAGTGTTTGGCAGCCGGGAGGAAACATCATCTCTAGCACGCACACAAATAGAGGGACACACACGTTGTCACCCTGATCACCACAGAGAGGAGGAGTGAGAAAAAAGGTCAGGTCTAAATACAGACAGTTACTGGACCACCACAGCTCGCCGAGAGCAGATGTCCTCGCAAAACCGGTCAACAGATTTTCTGCGTTTATGAGGAGATGATTTGCATTCCTCAACGGAAATAGTAGCTGGCACTTAAGTAATGGCTGACATTTGAGGATTACTGCCCAGGAAATCAATTTGTGTTTGGATTAAAGCGGCTACAAGCTGTGTTTATTACCCAACTGTACGAAATGAGCAGCTTTGAAAAGCTTTTCACAGTTTAGAAAATGCTCTTACGGCATCAGCACTACAATATCGTTGCTGTCTTGGCTTGGCAGTTCGCTCCACGTCGGGGTCAGCGCTGCCTGCCTCCCCTCAGGAGGGAGGGAACTTGGCATTTCCCTGACTGGCAGCGAGACCACACACACTCACACGCATGCATGCAAAACATCAACACAAACAACGTGGTGGGAACGGAGCCTCTGAAAGCATTGGTGTGCGGTGTTGGTGTAACGCAATCACATTATTAGGGCTGGCTTTTGGCACAGTGCCACCTAAAAGAGAAGCCACAAGTTGATGCAGCGCTCCAGCGAGAGGCACGACGTGAAACCATGGGAACGGTTGGGGATGTGAAGAGGCTGAAACGGAGGTTGGAACTGGGGAAGCTGTTTGCTAAAATAATGGATATTGTAAGACACATCTTTCATTTCCTTATTGGTTAAATCAATGTCAGCAAGCATCACCACACTTCAGTAGGCTTTTATTGCCGCAGCCAGCTTGTAAGCACTGTTTCAAAGTGTGGCGTATTGGCACATTATGGAAAGTGAGATGCTCTGTACCACAAAGAAAACTGGCCACCCATCCAACTGGCATATGTCCTTCCACCAAAGACTTCATTTGGCACCCAGGTCAGACCTTCTATTTCCAGCTCCCAAACCCTATCCCCGGCTGAGACCCGCTAATGGCATGCTGGCCCTACAAAACACTCCTAAGACATTGAAAGTAAATCGATTATCTCACTCTGACCCTCAGGTGTTTTCTGTAGAATCCTTTCCCTCCATTATTCCCACCCTTCTTGCTCACTTTTGAACCCTTCAGAATCGTCACCATTGTTCCCTTCCCATTACGCGATGACTGAAGTCTCCTTTCAAGGCCAACCGCCAGGGCGGGGGGTGAGGGCACCTGTGTAAACCAGCCAACCAATGACATCTTCCCTTCAGAGGCAGAAGGCTGAACAATGCTGATGGAACACCCAGGCGTCTCTCCTCCTCTTTTCTTTTCATTCTCCTACCTTAACTAGTGCTCTGCCCTTTGCCTTAACAAAAGTGGCGCGCTATTATGTCTGCCCGTTTGTTGATCTGGCCGTTTAGAAGAGTGCGGTCGGCACGTTCATGTACAAACAAGCCGGAGTTGCTCTGAATTGAGCTAAAAGGGCCATTTAATCTGCGCGGGGATTTGTTCTGATCACATTCAAAAGCAGCCGCACCTGCCTTTTGTCACTGCCGTACGACACAAAAGGGTCACATGCCGGCTCTTAACCTTTTCCGCTGGGAAGAATGTCCATTTTGTAGTCATTTTTTAACTGCAATCTGAGTCTTTGAGGCGTTTGTAAAGTGTCATGTGATGACCCTAGAATGTGACCTTGTGATGGATGGGGGTCAGGTATGATGGAGATTAGTGACGGGCCGCTGTGTTTTGTCAACATGAACCAGGAGAGGCCTGTTGGGGAAGGATTTCCTCTCTGGGAATCACAGATTAGGCCTTGTAGCAGGCCACATACCACAACTGAGTTAAAGCACAAGCGTTTAGCAGTGATTTAACACGAAAGATCGGACAGAAGCTAAGGACTGAAGTGGCAATTCAACAGGTTTCCTTCACTTTCATTATCAAATGGTGTTCGACGAGAAGGCCACTTGAGGTAAAGCCCCATACCTTTGAACAGCTCAGTGAGCGACCAGAGGTGGGACACAAAAAAACAATTGCCACAAAGAATTTGACTTTGGTTTAACATCACAAGATTTACTTTCTGTGGTGTGTTTTTACTACGATCTTGTACACGATCGGCCTCATCAAATGTCCAAGCTGGATGTGCGACTACTCTTGGATTTGGATCCCATGTGTCGGGTGTCTTTTTAAATGTTTTTTGTCTCTGTTTCCACATACCGGTTGTAATGCTAATGTCGCATGGCGCTCAATCCTCTTTCAATGCCATTTTCGTTTGTTGCTATAACAACAGGGGTTGCATTAGCCTTGCTTCTGTACTACACTGTTTTACTACATTGTTTTACCTGCTGACCCGTGTCTTCCCCCTACTGAGAAAATATCCTGGTGAAAATCCTCGTTTTTTGTTCTGTATTCAATAAAGTCGCCCAAAAACCAGCAACAAAACCACTGCTTCCACACTGCTGACGTCATACATTCTCTCATGTGACAGGTGTTGACTGTTGAGATGAGGGCTCAGGTGTGTTCACCCCAACCCAAATAAATCACAGCGAAGGCGAGCAAAAGCTGGTGGCCATGCAGATCTCATGATAAAGAATTAGATTTTTTTATTCTCCAGGGGGAATTTGGGCTGAGAGCCAACATTTTCATGGTCTACCAAGCAGAAGAGTTTTTCTTCAGAATGACAAACTGACAGCAGGTGGGAGGAGAAACAAGAGAAGGGAGGGTTGTTTGATTTCAGTGCAGGCGGAGAATCTGTCTCTTCTGCTCAGGGCTACCCCCCCTTTTTTTTTTTTTTTTGAAAAATGCAGTTGCTTCAGATTGGCCCTGAGAGGAGGCTGAGCAATGCACAGCTACAGGAAATATCAACGACCTATTTTGTCACGTGAAAAGCAGAGAAACACTGAACACTTTACAAAGTGTTCCTGGATTACAGTCTCACTCTGAAGCCACATAAATAACCCTTCAAACTGATGCCCTTGAATGAGCTCATTAAATGTTACATTATAAAGTCCTACTCATAATAACAGCACAGACACATTCCTTCAAACTTCAAAGATATGTTCGCTTTTCATCAGGTATTTCCGCATTTACAGCCGTGTGCCTTTAATGGCGATATTTTAGCGAAAATTATAGTTGTCAAACCATCAGAAGTTCAAAGAGGTGGAGCCTGTTGCCGAAGAAGGAATTCCCTTTATGTGGGGAAAGCTGGGGAGAGAGTGTCGCTTTCCCTCAAAGATGCAGGCAGAAAACTCACTTCTCCAAACCATCATGAAGACAAGAAATGTTTCTGGCGATAGCAAGTTCCTAACCCTACAGTTTGAACTCATACTAAGTGTACAGACTTTAATAATAATTTATTCGATTAAAAAAATTAATCTAGTTAGTGAATTTGTGATTAATGGTATAAGAATATTTGCCACAAAAAGCCACAATTTTCAATTTAAATGAATTTGGTATATTTCCGAATCAAATAATGGACCCATACATACATTTTAACAACAAAATATTGTTTATTTTGCACCGGTTTGACAATGGCACAATAAATCACGACGGTGGCTATATTCAAGTTTTTATATCACCTTATTTAAACTAAAGCTCTTTTAATGTCTTCAAAATATTTGTCTATTTTATAAGAATTCTGGAAACCTTTGCCATTGTGTAGTGAAAAACATCCCTGAACAAAAGCAAACTTTTGTTTGCTTTTGTTCAGGGCTTCCTCCATGTTTGTTGTTGTTGTTATCATCCTAGCTGCCACGTGTCTTGTGCATCAGTGTGATCAGTGGAGCAGGAACTCCTGCACTTACAAAGGTTCCCTGTTGTCTGGAGAGCTAACTGTTTAATTAAATTAAATAGATTGGCATACTGAATTTGTTTACTGTGAAATCTGTGACCTTGGTGTGTTTCCTAACACTAATTTGGGTGGCTTTTATGCACCATCTTTTTCGAGGTCTACACACTTCCAACCGTTTCCACTGAGCAAAATCCATTCCAGTTCGAGTCTCTCTGTGATCAACATCACTACAAAGTACTTCTGAAGTTGTAGGTAACAATGGGCTGCACCTAATTTGTCATAAACATAAGCCTTAAATTGTGCAGTCAAACGCTTGTGACTGGTTTGTTGTGCACTTCTTTAAGCTCTAAATATAACAGGTAATTATAAAGGCTTTAAACAGAGAGTTCAAAAATAGCATTCACTGTATATTAAGTTGCACAACTTTCGGCATGTGGCAGCAGAACCCTGCAGGCCAGATCTGGTGGCTTTAAGTCCTGTAGTAGTTAGTGTTCGCCGCAGACCGCGCACATATGACAAAGGCCTGCAGCACAGTGTGTGACCAAACAAGCAGACCTGTGCTTGGAAATGATTTGTGGTCAACAGTGTCGGAGTTACAGGACACAAATGGAGCAAAATAGTCTGTCAATGAAACGAACGGTGAACATTCTTCTGTGTACAACACTTTAATCTTACTGCTCAAGTTGGGTATTTCACCTACTTTCCAGGTAATTACACCACAGAGAAACATGAAAAAGTGGGATTATTGACCTGACAGAAGACACCCTGAATGTTCATATCTGTGTTGAGAGAAATATTGTTTGCATAAATGTCAGTAAACGTGCGCCAACTTGCTGCTGAGAGAAGAAATGCAGGTCGCATTCGGTTGCATTCAAGTGACTGCTTGTGAATTAAAACACATGAAGTTTATGATTGTTATGACTGAGTTAAAAGCATGAATCATTTATTACAGCTGTTCATATTCTCAAACAGGATGCACACAGTCCATAATCCACCCTTCACTGTCTATGCCAGGACTAAAATTGAGACATAACTCTTGGAGTTCTACTTTTAAATTGAGCTGCTAATGAGCAAGGCAGAGTGGTGGTTGTACCTTCCTCCCCCTGCAGACAGACACCGGAGCCAGAGCAGCTGAAGTAACCAACACCAGACACACAAACGCTCCACTAGCTGCTTCTTCCCCTCTCTCTCAGATGGATTATCTTCCTGACACTTACAGGCGTACACAACACAATCTGCTTGACGTAAACAACAAAAAAACCCACACTCATAAACACACTGCTGACCCGTGACCTCTCTGGGCTGCAGTTTATTTGCTTATGTGAGACCCGGTTATTCGCTTACCAACCCTGTTAAAAGCTTAAAATCCTGTGCCCTGTCGGTTGTGTTACAAACAAAGACATCAAGAAACAAATAACTTCTAAACTATTCCAAAATAGTATTACTGAAAACAGAATAAGATCAGATATGATAGTCCTTTATTCTTCCCACAATGGGTGAATTGGACCATTCACAGCTGGTCCAGGGTCAGGTCAGGGGGGCAGCAGCTTCACTGAGAGGCCAACACTTTCCTCCATTCCAACTCTTCTGTTAGAAGGCTAAGGTGTTAGCAGATGAACAGAAGGACATGATCTCTCCAAGGTGTCCAGGGTTTGGCCCTGTGTACTCCTCGATGTAAGACATACTGTACTTAATCCCCAAACCTCAAGAGCACAGGTGAGAGTGTAAAATGGCAGATTAAATGGAGATCTTTGCCATTTGGCTCAGCTCTTTCCTCATCATGGCAAACTGAAGCAGAGTCCTTATGATGCACCAGTAAGTGTCCGACTTGGACCAGATATTCCAGTCCCATGGTGTCGGATTTAGAAGTACTGATCCTCAACTCTGCCCCGCACATACCAGGATCTGCATGGATCAATTTAAAACAGAACTCCGGTATGTAATTCAGCATCACCCTGGCTGTTATTTTGACCTAAAATGTTACCTCCACAGTCTTCGTCCACTTGTGAACTAGCAAGACTCAAATGTTGGTTTAACTTTGAACCTGTGAGGATCAAACCACATCCAGAAAAGTCTTCCAGCAACACTCCAGGGGATGAACTAACCCTGAGGATTTATCTTTGTATGCATTCAGGGGGCTTTAATGAAATAACCTGATCACATCGCGACAAAAACTGAATCAAAGCATGTCAGCAAATGGTCGTTTGCAACCCTGCAAAGTCGAAACAAAATCAGCAAACATCAGCAAAAAGGCAGATGTTGTTTTAGATAAGAGGGGTCAACACTCCCACGGCCACCACTGGGAGAGTGGTCACCTCAGTGTTTGCTGCATAAGCTCATCCTGAGGGGGTGACGTGGTATAAAACATCTGCCAGGCCTGGAGATGGCCTCACGGTAGGACAGAGGACACTAAGTCCCCCCTGGGGAGTCCCCACAAACTAACACCGGTCCCACCCATGCCCTCCACTGACCTCTCTTAGCGCGTGCCTATCTTAATGACCCCTCTGGTTCAGAGGTCACCGGGCAAGAGGACGCTTCTACTCTGAATCCGAGCCTGTTGATTCTTAAAAAGGGGCCGTGAAGGTGAAGGATGATGCAGCGAGGGGAACCCCCTGTCTGCCAGACACCCACAGAGAAGAGAATCTGTGTGCGAGAGGGACACAAGGATGCAGCCAGAGTTGAGATTTGTCACGTTAATGGTCACTTTTACTGCCAGAGAGCTTCAATGGTGACCAGAGTGACCGTGGTCCTGCAGACACCAGACAGATAGATCAGTGTGGAAGCATCAGGGGCCGCAGCAGATGCTCCTCAAACATGGTGGAATAAGAATAAGAGTTCGGCCTGAGGCTAAGGAAAATGAGCCCTTGACAGTCGCACAAAGGGCTCTAGCTGAATTTCTTTGAACGGACAAGCCTCATTATCACAGAATTCAAACTTGAAATTACATCATTTAGGGACGACAAATTTTGAGAAGTGTAATCGGACCACACAGACCGGAATTCAATGCCCTGCTTGATCATTAAGACCAGAGAATAATTGAGAACAATTGCGTTTATTGATCACACCCATACTTCGAAGTATGAATTATGAATGGTGCTCTGGGTTCATATACAATGGACATTGACTGCGGTACAGTGACCAAGGTGAACTTCAGCTCCAAAGGCCAACACATACCCCTGAAAACCAATTTGCCTGTATTTTCATGATGTAAAAAGCGTAAAGTGTCTTTGAGTCTCTAGAAAAGCATGACATAAAATCAATTATTATTATTATTGTTGTTATTATTATTATTATAAGGGAAATTCCAATTCCTCTGCGTCAAAAAGAGACTTGTCTGGATTTTCGAAGCCAATTTAAGCACCTTAAACAACTCTGTTTTTCAAGACCAGCAACTGTGGTTTTCCATCGTCCATCATAATAATCCCACAGCCTTCACTCACTATATTTTCTCAATCACCCTGCTCTTTGTCAAAATCACTTCTAATGCCTGCACAGTGCGACTTGCTAACCTCCAGGCTTTGAAGACAACAGAGGCCTCTGAAAAAAAAGTTGCCTTTAGACGTAGTGGTGACTCAAAACCTGAGCCTTCAAGAATTAACAAGATTAAATGTGGTGCTTTTCTGTGGAAACAAGCAACAGAGACACTCCAGAGAGTTTAAAGGACCCTAGATCCAATTCCATCTGCAACAGTAATGGCAAAAGTATTAAATCCTGCTTTCCTCTAATCACAATAAGTGTTACTAAGTCTGTTTGCGGTCTCAGTGGGGCAGCATCCAAACCCCAGAGGATATTTGCAGCTAATGTGCTTGATGTAGTTCATGTGCCATTTAAGCTAATGGATATTTTCATCTCATTACCTGCATGTGGGTGGTTCTGTTGTTGGTGTGTATAAGAAGTGACACACACATGGATCTGCTTTCAACCGAGGGAATTCCCTTTGTGAGTGTGGGGGACTTAGAATTGGGCATATGGAGTGTAGAAGTTCCCAGGACGCCACTTATTTGTCTTTCATCTTCACCCACTGGATGCCACCACGGAGAGTCTTCCATCTTCGCCATCGCTTGAGTCTCCCCGGTCCTCCTCATGCCCACATTCTCCACAACCATGAGACTCATTGGTTGTCTTCCACCTCCAGCGTTCTTGGTCCATATGTCCAAACCCCGCTAACTTTGTCTCCAAACATGACCTGTCCCTATCTCAGATTGTGACCATACGATCTTCATCTCTGCAACCATACACCACCACAGTGACCACTACACTCCAACCTGTTCCACACTGCCTGCAGTATCTTCTTCTCCCATCTTTGAATGAGAACCTCAGTACCTCCAGGCTTGTATCAGTGCAGTAAATCTTCAGAGGCAACTATCGTGAACACCCACGACGGCTTCCTTCACACAAAGCCAAATTATGTCCTTAACAACAGAAGCAAAAACATATCAACCATCTTTCCTGGCCAGTATTTACGAGTAGTCAAGTGAAACTCTGATCAAGTTCTTGCTTGCACAGATTTCAGATTCATTTTAAAACGATGAGCTCTTTGCTTTGAGTTAAGTGTGAAATAACGGCAGTTATGAAAACACACCTTTTATGGGTGGAGGTTTCAACAGAGGGAGGTTTGTGTGCCCCGAGACTCCCTTAAGCTCTTATTATTTTAGTGTTCTTTTGATATAATGGGGGTGTGGTCAGTGTTTTATGGTCTTTCAAGTGTCTCCCAATCCACACGCTGTGATTGTACCTCAAAACTTGGTTGATAAAAAGACTATATTTGACCTTGTCATCTGATTTAGGGTGTTTTGAGAAACCCAAGGAGGGAATATAGTAGATCCCACCCCTCTTTACCTGACCGTAGGGGCTAGAAAGCAACAGATTAGCGCTGCTTTGGGGAGCGGACCGATGTAGCGTGTTGTAATGCAGACTGTCAGTCCAGCGCAGTTGGGGGGCGAGACAATGCCTCCTTGTTCAGACCGGCCCTCCTGCGCACTACCTCTCCATCCATCTCTCCTTCCCTCAGGGCTTTTTCATTAAATATGTTCTTCCTGTCTGATACAGAGCAAAAGGGGCGAACCTCAGATTGAAGAATTGAGAGGTATTAAAGTCGATGCCAGATCGAGATGAACATGTCAAGCGTTGGACATAAATCAGCTCGCAGGAAGCAGAAAGGAGACGGAGAAGGAGACAGAATGGAGGAGGAGGGGCATCAAAGAGTGGTTAACATTCCCTGAGAAAGGTGTGCGTGCTGCTGTCTGCTCAAGACTCAGGACATAATTCAGGGCTGTGAACATAAGGAGGCATTTGCCTCAGTACATTGCCATCGGTCTCCTCATAAAGGTTCAATATACAGTCGTTTTAGAGAGTTTTTAAAACACTGAGTCATTAACTGCCCAGGCAAAACCTCTATTTGGTGCTATTATAATTCTAACATATGATATTAGAACTGGACACTGTTGCATGGATTCGCATTAGGCCTTGATCTACCTTTTCCGACAAATACATGGAGTCTGGGTTTACCAGGTTATTTTGTTCAGAATGACTCATGCTGATCCTTAAAAGCTAATGTTTCAAATTTGAACTGTCCTCTACGCGATGAAAATGCATTAGTCACTAGCTGCCTGACATAGTAATGGCTGCCGTGTTTCTGCATCTTACTTTTGTACATTCACACCAAACGTGTCTCTTGTTTCACAAAAGGAGTCGCTAGTTTCTAGTCAACTGTGAAGTCGATCAGTGGGTTGATCACTGGGGGTGGTTCTTCAGTTAGTGGAGCATCAACTTGGCATACCGGGGGCGCAGAATTATCGCCCTGAATTTTCCCCTCTCTGCACAAGTCATCCTAAAGTCTGGCCCCGCAACTTGTTACTGGAGTTAAGCGCTTTCAATTCAGCATTTGAAACAACAAATAATGTCTGTTCTCGCACATACTCACGCCTCTACATAGACTAGAAATTCAGTTGCTTTTGGCCATAGGTGTGAAGGTGCAGTAATACATCATGAAACCAGCAGCCAAATGATTTCTCAGCTGATCCAGTACTGCATTATTGCAATAGCCCATGTAAGTACATAATCATGGTATCATTATAACATTTACTCAACATTAAAACTGCATTCTAAAGACGCTAAAAAGCTAAATTCTACGACTGTGTTAACTCTATAACAATGACTCTGAGCAACCTGAAGATGTGCCTGGAGTTTAAAAGGTATAAGCTGTTGTCTGACCAGTGTAGGGGATCCCTACATAATGTTGAATAAAAAAAACAATTGACTCATCACAACAATGACGCTCAGGATCCGTAGGACTTGTTACCCCTGACCTGTTAGATGTCTCTACTCCAGAAGACTCAAATTACACAACTCATTATGTAGCCATAAAATACACTATTGTAAATAAATCCCCGCAGCCGAAGCTGTAAATCATCCGGGTACTATTTGGAACAATTTAAAAGTCTTCAACGAGAATGTAACCTGCAACAACAGGCTCGAGCGCTTAACTCATTCTGCGTGTCACTTTCATTCATTCGTCATATTTATTGTCAAAACACAGCACCTGATCTAAGCTTGGCAGACACCGGCACGCTGCAGTAATCCAGTGTCACTCAGGAATCTTCTCCACACATTTCATCTTGTGAAAGAGGCAAGCACAAACACACACCTCAAGACCAACAGAAAGGACGGGCGAGCTCGATGGGTTGGGACTTAGACCCTGGTCTTCTTCACTACAACAATCATTAACACAAAACCATAGGGCTGAAGTTGATGATGAAGATGATCGGGCGGATCACGCGGTTCAGGGATTGGATGGGTCTCTATGTAAAACACTCATTAGGTCTTCCACGCCGCCTGGCTGGGCGGTTTGGCTGGTGGATTGAGAAATCCAGTTTATTATGGGTGGCAATTAAAACTCCTTCTTTGGTGATTTATGGGGCAGTCTGGGCTTAATTTAGCCGTTCCAGACCAAAATCATGTATGAGACAGCTGCTTTTACTTAAAATTACAGTGCTTACACTGCTGATAGAGCTCAGTTACAGAAACATGATATTAAATGTGTAACTGCAGATACTGCTGAGAGGGAAAACATGCAGAAGATGGATGAAAAGTCACTCTAATAAAGTCATATATAATAAAGCCCATACCCCACTAGCCTTGGTCTTTTTCTTCTCCTAAAGTTGTGATCTTTTCTTGGAGGTTTCATCTTTGAAAACCAAGTCTTTAGGATTGACACGACTTGAGTTCCGTAAGCAATGGACTACAGTCATTCTGATGTGTCTTTCAGGATTTTAACACGGCAAAAACTGTCAAGTCTACCTCCATGACGATTCATCTTTAAAAAAAAAAACATTTTTGATGCTGTGGTGGCTACCGTTTAAGCCTTGGTGGTGTGTCACGCTAGTTTACATGTGGCGAAAACCCTGTGCTTGACAAATATAATTTCTTGCTCATAGAAATGTGTGTGGCAGAACGTGCCATCCAATTCTTCATTTGAAAAATCCTATCGCAACTGCCTGATGTTGTTGTCATGGCCACCGGCAGGAACAGAGTGAGCGAGCTTATTCTTTCCCGGAGGCACCCCTGTGCATATCATTCAACCTGATGATTGTTCAGTTTCCAGTAATTACAAACTGGACAAGCCAAAATGCTTTGGACCCGAAATGAGATCCAGACTTCCACGTACTACGAAAACCTTGATCGGTGAAGCCCATGCCAGGAGACGAGCCTCAAGAGAAGACAATTATAGGATAAATGAAACCCTGTCGCATTGTTTGCTTACATTTCTTCAATGTAATCGGGGCATTTTGAACACTGCAAGTTCCATCTAGCAGCGTGGATCCCCTTGGAAGGTCCTGGCATTATAGTGATAGGTTCAACCAAAGTTTGATAAGTCAAAGGAAATGTGACACTGAGACGCCCGGAGTGCAGGCGTCTCGTGTATGAAAGGTTGGGTATGTGCGAGCTCAATTCCCACTGCAAGTAAAACTTGGCACAACATGAATTGCCGTCTAAATTGCTCCCCCAGGAAAGCACAACAAGTACATAAACATACACATAAAACTCAGTTTGACATCACATGTGCTTTTAAGTAAGTGTGTCTGTGATGTCGACGATGAGAGATGCGTGTTTGCAACAGGAAACAACTCTGCCCATTTAAAAACCAATTTCAGGACATAAACAATTTCCACGTCCCGGCAGAACAAATGCAGAGGGCTTCGACTGGAGGTGTGGAGTGATTTTATGTTGTGACGTTGATGTACTCCGTGCGTAACCTCTGTTTTTATAGACCGACTGTTACCACAACGACAGTGTAAACACACACTTGACAAGATATGTTTCAAAACAGATAATGGGAAGCCTGAGAGAGTGAAGGCCTGGCACATGAGATATTGTAGCGTGTGCTGATTAAAATTACCTTTTGTCTTGCTGCCAGAAAAAGTCAAAAAAAAGACTAAGCTTCCTGACTGAGGTAATGCTCAATTTAACAATGTAGCCGCCGGGGCACCGTGGCACTGAATTAGGTCACGGTATGTGGGTGAGGGGAAACTTCTTTCCAAGTACACTTACAACCTGGGATGGTCAAATGGAAAACTTGTTTTTATTAGTTACAGTCTAAGAACTCAAAGATCAGACCCAGGAAGTCTTCCTGATCAGGTACTGACTCTGAAGTCTTCTTCATTTAGTCTTCGGTAAGGCTGCACGATATGGCCTAAAAATCTTTGTGAGAGCTTGGCTCAGTACAGGGGAAGTTTTCTGGAGTATTGTTTTGTCATTACGTTGGTTAGGCTGACAATCAGAGGCTTACCTCATCCACAAGTGTTCAAGAGGAATGTTACGGACATGTTACGTCCTCTCTTTTTCAGAGGTTCTTCCTTGTCTGCCCACACTTACAGCTAACAACAAGGGGGTGGTGACGGAAAAAGGACCCCCTATGCTGACAAAAAATCCTGAGGAGAACAGCCACGAAAATAATCTGTAACTTTTTATTTATTCACAATTAATTGGTATTGACAGTCCCGATATCTTTAAGCCTTATACTCTAAGTTTAAGTCATTTCTCGATCTTCCCCAGTATGATGTTGGCCATAGTTTGTCTCGATTACCAAGCCATACCGCGTATTATTATGATAATCGGTTCTAAGGATGGTGGTTGGACAATTAAACAAAGACCCAACAACAACAATTCCGGGGTAGAACTCTTGAAGGGAAGCATCCCACCCATTCACAATAAGAGTGAGGAGGCTAATGCCAAGCCTTTCCCTGTCCGCCACATCGTCTGCCTTCTAGACAAAACAAGTGGGAGGTAGGATTTGTTTAGACAGCGCTCACCTGGTGCACACGCACACAAAAACAGTGATCAGCCAAGCCCTGTGAGCTTTAAGGAGGCGGGGAGCAGACACAGGCTGGGGAGCAGATGAATGCGGGAGTAGGGGGAAGGGAGCGAGGAGAACATGGGGTCAATGGGCTACTCTTATTGAGAGAAACTACAAGAAATCAGAGCGGATTAAGACGGGAAAGAACTCAAGCAGCCGCTCAGTTATCGTTCGCGGGTGCGAATGCATTTGAGGAAAGGAGTTGGTGGTCTAATCCAGCACATATCAGGTAGTAACTGAGGAGGATATGTGAGTCTGAGTGACTGCAGCTGACTGAAAAAACAACACCGCAAGATGAAGACTTGACATTGTTGCACTTCTATTCAGACAATTGGCACAAGATGTCATGGGCCAAAAGGAAGATGACAACATCCGGTTTAATAGTAACAGACAAATTGTCAATGTCTTTCAATGTTTAAGATCTGCATGGTGAGAGGAAAAATTGTGTTGAAAGTAGCTTGGGTCACCTTCCTAATCTGACAGAGACAGTGCTGCTTTTATAGACCCACGACAGTGGCCAACTACGCTGGAGGGTTGGCACCGGCGTAGAATGCCAGGAATAACTAGACGCCAGGGCTGGCAGTGGTCTGCAGGAGCAACCGTAGGAATTTGAGAGCTGGCAGGAGGTGACCACCATTCCACGGGCACCTAGAACTCATTTAACCTGATGCAAATTGTAAGCAAATAAAGTGGGAGAAAAAGGAATTCCTGCAGGAGCAAAAACATATAAGAATGCTTGTTTTGCTACTTGTACGAGCTACTTTAAGTGCACACTTAAAGGATATATGCCCCCTTGGCTCTGTTACACATTTCCTTCTGTTGCTGAAGAGTTGTTCTTAAGGCTTACAGAAGTTACAACTCTGCAGAGGTTTAGTGTGCCAAGTAGGGATGGGCGATATGGTGAAAAATTATCACGATATAGTTTGCCATTTTGGCAATAGCGATGAAAAGGAGAAATACCGATTCAGAATTTGTTGACTGTCGCTAACTAATGTTGGGTTGTAGCGTGTGTGTGTGTGTGTACTTCTGTTTATCGAACTAATCATGACGTGTAAAATTCTCACCATGGGGATTGTTTTCCGTGGTAAACCATGTACGATGAGTTATAACCCATCCCGAGTGCCAAACAGAGACTTCCGAGGAACTATTCTCGGCTATGATAAATAATGAGAGCGGAAGCGTTTTATTAGTCAAATTTAGTTGAGCCACCCTAAACTCAAATCCTAAAAAATCAATTAAAATGTTCAATATAGTTTAACGCTTAAGTGTTGTGGCTATGTTGCAAATATTTTTAACTTCCTCTAGTTCTTGTGGTTTAGTTTTGGATTTACTTTCACGCTACAAGTGACAATTCAAAGCGGTCTCACTTTTGCGACTGTGGTCTGCATGAATGGAGAGGTGTGACAGGAGGAAACAAAGGACTTGATGGACGATGACTCCTCCTCACGACTACAGTTGTGTTGACCCCAGTTAACCTCTCAGGCCTTGAACCCACAACCACCTTTCAAAGGAATGTATGCAACTGTAACATTCTATCAGACCCTCTGGTGAAATCAAATTGACAAAGATACACGCCTACGAATAGTGTTCACTGTTGTGCACTGTAGCATTGAGTTGTGGTAATGTTATTACAGGGATCAATTGGGATCACTTGCAATAGAGATTGTACTTCTTTTGTCAAACACCAGATAGATCCGAAATTGGGCAGCCATGATGGTGCAGGGCAAGTTGACAAATCTTGTCATTTGTTGTACACTAAGACTCATCTGTATTCACACACTCAACATGGTTGCCAAGTAGTTCAAAGCCATTTCAATATTCGGTCTATTCCCTCACAGGAATCATCCTTATCCCATATATCCTCAGTGCCTACTAAAGTTTATAGCACAAAACTTATACTATAATGACCTGCTCTTGCAGCACACGGGGTAAAGAATGCTCCAAAAAAATCTTGTGACTGACAGATGTTCACTCCTCTGTCACTAAGATACACCTGTCAATCAAAGTCCGTCTCCAGGGAGACTCCAGCTGGTCGAGAATGCAGTCACTGAAGGAGGCCTTTGTCCCGGAGGTATTCTGTGGGAGTCTTCTTCTTCTCTGGCGTAATTCATGCCGTCGCTTACTCGGCATTTTCCGGATGTCCGCTCCGCATCATCCTCAGTGAAAAAAAAAGTCAGAGCCAGACCCCTGGCACACTTCAAAGGCGACTAACCAAACAATAGGCGACTCAAAAGTGTCAAAGATTTCAGCCACTAAACTCCCTCCTGTGACACGCCGTCCAAGTCATCGGGCCTGAGCCAGGGGGTATTTGGCAAACTCCTCCAAGCAGGGTAAATCTGGACTCAGTCGCTCTTAAGAGTGTTCCCCTTCTTGCTTAATTAACCACCATTTGATCGACTTATTAAAGCAGCAACCTCCATCAGACAATTAGCGGAACCCTGTTAACAGCCCGGACGCCGCCGCCGCCGCCGCGCTCTTAGCAGCTCATTAGGCGGTCACATGACCGCACTTCCATACGTCTGCTGCTCGCTTCCAGCCATTACGCCCATTAGAGGCCAATTAACACGCACACAAAGCTGCCTTCCTGTTTTACGGCACTGTAAACAAAACCTGCAGGGTGGCTGTGAGCACAGGGGACCTGAGGATTCTAATGCTGCATGAAATATAACACTGACCTCATATGTTGCTATGTATAGAGTTGCTCCACATGAATCACACACGCTGCCAGATCTGTTTTAAAAACACACATTGATTGGAAACTAACAAGAGAGCAGCGTAAAAAGAAAAAGAAATCATGAAATAGTCATCTTATATTTGATATTTTAGTTTCACACATACAGAGCGAAATAAATAAATAAATTAACCTACATATACTTGTTTCTCTCTTATTTTAAGATCTTTATTAAAATAATAATAAAATAAAAAAGGCTTAGAATACAAAATGTTATCATAATATTTATTTAAAAAAAGAGATTTTGCTGTTGTGAAACTTGCAGCCCCAGTTTGGTCTATTTCTATATATTTATTTTTCATTTCTTTGTTTTTTATTGATAATTTTCTGGTATAATTAGCTTTCTGAAAGTTAAATCATGTAAAAAAAAATAGATGTCACCCAGCAATTTATAAAAATGCCAGTAGATGGCAATTAGTTAACTAAGAAAGAATTGTCCAATTATTGTTTGCATTTTGCTAATTTATCAAATATAACGGCGCACATTAGAAATTGAAGTAAGTATTCCAGGTGACTGTACAATAAGTAAGGTCAGATTACTGAAGATAACAGATTAAAGTCGCCGTTAATATCAAAATAAATGCGCATAAACTCCAGAAACATTAGCTGGAAGGCTAACGTAGCTGGAGTGCCAGCTAAGGTAAACCTCAACTTTGAGCATGCGCAGATGCCATTCCATTTCTTTAAAAAAAAAAAAAAACTTCACTTCACTTCTCCTATCGCTGTAACTTAGTGTTGACTTTTCCACACATTCTATACGATCATAAAGCTGAGAGCAGACAAAAGCTGGTCACACATTAACCCCACTTCCACGTCCGTCAGTTGCATCACTGGGATGCTGCAAAGCAACAGTGACAAAGTGCTTCAGTACACTTCTCAGAACTACGTCAGACTCGGCTGTTGGAGCCACTCGGCGTCTTTTCCGCGTGTTTATGGCGAATATTCTGCAAGTTGTTGCACGTCAGCGCGAGAAATAAACCAGAAACATGTGAGTGGTTTAAAAACCTGCGCCACAACTTCTCGTCACGAGTGCTGCGCCTCCGTCCAGGTACTACGGCTGCAGCAACTTGGACACGCAGCGAGGTGTTTCAGAGAGGCGAAGGAGACCAACCTGAGATGTCTGAGGAGCCTTTGGCGAGGTCCAGCACACACGTTATTCCCAGCAGGAGCGCGACACTGACGGCTGACAGAGTTCCATCTGAGAAGAACATCCTTGAAGCCTCCTAAAGTTTGAGGGTGTCCTTAAACTGTCCAGGCGCGTTTCAGCTGCTGTGGACGTCCATGGTGGCGACCCTCATCATCCTCCCCAGCAGCGAGTCCGCTGAGAGCTGCTCTGAGAAAGTGCGTGTTGTGTTGTGGAGGAAAACCCACCTGGAGGAAGGAGGCTCCACTGCAGGGTCTCAGAGACCACCAGGCGCTCAGGGGCGCCACCTCGAGGGAGCACAGTTATCACTAACACCGTGTTTGCTTTCACACCCCGACAAAGTTTAGTGTTTGTTTGAAGAGCCTCGGAATTCTAAAACATCTCATAAGAAACCATTCTTCAGCGTCGAATGTGGCAAAAGTTTCACGGAAAAAAAGAAACAAATGAACAACTACAAAAAAAAAAAAAAAAAAAAAGAACATGTCAATTCCTTTGTAGAATTCGATTTTACCCCGCACGAACTGAAAAAAAAAAGTTTTATTCGATTCAATTTAAACTTAAAATGAGCCATAAAATGATAATTAATACTTTGCATTGAGGGGGAGAAAGTATTCGCGATGAAAAATCAAATAATAATAATAATTTTAAATTTTAAATTCGAGACGTGTAAATTAAAAAAGAAAATTAAATAAAGAAAATGACAAAGAAAACAAAATAATAAATTAATATATATATATTTTTATTATAAAAACATTTACTTTTAAAATGTCTAAGAACCATTAACATCGAAACAAAAAGGCCAAATAAACTACTAAAACGTATAAAAATGTTTGAATAAATGTATGAATTAGCTTAATGTGCCATTTCAAATTAGGTGACTTATTCCCTGTTGCTTGCTATTGTTATTTAAATGATCGCACTTAAATTATATATTCATGGCCAAACATCCCAAATTTGTGTGACATGGCACCTTCAGACTCAATATAGTTCACCACCTACTCTGACCCAAGAAACTCACGGCGGAACAGTTGCGCCATCTCCTGGATGAGGGACAAACATGCAGGTATAAACGAAAAGCGCTCTTTTTTGTCCTCGCTGGGTTCCGTAGTAGGAATTCACATGTGACAACAGAAGGTCAAACATGGCTGTCTGCACCGGGCGGCTGGATAAATGTCTATTTTCTTTGAGATTACTGCGAAACATCAACCATCAAAATGAACGTAAGTATTTAAAACGACTAATTAAACACTTATTTACGACTTAGTCTGTTGCGTTATTGAAGCGTTATTGAAGCTAAGCTGCCGTTAGCATCAACTATTTCTCTGAAAACTGTGGAATGAATGTTGTTTTCTTCTCGCTAGGTTCCTTGTCCATGTCCGTGTGTCGTCTCTCCTCTGCGGGTGACAGTCAACAGCCTCCTAAATTCACCCCTCCGCCTAAACCTGTCATCATTGACAAAACACAAACGGTGGCGTCTTTGCGGAAGTACGTACACCGTTACTCCATGCTTCAGTGTGGCTTTTTACACGTCGTTGTGTGTCTGATCCAGATTCCTGAGTCCCGAGTTCATCCCCCCGCGACAGAGAACCAACTCCCTCAAGTTCTACATGGAGAGGAAAGACATGATCCGCAGGAGGACCATGATCAGCATTCCTGAGTTCTATGTTGGTGAGAAAAGCATTGAAAGAGTTTGAAACTAAATGTCAAGAGAGCCTCTTTGTGTAACTCATGGTTCTCCCTGGCCCCTTTTGCGACGATTTTAATTGTTTTGGACTCCTTTAATACATTTGTGTAGGCAGTATCCTCGCAGTGACCATGGCTGACCCCAATTCTAGTGGGAAAACAAATCGCTTTGTCGGCATCTGCATCCAGAGAGGAGGGAATGGTCTCGGAGCGACGTTTGTCCTGAGGAACATCATCAATAACCAAGGTGATGAATGTTGTGAAGTGAATTGTGCTGACTGTTCGTGGTCTGCAAAGTCATTGTCTAACTATATAAACCTGTGTGATGCAGGTGTGGAGATCTGCTATGAGATGTACAACCCGCGCATTCAGGAGATTCAGGTGCTGAAGCTGGAGAAGAGACTGGACGATAACTTGATGTACCTGAGAGACGCGCTGCCCGAGTACAGCACTGTGGACCCCAACATGAAGCCGGCGCCTAACTCGCCCACCGGAGAGGTGCACGTCAACACGGTGAGAGAAACCTTAGCCTCAACACTCAGATGCATTGAATAACTAGCTCGCACACGGTGGCTCGACTTTCAAACCTGCATCACTCTTCTTCAGATGAAAGTGAAGATGAAGCCGAGACCGTGGTCCAAGCGCTGGGAGCGCCCCAAGTTCAACATCCAGGGGATTCGCTTTGACTTGTCCCTGTCGCCGGCGCGGATGGAGCATGCGCAGAAGTGGGCTCAGCCGTGGCTGGAGTACGACATGCTGAAGGAGTACGACACGGAAGAGCTGGAGGAGAAAATCTATGCTGAGGTCCAGCAGGGGTTGAACAAGCCCAAAGATGTGTGCTGAACTTTGCAGACTCAAATCTTCCTCATGGATGGACATCAGCATCCAGACTGAGACAGTGAATATGGGACACTATAAACATGATACATGATTATTCATACGTCTCCTCAATGATGGTTTTTTTTGTCACCGTTTTGGTTGAATAAAATGAAAGCATTTATGAAGATGGGAGATTTATTTTGAAGCCTCAACCCCACAGTGATATGGCAGCACAGTGTAGTAGCAGTTGGTTTGAATCCACCTTGTGGGAACTCTGGTTTGGAGTTCTGTTGAACATACATAATCTCTTCATTTATACGGATTTCCTTTCCCCAAATAATAATGTATGGATGTTAAGTGATGAATGTAAATTGTTCACGGGTCTGCGGTTGTTGAGGGGGTGAGCACTTCTGAATGTCCCCCACCTTTTGCCCCAAGTGCCCTCAGTTTAATGGAAAAAGCAGAAGAAAATGTACCGCTGATCCTTTGACTAGTCTTGTTTGGTTCTATATTTTGGTAAATCTAAATTATAAGTATTCCAAAAATATTTTTCCCCAAAAAATTATTGATATTAAAACATATTAAATATTTGACATTTAACGTTCCATGAATTGCATACTTTCTTCTGTGTGAATTTGAGACTTTTCTTGAAATGTTAAGTCTTTAATATCTAAATTTCAAATTGTTTTCAGCCGCCATCTTTATTAATTAAAATTTCAACTTTTTCAAATGACTCGCGTCTTTCAGCGAGACCCTGGTGATGTAGCATCTGACACTAGGTGGCGCTATTTGCTAAAGCAACCCACTCCATTCCCTGGCTGAACGCGCCTTCTATCCTTAAACGTTTTCAGGAAACTCCCTCCGCTGCACACAAACAGACTTTATTAGCTAAGTAAATGAAGTCAGTTGTTGGGTGTGAAACCCTAAAAAAAAAAGATCCTTTTCTGAAGAATTGCACTTTTCCAAATAAACCGGGCAGGAATCCAGAGCCCAAGCGAGGACACCCAGTAGAGTTTTACTGTTGTGGATGGAAAATTGTGGTGCCATGATGGTATGTTAGCGCGTCAGTTGGGCAGCATAAAAAAACCCTTTAGAGTCCTTCATGTTATGTCTGCTCCGGGTGAATGTGTGTGTATAAACACTCTGGATGAATCCCTGCACTCTAATTTCTCCATATTACAGGATGAGACGCGGAGAAAATGGCCTCTAATACTGGAGTAGCAGATGTTTACCGAGCTCATTACGGACCACACAGACGCTCCGAGATGAAGCAGCAGAAAGATCAAGAATGCTGATCAGCTCTGCTCAGATCCGGGTCGCTTTTGGATCGATTCAGGAGGCTGGAGATCGAAAGGGACTTTGCTTGTTTGTCAGGGCCAAAGTTTAGCACCGTCATATTAAGCAGGGCTGGGACCAGTCATGATGGACGCAGGCGATGACGGACGACGCTCGACTCCTCGACTCTCCAGAGTGTTTTTAAGATCTTGTTTTCCTGATTCTCTTCACACTGTTGCCGTGTGGATGTGGCCTCTCCGCCCAGTCTGACCTGCAGCGCTGAGAAACCCAGCGTACAGTAGAGCGGCCCTGTCATTACGCTGCCCACCGAACCAGCCGGCCCTTTCACCTTCCCTGATTGATGTCCAGATGTGGAGGCGGCGACAGCGAGGTTTATCCTCCAGCGCCTCGCCAGGTCTTTATAAGCGTTCCACAACAGCCTTACTGGAATGGAGAGCCAGTTAAAACCGCAAAGTTACTCAAGTCTGACTTCAAGGAAACTTCCTGCCTGGCTCCCTCTGTGTGTTTTCAACTGTATGCCCTCAGGTTGACTTCTCTGCACCTGGAGTGAAGTTAGAGCCTCTCGGCTGGGAAAGAAGATCAAACGCCGGCTAACACACACACACACTTTCTCCGCGCACACACTCCTCCATATCAGCAGACAGACAAGACACCTAAAACTCTCCCGGACCAGTCAGTAAAAGACACGCTCAATTTCAATCACAGGTTCGTCCGCAACATCGGCGAGCCTGATGAGAAGCTACCACGAAGGTCAGTGCTGGAATTTTCAGGGAGGGAGACCTAATCCCGCTTCCTGCAGTCTTCATCTCCTTCAGATTCTCTGGGGACACTTTAAAAAGTAGCCAGTTTGATGGATAGGAGACGGCAACTCCAAAGGTTTTCAGATGATCTTCCTTATTTTTGGTGTCACTCGTGGTCCATATTAGCAAGGCAAAACTGCAACCAAACAAATCCCAGTTCCCCAGCTGAGAACCAGCCAATGTTATGTCTGATGCTAAAGAGTGTAACATCGCTTTTCGTGGCTTCGTCACAGTCGCTCCTGTCCAGGTCGGCTTTTCATTCAGTGGATTCTGATACTTGGGTCCCAGAGTGAATTCCGAAACACTGGATACGTGGCTCAGTATGGACAGTGGAAACTAATGACATCACTCTGCTGTGTGTCCCATCTCTCTCCCAAAATATCACATTATGATGGAAATGAAGGAGAAAATAGTCAAAAACACAAGTACAGTGGTACCTCGGTTTTCGGACGTCCCGGAATCCAGAACTCGAACGCCGAAAAAAAGCTGGAAAAAAACATAACGTGCGCGGACCGATCAGCTGACCCACGACGCGCTTTGTTATTGTGTATAACGCAGCCTCTGTATGCAGACGTGTCCCGTTACATTTACTGACTGTTTTTTCTTCATATTGAGGTGTAAAACCTTTCCTGTCTCCGCACTGGACCGTGGTAGAGTGTCACAGGGGAGGTGCTCGCTCTCCGAGGCTGGAGCGCTCACTCCAGGGTTTGATGTCCTGTTGTGGGCTGGAGCTGGGACAGGGATGAGGCGAGTCTGGGACAGAGCTAAGTTACTTGGTTTATGACTTTGTCACAGCCAAACTGCACAGAAGCGCACATTCAGAGCTGGACACGCACCGGGCACCTCTTCACTTCTGGAGAGACGTCACTCACTCGGCAACCCGGAGGGGTGCGACAAGAATGTTGGAGGTGGACAAAGAGAATGGAACCACTGAGGGTCATGGGTAAGGTGACTGATGACAAAGGTGCCACTAGGGAGGAAGTAGAAGAAGAAGTACTTGTTGTTAGGAATGAATCTTAAATGAGCTTGTGCTCACTTTCTTTGTTCAATGTCAAGAATACTGAGCACTGCGGTCTGATTCCAAGGTGATGTGAGTGCGAACGCTTCAATCCTGAAGACGTTGGTTTCAGCCTCTCCATCAGGCAAATGTGCGTGGAGTGTGTGACAAGTGCAACAGGACACCCGGCCACCCATCGGCCTCAGGTAAATTACATCCTGTCACCGCGTGTGTACACGTGCGACTCCGTGTATATGTGTGTGTGTGCGCCACGCAGGGCCACCCGTAGTCGTCGGTAAATTACACACTTGAGTTTCACCATATGTTTCCAGTGAAATGACACGACCGTCTGCTCTGCTGCGACAGTCCCGTGGGCCTGACAGACTCATGCTGCCATGCTGCTCTCTCTCTCTCTCTCCCTCCTGCTCTTTCGCTCAGACAGCTGTTGGGAAACAAAACGTGACGTGCAGTCGACTCCTGTACGTGCGCATATTTTAATAACTCGACGGTGTGTGAAATGGGGTGTGGCAGCACCGCCAGCGACAGGCTGTCGTTGACAGCACGGGACAGGAATCTGAAAAATCCGGAGATAAAGGAAAATAGTTTCACTGAGTCCAGGAACCCGCGTCTTGATGTAATCATTAGAGTGACATTGCTACCAACAAGTTAGCTGGTAGCAATGTCCGGTGAGGTCTTTATCCTCTAAAACAGATGTGGGTATAGTGTGGCCCTTCTCGCTGGTCAGATTGAAACTGAAAAAGAATCACTGAAAAAAATAATAGAATAAGTAATATGTCAGGCGATTTGAATTCCAAACACCCACGCACGAACACATTTGTATCTCCGTCCTTGTGAGGACCTCTCATTGCCATAATGCCTCTCACCTGAAACCTAAACATCCAAAACACATGGCTAACCTTAACCAGGACACAAACTAAGTTTTAATCCTGAAATTGAGGCTTGGACTTGTGGGTCCAGCCAAATGGTCCCCATAAAGGCATAAGGTCCTCATAAGGATTGGGTTTTGTCAAGAAGTGGTCCTCTCAAAGGCTTATCGCACCATCCTTCTGGGGACATCTCAATGACATAATGCTTACCCCACTCTCAATTTAAACAACCAAAACACATGGCTAACTTGGACTCTTAACCTAAATTAAACCCTGTTATAATAAACTACTTCACTGAGGTTTTAACCTTCTAAAGCTTGTGAGGACAGGGCAAAGACAAGAAGGTGGCTCGTCAAGACTCGGTCCTCATAAGTATGGCAAAAAATGCCAACACGTCATAGTCATAATATTATTTGAAAAAGGAAAAAAAAAAAAAAAACTCAACTGACTCAACTGATATCTGAGTCAGCTCTTATCCCAGCTAGCTGGGGTGAGAGGCTTGGGACAGGAGGCCAGTCTGTCACAGGATAGATGGCAAAGGGTCTTCAGTTCTTGCACTACTGACTAAAAAGCATTCTGTCACTCTTGCGGGCGACAAGACTGAGATTTGATCTGCTTAAACTTGTCTGTGTTAAAGCTACCAAAATGCAGATTCCTGCTTCCCTCATCAGCTCAGAGGGCCACAGTTTCAGTGGAGAGCAGTCAAAATCCCACAGGAAACTGTTTATTTCTGCTAACATGGTGTCCTTCATTTGCAAGACAGTCCTCCATTGATGGCTATCTGACCCGCATTGAGGAACACGAGACGCAGATTTGGTCATTTTTACGCCTCCAGCAGCAGCAGCAGCAGAAGTGTCTTACACAACTATTTCTTTCGTCATGTGACACTAGATTTGCGAACAAATAACTCTGAAGCAGGGAAGGGGTCACAAGTGTGAGTCAACGGGACTTAAAAGCTCAAGACTGGGTTGGTGCCTATCAAAGGTTGTAATGGACGGAAGGTTGTAGCCCTGCAAAAGTGTTACGAGGGAAGGCTGGGGTCAGCATGGGATCTCCCACTGGTCAGAGGCCTCACGGCCCTTTTGCACAACAAAGTGGGTGTCGCTTCATGACGGACCACACAGCATCGACTTTTGATGTGATGGGGCGGAATATAGAAAGCGGCAAAGAGATTTAAATTTGTATATATATACTTTAATTTCTTTCTGATGGTAAACAAATACATATATTCCCTACATATTTATTTTTTCATTATTTGATTTTATTCATTATTTTTCTTCCTCCACCTTGACCCATCCTGATCATCCTCATGCAACACAGGGGACCTCACCGATGGTCTTCTGCTCAGTTTTGAATTTATTGATCATCATGGAGCAGCTCGGTAAACCAGGCAATCGGCTCTTACTTCTTACTTATCTCATTTTCCATCAGCAGTATTGATCTCGCTGTACGGAGGGATGATTTACGAGGTTGTTTTTCCTCCCATTTTCCTCCCAGTATTCCGGCACTTGTAGGAATTCAGAGCTTTGTTCTCTCCAAGAGGCCTCAGTCATATGACCTGAGGAACATTGAGAACGGAGCTGAGAAGAAAATCATGCTTAAACCCTGGGTGTCACAGAACAATCCAGTCAGCTGTTTTCAGACTATTTAAAAATGGTGTGCCAGCAAGACCCAAACAAAACTGTGTGAATTTTTCCTCGGTCATATGCAGAGCGTTTTCTTCTCCGTCTGCACAGTGGTTCAGATAAGAGCCCTCAAGGCTGTTTAATACATTCTTCACATTGACTCGGCATCACCTCGTGTTCTTGTTTCGGTCTGTGCTCTGTTGTTTTTATGCCAAGACTTGTGAGCCAGGTCACAACACGGCACATTATTCCTTATGACGGACTGTTTGGTCACGATGACCCCCTCTGTGTCTGCTTTGAAAATATGGCTTTGATGCCTCTGCGAGTCGTGGCGCATCCTTCCCTTTAGGGGGCGCCCTCATCTTTGCCTGCTCTGCACAGCTGGTCCTCCTCTCCCTCCTGAGCCCTAATAGCAGCCCTCGTCCTGGGAAATGGAACGGAGGAAATCCCAGAGCTTTCGGCCTGCAACAATGACAATAAAAAAATAGGTGAGGAAAAGAGGAAGAAAGGGTTTCGGCCTGAGATGAAAGGGGGAGGCTTAAGAGGAGAGCACACTGAGGTGGAGGTAGACGCCGCCAGATGAAGGCGAAAGCTCGGGGAGGAGGAATGGTGTCGGTGATGGTAATAAACGCTTGACTTTATTAACCTCATTTAGTTGAGAGGCTGAGAGTGAGAGGGGAGGAGAGTCGTGTTCATACTGTGAACGCGGGGCTGGAGTTTGCTAATGAGTGCCGCAAACGCACACTCGCACACACACGCACACACACTCTTGCTTTCGCTCATACCAGATTCACCTTGATCTGATGCCAAGTATGCAGGCAGAACACACACTCACAAGACCGGCTGCTGCTCGCCTCATATCCTTTTTAATGTCGTATCAAACAGCAGCTGATAAGTCCCTTTATCTGACATTAGCATAATAAGGACGAGTAAGTGTTGTGCCATACTGTATCTTTCATGTCTCTCAGCCAAGCCACATGGATGGCCATCTGATGCCGCCGCGTCCATCGCACAGCAACACCACAACTAGTTAGGGCCAAAGGAGAAATGTATCGCTTGGTGCTAGCATTTGGTCTGTGTTCTGCCACACACTATGATCTATAGACACGTTTTTACCTCATTTAACAAAACATGGTGCCCATGAGAGGGTGGCCATTTTTTGGTGGGTTAAGGTTTTGTACTTAAATTTGAACCGCATGGTTCATGTCAAGCAGACTAAAAATAAAAAGCCATTTATAAAAGGTCGTGATCTACAAGAGCAGTGTTTACATTCAACATTATCATATCGGTTCATGTTGAAATTAGCAAACAAATGTTTCATCCGTCACCCCACTTCTCTGTTCCTTGGACGACTCAGTTTTAGAGGCTTGAATGTCCCTGTGGAAATCTGCGGTAGAATAGAATACAACAAAGTCAAGGAGGTTAGAGTGTGTGACTTAGAGGGGAGTCGCAGCCATTGCAAGGGAACGACAATCTTGGATGGAGTTGCCATGTTTTGTTTCAGCTTCTCCGACCAACAATAAAATGACTGAGCAACGTTAGCGCCCCCTTGTGGTAGAAAAAAAGAGTTTGATTGCATAGTTTGCTGCAATATATGGTGGTGGTGGTGGTGAGGTGGGGGCAGATTAAAAGGCGTGACGGAGCGTCAAACTCGACAAACATTTCAAACAAAATGAATATTCACTTGACAGTCTGCATAAATGACATTCTTCATGTGGAAAAAACAATTTATGCACAGTTTCCTATGTCCGTTCTAAACATTGCGGCGTAATTTTAAGACTTCACTGCAGTTATCGTCAAAAACATTCCTCCACCACCGACTCACAACGTAGATGGTTGTCTTCTTGAAGCACAGACATCCATCTGCCTCAAATTCCCTTTTAGAAACAGACTTTTTTGGGGTATATTCCAGATTCTGACCTCTGTAGGTCATGGGTTAATGGGTATATAGCTTTTGGCACACTTAAACGTTTACATTTTTTTCATGAATTTTGAGTTCTTGACCCCGACAATCCAATACACGCCAGATTTGCCCCATGTTTGCCTCGGAGTTTCACACATGTGGGTGTGGTGTTGCCCCTTAAGAATCTAAACCTCATCTCATTTTGTAGTCTCAAAAAAAAACAAACAAAACAAGTGCGCCACCAACAGGCGCAGTACCTGAACTCCTCTTAAGTGTATCAATACCTCGTCCTGGTGCGTGTCACTGGATAGACTCGGAGGTCTGCCTGTCCAGGTGAGTTTCTCCCCCTGTTGAAATAAGCAGTCGTAAGTAGCGGCGTGTCTTTCACGCTCCTTGGCTCTGTAAGTCCCAGACAGAAGCAGAAAATCCCTGGCATGATCCTGAGAGCAGCTTCTCCATTCATCCATTACACACGCTGACCACTTACGACCCGAGATGGACACCAAGAATGCACGCTTAGGACACTTGCTGAAGACGAATGAGTGAAGATGCACTCTGAACTATTGACAAATGGCGTGAAACACACACACACAACAGGGATGCACTTAGAGTGCAGTGAAGATGGATGGTGTGGTGGGTCCACAGTGAAGATGCTCCCTGAACTGAGAACTGAGGCGGAGGTGACAAATGATCCGGGGACCCGGTGGGAGGACTGACCTCCTGCTGCCGCTGGCAGAGCCGGCTATTTTCTGATTTGTTAAAGGTTAAGTGAGCATTTCTTCACCTTCTGTGGCCGGCGCATTGTAAAACCACGATTGAGCCATTGAAGTGGTCACAAATTAACCTGAGGAGACACTAGTCGTATTTAAGTAGCCCGCTTTTATCACCACGTTATTTCTGTGAACTCAATAAAAATATATAGAATTGACATAATTCTTGACGTCAATAAAAGCTCTGTGGAAGCTGTCTGAATTTAAAGAAAATAATAAGAATAAAAAAAAGAATGAAAATAATCATTCCCAGTTTCAAATTATTGTATAAGTGATGGAAATTAAGGAGAAATATAATTTATTTTGTCATCAAAAGACAAAAAAATCTAGTTTAAAAAACAGAAAAACAAAACACTGCAATCATTATAGTTCAAAATAAATAAATAAATAAGGGAATAAATCAATTAATATTTGGGAAAAAAAAGTATAAATGGCAATAATAAAAAAAAATGTACCAGCAATCTACAGTATAAAGTCAAGTATAAAATATTCATAATTAAAATAAAGAAAACTAAATGATCATTCTAATTTTAAAAAATGTAGTGGATATAGAAGTCTTGAGAAAATGAGTAAAATTCCAGGAAGTGATTTTCCTGCATAATATATATTTAATAAATTGGAACAGAAATGTGTATTTATGAAGACTAAATAAGGAAAAATGAATGATATAAAATGCATCTGTGCGTGCGCTACACCATCTTCACACAGAGAGAGAAATTTGTTCAGGAATGCTGCGAGTGGTGCAGATGTGAAGATGATGACTCATCGGTGGAACAGTTCAGGGATTGATCCCTAAAGCGCTGTGACCGGTCATTGCAGGCAGCTCTGGACCGTTTGTCTGTGTGTCAATACCAAAACTCATTAGCCATGTTCCACACACACTCACTATCATTAAACTTTTGACCCTGTTGTGTCTGTGACTCTTTGACAAAACTGTGCTCTTTGAATTCCTCGACGACTGTCAACGTGGCGGTCAGCTCCGTCGGACTTCAGTTACCTGATAGATGGTTGTTACCTGTTGCCTTCTTCTCTTGTCTCACTGCTGATAGTCTCTGACACCCGAAATGATGTGTGGTCAGTGCTGCGGCAGGAAGGTTCTGATCCAGCTTCAGTCAAGTTTTTCTCCATTTGCTTGTGTAGAGTTCCTCTGGGCACTCTGATTTCCTTCCACAATCCAAAAACAGAAGTCAATTGATGGCTCAGTTTTGAGTGGTTGTCTGTCTATATGTGTCCTGTGAAGTGACCTGTCCAGGGTCCCGCCTGCCTCACACCCCAGGTAGCAAGGATAGCAACTGCGGTAGCCAAGTTGGACTCCAACTTAGTGCTTTTGGGTTAAAAAATTGTGCCTCCTTCCTTTATAAATGTATTTTTTCCTTGACTTTAGGGTCACTTTTAGGGGTCACATTTAAAGCCCTAAAGGCCCATTTGGGTGTTTCATTTTACAGCATTTACCATCCCAATTTGGTGACCTCATGAAATTAGGTTCACCTCCATTTTTCATAAAGGAACATTCATCTCTCTCTCGGGGTCTTCGACTGGCCGTCAGGACCACCAGCTGACAAAGCAGCAGGCACCCTAAAGACACCTAATCTGTGTGGCGGATGTATCAGTCGGTTCTGCCGATCAATAACCATGAAGTCGAAAGACAAAAAACAGAGACGTTCAAGATGCCGAATTAAACATATCGGCGCATCATTCCTTTTTAGGCTAGAAGTTTTAGGTTAACTACTAAGGTCCCTCACTTCTTCATTATGACATTCCAATTTTAGTGCCGCTCTAACTATTGAGCAGGCAACCCAAATAAAAACACGACCTCTCAGGCGGATGTGCCAATTGGTTCCGCGGCTTCGCCACCCATCAGTAAGACCGTAGACCCGACAATAAAACCCTGGGACAATAAACATGGCCATTGAAATGTGAGACAACCTGATAGACATAAGCCAGCGGGTCGATATCGTGTGTTGTCCGGGCATGTGGGCGTGGAGTCGCTGGTTTCCGTGGTTTTATACAGCTTAGCCAGCTGATAGCCCTGATAACAAAGCAGTATCCATTACTCGCTGTTGAGTCCAGCCACCATTACAAATTACCAAGAGGTCACAGCCCTTCTGTTCCCCAGCCAGTCTCGCCAGCCAACCGCTGGCCAGCACCACTCAATACCTCAGTTCCAGTTTCCCAATAGGTATCAAGCACCCGTCCCCCTCCTCCCGCACCACTGTCCCTATAGTGGTGTCTGGATGGCGAGGGGAGGGGTGTTGGCTTCTAACCAGCAGCAGATGTGGCTCCGCAGAGAACACCGGCCCTCATTAACTTCAATGGATTTGCTAATGCGACAGCTACCATATTTCATCCACCACGCACCCCAGACCCCAGAGGACCTGACAGGGGGCCGACTCAAGCCTCCACTGTCTTGAACGGTCCAAGGCGGAGGGATTCTCATAGCAGGCGAGTGAAGACATGCAGAGCAGGGATGTCGGAAACCAGATCAGAAGACGTGACCCCTCTTACCGAGAGGAAATCAATTCATTCAGCCTTTTTTTTTTTTTTTTTACTGCGGTGTGGCTGTGGCAAAAACAAAAGCGCGAGTCAGCAATATGAGACACGGGTAATGGCGAGGGCCGGGACAGATAAAAAGAGATAAAGAGAGCAAAACATGGATGCTAAGGGAGATGGATGCAGAGGGAGTATGGGAGCGAGGGGATTTATGGTCTTGGGTCTTATTGTTCCTGTAGACGTGAGAGCGCACAGCTGGGGGAAAGCAGGGAAATAGGGTGCAGATGTAGTGTATCAAACACAGAGGCCTGAACTTCAATAGATACATTACGATGCACTCCCCTGCTGCACCAACATCAAAACCTCCCACTTTACCTTTCTCACCCGCTGAAACCCCCCCCGTCCAAGAACTTTTACCTGTGAGCCTCTTTCTTTCCCTTTCTTCCTTCCTTCTCTGGCAACATTCATTTCACTTTACTTGACTCTTTTTTTTCCTTTTACAGGCACAGCAGGTAACAGGACTTTACCGGCAAGACGTGGCCTCCTTTGAACTCCCAGGTTTTAATGCGGCGTCCAGCTCTAATGACATGGGAATATTATCATGCCCCCGACGACAATACATCACAGCCGTTGACACTTGCACACAAACACAAATCATTGCACAGGGCTGCAGGACGACTCCTTGTACCCCCTTGAATTGTTTCGGATACTGCCCTCTCCATATGGGCCAGGGGTACCAGCCGGAAGTGCACGCAACTATCTGTGACCCTCTTTATTCCGCTAACTAAACTGACTGAGAGAGAAGCTCCCTAAGGAGTGGAGAGCTGAGACGCTTGATAATTCCCGGTGCTTTCCCGGTGCCTATAGAGGAAGGGGCCCCTCTGGATTTGTCAGTTGTGGCTGCAGCTGTCTCCGGGAAAAATGGACCACAGTGGACTTGACACTTGATCTCTTCTCTCTGCCTCCCTCATGTCCTTTTATCTTCTCTCTGAAATCGTCTTTCTGTCTTGTCATTCCTTTCGCTGTCATACCGTCTGTGCCCTCGCTTCACCACCCATCCATTATTAAAGCATGTCTACATGTCAATGGGCCAATTTGAAAAATCAAAACCGGCACTCGCGGAACTACTTCGGATATCAAAATCATCTGTGCCAGCCTTATCAGCTGGAATGATCTCTGACCAAGGGATTCGTGGAGGTCTAACCAGCCTAAGGGACTTAGATCCACTTAGGACAAGGGGCCACACTATCATGTTATGAACTCTTGTTCCGAATACGCTTGTGTCAGTGAGAGAATCTTAAGGCCCATTTATGCTCCCTTTACATATGAACATATAACAACATATGAACAGTCACTGATCACATATGTTCACCTATATGTCCGCCAGTGGATCGGGCCACAGTCACATGGTGACTGCGGAGGAAGTACTGATAACGTATCTCTTGCACAAAAGAGGAAAATGGAGGAACGTTGTAGGAGGCGGTGGTCTGTGAGGCCGTTGAATATATTCCCACTGGAGGACTGAGAATTTCTGCCATTGCTATGTCTTTGTGTTTCAAAAGAGCTACATATCGGATAGTAACAGCAACACTGCCGCCACAGTTGCCGGTGGTACTGTCCCTTACATGTAACTTTTGTGAAAACGTACAGAAATACGGACAAAAGTAATGCAGAGTGCGGACAGAGGGCTCCGACCAGATACGGATCCGTATGTAACGTTGAGTATAAATGGGCCTTTAGGGTTACACAGAAGATGCCTGGGGCCAAGATCCACCAGAGGAATTGTTCATGCTTTCATTCCGTTCAGAACAAAGAGAAGCAACGCTGAAATCAGGTCCTCTGAACCACGCAGATCTTGGTACAAGTGTTGGCACTGCAAGGGTCTTTAGGTGTGAGAGCGAACATAAGATGAGATAGACTTTATTGATCTCACCAACGAGAAGTTACATGAGCGCATAGGTTGTTAGTACGAGACAGAAGTAAAAATGATTAGTGCAAGCAGGTTGTCATGGCAACATATTTACAAACATACAAATGTACAAAAATACAAACATTTCAAAGCTTATTGTTGTAGTCCCTGCATCACCTGGAATGAAGATGCCCGAATCTTCTGCATCTTGTGTCGCCTTCATCGGAACATGTGACACTGTAGGCCGGCTCAGTCTCAGGGTAGTGCGGACCCTCAAAACCAAGGTCCGAGTGTCTCATTAGCCCTATTAAATTAAAGTTAATGCTCATCATCTTTAAAAAAAATAGAAATCAGACGATTGATTTTCTGAAGGAAGAATAAGTTAATGGTTAGGTTTGAAGGTGACGTGTGCAAATGAGTGAAAACAACCTTTACCTGCAGGAATCGGACCAGAATCTGACCGTGGTTTGAAGAGAACCTGCCCTCTAAAGGAAAGAGCGCTGTCCTCCTTCACCCTGCAGCGCCTCAGCAGCATTTTTCATTAGCTGAAAAATACAGTGTAGCGGTGGCGTGTGAAACCTCAAGCGCTGTCACGGTCAGATTAAGGTAATCCCGCTCACAGCATATCTGGCCAAGCAAACGAGGACTATATAGTCATTTAATTGACATATCAGTGCCCGAGGACACGGTCTCAGTGGTCTTAGCTTGTCAGGTAATTGGCCCGTTGGTCCATGTAACACATCTGGCTCCCAGAGCCGCCCAGTCAGGCCCACAGTCTCTATAAAGTAAAACCATCCATAAAATCTCCATTAGAGCGGGGCTGTGTGGAGGTCACGGCGAGGAGAAGCAGGGGGTCACTGTTCCACTGTAATGCCTTCACACATGGGGTTAGAGGTGAGTGCTGTTGACATTCCTCCCATGACTGTCTGATATCAGTGTGATTGATCTGCCGGCGCAGAGCTCTGGGAGGTACACTCTGCGCTCAGCTCCTGAACTTAAACATTTATGTTTGGACCTGCATCTTTGGAATGGGTTCGTCCTCCTGTCTTGTCGTCTCTCTCTCTCTCTCACCTCCACGTCTGGTGGATCTCCAGCGGCTTTAGTGTCACCCAGGGATTGACCCTGAGGAGAAACGGTCCCGGAGAGTGTTTATCTGGCTTTCTTCTTAGTTAAACCAGATAAAAGAGTAGCGTTGTGATTGATCGCCCGCTCCTCCCTGGGTTAGCAGTTCCCTGTGAGCTACAGTAGAGGGCTGTGACTTATGGCCTTGTCAAATTCCACACCTTCAGAGTGATGCCGGTTTCACTCCAGCAATGAGGACTTTCACCTGAGCGCAGACAGGTAGACCTATTATTGGTCGGTCTGAATCATGACTGATGACACGATTTAGGGTCGTGGCGTTATGGCGGAATAATGGACGCAATGAATCAAACTGTGTATGGGGTCTGTGCACCGGAGACTTTGATCGTCTCTTTACAAATACCTGTCACAAGCTCTGGCGTGAGACCTTCTGCACCTGATGTGCCTCTGCTAGCCGCACCTCTCTTAGCTTCACCACGTTTGCCTATAAAGAGTCACTTTATTGGACTGGATTATCGTAGCTAAATAAATGTAACAATAGCGCATGAAAAGGAGATGAGTTGTGACTAAGACAAAGTTGAGGGCCTAGGTTTGACATGCCGGCACAACACAGCATTTAGGTTCCCTCCGGTGAAGTTGTGTCTCATGCAAATCATGGACTGGATCTGGGTTATTCTTTGGCTTAACTGTTCCACAGCAACAAGATAAGAAATACAAACGCTCCTATCAGCATGATAGCGTGACACAATAGAACCAGCCCAAAGATAAACGTTAGCAAATTGCTAGTAGTGAGAGAAGAGTTGATGGGGCTGCTCAGTAGGACGTCATGTGACCGTGTATTCAAGGCCACGGCGCTTTGCCCAGCATCTCTCCTTAAACCTAGCCATCCAAAACAAATGGCTAACGTTAACCAAGACTCTGAATCAAACTTCAACCCAATCATCATGACCTTGATATTCGGAAGTTTTGACCCTCACATTGAGGATTAAACTCGCTAGAGAACGTCCTAACTGAACCAAGGAGGTGCTTTCCCCTGAATAGATGAACAAGTCCACACACGCCACAACACAATGAATTATTAGATGAATAAGTATTGAATGAAAATACAATCATGTAGGAAGTTATATTGAGACCCTTCAGCTAAATTAAAGTGAAAATTCATCCATTTTACCAAAATTATATATTGCCTTTTATGGCCCTTAACTGGCATTTAAGTAGACTTTATTTGACTGTTTAACTCACCCATAACTTGACAAACTTTTAACCTGATTGAATTAACTTGAATCAAATTTTGCGTCTTGTTCACCCAGCAACACAACAATATCCATTTTTAATGAATTTGTCCAAGCAGTGATGGGCCCCAGATATAATGTTGTGCTGGCACTTATTATCATTTGCAACAGGTCTGAGGGCAAAACAACTGCTCCAGATTCTTGTGGTTTCCAGGACCAAGTGGAATTGAACAGGGTCCGCCCAGCTTTCCTGAGGCCAGCGGGTCATTAAAGACCACTCACAGTCCGGTTTATCTCCAATCGCAGTCACATAATACCCCTGGATGGACTAAATCACATATAATTGAAGGTTCTTTCTGTTTTCCAGCTCCGCTCAGCCCCAGCTCTGTGAAGATAACCCTCCCCGCCACAGCGCTCTCTGCTGTCTCAGAATAAACAAACAAACAAACAAAGTTGAAAACAGACAGTTGGCGGCAGGGCGGGCTGGTCAGGGTTCAGTCGCCGGGGCAACGGGACCCCGACTTGTTTGTTTTCCCCCTGGGAGGTGAGACTGGTGAGTATTTGGTGGTGGGGGGGGGACTTGTTGTTTATTACTATAATTTGTCTGAGTGGCTCTAGAGAGATTTCAGGGCTCTTTGAAGATAGTCTGGATGAAGCTGGGAGCGTGGCATGCTGTGCCGGGCAGACGGCCCAATTTCCAAATCTGCCCCCCTTTCTCCTCGCAGATCCTTTCCTGTCAGATGATCCGTGATGCTCTGGGCCACACAAATTGACAATTTTCAAGGACTTCAATTACTCATGTCTGGATTTCTCACAGCTCACTAGCGACTGATTTTAATAAGTGCATTCGACGGCGGGAATAAACTTAATGGCTGGAAAGAGACTACAGATTTCACAGCAGTTTCCAGCTCTCTTCAACCCTTCATGCGAGCTGCGGGTCATGATCTGTAAAATGCCCTAAAGGCCCATTTATGCTCAACGTTACATACGGATCCAGAGGGACCTAACAATGCATTACCACTGGAAACCATTGTGGGCAGTGTCGCTCTTACAACCCAATACGTAGCTCTTACGAGACACAAAGAAATCATAACAATGGCAGAAATTCTCCGTCCTCGTGTCGCCATGTATTTAACAGCCTCACTGTTCCTGTTCCTACAATGCTGCCTCCGTTTTCGCCTTTTGTGCCAGAGGTTCACTATCAATACTTCTTCCACAGTCACCTTATTGTATTTGCAGTTGCTCATTGTCATAAACTTTTGACTGTGGGCTGCTCCCCCTGGTGGTTTTATTGAACAGCAACACCAACGTAAAGAACACATGGATGTATGTGATCAGTGACAGTAACATCATTTGAAATGGACGGGTACAATTTCATATATAAATGGTCCTTAAGAAGCCTTCATTTCGGACTATGAGGTCTATGTATGTCTGGCCCTTCTCTATGGCCTATGGTCACTGTTTGTGGTGATTTGCTGCAACTGCAGGCCAACCTTCCTTACGATGGTGTCAACTTAACAAACCACAAATGTGTGAGGGACACTCAGCAAACACAGTCCAGCAATCAGGAGTGGGTCCTACAAGTAGCAGGAGTGTCTGTGAAGCTGCCGGCGGTCAGGAAATGCTGTCATCATTAGGCCGAGCGACTTGGCGAGACCCTGTGGTCAACATATTCCCTGAGAGACAAACTCCCTCACACACTCAAGGACAGAGATCAGACTTAACAACAATACCACAGAGCGAGAGGAGATGTGGACCACGCAGAGTGGGAGGACGCGTGATAAATGGTTAGGTTGGAGGGTGAGAGGAAGTTAGCGGATGGAAACACAGCGGTGATGAGAGATTTGGAGAGGGTGGACGACGAGCAGAGACAATAGGACAGACAGGGACACGGAGGCTCATGCGGTCGGCGGAAGTCCCCTAATAAAAGCTTTCCTGTCTCACTGCACGTCCCTTGTCTGTGATGGCTTTCCTCTGAGGTCTGCTTGACACCAATTAAACCAGCGCCCCCACCAATGCAGCCAGCATGTGCACGTCAGTCTGTCTGCAGCCCTTAATGGCGGGTGAGAGGACGCATGATTCATCAAGTCTCCCACATTCCTTCGTGTCCAAAATCATGTCGTTATTGAATGTTATTGTCTGGCATGATGACAGATACTTTTGGTGCCTCCAGGACATCTTGAATGAAGAGCATCCTTGGGCATTTTCAAGTACCCTGTGGTGAAAGAAAACCACCTAATCCACCGTACAACAATTCCATCTATCCTTTTCCCTTCACTTATCTAAGGTGTTGGGGTAAATTTACACAGACTTCCACTCTCTCCAGAAACTTTCTGGGTCTGCCCTCCCCGGAAACCTCTATTGGGTGAACACCAAGGTGTTCCTAGTACTGCCCAAGGGCCTCCTCCCAGTGGGCCAAAACATCTCATGCCTGGGGAGGCAACCAGGAAACAAGGCACCTTAGGGCGCGTTCACACTACGGGTTCTGTCTCGAGACAAAGCTCTTTTGGCTCAGAAGTCCGAGATGTGAACACAAGTGAGTCGGGTTTTGTCCGTGGACCTGATCCCCGCTGGAGAGTTGCACCTTGTCTCGGGAAACTCTCAGCGGGTTGCTCAGCGGATGGTAAGCTTCTCACCTCAGGCGACTCAGCACTAGACACCAGAAACTACGTGTACAGCGCGACTCCACACAAACATGATAAATGCCGGCCAGTAAAGGGTCTGATCGCCGTCTGGGCGCACAACATAATTCAAAAATAACGCCCAGAACACTGAGGTGTGCAGCCGGAAGTTGCAGGACAATTGCGCTCAGCAATTGCGCTCAGCAATTGCGCTCGCGATGTGTGCGGATGTTTTATAACTGACATGTTTTCGCCTTTATTAGGCTGATAAACACCTGACTTTATTGACAAACAGATTTGCTTAAATGAATAATACCGTGCTCTACAGTAGCTATTTTCACTGCTGATCTCGCGGCAGCATGAGGACAGCGAAGAGGAAAGACGATGATTTTCCCCAAGTTACTGAAGATCACCAGACTATTCATTGATCATGTCTGACGTCGGGATCTGGACTTCACTGATTAAAACCTTCTCGATCGCCACTGATCTGCACAGCAGGGGGCGAATCAGACTCAGACTCACCCGAGACAGAACCCGTCGTGTGAAAAACCCCATAAATGGCATCTCTTCTTCTACTCAGTCTCTCCCTGGCGGAGCTTCTGACTCTATTTCTGAGCGGGTAAAGGACTAGCAAACCATCTAGGATGTACCAGACTCTCAGGCCAAGTTGCCGGGATTGATTCTTCTGGACTCTGGTGTGATCCTGGGGCCAGTCCTTGGACCTGATTGACCAGAGTCAGTTTCAGACACTGAAGATGAATCCACTGAATTCTGGGTTACACCACTCTGCCTCCGACTGCAAACAAAAACATCGGAGACTCTAACCACAGACGCACGTTGTGATTTGTTTTGTCGGAAATTTGTGAAGCGTTTCTCTCGGTTTACAGAATCAATGTGATGAATGTGACCACACGTGATCGCCACAGCTTCATGCTGATCAACTGTGATGCCACCGCAGCCATAAAAGAGCCACAGGAAGCCGACGTTCCTCTGCCCCTTCCTCAGTACCCAGACAGCTCTGGCAGTAAAGTCAGACACCGTCCTGATTCCTCCTGTCAGCAGCAGATAAATCAGCTGCAGGAGTTTCCCAATTTTTACTGGGCTTAGATTGTGGGAGATTAAGGTAGGAGGGGCTCGTGTGGATGTAATCCTAACTTACCATCTAACCGTTCAGGAAACATTCTGCAACATTAGAATCGACGAGTCGGGGATCAAAAGATTCTGCTGAGCGCTCATTTGAGATAAGTGCTCCTCAATGGAAAAGAGCCACCTGAGGGCAGAGCCGCATCTTCAGCCTCTTATCTCGGACAGGCTGTTATTTGTGAAATATTTGGAGATTTCCTCATCTGATATTTGCATAGGATTTGAATAAGACGCTCCTGGCTGCGGCAGGACGGAGCACAGATGAGATAAGAGGCAGAGTAGTTGGTGGAAGGGTGAAAGGGGCACACGCCTCCTGAAGCTTCACACGAACGACATTTGCATAACTATGCAGGAGCGTGTTTAACTGTCGGGAAAGTTTCGACTTTGTTTTGGAACAGACATGAAAAGCAGGACAGTCAAGGTGTGTTCTCCTGTTTGTTTTGGAAACAGGGACAAATATTACATTCAGGGTGAATCGGTTAAGAATCAGATTCAGGAAACCGTAAACCTTAAGTATGCTAACCATTTACACCAAGACTTTCAGTGAGAATTCATATGAGAGTTTTGACTTATAATAATTGTAAACTTGCTAAAAGTTAGCATCGCAGTGGAGGGCTGGAACTTTTGAAGATGAAAATAACAATAAAGAAATCTGCTTCCTCACTTGTTTGAGCCAAACAGGCTGCCGTAGTCGGAGCCTTTCGTCGATGACTGCGCTCCTTACATTTAAACAGGAGTTTAGACACCTTATAGTTGGTATATTTACTCTCTTGTTTTCTCTACATCTAACCAAAGATCTTAACCAGATTACTGAAATTGGGTCTTTTTTCACATAAATGCTCTAAAATGTGAAAGTATTAGGGAGGTTGTCTACGTCACAAATACATTATTGAATACGCTCCTTTATTTTAATCCTTCAACCACAAAAGTAACTCATCTCACTCTTCGTTCTTCCCGTACTAAAGGTCACATCATGGCGCCGACAGGTCACCAACTGAAAACACTCCTCGTCCGGGACACATACAAAAATTCTGTCGGCAAAGATAACCACAAATATTGACACACATGTTGTACGTCAAAATACAGGAGCAGCTGGATCGTCTTGGTGTTTTGTCAGCAAATTGAATTCTAACTGAAGCTGTAATTACCGTTGCACAAGAGCAACCACACGTCAGGAAATCTGTGAAGGGAGGACACCTTCCTTTCCTGCACGAGTGCTGGCTGCCGTTCAGCCGCACAGGTACTTACCGCACCCACACAGATCCCACAGAGGCACACCTGTCCTGCAGCTAACTGACAACGCTAAACCTCCTCCCACGGAGAAGGAGAAGTTGGCCCGTGTTACCGGAATCCTGCTCGTGCTCTCAACTGAACCGTAAAAGCCAGGGACGGCTTATCGCGCTGCCGCCGCCAGGTGGAGACGCCATCTTTGTGTGAGGAAGCAGGAAACGAGGACGAGCCTGGACGCGTCCTGACAGCTGATGTCGGACTAACTGCCATTGTTTCTAATCTAATTCGTTTTTTCTTTCGTTTCGTGATGTGACAAGTTATCTGTCCGATCTCCACGTACCTGCAGGACAGGAGGTGTTTTTTTAAAAAACAATCCAGCAGGTTGGGCCTTGTTTCTGTGTTAACGGTTGTAAGGCGGCAACAAAAAAAGAGGAAAATCATCCCTCCTCTTGTCTACAGACCCTCCAACCAGCCCTCCTGCCAATATGTCCCTCTTTGTTCCCTTTCTCCACTTTTAAAAAACTTCCATTTCAACCTCTCCTCCTCCGATCTCCACCCCCCTTTTCTCTCTCTTTCATTTCATTTATTCTTCAATGCAACCCTTTTCTCTAAGCCCCCTTTTTTTCTCTTTTGCGCCCCTCCACTTCTCCACCCCTCTCTTGTTCGATCCCTGACTCAACTTTCACATTCCTGAAGCATTCCTGTAGGATTAGCCTTTAGCATTCTCAGGCTATGCAGAGGCCATGCCCCCCCACCAAAACCCTTCAGTCCCCCCCACCCTCGCCACCCACCCACTATGACGGTGGCAGGGACCATCAGTTGGGAGTTCGATTGTGTGTGTTGGCCACTCACTCTGTCTGTCTGTCTATCTATCTATCTATCTATCTGTCTGTCTGTCTGTCTGTCTGTCTGTCTGTCTGTCTATCTAACTATCTATCTATCTATCTATCTATTTATCTATCTATCTGCAATTTTTTTCAGATATTTTTTTTTAAAAAAATATGTATTTTATACATATATATATATATATATATATATATATATGTATATATATATATATATATATATATATATATATATAAAGAAGCCTGGTGTTCATTTTTTCTTTTGCATATTAGTACATATAGAAATGTGCTGTTTTGGAAGTGAAAGACGGCAATGTTCTTGTGTAAATTCAATACAAATGTGTATTGTTATTCACTATTTTACTGGATTGAAAACCAATATATTCATTTACAATTTTATGTCAATAGAAGAAAGTTGAATTAGTTAAATAATAAAAGTCAATTTTTGCTATGTATCCAAGATTATTTATCCAGTTCATCTCCCTCAGCAGGTCATCAGGTCCGAAGTAACAGTTGCGAACCAGATAAAGTCGAACAGGGGGACATATGATCGTAGTTCTTGCCATGTGTTTGAGTGGTTGTTTGTCAGCGTATGTCCTGGGATGGACCGGTCCAGGCCCCCCCCCCACCTCTTGAATATGGTCACTGCCAATGTCGTCCAGACAATTCTGCGTCTGGCAGCGTCTTCGCTGCAGCAGACTGAAGCAGAAAAGTGCTCGTCCATCTTCAACCCGACGAAAAGTATGAGCAGCTGCCGGCAGCAACATCAGCACGCCGACTAGATAAATGTTTATTTCGCTCAGGCTAATGATCCGCTGCTCCATGGGTGGGTTCTCGTATTGACCTGTCCCTATTAATGTCAAGCGGCTCCGCTGGAAGCTTCACCAAGACTGATGACTAAAAGAAAACCTCCGCCTGACGAATCAGCGAGGTAATAAACATTAGAGAGGAGGCAAATCTTTGAATGCAAGAGTCATGGACTGATGCTTGTTTAAATAGGGAACACGTTTGGCTGCGTTCCATTTTTATCCTTTAAGTTTAAAGTCAAGCATCATGAGGCAATCACGGCTCTCTTCCTGTTTGCAGCGCTCTTTCTCTAAGGGGGCTTTGTGTTGAGTCAGTGTTACAGGCCAAACTAGTAGCACTGGCTACGCACATGTGGAAACACTCACTTCACCTCCCAGGACAAAAAAATTGGCAGGGACAGATGAGAGGAGGGGGTGAGAGAAACAGAGTGTGTGTGTGTGTGTGTGCGAGACCTCTTCGCTCATAAGTATCACCTTACTTCAGCCAAAATAAAAGTGCGAACAGAGCCAAAGACGCACCTCAAAAACCTCTCAGCTGTTTCCCCGACTCTCCTGCCAACATGACTCACCTCCCTCCCCCTTTCGGTGCGACTCAGCTGTGAGCACATCCTCCAGTCAGTGCCGTTCGCTGACTTCCCAACTCCTATCTGACTCGAAATCTTCCCGCCGTCGCTAATTTCCCACCCCGAGATCGAAATCCCGCTCCCGGGAGTCGGGTTGCATCTCCTTCTGTGAATGTACAGTAAAGGATTCCGTTCCTTCCACATCAAGCTGATTACATTCTGTCGGGCCGTCGCACTGTAGGGGCCTCCAGGGGGCCCCGTCCCTTACATCTAAACATCTGTCCATCCCATTACCGCAGCAGGCTGAATAACCCGTGCCGCTTTGATTCATGTTTGAGGAAGATAAGCCGGGGCACCCGTTTACATTTCTCACGTTTGCTTTTGCTATTTTATCAAAAAGATTTTGTAATTGAAGCACAAATATTTAGAAGCTAGTACTTTCCCAGATGCAGTTGAAGGACTGGACGGAGAGATCGGATCTTTCTACGGTCTAGGGAACGCCTCGGTATTCCCTCAGAGGGGCGCGGTAAGGATTCTGGGAAAGACAATTCAGGACCTCTTTGGTCTGACTGCTTTGGAAGGAGTGGTGTGTTGTCTACGACTGTGCAGTTTGAAAACAGAACTTCAGATTATCTCCACACCAAAAACTGCTCCATGAACACACCAGGGACTCAACATCTATTGTCATCTATCTCACATGAGGGCTCCTGTATTCACGTCCACATACATCTCTCTGCAGCAGACACCAGGAGTCAGACAGCGGAGTTCCCCAGGGCGCTCTTTGGGGCTCCGCTTGTTTTCAAAGCAAAGGTCCGGTCAGGAGGGTGTGCGAGGAGGATGGCCATGCGTGCCCCAGACCGGGCATCAGTCGGCTGGTCGTTTGGTTGGAATGCGAGCCAGGAAACCGATAATGGGGCTCACTGTATGTCCTGTACGGATGACTGTTGTCTTTTAACGCCGGGGGGAACAGTGGAAATGGATACGAGCAGAGGTACTGATGATGATGATTAGAGATGGCGAAGATAAACAGTAAAAGTAAAATACCTCATTATGCGTGGTCCAATTCCGGAGAAGCTGCGGGAACACTGATATGAAACACAGGGGAACCCAAACACCAGGACCGGACGGAAAATAAACAATTTGCTTCAGCATCAGTGGGATGCTGGAGTTTCACCTTCGAGTGGACCAGACTCTCCCCCTCACCCCGCCCCTCCCCTCTCCTACAAGCTACCTCGATGCCCGATAAGAGCTACAGGTAAACACAAACACACACAGCGAAATCTCTGATGATGTATGAGGCCGGCTGTTGGACACCGTCTGCATGCAGAGAACAAGACGCTGGGATGCCTGCCAACACATGGAGAAGAGAGGCAGTGACCTCTCACCTTTGATTGTAGCCCACTGAGTAATGAGGGGTCATTTGCTGCGGCTAAATATGTTTCGGTTGGGCAGGGGTCCACGTAGAAGCTAATGACAGCCAGACATGTCAGTGGATGAAACCCACACAGCCGTGCGAGGAATCTGAGAGGACCAGTGTGCGGCCGTGATGCTCATCGCTCGGGGCTGATGCTTAGATGTGTTAGAACAACCAGCGCGTCTTGTGTGTCTGCAGTGAGGAAGTGGATTTGTGTATTGGACACACCAAGTTTAGCCTTCAAGCTAGCTAAAAATTCAGTCACTTTCTGTCTGTCTATTTCCAATACTGGCTCTAGGGTCTCCCACAGATGCTTGACAGGAGGCCTGTCAGCCTACAACTCAATGAGACTCCCCGAAACACAGGAAATAGAACAGTAGAAATAAAATAAAAAACACATTTAATGCATCAATATACAACGCCTTAAGGCCCATTTATGCTCAATGTTCTGGATCCAGATGGAGCCTTCCATCTGTGCCTTGCGTTGATTTCCTCAATATTTCTGCACATTTCTATGAAGCTTACAAGATACAGACCAAATGGAGCAGTACCACTGGTAGCCATCGGGGGCAGTGTTACTGTTACTACCTGATATGTAGCTCTAATGAGACACGAAGAAGACATAACAATGGTGGAAACGCCCAGTTGTCTTATATTCAATGGCTACACCGACCACCCCCTCCAACAACACTGCCTCAGTTTTCCTCTTTTGTGCAAGAGGTATGTTATCAACACCCCTGGTGGATATATTGGTGAAGAGCAATACCAACATAAAGATAGCGACGGTAACATCGTTTCAAAAGGGAGAGTACATTTTCGTACGTAAAGGGAGCATCAAAGAGCGGAGAGAAAGATGTGGAGGTGAAACTGGAAAGCAGGAGGGATGAGCTGGCGGGAAGAGGAGTCACAGTCAGAAGAAGTAAGACAGAGTCAGTGGAGCATAAGCGGAGGTAGCGGAAAGTATCTGGTGTCAGTGGTTCAGGGTAATGGACCGAGATGAAGGGAAGTGGAGGAGAGAATGTCGGCAAAGTAGAAGGGGTGGAGACGATTGAGACATCAGAGTAGTACGACAGTCGTGAGACCTGAGCTTGACCAGACAAAGGAGAAGAGAATGATGTCCACTGAGGTTCTTGGATCTGGTAAAGGACAGGTGGGACCAGGGAGGAAGATTGAGACATAGAGAAGACATGTGCTTTCCACTGTGGACGCAAAGAAATGTGACATTTTCAGAAACGGAACATCGGATCTGCAAGTAGCAGCTGAAGGGTGATTCATCTATGAGGACTTAAACGCTCAGCAGGTGGTGCTGGAGAGGGGTAGTTTGAGAATTACACCCAGGATTCCGCTCCAGGAGGATCCAGGGAGTCTCAGTTTATCCACAGATGCATGACTTAACCCTCTTTTAATCATCGGGCTACAGTCTCCAGATGTAAAGATTATGATGGATTGCGTCTCCGTCTCTGCTGTGTTGAAACTTTTACGCAACATCCAGCACCAACACCTGACCCAGTGCCAGTTTCATCTGCGGCCAAACCCCAGTCTGAGTACACACGTCCTTCACCTCACAAAGCAAAAAGGAATACACCCATGGGAGAAAGACGATTAAGAGATCAGCAATTATTTATTTCCACATCGTGTAAATCCGATTTGTCGAACACACCTTGTGCTCTCACACTGGTCGGGCGAAACCAGTTTGAAGGCAACAGTGTGTGTCACATTTGATAGCATCATAAAAGCATCGGAGCAGTGTGCCAGACCTCAGCCTCTGTATAAACAGCGCAGTATGTGAAAGGTCTTATACGACCGCTCCGGGAGTCAGCTGGAGAAACGTTGCTGGTTTGGGATCAGCTTGCAGAAGCCGCCAGTTATGCACTGGAGGCTAGAATTTCATTTGGCTGCGATTCAAAAGTTTCCCACATCGTCAAGCTGCCGCTCGACATCATATGCGCTGTCAGTGTGTGAGATTTACAAGTTTCCTGAAGCTGGACTTAAAACGCAGATGGTTACATCACCGACATTTTTTTTGTTGTAGTCGATACTAACATCACCAAAGGAGGAGAATGTTTCTATCACAACTGTGATGAGCATTTAGACCCGAGTCAAGGCACCATCTGACCAGGAGGCATCCAAAAGTCAAGAGGCAGGTTTGACCTTGCTGCCATCTGGGCCAATGTCAATGCTGCGGAAATGTAACAACCCTCGAAGACCACAACTGCCAGAATTATTTGCTATCAGGGGAAACATTGAGGTCCATCTGTACAGGGCTTAGAGCGGCAAAAACTCCTGAGTCTGACATGGGTGAAATCCTAACTCATACTATAATAATAAATCCAGTGGAGCTTAAACAGAAGAAGGATGAAGCTTTGGCAAAACAGGACACGCACAACAAAACACACTCTTTATTGGGACATGTGGAGCTCAATTCTGACGAAAGAAAGTGCCTGTTAGACATGTACTTTCCTGCTGAGTAATAGTAAAGTCCTCACTGTCTTTAGCACCGAACAAGTGCGTTTAGGATTCTGCCGTCGTTGCAGCTAGAAGTCTGATCTGTCATTCAAAGACGGTATTGTTGATCATGCGCAATATTTAGCGCATGTTTCTTGGTGCGCTTCTTCTTCATCTTTTTAATAACCGGCTGTGAAGACGATGCTGGCTTGATATCCACCTGTCGGATGCAAACCTCCCTATGCTCCAATTCTCATTGGCTTCGACCTCCACATTTCCCAACCATAACAATTTCCTTCTGACTGGCTATTGACTCTAAATATAGCTTGAGACCGACCCTTCCACCTCACTTTCAAGCCATAACTCCAGGTCCAGGAGGGTGCACTTGATCCATTGCCCCAACTTCGTCCTGGAGTCCACATTCCAACGTCCCGTGTCCAATGTTAAGTCCTCCTCTCTTTCATTCAACCTTGTGACTTAAAAGAGCAGCGAAGGCATACTCACCACCACCGTGTTCCTCACCTCCGCGCAGTCGAAAAGAATTATTGAGTAGTAAACACTGGTGTTTCCAACATTTTTTGTGTTTTCTGGGCTAAGCTAACTCATGGTAGGTATTACGTCAGCTCGGAATTTGTTTATTTGGGTCCTTGGAAGTATCGGATGGGTCGTAATGTTGGCCCAGAGTCACTGGGTATTTAGGAAGACCGTCCTGGTTAGTCCTCCAAGACAGCATTGTCATCGCCTGATGCGGTCCCCCGGAGGTTTTGGGATTGAAACCGGATGTTACTAACACGCATGCGCAAGTTCTACGAATTGTCTTTACGGGTTATATCACGTGAAGTTGTGATGTTTTTTAAAATACTTAAAATAGTCTATATTTAACATAAAAACCTGGAAATTATAAGTTTTTACACGCGTGCGTTAGTACGCAGTATTCACTGTGTACACGCACCTGTTTTTAGCGTCATGACGTCATCACGTTGTCACAATCTAGATGTAGAAATTGTATGCAAATCCTGCAGTATTGAATCAATAAACATTTCAAGCTCCTCCAATACATTTGACCTGCACAATGTATTGCTTATTGCTACCGATTGTCATTATTGTATAGGAAGCATTTCTCCTGACATTTGTTTCTCATAGATTTTAACAGGAGCAGGAGTGAGCGCTTCTGCCCCTGAACAAGGTTTATGTCTACCATGGTGCGGTGCTTGAGTTGGTTTACATTGTTGGATAAAAAAAAAAAATAGAATATCAGATAAAAAACACACATTTTCTAAATGTAGACTATTTTAAGTAAAAAAAGTACATAAAAAACATCAACTTTGCGCGTTACAACCATGTATGCGCTTACCAGTAAACGTCAGTTGTTAAAACATTTCCGGTTATAGCACTGGAATTTCACATTAGGCAGGTGGACCAGATCAGACAGTGGCAAGCATGTTGGTCTCAGCATTTCCAGGATCCGACATCAGTGGGAGCCCCCTCTTCTTCTTCTGTCTCACCCTCTGATTTGCAATAGCGCTTCGGGAAGGACAACGCTTCAGCGAGCGGCATGCTGAGTCACCGTCCTTAACTGCTGAAATCAAGACAAATAAATGGGGAATGATAGTCAGTGGTGTGTAAACATGTAGGTCCTGACCCCGGACGTTGATTCTGGGGCACATTCCCGGCTTATCAATGAAATGTCAGGACCCGTGATAATAGATGTGTGGAGTTTTCTAATTTGGTTAGGGCTCCAGCGCGGGTCAAAGGGTGTCACCTTTGCGCCCTTCAGTTCTTTCTTGCAGGTCAGCAGGGGAGAGGGCATGGCCACGGGCAAGCACACACACACAAACACACTCTTCTGATTTCCAGGTCCACAGAAGTGCCTTTCAAAGAGGAAAGGGGCTCATAAAGGGTCAGCGTTGCTTCCCCACACTGTACTTCACTGTACTGAGACGCGACATACGAGCGCTGGGGTCAAATGCTTTATCTCCAGCGCGGACTATCTAATGACATCAAAGCCATCCATACGAGACCCTCCGCTCACGGCCGCTCGTATAAGGGGTCCCAGCCCGCCTGCACCCCTCGGCCCTCTGACCCTGTGAACTGTGCGTGTACAGAGCCGAAGCGGAACTAAACGGGTGGCTCCAGCGGCGTCATGAGAAGAGCTCGCCGTCATCCATGCAGAATGCGTATCAGGGGATTGGGTAACTCTGCCAGGGGAAGAAAAGGCCGCCAGCGCACACTGCACACATTGTTGAAACAGAAGACATCTCACTTACACAAGACAAGTGCGTAGTGTGCGCGCCGGCGAACATGTGTGGCTGACTTTGTTTATGTACTCTGTAGATGTTGCCGCTCATGTCTGTGGAGCAGGAGCCGAAATCACACAGACCCAACCAACCACAGCTTTTTTAGACAGTTCAACAGCAGAAAACACAGCTGTCACCCGCCTTTCGTTGCCGCGATCTTGTTTCCCAGACGTGTGGGTGATCGACGCACAGCACTGAGAACCACCGTGGACTAAAGGAAAGAACATTAACATCCAGCCTGCCTGTGAAATGCATTCAGCAAGCAATACAAAAATATTGTATTCAAAAAATGGATTCAGTTTCAACACATTTGATGTGAAATTTGTGGTTAATCTAAATAAACCTAAAAATAGATCTGATAGACTTTTAATAGGACCAAAGTAAAAAAAAATGACTTGATCAATTCCTTAGTTAAGACCTTGATAATCTTACCAAACCAACTTGGTGAAACAGGAAGTCCATAAACTTGTATGTGAAACTGGTATTATTTAAAAAAACTAAACAAAACAATGGACAGTCACCAAAATACGTGGCAAACAAATACATCCTCAATAGACTTGAAGACTTCTAAGAAGACTTGACAATTGAACCATGTAAAATGGTCAAGTCAAGACTCCAAAATCGACTTGGTAACTTGGTCCTGTCAAACACACCTGGGCAACTAGAATCAGCTATGCAACAAAGTTAAACTTTCCTGGTTAAAGTAGGACATCTCAATGAGGGAGTAGGGCGTTTGAAAGAGAAAAATAGCTGGTCAACTTGGATGTCTGGAAATGACACAATAAATGAAGGGGTCCACAGAGGACTCGATGAACCCAGGAGGTTTGACACAAGCTGCTCAGAAATCACTTCCGATTAAATATTTGAAAATACACCGGGAGTTCCTGAGCCAGAGTGGAGGTCAGTACACACCGATTTAATGTGTGAAATACAAGTTTTTCCACAGCAAGATGAAAGATATTTGACTTTGATTTGAAAGTGACTGTAGCGAAGAAGAAAGTCCTGCAGCAATGAGGTGACAGGTGACGGACAAATGGTCGGCTTCAGTCAAATACAAACATAAACAGTAATGGATAGTGGGACAAACCACCCTCCCACACATCCTGCCTCCTATAGCTCCTCACATGCTCTTCAGTCCCTCCACTTCCTTCCAGGGTGAGAGTCCAGGCCTTGGCCTTTCGCCAGGTGGCTCCTGTCCGGCCACCAGCTCGACACATCCACCCGTCCAAGGATTAAAGTCGGGATCGGAACAGTCTGCCCACCGCTGTCAGGGGCCGACTGATGTATCTGATCTGGATGTAGTCGGGGTGTCGAGCGTGACACCCGTGCTACCTGCCTTGTTTCCTTACATCCTCTGACCGCCGGCACCCTGTGTTGTAAATAACCAAACATGAGTGAGGATGTCTCCATCACGTGTCCAGCAGGTCCAGCTTCCTGTCGTTGTGCTAGCGCCTCGTCCGACTTCCACTCTCTCGGATTCTCACTGTGTATGTGTGTTTTCTTGGACAACAATGGCAACAGAGCGTTCCATTTTGCTGTGATCTGTCATGCAGTTTGAGAGCTTATAAAACATATAGGAGTCAGGGACGGGCACAGACAGAACCCCAGTGGTGCCCCTTTTTCCCTGCATGAGAAAAGTGCCCATCATTTCCGTCATTCTTAAATTCTTGAGAAAAAAATCTGGCCAATCTGTTGACAGCAACAACAATAATAACAATGACATTTTAACCACAGGCGCCCTTCGATTTCATCATGGTGGAACGCAACACTTTGAAGCACTGAAATCACAACACTGTGATCAAAAGTGAAACCTGTGCCTCACTGAAAATAAACAGCGAGTGATTCACTCTTCACATCATGAAATCAAAACACACCGAAAGGAAGAGCGAGCATTCCAAACAGAGGGAGTGAAAACGTCTGACTCAATGGTGCAGAGGCCAGAGAGCCTTAGCATCCTCAGTTTGTGTGTTTTCAAAGCTTGAAATAGATCAGGGAGCGCATCCGCACATTCACCGTCTGTGTTCTTAATCTTCCTGTCCATTTGTCCATCATGCACTGCTGCAGCACTTCCTGTCTGCCTCGACTGGAGAGCTAATAAAAAGAAAAAACCCAACAGGAAACCTGACTCTTGAGGTGTCTAGAGCTGCCATGCCCAGTGTACATCCGCCGCCACACTTTTCCCTTTCTGCTGAAGCACACCATAATAAACACACAGAGAGAACAATCACGCTCTTTTTTTAGACGTCAAGTTTACTGTAGGGATCACTCTGATCTGGTCGCTGTTAGGGAAACTAATGTTTGCAGCTGATCGTCTACAAAAGAATAGCACAGTATGATTCTGAAGCTGCGGGGTCAGTTTCCTTTGACAGTGAGGTGGTGTTTTTGCCAAATGAGTGGGAAAGTCATGGATGCATCTCACTGAAATTTACTGGAAATGTTGATGACGGCATGAGAAGCCGATGATTGTACTTTGGTGCTGCTCCATTTGGACCCTGTAACGTCCAAATAAGATGCAGTTTTGGGTTGTGCTGGCAAGTTTCACCTGCCACCTGCTGTCCCATGACATGGATTTGAATTACACTATTAATGATATCAACAACATTTCAAATGATAAAAAAGGTCTGCTCTTTGCAGTCCTTTGTTTCTAGATCCGTCCATCAACCTAAATGCGATCTTCATCGACAAGCGATATGTGCTACAAGTAAATCCACATTCAGCGCGGAAACAGTATATGTTTCAAGGTACTACACAACAGATATGCGTACATTAAAAAAAAAAAAAAAACAGCTAGCCAAAATATATTGACAGGAAACCCCAGAGAAGTTCTAAAATTCCACAGTTCAGTGTGAGTCCCTTTAACTCGAGTTGTTAGATAGAAAATTATGATGTTCTTTTATTACAGTAATCATTAAAAATAATGTTATATTCCAAGTCTATGAGCATTTACCCAGGGTTTCAAACACAATACAAATAATTCATTACGAATAATTTCCAGTATAACTCTTGGTAAAATTCTGTCTTAACTCATTGCAACATATCTAAAAACCTAACAGTATCTACCTTTTTTGCAGCAGCCAGTTAAAATATATATATTTTTAATATATTTTTTATATCTATCTATCTATCTATCTGTCTGTCTGTCTGTCTGTCTGTCTGTCTGTCTGTCTGTCTGTCTGTCTGTCTGTCTGTCTATCTGTCTGTCTGTCTGTCTGTCTGTCTGTCTGTCTATCTGTCTGTCTGTCTCTATCTATCTATCTATCTATCTATCTATCTATCTATCTATCTATCTATCTATCTATCTATCTGTCTGTCTGTCTGTCTGTCTGTCTGTCTGTCTGTCTGTCTCTCTATCTATCTATCTATCTATCTATCTATCTATCTATCTATCTGTCTGTCTGTCTGTCTCTATCTATCTATCTATCTATCTATCTATCTATCTATCTGTCTGTCTGTCTGTCTGTCTCTATCTATCTGTCTGTCTGTCTGTCTATCTATCTATCTATCTATCTATCTATCTATCTATCTATCTATCTATCTGTCTGTCTGTCTGTCTGTCTGTCTGTCTGTCTCTATCTGTCTGTCTGTCTGTCTGTCTGTCTATCTATCTATCTATGTATTTTGTATATATGTATATATAGATATACAGATATAGATGGATAGATAGATATATAGATATACAGATATATAGGTTATAGATATAGATATATCGGTTAAAGTTTAAACTACTGCTGTATATGGCACTGTTGAGGGAGTTAAACCCGGTCAGTATTCTGAGTGACTCATCCTGCCTCCAGTGGTGCAGTAGCTCTTCTATGTTCAAGCAGCACTTACCTTCCCATCAACTCGACGGAAAGGGGCTCAAGGACAAATGTGGGGTTCATTGAATCTGGAAGTGATATCCATCTTAAAACCAGTAAAGTTCCTGATTTACTTGGATATATGACTCATTGATGCATGAGACAATTTAAATCTTGGTGTCATCTTATCTTTGAGACTATGCAGTGGCCATCAACATCACATACAAAGCTTTGTAACAAACCAAATAGTCTTTCTGAAAATGCTCACACATCCCAACATTGCGGGTGGTTATCAGGACATCTTCAGATGCCACAGATGGCTCTGTTTAGAACGTTGATCATGAATCTGGATCTCCCAAAACAAACGGATTTAAACCCGTCTCCATTAACCGCTGTCATGGAACCTGGTGAACGTCCATTACTGGGATTTCATTTATCAAATTATTGACCCGTTTAATTCCTCCAAATCAGCCCGACTCATCAGTACATCCTATGCTCCTGGCCTCTTTTCCTCCCTCGCCCACCTCCCAGCTCAGTCCCGGCGGAGATCCCAGTAATCAGCCGCGCTCTGACGGGGAAGCCGTGCAGCGGACAGCATGTGGGATTACTGCAGAAACAGCCCCAGCTTTGGTTACAGTCTCGGTGTTTGCAAAGCTACTGCAGGGGGAACGCTGGGAATTTTCCACTGGAAAAGAAGGAAAGGGTGGAGCTTTGGATCCAGGTTTGATCCCAGGGTGATGCACCTTCAAGTCCACGTGGTCCATGTCGGGAGGGCAACATCTAAAACCATAAGTCTAACACTGTATTTTTGCCTCCTTTATTTTGTATATGGTTTACACGTCATAAAATAGAGAGAGCCGTTGCTTCTCAACTGTTGTACAGACACGATTCATATTTGACACACAACTTAATACGGATATATTAATACACCTGCACAGGGTGACTGCAGGAATATATGGACACATCATGGGCACCTTTTTGTGGGCTAGTCTTTGCCAAAATACGGAATATTATATTGCAGATTTCTCACTATGTTGTTGGATTCTGTGACCCGTATTTTGTTTTTTAGTTTTCATTCACGGCACACTGGGGGACACTGTATGAGTCAGGACAAAGTTCAGCAACCTGTGTGCTAGATTGGCCCTGCAAAGTACCATCAGTGGAGATATTTGAGAGGACCAGGTTTGGAAAACGATAGAAATGGAACTGCATTTTGGCATTTAGAGGAGGGTTATGTTCGCTCCCAGACTTCACCTGGATATGAGCTGTGTCGGGGTATTTGGGGATCCTCCCCAGCGTCTTTCTCCTGTATGAGATGTTCTGAAGCCAGAGTGGGTACGTTATTCAGCTAGGAAAGCCTCCAGAGGAGAGCAACAATCTTCTCGGCGAGAACCTGGGTAGATCTCCTCTGGAAGTAGTGGCACATTTTAGTAGGTGCCCTACTGTCCATAGGGCCGAGTGGAAGCACCGGGCTAAAAACTTCAACAGTCTGTTACTGCCCTAAAAATGGACAATGGGCCAGAGAGCCAGATCTAAAAACCTCTAGCCAAATAAGACCAGGTCAGATACAAGAACCCCATGTCCCACTGGGTTGTCACCATCCGTATGTAAACACGACATCCGCTGCAAACCTCTGTTAGCACGGCGCCGCACCGCCTCCTCAAAGCTGCGATGCCAGCAGGGACCTGTTATAATAGACTACATCTCGGTGCATATTAACATCCGTGATTCCCCAGCGGACCGTTTCTGGAGTGGGAGAGTTCTATTACATCATGACCTTCTTTCAGGGCCTCATTAGCCTGCTTGTTATCTCATTAGCGAATCCAAAAGACCTTGTTAGCACCTGAAAGGTCCACCAGGATGCTGATGGTTCGGTAATAAGATTTGGCTAAGGTCCTTTTTATTCTCTTTCTGGGCGTGTTTTTGCAGCAAATATAATCCATCACCGCTGTCAGCGTCTGCCACGGCTCTCTCTCTGTGTCTGTGCGTGTTTGAATCGGCCGACCAACTTGAAGCTTGCAACCATCCATTTTTAACCACAAGCTGAGTCGGCCTTTTCAGGATGCCGTTGATCTTATTAGATAACAGTTTCCTGTTCGGGTTGGCGACAACACAAAAAGAAGTTCTCTCTCTGCGAAAGTTGAGGTCATCTGTTTCTAAAGCGCTCGTGAATAATTGCTAAAGTTTGACACAGAACTCTGCGGCGAGTTCAGATGCTAGATTTTCGGTGCCGCTGGAAATGAGTCGATTCAACTGGAGTGCCGATACCCGATACCAAATGGCAAAACATTATAACACAGACAAATGTATTTAATCGACGTATGCCACAGAAGTTTCCTTTTAAGTCACTCAAGAATAGCTGGTGGATGAAACTGCGGTGGGGATTAGCTTCGTATTCTTCACTAACTTTGGCCTCATTCTCACGAAAATGAATCTTTTCCAATCTCATATTTTCTCCTTCACAAAGGTGCTCTGTTAAAATAGAGTTGTTTCAGGCGTCCACATGATACCGCTGTCAACTGAACATGTATGAGATGTAGTACACTTGCCAGGCCTGCACGTGGCGTCAAACAAACCGCACACAGACGCATTACAGACAGAGATGTTGTGTGGGCCAGTTCCTGGGGTCAAGGGCCGTTTGCTTCTCAACTGTTGTACAGACATGATTCATATCTGACACACAACTTACGAATATATTAATACACCTGCACAGGGTGACTGCGGGAATATATGGACACATCATGGTCACCTTTTTGTGGGCTAGTCTCAAAATATGGAATATTATATTGCAGATTTCTTACTATGTTGTTGGATTCTGTGACCCGTATTTTGTTTTTTACTTTTTTGTGGATGAGTCAGGACAAAGTTCAGCATCCTGTGTGCAGAATGGCCCTGCAAAGTAGCGTCAGTGGAGATATTTGAGAGGACCAGGTTTGGAAAACGGTAGAAATGGAACTGCATTTTGGCATTTAGAGGAGGGTTATGTTCGCTCCCAGACTTCACCTGGATATGAGCTGTGTCGGGGTATTTGGGGATCCTCCCCAGCGTCTTTCTCCTCCTGCTGTTTCAATCTTTATTTAAACTTTTCCACAACTGAGCAGCCTGAGGTGAAAAGGGAGGAGGGGCTGGAAACGGATGGTGTTTGGGTTCATTTGGAACTGTTTTGTTGGTGGTCACGCTGAAGTCGCACAGCACCCAGAGGGACAAGCAGTTTTTTTTTTGACAAGGCCCCTTTTTGAGAGGGGACACAAATGCACAGAGGAAACACTGGTAGCACTTAAGCAAAGCCAAATAAACAATTTTGGATCCAAATGACTCACAGGTGGGCTGGACCGCCATCCGCGGCAAAGGTCGCTGGTGGCAGCCCTTCACGCCACAGAAGTGGCGTCCACGCTCTGCGGCAGCAGCGCGATTATGTAATCATTTCAGCTGTCGGCGGCGCTCACACCAAACCACAGAGGGAGGGAGGAGTTTTCGGCCGTTTCGGGGAAGAAACCCGGCATCGTTCTTGACTTAAGAGCGACTGAAATATGTGAATGGACACAAATGCAGTTCCCGTCAGGCATTACATCCGATCACTCCTGCCAGACGGAAACCCCAAATTGCATCAAAGTCTGTAATCTCGCTGGTCCAAACTCCCAGAGCACAACTCAATAGTGTTCCAGAGCCGCACAAGTCGGCTCTTTTTCGGCGGCGGACGTCAAAGCCTTAACTTGATTAGTGGGATAAACATCAGCTCAGGAGCATTAGCGGGGGTTTGGCGCGGCGGTGACCTCACTGATAACACACACACATATATACACATGGCACTGAAACCCGGCATGGGCAGCTGCCAAGGCCAATCAAAGACCCCTGTACATCCTGGGAGCAGCTGTCTCGTCCAATCACTGCCACACGTGTGTCATCTGCCTTTCAGTTGGAAATGAAGTCGAGGAAAAGTGCCGTTTGTGAGGCGGCAGCCTGGACTCTCTTTGGCTGCTTGTGCTTTCTTTGAGAGGCGGCAGGAAGGATGTGTTCCAGCCAAACAACTCAGTACTTGTCTGACAAATAAATAAGTGAAAATGTGTTTCGCAGGACGTAGAATAGTTGAGGACAGAGACCATTAAAGCCCGATATTCAGGGGCCACATTCTGACTTCAGTGCCCTTTCCTTCAATGGTACGTTGAAGACAGATCTGACAATAATGAAACATTTTTTTTAAGTCTTTGCGATGCCATTACTCACAAGACGGAAGTGGACGACTAGGCTTGCCTTTTTTTTTATTTTTATGAAAAAATCCAGAGCTGCTCAAGGAATGAAAATAAAAGTTGCTGGACAGTTGAGGGAAATTACCTCATATATATATATATATATATATATATATATATATATATAAATGGGTGTAAAATGCACAGCCTGCCACTGGTTCTACGTCAAGTTGGGAGCGGGTGACTCCACCCACAAATGGTGATCTTCAATCCTAAATATTGAACGTGTTTAACATTAATGGACACTTGTAACACCTCAAACCAGCGGGTGATTCCACTGGAGAAGATCAGTGTCTGCCATCCAAATCCAGCTGTGGGAAATTAGTGTAACTTGTTGAAGCACCCGTTGATGGTTACCACCATCATCCAAAGTTCTCACAAACCATTCACTATCAGCATTATTGAGAGGACAGTTTGACCAGGTGATTAAAAAGAAAACACAACTATGACTCAACACTGGTGCAACCGAGGAGCCTGTGGTAAACCTCCCGTGCCCTCAGTCCTTGCCTGGGCAGAGGATTGAAGACGGTCCAGAGGTCCTTCTGAGGGCTACGTCTCTCAGGATGAAGCCTGAGCACACAAGGAGCTTTCTTGACTTTGTTATGTCACTGTCAGTTTTGACTGCCAGCGGCGCAGCTCGCAGGACTGCTGGCGGCAGCGGGCCTGTCGGAGGTGACTTCCTGTCAAACAGCTGGACCCTTGTTCGGCTCCGGCGCAGGCTCCTCGGCGATAATCTCCCATGAGTCTTTCCACATGGTCAGTGAAGCCGCCGTGTCGCACCACTGTTTTTCCTGCCGTCCGACAAAGAAGAAAAGGTGATTGTGTTAAGAGCCCGCAGCCCCTGCTTGGGGTCTGGATGTGTTTGTGTAGCAAGTGTGTGTGTGTGTGTGCACACAAGCTGTGAATCATTTTGCTCGCAGAATGAATGCATGAATCAGCCTTTTCAGAAAGAATGTGAAGCAGTGGCTGGCTGAGGTGTTCGGATCGGGAGAGTTCAGCTGTCACCAGCTGACCTCACCACAGACACACTTTGTGCTGGAAGAAGCAGCCACACAGGGCTTCTCTCTGCGGAGAACACTCACACCTCAGTTGCTGCCGCTTCAATATCTTCACTGAGCTGCGGTTTATGTTTGTGAGGGAAACTACCGTTTAAACAAATCTAACCCAAATCTTCCCTGCTTTTATTCCCCCCCCCCAACACCTCCCTCATCACGACCTTTGGCTCATCGTGTGCCCCGGGGCGCCTGTGGGCACAGGAACTGACCCTCACAGAGGTCACCTGAGGTCACCTGAGTCAGCCTGGCTCTTGTGTGTTCTGTGACGGCTTATTTGGGGAAGGTAATAGCTGGGAAGTGGTGCAGGTTGGAGCGCTGGCTGGGAAGAAAGAGGCTCTAATACCAGCGCAAGGCTGGATTTCTGAAGCAGTGTGAAGAGTGTTTTCACCACCAAGCTCACTAGTACAGAAACCGTACAGCCTCTCCAGGCCCCAACAATACATTCTCTCTCTCCAAATTTACCATGAAGCATCAAGGATATGTATTTGATTTAAACCTTCAGATGCTGCAGTGAATTCAGGGACTCAGAGTGTTTTTATAAACTGGCCCTGGCATCGTGCCCAGGGGCCACAGTCAAGCCGCGCTTGTGACGTGTCATAAAATGAATGCATGCAATTTCTTCCTAAAGTCCTAAAGTTACAGAGGCCATTCTGGACTTAAACGCCATTATCTGGGCCCCATATCACAATTTCACTGTCTATTTTTTGAATTCCTAACTGGGTTGGACCTTTGAAGACGACCCAATATTCCAAGGTTGCTTTACTACATTGCGACTGCACCCTCACCTGATGCTTGATTGAAGGGCCATTTTTCATGCAAATATTTTGCTCCAGACAAGCAAACATCCTACCAATAGCAACACCCGACACATCGCATTCCAAAACCCAGTTCTTTACAACAAAATGCATAAAACTCCAAAGAAGTCCATCTGTGATTTTGGTATTTGTTTGTCGTTCCTGTTGCGCACTGACAATATCTGATCACAATTTCTTGTAGTTTATTTGCGGCTCTGTTGGTGCGCAAGGACCTTAACTGACTATCACGACCGCACAGTTCACTACAGCACAATGAATGTCTGATCGAGAAACCACAACCTTCTAAAAAAAAAAAAGTTGAAGTGACATTTATAGAGGAAACGTGTCACATTCTGCGCACAGCTGAGCCACACAGCTTCACTTCTGACGCTTTGATGCCGCTTCAGATGTTCCGCCTACGCAAGATCCCAGCTCAGGAATGAGGAAGAGGTTTGTCGAAAAGATGGAGGGAGCGCACACATGGAGAAAAGACAAGCGCTCACACTACGAAACGCAGTCATTAGCAATGCAGATGTCAGCGATAGGAAGCGTGAACAGGCCTCGTGTGTTCGGTTTGAATCCGCACATTGTCCAAGACGCGGTTCTACACTGAAGTGTGGGAGTGGGGTCCGTCGGAATTCGCAGTGAATCCGTGTGGGATTCAAGGCTTTCCTCTTATCACAGCCAAATGTCAAAGTGAGGATGTAGCAGTGCGGAAACAGAATAAAGCATAGCAGGAATACTTCTCAGGCTGCGCAAGCGGCATTCTTCACATTCAGCGGCGAACGCAGGAGAGAGCTTCAGCTGACACACCAGCAACCTAAAGACTTTCTCACTGCCTTTCACCTGCAGACACACCTGCCGCGCGAATCGCTTTACGTGGTCCGGAAGCTGATGACATCAGCAGAGCAACTGCAGTTCACCAACAAAACCTGTCGACAGATTGGCTCCTTTGAAGTCGCTCGCTATCTTCGCTAACCTCCCGGATGATAAAACGCCTTGCTGAACAATGTTAGCTCTGGCCCAGACTCCTCCATGACCCCTGTGAGCTAAGCTGGTCTGGACGCCGCTTGTTGCGTCCGAGCTGTTTGAAGTGCCGGAGCGTTACTGTCGCCCTCGGCTCAGTGACAGATGACCTTACAACCTTGTCCTTCAGAGGCCGAGGGATCAATGCATGCCAGGGTTCCTCCTTCCATCCTCAAACAAAAGGAATCCATGCGGATCCATCTATGTCCACCTACAGCTGCTGGGGTTCAGATAGGAATCAATATCACGGGGGAGTTGCAGATGATTAGCATTAAACATGTTTATTGATCAGGCACATTTGTGTAAGTCCCCAGTGAACGCGGACGGGTGTTTAAGCGCACAGATCAATAAGTCTTTGGTAAACACTATTTAGCAAATGACAGAGCATTTATTGTCGCAGATTGACTCGCCAAGCGGGTTTATATGATAATTATTTTTCCATTATGGAAGAGGGGCGTTTAATGAAAAAGCTTTTTTTGCTGAATGAGAAGCAATCAGAGCACTGGATTTGTTCCTCGGTTTGTCAATATGAATTGGACTGTTCCGGACCCATGGGGCACTTCTGAGCGGAGATCAGCATTTTTTTCTTTTTTTCAATTTAAAGGCAAAAATGAGTTATTAAATGGTGTGAAAACATTTCGCTTTTCTCAGTGCTACAGTTGAGGTCCATCTGCTCACTTGCATTATCATATACTGCATGTGCCTTGTTTTGACTCAGTTGTGCCGCACTTAAGTCTTCACTGATTCATTTGTCTCATGGCTTGTTATTCATGAGTGATAGAAGAATATCAGCTCACTGAAGCCTAATGCAATTCTGAGCTCCATCACTGTGTGGTACACTGCTCCCACAGTCATGTATTCAGCGAGTGGGTGGCAAACTTCCTGCTCTCCTCTGACCAGAGGCTTAGATCAGTGAGGACCAAGACCTCCTGCTTTTAGAACAATGTCTGCTCTTCTAAATAGTGGCTTGACCCTGACTCTTTTTTGGACCATTTACTTGGTGTAAATGGTCCAAAAAATGGTCCATTTTTTTTGGATCCACAACAAATTCCTGAGCCCTCAATCGGCAGTATTGTCTCACTCCACGGAATCATCCTGGTGGTTCTTTGGCTCAAGTCAAGTCAAGTCTTCCCACCCGGAACACCATGCTGTGTTTCGGAGGAATCTTCAGAAAATGAGCTGAAATATAAACATGGTCGTGGACGACCTCAGTTGAAACCTGAGGGAACGGGATCAAACAGAGCACATGCTACTAATGTATGGGTTGGGTCTGACTGGCAGAGGCAGAGATGTTCTGGTCTGAAACTCTCATGGCTGACAGGCAGGACACACAGCGTTCCCCAGTATTGTCAGTGGAACTGAGGGGTTAGCATGAAGGCCTCGACCTCCCTTTCTGCAGAAAGATGATGTGGAAAATGTTTCCAGAGCAGCAGTGGCTTCTCATCTGCCAGGTCTGCCCTGAGGCATCCTCCCACTTCGACCAGCCTGGAATACACCACAGTCCTCCACTGATTCTGAAGGAGCATCAAAGACCTGCACTTAGCTTCTCTCTACTGAGGACGTTCCAGACGACTGGCTGAACCCACTGGACCACGTCATCTACAGGGAGCGGAGATGACATCCTCAGCTGGGGGAGCCTCCTGATGCCTCCACTGTGATGAACTGCACTTCTGGTTGTGCACAATGAATTGTGAAATGATGCCTGAGTGTGTGACGCGTGAAGTATCAAGGTCTTAGCTGGAATGTTAGCTTCACAAAAGAAACATCTCAACGTCTAATTTTAAATCCTACTAAAAAGAAAGATCTGGTTTTGTCTGACTTTTCTAAAAATAGAGCAGACAAGAAAAAGACATTGCGATTCTTGCCTTCAACTGACACTCTTTCCTTCTGTCTCTTTTCAGGATCCACATCAAATGATCCACCGGGGAGGGGGCCGTCTGCTTCCAAATTTAGCCCCAGACTGCCAAGAAAAACTAACATTTTAAGGAGCGCTCATTCTTTTTTTAAAAATAAATCCGGCGATATCAGATTCTCTCCAACAAAGAGACGTCTGTATTAATGCGTTTGGGAAACGATCTGACAGTGAAAATGTCATCTGCAGCCTCACCAGCGCTGTTATTTAAATTTGCTGCCATTTACCTCAAATATGTGGCTTTAAACGGGAGCGCCGCTGCAGCTGCCGGGGGGTTTGGTCCAGCTGCATAACTTGAGGTGAAGGCATGTGTATTTTCCGTCCTCGCTCAGCGTGCGGGGAGATTCGCCTTTTTACATCTCACGGCAATCTGTCAGGCGGCAGCGAGCCACAGGCAGCACGCTGACACACCAAAACAGGGACTCCATTCTCCTCCAATGTTTCTCAACATAGATGAGTCACAGAGTCACTGGCACCGCTTGAAACGAGAACGTCGGGCCCTCGGATCCTTGCGGCCGGGGTTGAGGGGATAATAAGAGAGCTGGGAGGAATCAGGGGCCGTTCTACGCCTAACCTCCGTACAGACAGCACACTATTATCAGACTTGTGTTTAAGTCAGATGCTGCAATTAAAGGAGGCATAGCTCGATGGGAACAGCAGTGCAAGTCAAAGGCAGCAGATCGGAGGACCTGTTTGGTGGAGCGAAGCACCCAACGAGGAAGCCTTGAGTCATGGACGTATGCTAAACAGGGGCGGGGAGTTGTAAACACTGAGTGCAGACGGAGAAATATGTTCATATACAACTGCGGAGAAAACTGGGACTTTATTCACAGGACCCATACAGATTCATCATTCAGACAGTTCTAAGTCACATGTATTGGAACTTTCCACTTTAGTTTTTTTGAGGCTAAACTTTAAATTTGTGTCTCCTGAAAAGCTTCATTATTCATCTTGTCTGATTCTGTTAAGTCGGGATTAACAAATCTGTCAGTGGAAAAAAAAGTGGTCATTTATTCCTCTTATAAAAAGGATTTTCCTAAGGAAGACTGGATGCTGGTATTGCAGCAGCAAGTGGGGTCAGAAGAGGACGCAAAGTAGCCGTGGTTCACCCGATGGCTCGGTCGTTGGTCAAAGCCAAAACCAGGGGTCTTAGCTTTTGGAATACTCAAGACGCACAAGGACTCATGCCTGCTGGAGCACAGTGACCGAGGGCCAGTCGCCTTCAACCCACCTGAGATCTGAGGACTGGAGCTAAGCCAGGTGAAGACAGCGACAAATGGCCACTCCGAGTGACAAATGGTGTCAGAAGTGGGATGGTCAATTGAAGCAGTCAGTTGTGTTGTGGTGCTAAAACAGACGTGGGATGGTCTAATATGACAATTGGAAACACAGCAACATATAAGATAAGTCACTGATGGTGCCCCGTGAAAGAAGATTAAGTCATGGTTCCATTTCCTGAGTGGCAGACCCTTGTGATGCATGGTGTATTTGAACTATAGACTGTACCAGATGATTGTCTAAATTGGTGTGGAGGTTCTTCTAGAGCCATCTGGACTTCTCCACAAGGCGGGTATTTCAGCGTGTTGTGTTTCAGGTCGGCAGTATGGCAAAAAGATCAAATCAAAATCATTTAAATTGTAAAATCACAATATGATTTAAAGTACATATGAGACAACATTTAGCATCGTAGGCTGGTCACCAACTTCTAGCACTTTGCTTGCTTGTCTTCTTGTGCCTTTATCCAATGCCACTGTTAGCATTATCTGTTTGGGTCTAGATGCCACCTCTGGCTGCTGCCTCTGGTGGTGGTCCCTTCACTGTTTGGCTCTCAGTCTACTGTTTAGGGTTCTTTGACTTAAAATGATTGGACATGTTTGTCCTGCTGCCCGCCGACGTGTGAACTGACTTGCAAACTGTCTGCCTGTTGTTTGCTATGATGGGTCGCTCAGATTGACGTTGGTTTATCAGCATAGAACTGCAATTTATTAAAGAGTTTTGTTGAGTTCTGTTGGTTGGAGTACTGAAAGAGTACTGAATGCTTTTGACTTGACTCGCAGTCAAAGTGGAGAACCTGGGAAGCAAGATATCAAAGGCTTTGTTTTGTTTGTTTATACCGCAACGCACACCACTTTTGTGTCTTGTCACCCAGCTAGTTAAAATCCAATAACAGCGGATGCTAAAGGCAACATGACTTTTGGAACAGAGCAATTTCAAAATACCTCTCCTTGCGGTGCAGGAGAGAACAGCGCTGCTCAGGTGCAAATGCTGCTTAGCATAAACAACTTTAGAAAAATTGCAATCCATCACTTTTTCTGATCACTCATGAGATTCCTGAGGGAAGAATGAATCGATATTCGAAATTGTTTCAACACAATGCTATTATAAAGGCTAATGAGGCTGTGCGAGCGCTGAGGTGTAGGAGGAAGTCTCTTTGTTATCAATCATGTTATTATGTGTTATTGTATAATTGCAGGTCGAGGTCATCCGACACTGAAGGTGGGGGACCTGCAGAGGCTCAGACAGCTCTTGTGATGTGCATGTAAACACGGAGGGAAGTACACAGCCTCACATGAAAGTGAAGTCAATAGTGGATGAATAAATGAATAAGCGAATGTGTAAATGACGCGCGGAACAGACAAGTGAATACATAATTGTGAAAGGTCTTCTGTGTGTTCTACGCTCCAGTGCGCACAGCTCGGCAGCCTCTGTGTGTGTGTGTGTGTGTGTGTGTGTGGCATTGACAAGAGGCCAATAGGGAAATCAGTGGAGACGGTCTAAATGCCTTAATGCAGTCAAATTGTTTTCAGATTTGCCAATGATGGACAGTTTCCTTTCAAGCGCTTAACTACCTCCAAACACACACACACACACACAGGTCCACGCCAGCGGTCAGTTGCTCCAAGTCTGGACATCGTTACATCGCTCCTTGCTCGACCCCTGCCCTCTGACCTGTGATCCTGATGTGGTGGAGCATCGTGAGCCTGGAAGGTGGCCAGGATGGAGCACTAATCTCAGACAGGAAGTGGCGGCCCGGAAGAGAAGGAAGAGAAGCCGCTGCGGCTGATTGATTCGCCGCCAAATAAAGGAATACAGATGAAAGGCGAAGATAATCCACGGAAAACGGCGCTGAAAGCTTTCATATCTGCTGCTCTCGCCGGCTCCCAGAAACAGAAGCCGCGAGGTGTGAGGGATATCTGGAGCAGCGGCGGCATCCGGCCGCTGTCTGGACTTGTGCTTTTCACCTGATGACTTACAGGAGGTGAACAGATGAGTCCAGATGAAATGAGACAGACGGCAAATCAGCTGGAAAAGAGGAAGACAAGATGTTGTGAGAGGCGAGGAGACTTGAGCTAACTCCTCTTAGCCTTATCTTATCTCACCAGATCTGCAGCCGCTGATCTGCCCTGTCTCTATCAAAGGGATAAAACAATAATGCCCTGGTGTTGGGCCATCAAGAGGGTCTTTGGATGAGTAGTTGGGAGTCCTAGCAGATGAGTGTGTTTCAGACCAACTGACAGGAGATGTTGCTCAATCTTTACTGGTCGTTCTGATCGAGAGGTGTCAGGACACTTAGCTGCAGATAAGCTGACCCCCATTCACCGTGGAGAGCATCGGCCCTGCACTAGCGGGCCCCGGAGGCAGGTGACCCCGTCCAATAAATCACATTTTCTTTTACATAACATGCTGTTTTTTGCGACTCTGGCATGTTAAAGAGCCACATCAGTGAGTAGACCTGACTGAGCTTTTCCATGAGGAAGGGTTTGCTTTGACCTGTAGAAGCAAACAAGACGTCATTGAGGTTCACATAAGGAAGGGCTTGAAGAACGCTGGAATAGAGAAGAAAACACTTAGACACTTGCAAACAACCTTTGAGAGAAACATTTTCAACTAAAAACACCACAGGATTAATCCACAGATCAAACCCAGGAGACTTCATGTTCCAGTGAGACTTGGCTACTTCCTGTTTGGCAACGCTCAGCTACTTTCTGTTTGGCTGATACTTGACAACTCAGCTATGTCCTACTCTGCAAAACTGGGCTATTTCCTGTTCAGCCGAGCACTTGTTCGGCAAATGCAGCAACTTCCTGTTCAGGTGATACTGGGCTACTTCCTCTTCTGGCAACTCTTGGCTACGTCCTGTTCAAGCGATACGGGGCTACTTCCTCTTCTGGCAACACTTGGCTACGTCCTGTTCTGGCAACACTAGGCTACTTCCTGTTTCAACAACCTCAGCTACTTTCTGATTGGGCAACAGTGCTGCCTCATTCTCTGCGAAACTGGGCTACTTCCTGTTCCGGCAACACCTGACTATTTCCTGTACAGGTGATACTGGTCTACCTCCTGTTTGGATAAACTCAGCGACTTTCTGATTCGGCAACAATGCTGCCTCATTCAGCCTAAAATCATGTTGCGAAAGTCACACCGACCTATGTTTTTTTTTGGATAAACTTTTCTCGTTCCACCAGGCGCTGACGCCACGTCCCATTCACAATGTTCGTATTTTTCTTGGTATAAACGCAACTTAAAACGTTATGGTTTTCTATATGAATAATGATGAAATTAACTATAACTATGACAGAAATAATCATGAAAAAGTTCTAGCATGACATCATCAGCAGGTGACAACCGTCCCAACACTGGTTGTCGGTCATTAAACTTCTTTCTTCGTGAAGTGACCACAGCCGACAATGAACACCATTGTTTTGCTTGATGAAATGACAAACTAATAAATGCAGCCTTGCTGACAAAATGCCCATTATTCATAAGGAAATAAACGTAGGTGTGTTGAGAAAATCACATATGATACCAAGGCTCATCTTATTCTACCTTGTCGAACCTGCTCAAAGCGGAGTATCTCAGAGAAATGTCTGTGTGAAACCTAAAACTGGAGGCGATAAGGGGCCAGGGCATGTCCAGACATGAACGAGGGTCCACACTGACAGGGTTCTGGGAACCTCTGGGCCTGGACGGTTACATGAATGAAGTGTGAGGAGGGAGGGAGGGAGAGTGGGCGATGCCATTCTTGCACAGCTGTGTGAGAGAAACATCCTCTCATGCTGATGCACATCACAGCGACAGGAACCGCGCCGATGTTCGAGGCCAGAGAATCCTCATTCATGCTTCTGGTTTCGTCACATGACCACAGTATTACAGAGCACATCGAGAAAGTGGCTTCAGATGCTTTTATGACTGAGAATTACATGGTTCCTTGAACACGACTCGCATGCTAATCTGTGTGAGAGCACTGAGAGACCCAAGTTGTACTGATGGAGTCCTTATTTGGCATGTTATTTTGGAAGGTTTTCCCACAAATGTTAGCCTCCATTTTAAGTGCAAACTATTAAATAACAAAACAGTCGGAAAATAATGAGGTCAGAGAAGCAAATAATTACTGACACCACCTGAACACATCATTGCAATGTGGAGTCTAGTGTGTTTTGAGAGTGTAGGAGCTGAGCGCATTCATGAGGCACAATAAACGAGAAAAACTGAGAAATTATGAAACAAAAAGAGGAAATACATGCTGTGAAAATAGATTCAACTTCACTCTACTGGTGAATATAGTTTTCCACTGATTTTTTTTTTTTCTGCAGCAACTTTATAAGCGCTTCTTCTTGTGTCTTCAAAAAATAAATAAATGTAACACCCACTGGTGAAAATGAAAACATTAAACCATATAAAACCATTACAAGGCCACGTTTCTGCAGCAGAATATTGAATTAAATCCCTGAACCTTAATCGTTTCTGCGGCTTCCTTCGAATGCGTTGCGTTTGTTTGTCAGTCTTCTGGCAGGAAGTGGTTTCATTTGTTAACAGGAGCTACTTTACTGCCTCAGAGGTCAAGCGGCCTGAATGAACATCTTGTCCGAGGAGAACATGCGTGTGATTAGTTTTCTGGAACAGAAGACCTTTATCGCTGGCATTTCAACAATCAGTGAAATAATCTTGTTAGCGATGGCCGCAGCTTCCGGACGGTTCGTAATGGCTCCCTAATGGCCGTCGATGGAGAGGATTGAGGGGGACATTTTCAACGCCACTGTGCGACCGAAGATCCAGTTATTGGATCATTAAATCATTTTCTTTCTGTCAAAAAATAAAGGCATGCAGTATGATAAATACATAACTATGTATTTGCATTATTTTAGCTTGACAGAGATAAGAAATTTTAATATACCCGTGATGTTTTCCAGACGCAGAATTAGCAAATTGTTGAATTAAAAACAGTGACTATTAAATAGTGCACATTATGTTATATTTAAATGAATATTTTATTTCATTTTTCAGGCAGTTTTTATTTTTTGTCTTATTTTTTTTCTTTTCTCATCAAAATTTCATTCATCAAAATCCTTAAACACAAGGAATGATTTGATAATATATATATATATATATATATATATATAAATATATATATATATATGATTGTTTCATTTTATTTTCTCAAGGCAGTTTTTATTTACCGTTTAATTTTTTTGCCTTTGTTTATTTCTTTTAAATACAATGAATGATTGAATAATAATTATATATTTATATATATATAATTATATATATATATATATATATATATATATATATATATATATATATATATATATATATATATATATATATATATATATATATTTATTTATATATATATATATATATATATATATATATATACATATATATATATATATATATATATATATTTATTTATTTATTTTTTGTAAACTATTTGAATTTTTTCTTTATGTCTTGAAGCAGAGATTTCTGTTCGCTGTCATTCTCAAAGTACTCAAACAAAGCCGGATCAAAGAAACAGGGCTAAATCTCACACTCACTCATGGGAAGAACAGACAGTGGCGCAGTAAAGTAATGATCTTTACAGACATTCCTGGACTTTACAGGCTCTTTAGCCAGCGAGATGATTGAAGCTAATGAGCAGGCAAACGGCTCGAGTGTCGTCGCTGCCGCCTGCCTGATCGCTATCGCAGCTTTCCAACCGAGCCAAACAAACAAACAACACTGCAAACAATGCCGGGATAATTGACATTCCTGCTGAGGTGGAACGGAACCCCCAGCTGGATTGTGTGAGTGTGTTTGTTTGTGCACACTCAAGCCTGCAATGTCTCATCCCAGTACTGGCATGTGTCGTAGCAGGGCCATTCGAGGCTCACTGAGGAAGGGAAGAAGGTGAGCTCGCGCGCGAGGGCTTTGTTTATTTGTTTGCTTTTGTCGCGCTGCCTTCAAAGACGCCAACAACTCGATTAATTATCCAAATATACTGAGAGGAATTCCACACGTCTTCAGGCAGCTCTGGGTTTAGTTAGAGTGAGCCTGGTTCTTCCACGCTTGAGAGGGTTTCCTCCAGGTACTCCGCTTTCCACCCACGGTCAGAAAACAGAGTTGATGACTCCAAATATGTTGAATTAAGTAGTTTAAAATAGAAGCTATTTCATAGAAAGGAGCAGGGAGACTGGTTTGTTTCAACAATGTAGCTCATATTGGAACACACGACTCAAGATGCTACATGAATATGTGTGTTCAAATACAGACATTTGCTGAAAATAACTTGAACTGCTTGAGTTTCACTGCCATTACTGTGGAGGCTTGGCTCCAGCTCCATGCTTTACAAACTACTCCTGCACTTGTTTACTTGCCTCTACATGATGGGAAATGATTCCAAAAAGCACAACACCAACAGTAATGTGTTTAAAGAGGACTAAAATACATGGTTGGCCATAAGTTTGTGTGTGAAAACCTTTGAGAATATATCCAAAGCAAGAGTTGTCGCATCAAAGGCCCCAAATCATATAAATTTCAGGGGCTTTTAAATGAATACGAGATCACAGTTGAGCACTGCAAGGGGTTCAGTTTAGTAAAATACCAAGTAGAAGTGGAACGATTCTCACTGCTCCTCGGTTCAAACTGTTTTCCACTCATCGTCCAGACCACGCCCCCTTGGTTTTGATTGGTTGAAGGCTGAAACGTCACCATAGAGATGCGCTGACAAATACTAAATACACATTCCAAGACTTACATGGAACAATTTTAAGAAAAAATTAAATACACAAATTTAGCTCCTTGTCAATATGTTTACAAAGATTTCAGCTTTTAATACTGTTAATTTTTTTTACAATACTGGCCCTTTAAGAAGCTGAAAACATGGAGTGCAGACATGTGAATTGGTTATGACAAACCCTGATTCAATAACTGGGACAGGCAGGTTCAGTATTTAGCAGGTAGCTTTAGCTATGTGTCAGTTGGGACGTTGAAAGTGGCACTTTACGTTGTCTGCTGGCATAACTGGCCAGCAACATACAATACATTAAAGCTGCTACGGGCTCCAAAGGGCCCCCGTGGCCCCACCCAATCGAGGTTGTTGTAACCGGCTCCAGGATCTCACAAGTGAGCTGCACAATGAAACATAATGGTCTTCTGAAATTCACTGTACAGTGGGACTCATGAGATAGTGTTGTAAAATGTTGTGCGGTCCTTGAAACATAAAAGCCTCGCATGCGATAATTGAAGCGCAGTGACGGCCACATAGACAAATCTGGTGAATGGAAAGCACCGGGGAGTTTCAAGGACAGCGAAGACTGCTCTTGAATTATAGGTTTCAGTGGCACACAAAAGGAGGCAGTGGCAGTTATCATGCTGAGAAAGAACGACGAGGAAGATCAGAGTGGCGAAGAGGAATCCTTCCCAGCAGATGTGATGATGCCGACGGTATCCTCAATGCAGAAAACAGGCATGGCGGAGGCGGATGTCGTCAGTCAGATCAATGCCTGCACCTACTTCTGTTCTGGTTTGGCTGCCGTCAAAGAGACGGCTGACAGATGTAGAGGAAGACTGACAGACGGACTGACAGCTCGCGGCCGTGCCACATTTCTCCAGTGTTGAGTCATGGTATGCGGCACTTTCTCAGCAGCGTCTCAGCTCAGAGTGGGTGTGTGACACTCAGCTCAGAGTGTCACACACCCTCTCGGATCCCAGGCCAAGCTATCCAAACAGCGCCGGCGAGCAGGGGGAGGAAATTGAATTTCCCCCCTCAAAGACAGACCTCCAAATCCCCATCAACAGGAGCTTAGAGAGCCTGCAGTCCATCAAGTTTCATCTGCCTCGGTGGTCCCACCGATCGGGTCCCTTCCATCAGACGCATGGACGAGGTGGCAAAAGAGAGACGGGGTAGGTGACGGTGGCACTTGACGTCGCATGATGGCGCACAGATAAGTCGGAATACTATCAAAGAAATGCAAACATGCGTACAAACGGGGTGCCACCCCTCCCTCCACGGCCCGCCTTAGCATCAACAATCAACAATCTGAGGCATTGTGGAGCCTGTGATCCTGTGACCTCTGACCCGTAGAGTTAACCTCGGAGCGGCCAGTGCTGAGAGGTGAACCAGGCGGCTCATTGAAAAGCGCAGGAGTTCCCATGAGAACGAGAGCAGGGGAGCTCAAAGCGCCCCATGATGATGGCGGTGATGGTGGTGATGATGGTGGTGGTGACCAATGTTTAATGCGAGACTCGCCACCTTGTAATTCAGGGAACGCCACAACGATACAATCCAAAGAGATTGCGGTGTAACCCGAGAGCAGAATTGGGCCGAGAGGGGCTTGTGCCAGATCCCGTCGCCCCTCCCTCCTGACTGTGTTGACAGTCTAACACACAACAGCTGCTCCCACCAGCAGCATCCACCCCAGCTGCAACACCTCTTTCTGGGCATCCAGGGCCACGACCCCACTACCTTTCAAAGAGCCATAGGTCCCGAATTTCTGGGACCAAAATACCATCTCAATAAATGGAAACAGGAGCGCTTTACCGCCATTGTTGGTATTGCTTCTCTATCCATCCGTCTTTAAAAAAAAAGCTCCTACAAACATTCTCAATGAAGTGAATGTCTCTTGCCGCACATCCTGAGTGACCCACTAACACACATGACTCAGAAGGTGATTCATGAACTCTGGTACTGCTGACAGGCTGAAGCAACAATCCATCAAATATAACAAAAGACATGCATGCATTCAAAGCTGGAGTGGAAAGACGCCTCGAGTCTTTGTGAGCGAAGATGGGTGTCATGTGACGGGGCGCCTATAAATAGCTGTTAATCGTCAGAACATCAAGACGACATGTAAGAACATTCTTTGTGATTCATTTTGATTTGATTTGCCAAACTGGCGCCACATTTATTCAGACACATGCCGAGCACTGAACTGACGTTGTCTAGCTCCAGTGCATGCTAAACCCTCAGATGATGTTCTTTCTCAACCCGGAATAGGTGAGTCAAGACGTAGACGTCCGGAGGCTCAGAAAAATGGCCCTTTTTGGATGACTTTTTTAACCTTTAATGTGACAAAGGACCAAATCTGCCTCTTATTTGTCAAGGACTGCAAACATGCAGCCTGACTGATGAGTTATTATTGTCTTCATATCACAATATTGTGATGTTGTTGGAGGACAGCTAGCATCTTTGAGTGGTAAAGATGTGACTGTTCATCTGCACTAGCTCAGACAAGTGGTGGCGTCAGACTGTAGACTGTTCTGTCCCCTGCTGTGAAGTGCCCTGGATCTGGATGGTGCGGTGGGTTTACCAACCACAAACTTTCTCTTCTCTTCTTCTAATGTTGGTCGGTCTTTGTTTTCCACAGGTTATTTGCAATAGAAAAAACATTTTCATTCAACCAAATGGCTCTTTGAATGTCAAACTCATGGCCCGTGGGCCACATATAACCCACAACCTTACCATATTAGCCATATTTAGCTGTGTACGACGACAGCCCTTGCACATAATGGTGTGAATACAATCCATTTTCAACATCTTTAGTCCAGAAAATGTTTGTGTAAAGCATCTCCTTAGGTGTCTAAGACTGAAATAATACATGGAGTGAGGAGAAAACCTTACAACTCCTCCAATACCTGTACAACTGGGCACCTACTCCAAGACTTCTTAGGCTGGCTTACATGAGAAAGCCTGTGCTGTGGCCCAGCTGTCAGACACGGCTCTGTTATCTGCTGTTTATTTGAGACATCGCACAGTTTTGGTAGCTCCAGTGTTGCTCACACAAACCGACTTCTGGGGGCCAGTTCAGCCTCCTGTAAACAGAGCGACTGGATCAACACCTCACAGGCGCATGACAGCGCACACATGTGCTTGCATAACTAAGGCAAATGTGTGCACACTTAAACCCCCGACAAAAGAGGGAGATGGGACACATCAGGCTTTTGTTTGGACCTGTTGATTCGGAGCATATAGATTAACCGAGACACACTTACTGACAGCGGGCCAGATCCGAGGAGGTTGCGCTTTAGCAGCCTCTAAACAATGTATCCTTTAGATAAAGATCTGATTGGCTGTGTGCGCGCATGTGTGTGCGCGCGCTCGCTATAATCGCCAGTATTCATTCCGGACCAGGCTCCCAGCGTTTCTACAGCTGTCGCCTCTTGCACCCGCTGACCTTCAACAACAGGTCCTGAGGCCATCAGTCCTTATGTCAGCCACTCAAGAAATCCACTGTATGACCGGAGCAGCCGAGGGCTCCAGAAGTTACTTCCCCACAAGAGATCATGTGTTCCTCTCTGTCTTCGTGCCTTCTGGGTTGTACTTTTCAATGTTTCAAATTGATATTGATGCCTTAAGGCTGCATCCTCCGGACTCAAGCTCAGTGGCATCTGTTCGATGAAGAATTGTCTGGTCAGTTGAACGACAAACTTCCCGACCCAACCTGTTTACGTGGCAAAGTGGAGCAAAGATAAAAAGTGTATTGCAATACAGTCAAACAAACAATCGTGCATTTGATAGTGAATTTTTACCGTAAAAGCCAATTCATTTGATGCAACATTACGTGTCGACACCTCCATGCCTCCCGTACATGAGGCCTCCGACCAGGGTGGTTTCCCCTCTCTGAAGTGAGCACATAAATATTGCAGCTCGGTGTGAGTTTTACAAGGAAGCCAGTGTATCTGGCAATAAGAACTTTATATATTCATGTCGTGTGTTTGTTTGTTTTGGATCAGCCTCCAATTGCCTCCGTACTCAAGTGTGAGAAGTGCAATTACTGTGTCGTGAGGGCGGACTGAGGAGAGTGAAGCTGCGCCGCAAAAGGTCAAGGTTACACGTCTGAAAGGAAGCTTGTCTGTATTTGTTGATCGAACTGGGTTTGGGGTTGAATGGACTCGTGTCACCCAAAACAATTTATACTAGAGGAGCTAATGGGAATCTGCACAATCTCTTCCAGACCCCAAAAATGTCCAGGCTTTATTTGGGGTGGGATTATGAAGAGAAACAAGGGCATGAAATTGTCTATGTCTGAATTTGAGGTGGAGGATGGACCAAAGTGGAAGGCTCTGGATTGGCAGGTCCTTTTTTAGTTTGTGGTGAAGCCAAAACGCAGAAGTCAGAGTTCAAGTTCACAACAGTTGAATAAAAAGTCAGAGTTTAAATCCAAAGCAGAGTATATCCAAAGCATCGGTAGACAAAGAAACATTGGATCTAAACCGGAAACGGAAGTGAAGAAAATGTAGATCCAAAACACAGGGGAGGCAGAAGGCACTAAATAAGGACATGAAACATGTCTATATGAATCAATATGCTGGTAAGACCAGGAAGGCCGATAGAATCCAGGACAGTCGCAGAGATGACGGCACTAGAAACAAAATCTGAGGACAAATAATCGTCTGGCGACGCCTTTAAGGACGCTATGATCTTTTCATCACCGCCACGGTGGGTTGTCGATTGCCTCACCGACACGCCTCTGGAATAAGGCTAAAGAATGAAGAATGAGTTTGGCTGCTTTACAGCATTATGAATGAATCCTTGAATGGGTTTTGGGGACAGAATGGGGACAGAAATTGCCTGCAGTTTTTGAATGTAACAACACTGTGCAAAACAGGAGGCGAAAAGATCGAGTCAGTCCCACTGTTCACCCAAAAGCATGATACGTTTTGTACTGCTGACCCTTCTTAAGAGAATTTTACATTAACAGTCAGTGCCGTCTGTCTCTGAGCCGTTCAGACACTTCATCCTCGAACAATAGTCCGGGTCGCTGCTTCCAAAGCAACATAGTTGACATAAAAACAAGTCCTTGGTTTACATGAACCTGCGCTTTTTTCTCAAAAAAAATGCAAAAAATGCCCCGTTTCAATGCACGAGTCACCTTTAGTGACGTCACAAGATGGCGCCGGCGTGTGATGCGCTTGTGAGAACCTTGTCAGAATCGCAATGTAATTTATAGTAGTAAATGGAAATGAAATTCCATTGAACTTTTTGTATACACAGAATGAGAACCCAGTTTTTGTTGATGTTGGTGACACTATAAGGGCAGTTGACGGTGAGTGGCGGTGTGGAGGGCAAAGGTTTTGTCACGACTACAGGCATTTCTCAAATGTCTTCAACTGAGTTTGGTTTCCTCCTGCGACCCATGTTTACGGCACAGCTGAGGTTAAGTTTGTTTATTTGTAAACCGCATCACTCACATTGTGAATTGATTTTCATGCAACTTTCAGTGAATTCAAAGAGCCCTTAAAGGTTTAATCCTTCTCTTTGGTTGCTTCTCACCAAGGCTACTCACACGCTCACAACAAGCTAAATAAAAAAACACTTGACTTCATTAGACACAGCATAAAATGGAACCACTTAAATCAACTTTCATGTGACTGTGGTGACAAAATGCGCCATTGTTCATTCAACAACATGGTGGCTGCTCCTCCAGGCGCTCGACAATCAGAGCAGCAGCACAAATCTTGAATCATGTTGTGATTATATGCGACGTCTTTACAGAGGTGTGGCTCTCCACAGGTTCGACGCAGTCTCCAAAGCTAATGCTAAAGTTTAACATGTTGCTCATGGCTCTAATAATAACTTTAGCACTCCCTCGAGTCTCCCACATGCAAGTCCCCTTTGGCATCACTCCAGAGTTTGATCCGCCACCACCACAAACACATAAATGCCAACGCCAACACTGATCCATTCTTGTCTGGGACCGAATAAACCTTCCCCAGAATTTGATCGTTCTTTTCATAATAGCCGTTAGGGCGACTTCCGGGGGGCCTGAGCGGATAGAAGCGTTCTCTGTGGCCCCGTCCTCCGTCACATGAGCCATGTGCATGCGCCCCTCGGGACATGGCACAGACAGATACAGTGTAATATCCATCACCAATGGCATATCTCCCACACTAATGCTCACAATTGGAATCATGTGCTGGCCGTGGAGAGTCTGTGGCGAACGGCAGGATGGGAAATGACGGGGCTCTCGAACAAGTCCGCAGTCTCTCTGTCATTATAGCCGGGGTCAACTTAAGTAGAGGGAAAACCGTCTCAGGAAAGGGTCATCAACATGGACACAGATGCTTTTCTGTTCTCCCTCAGCTCTGGCCCTCAAGGTCTCCACGCCATATACACACGCAGACACATTGCTCTGTCAATCGCTGATGGATGTCCACTTCACAAATGTGAGGATATGAAGTTTGGGGATTCCCGTTTTCCCAGAGGCCTTTTGGGTGACTTTGCCGGGACCTCTGTTACGTAAACAAAAGAGGGCCGCGTTTCCTGGTGGGCCACAAAGAGAGAAAAGACCGCCGATGCTTTATCTGGAGTCTGAGACAAAACACGGATCGCGGAGGAGGACACTGGAAAAGAAAGCGGGAGTCGAGAGGAAGAGCCCTTTCCCTCTCAGCTGCACCTCCACTTCCTGCGCGAGGAGGAAGTCCCATGTTGGGCCTGCGGTGATCTCATCCATAGTTCGCGAGGAGCTTCCGGTCCCTGTGTGTGGCGGCGCTTTGAACGGGGAGGAAAGGCGAAGGAGTGGGACGCGCGTGCACACGCTCGCCCTGATTATCGCGGTGGAAAAAATACACACACTCACACAGCCGGTCAGGAAACAGTCCGGCTTGGAACAAACAAGCAGTTCCTGTGTGAGCTGGGGCCCGCTTGCTGAGAGGGCCCAATCAAACCCCAATGTCCTGTCCAGTACATCATTATCACCATCGTTCATTTGCTTAACCCTGGACGCTTATTTTCCTTCTGAAAGTTCCGACATGCCTCCCTCCGCCTCTTTCCCTTTTAAAGTTAGCCACTAATTGAAATACATTAGTCTTTAATCGCCTCTTTTTTTCCCCCTTTCACTCATCATGCGGACAGGCGGCGCAATATTTAGCTTTGCCGCTCTAATTTGCTGTAAAAATACCAAAGCGGCGAGGCAACGTAGCTCAAGGGGCTGGGAGTTTACAGTACTATTACTTTGAGAGATGGCAGGAACCGAACAATCATTACGTTTCCAGTTCAACGTGCGGTCACGGCTGGACTCCTGGTGACCGTCGTGTACGGGGAACTGCAAGACCCTCGCTAAACACTTAGCAAGTGAACTCTTCCCTCCCGTAATGAGTATATTTGTTCAGCTCCGCTAAATACAGACGCTAAAATCATTTTGTGACAATTACTTGCTAATTGTTTTAAAAGAATTTAAACGTTAGACTCGCGGTTGAACTGGGTTTTCCGTCTGTCGTCCAGGAAGCAGTCTGTGCTGCTAATGCTATCTTTCAGGGCTAGCGCAACTGCTAAACTCAGAGGAAGTCTACAACACTTTTTGAAATCAGATTTAATCTAAATTCATCACTGCGCAAACACCTTCACTTGTGTGCTTGTCCTCTCGTGTGTTGTAATGTTTGTGTATTTGCACTCATTAGAGGGACTTAAATTGTATCTTTTCACCTCTAAATTGAGTTTAGTTGTGTTTGTGCTTATTCAAGTGACTAGATTTGTGTGTTCACCGAAACAGTTGCCTTTAAATTTGCGTTCCTTATTAAGCGTGTTTACACTTCTTTAGCTAACTCTGCTTGTGGTTTTGATCCTACACAGGAGCTTCTGGTTGGTTCCTTTATCTGTTAGTGGGTTTGCAGGAGCTGCTGTTGGTGTGTTTGTGCCTCTTAAATTTGTTGTTTCCCACCTCTAAATTGTGCCTTCAAATGTTTTCTTAGCTTGACTTTCTGGGTCTTTGCATTTGTGTATGTGCCCATATGAAACCGAAGTTATTTAATTTCTGTGAGAAAAATCCTTTCCTACAGTCTTGTGGACACTGTAGAAACAGGAAAATCGGGTCGTGTATGGAAGAAACCCTCTTGGTTCCGAATGTGTGCTAATTTTTGCGGCATCTGATACGGTTGCTGAGATATCCTTGTTTGTTCGGAAGGTACAACTTAGTTTCTGAAAACCTGAAACACTGCGGAAGTATGTCATTGAATATTGAAAATTAATTCCTCATACTCATTTTTCAGCATTGAAATTAAGTTTCTTGCGCTGATATTCCTTCACTTCCAATTTTCTTCAAGACAGAAATATAAAAGTTGATGGGAGAAAAATCACTAACAAATATTTTGTATCAAAAACTTCAATATAAAAAAATCCAATATCAACAATTCCAGCACCCAAAATTCAGTGTTCAAAAAACTGCACGCAAACACTAACAGACACAAGGGGCACATGGCCGAGTCATTTTCTTCAGAAATGGCGTCACTGAGTTGACTTTGTGTTCACGCCTCTCCAAGTTGTGGGTTCCCGCGTGAGTTTTGTTGAGATTCTTGCTTAGTACCTCTCTGAGTGTGCACCTCCATGTGCGTCTAGGTTCTTGTGGTTGCCTCTTTTTAAGTCTCTTAACTTGGCCGTCATGCCTCTTGGTTGCTTGCAGCGACTTCACTTGTGTGTTTTTCGTCCAAGAAACTTGGCTTGTGTCTTAAGTTGTGTGTCTCTTCGGGCTGTGTGAGTCTCTGCGGTTGCCTTCAGTTTTACATATTTACATACACCACTCAGGTCTCTTCTTGGGACATTGCTTGAGTGTTAGCGCCATTGTAAGTGTATTTGTGTTTGTGGCTGAGCCTGCACGTTTGTGTCGCCAATATTGTGCTTGTCCCTCTGCAAGTGTCATTGTTTATATGTTTGTGCTTCAACTAGTGCCTCTTTCTGGTGTGTGTTTGTGCCTCTGCAAGTGTGTCTCATTGATGTTCTTGTGCCTCATGAAGTGCTGTTGCAGGCCTCAATATATGTGCGTCCAAAAGACTATAAATGAGTGGTTAAAAAAGATGTGCGATGTAGCTCACTAACTCTTATCTGAATTTATAATCACTTCATCACACCTTTCTCTCTGTGTTTGTGTTTCCAAGAGGAGCTCTATCTACTTTTCTCAATGATAGCGTGGAATTCCTTTCTCGACAAACAACAGCGATGATAACACCTCGCTGTTTGTCTCCCGCCCTCTTCTCTCTTCAGCCTTTCTTTTCTCTTTGTGTGTGTACGTTTGGACCAGGAAGCGGTCGTCTTATCTGGTAACACAAGTGGACAGGGCCGTCTGTGGAAGCTCAACTCTAGGTAAACTTTGCCTTAACTTTGAAGCAGGCCGTGTGGGAGCTTGTCCTCGGGGCTGACCGCCCCACTCAGCGCCGGTGGCTCTCCGAAGTGGGGGTCAATGGGACAGGTAAACAGGAAGTGCCTACGTTTTGACTGACAACTTGTTTAGACACAAAGAGATGGATCATCGGAGAATGCTGACAAATCAACACTGGATTTAGAGAAGGGCACGTGGGCGCCCTCTTGGTGCGCTTGTGCTATCACCCAGAAAAAGATGCGGCGCTGAGGAGTAGCACTAAGTTATCAATTAACCTCAGTGTCGGAGGCATCCGGAGTGCCTAGGGAGATCAGACAAACTCCTCTCAGAAGGTACCAAAGTTCCCTCCAAACCCAAAGTTGCCTCAAATTGGATTCAAGCGCCACGCTGCCAAAATCAAAGCCTCATGATTAGCCTGCGATTCTCCGACCGCACAGCTGTATCTGTGGTTTCCTCCAGTCAGTTCTGAACATTTGAATGTTCACTCTTCAAGGATTGAGTCACACACGTTCCCAGAGGGAAGCATTTGTTTGTAACGCTGCTCTATTTTCTGAGCCAGCTGAGCAGGAAGCGGCTCTCAATTTCCCACAATTCAAATATAGGCAAAGGCTCAAAAGAAGGTCACGACCCTACACTTGTGGCTCATATGTGCAATGATGTCGAGGGTCCGCCGTTCCCATGCAGGGCGTCCGCCGGCCGGCCAGCAGCAGCTTGGGTGGCAGATTGAGGTCCGAGACTCGCTCCGGCTAATCACGTTGATTATTGCCATTACAGATCATTTCCCCGCCTGGTGTCACGCCGCAACTTACTGACCTGGATCTAACAGGAAGTTCCAGTTGCCATAGGCGATCCGTCTTCCTGTTCAGCTCCGTGCTCACCTCCCACCCTCCTTCCTTTCCTCAAACACAATTGTTCCCCGAGGTGCGTTTTGGACGGTTTCCTCAAACCGTCGTGACCGAGAGGATCTCTCTCTTTCATGTCTGTCAAATGGAAAGTCTCTGCCACTGATCCATCCGTGATGTGTTCAACCCCAGTCTACGATAACAAAGCCCGATGGTTTGGGCTAACACTCATAATCCCGCTGATCTTTTGCGTGAACTTTTGGCACCCAAAAGGTTCCCGGCTTCTTTTCCCTCAGATGCCAAGCGTAAGATAGTGGTTATCAAACGTGTCTTGCTTGTTGTGGTGAGTCATCTGCGGTGAAGTTTGTCAAGCAGCCGCTTGACTAATAACAGTTCTCATTCATCAGGAACTTATTCTTGACTCCTGCCCGGGCTTAAGCCTGGCTCAAGAATGTACTGCACGTCTGTCAGGATTCATTCTGGACCACCAACACTCAGGAGATTTCTCAACACTTAAGCTCCAACTTACCAGGGTTCAACACCATCAACATCATGAATAGCAATGCTTGATTCCGGGGCAGTATAAAAAGAAAAACTAGTATGATACTAGTTGAAACAGTACGTGCAAGACCCACATTACTCTCTGGATCTTTGCGCCTGTTTTAGGTTCTTGTTGGAGACAGGACAAGAATGTACTCCTCTCTGGATCTTTAACATTTTTAGTTCTAGAGTTGCCTGAGCTTCATGATGGTAGAGTCGGCCTGTGACTGAGAGGTTGCCGGTTCAATCCTAACTCCAGATATGTTTGTTTTGTTGTGTCCCTGAGCAAGACACGCGCATGTGTGCATGAGAATAAAAGTAAGAGTCATTCCAGGATTTCTTTTTGCTGATGATGTCATCATGTTAGAGTCAATTGCAAATGGAATGAGTCACAGCAATATGAAGCAGACTCGATGAGTATCAGAGGATCAGGTTCTCAGTCACAGATGCTTGTGAATTATCCAAGGGTCTTGCTCACGGGTGATGAACAGTCATTGCCCTAAAAGTTCTTGAGCAACATTCCGACCCTTGAAGATGCAGATGTAAGACGCCAAAATAAAGCTCAGTCATCTGGGAGGGCCTCAAAGTCGATCCCTTGCTCATCCGCATGGTGGATGCCTCTCGGACAATTCGTTGCTGATGTGTTCCAGGCATGTGTCGCCAGTTGGAAGCCCCAAAAAGTTTCAGATTGTATCGCTTTTTAGAGTTGAGCTGAGGCATCCATGTGTTTCATTTGGGCAGGGCCCAGGATCGGGCTGTGGATTATAATCTCTCGGGAATGTTAATCTGTAAATGCAGGAAAAGTCGGGGCAGTGCGAGGAGATGTTCAGACGTCTTCCACCCAAACTTTATGATTCATTCAGACAAACAATTGTGAGTGAAAAACAGTCCGTTTGAGCCGTGTTTACAAAGGGAGAGTTCGCTGACTCGGCATGTTTATTTCTGTACCACCCTGTGCTCTGTGGTAATTACTGTCTGTTACTCGATGTGACTTCACGGCAGACAACCCACAGTTATGGTTCCGTGGAGAGTCCTGACAAGGCGGCCCCCGAGACAGGGATCAAGGAGGGATCCTCTTTGTGTGCGCGGTGACTCATTTACATCCAGGTTTTCTGTGAAGACGGCGCTTTGAGGAATATTAACCAGGAGGAGAGTCAGGCTGACCTGTGGGGCCTCATAATGACTTACTGGGAGTTTGAGCGTAAAGTAGGGAACACGTTTCCCTGAAACCCTCAGTCGAGCGGCTTCCTCTTAAGAATGGAACGTAGCTGCATAGCTACGTAATAAACAGCACTGCCTTACTGGATCAAGGGCAACTGCAACAGGAAGTCATCGCCATCGTCTTCCACCATCATCATCTCCATTGCTCCATTCACCATTGGTAAATGGTCACCTGACCAACGGATGACCAATCGTGACCTTATCATGAGTGAGCGCCTATGAGTCAAGATCCGATCCGCACCCCGGTTCTGTTAACACTTGGTTTAGAAGGGAGTGATTTCTACGCACTAGTTTTGTGGCTTTGTTTGTAAGTGATGATGTCACTTCCTCAAGTCTTTTACACCCTAAAAGTCATTGCATCATAACAATAATGGGAGACTACAGAGTAGCGCTTGTTGTAAATATCAAGATACGCCTCAAATTCTCCATTTTCATTGGTGAATTTTTTGGTATTGGTCTTCTCGTAAATGTTTGCGTCCATATTTTGTGATAGTATAACAGCGCCGCATACAGGCATGGCATGTGTACTACATTGCTTTAGAAGGATTTCACACTCAGGATAAGATGCTGATTCCAATGGTTCTGCTATGAGGCTAAACTGCTGCAAAGCATCATGGGACTTCATAGCAAAAGAAGAGGCACTGTAATAATTTACATTTTGAGAAGCTATAATAGTATTTTTTGGAGTAGATGGCGTTGGATGGAGCAGTTGTATTTGGAGTTAATCATTCGGAGTATTGGAGGGAGATGAAGGGAGGTGATGAAGAGAGTGCAGGCATGGTGGAACAGGTGGACCGGGAAGCTTGATTGATGGTAGCTGCCAAGAAATATGGTGTAGAGACTCAAGAGTAGGATGAGTCCGAGAGATACTGAGGCGTCAGTGGCAGTGACCCGAAGAGAGTACATCAGAGAGGCGGCTCTAGTTTGGAGACAAAGTCAGGAAGGCCAGATGTTTTGGACAGGAGGAGAGACAAGAATGTTGGACATCCTTGACACCGCACAAACCAAGGTATTGACTTGCTAGAATGCATGGATGTCGATCAGATAAAGGACATGGAGAAGTCCTAGAAGCAACAAGCCTCCAGAGGAAACGTTGGCGTGACCTCACGACGCAAGAATGCAAGATGCAGCTTCATTGATTCGAGGACCACATGAGGCGGGGTTTCGGGGGGGCAGGAGATGCCAAGTGAGTTTTCTTCGAGGGGGGAGATGTCGCCCTTGTGGAGCCTGACAAAGGTCACACGCCCGCAGGCTGCAGGAGCTCGTCCACCAAGTAATAGATTCACATCAATTGACAGCTAAGGATGATCAATGATGATATGACGGGACGTCGCGTCCCCGCGCTCCCTGCCGCCGCCACGTGCTCCACACTTGAGTACAGAGAGTGAATTTCTCCAGAAACACTCGCTGCAACATAAAATGTTTTCATTCCTCACCAACTCTCTTCAGCTTGGGAACATCTTGTTGTTGTCCCCTGGGAATGACACTCCAAAGCCACTTGTTTAGAGCTGAAGTACCAACATTGTGCTGGAAAAACATGATGCGAGCTTGTGCAATCTCTTCATATCGCTGATGCATTTAAGGTCCTGGGAACTGTGTTTAGACTATTAGACTACTTAGAAAATCAACAAGTACATTTAAAAACTGGCCATTTCACTCCTCATTTTTCATGAAGTAGTGAGTTTTCATGGACGACTTTGAGATCACAGAAAATCTCCAGTTAAATCCCAAACTAGGATTTTCTGAAAAAAAAAAAAAAAGATTATTGTTATTATTTTTTATATTAAATCTTAACTTTCACTTCATTAATCTCTTCATTATATTATTGATTCTCTATATTTCATTTTTGACCAATAATTCAAATTTCTGCAGTTATATGTTCGACTGTCAATCTCATAACTTCAATTTATTAATGCCATAAATCCGATCATCATTATTCTGTAATCATATTTTCACTGTTCTTTTCATTGACTGAATATTTAATTTATATTTTAAATGCCAATTATGACTTTGGATCATGTAACTCTTTACTTCCAACATCATAATCTGATCTAATCTCAAACTTTTTAAAACTTGTTGTTACAATATTTTGATCTCATAAATTTGGTTGAGTATTTTTTGGATCAAAGAAATGTATCATGTCGACTGTTCATACTGATATTTCCAACTTCTGGCGAATTCATTTTTAAATGTCTTCTTGTTTAATCTCTTTTTTTATTATTCTCTTTTATTCTTGCAAATTTCCCCAGAGGTCCTGTAATTTTAGTTACAATGCGAGTGAGAGGGTCTTCCAGAATTTCAGTCTTTACAAAGCCAGTGACATGAGACACGTGACGCCATGGTGAAGCTCAGCAAATGGACAGCTGTTTCTCACTCCAGGTGGAGTTTTCTGCGGTTGGTCTACAATCTCCTGTCAGCATGAATGGCTCTCTTCAGCTCCTGCTGGCACTGCTTTACCTGCATGACATAAATGGAAAAAGTCGAACTATATTTCTTAAAAATGTGTTTCTTGAAGGTAAATCGAAGGTCAAGCGGAGTACAACAGAGGGCCAAGAGTGGACCCTTGTGGAGCCCCACAAGGCTCAAATTCAAAGACAGGATCTCTGGGATGCAGCTCAGAGTTGCTTGTCAGGGGTAGCATCACAAAAACATCCCTTCACCTTCAAATACAAATCTTATTCATCGTGGACGGTGCGTGCTGATGGCGCAGTTTGAGAGCCGCTTCTCATGTTGACGCTCTCCACCCACCCAGTGTCTCTTTAATAATTTCCGCTCTGCTGTGCAGCAGCAGGCTGCCAGACATCAGCTCCAGCCTGGAACAGGTGACAGCATTAAAAGCGTGACGCTCACTCACACTCGTGGAACCACAGCCTGAACAGATGGAGCGGCGTGATCCGTCTGGCAGGTAACCTTGTCGGTGGTCAGCCTGAACCCATCACCCGCCGCCTCCAGCGCATCAAAGTCACCAACGCAACGGAGATATTTATATCTTTCAGTCTGACCTCCAGAAACTTCAAATAGCAACTTCCACCAGACACAAGCCTCTAAATATAAACTGCTTTGCATAAACTGTCGCTGCACTGTTTGGCTTTTATATTGCAGCCGACGTGGAGGCGGGAGGAAGCTGTCGATACCCAATCAAATCCAGCTCTTCAGGGACACGGACTGAGCATCGCCATGACAACCATAGGACTCTGAAGACTGGAGGTGCAGAGGTGTTCCACTGAGGTGCAGGAGACCTCCACCTGCTGTCATCTCCATCTCATTCCTGTGTCCAGACCAGTCCACGAGAGAAACACCAAGCTAACCAAGCTCTTCTACACCAGTCGACTTGGACCTCCTCCGGGTGATGACGCCTCATTTTCAGTCCAGTCCAAGTGATGATTCTTGAGGAGACCACCAGCATCAGAAGTTTACAATCGTGCTAGAAATATCAGCGGATTGTGACGTCACAGCACCGGGGAGGAAGCCTGACAACTAGGAGGGAAGCCATGATGTCTGGTGGACAGCAGACATCATTTTGCCCACTGCCTGCATATATGTGGGTCCACAAGTCATCGGAGTCCAGCTCTTCTTGATTCTGGTTCAATATTTATATGACAGAAACTATTACATATATTTCATTTACGTGTATTACTGGTATCCATTTAATTTATTTGTCAAGGCACCATTGCAATTCTTATGATTTCTTCTCACTCATGATTGTGTTTTTTGTTTAAAAAATGGATTCAATTATTTAAGGCATTTATAATATTGTGCCCTGAAATTGACTTCTGTGGTTCCAGATCATTAGCGATAACAATGTCATTTTTTAAATCATATTTATAATTGTGGTTTATTTAATACAAGTATTGAAAATTATTGTTAAAATATATCTAAGACAGATTATTTTATACATCTATACATATGTTTTGTGTGCAAATAATGCTAAAAATAATAATTTATTATTATAAAATAATACTATTATTACAAGATTTTTATTTACTGTGTTTCACATTCACCCCTTGGTGTCCTTAGGTTTTATTATCTATAAAAAATATTTAAAAAATAATAATATGGAAGAATGTTTATGGAAAATGTCTATATATGTGTGTGTGTGCAAATAATACTAATCATAATATCATAATAATAATAACAATAGTGTTATTATTATATTATTATTTTATCTATTTTATTTGAATTATTTTGTAATTTTTGGCTTATATTGGTAAATGATTGTCACTAAAGTTTGCTGGAAAGCGAAAAACAGAAGTCCGAATGGGAGGAATCCTGAGACAGAAGGAAAGAATCACTCATCATGGATCCTTTGCCCAGTGATAGCCAGCTCTCTGGACTTCCTGCTTTGGCCCCGGCTCAGCGGATCGCCGGCGATATCATTAAACGGTGCCAACAACAGCACTTCCCGTCAACACAAACATTCCCCTCAAATTTACGGCTGCGGTTTCCTCCAGCTCGCCCTCTGGAGTAAATAGTCCCGGCCGGCGAAGTGAATGAGCTTCTCTTCTCCTCCAGCGTCTGGTAATTCATGCTAGTCTGGCTGGAACGAGTCGACAAGAAGGAGCATGTTTGAAGGAAATGAAACGTTCCATTTTCTGCCTCAGACTGTGATGTCAGGGGTGATATATCGGCGAGCCATCCCTCATGATTTTGAGACACATACATACATGCATATACAAACAGACACACACACACTCTCTGTGAAGGCCTCCCGTGCCGGAGGTGTTGAAATGCTTGTAAGTCTTGAAATGCCAGTTGAGACGCTGAGCTTCTCTTTCACACGCGGCAGAAGAAGAGCTGACAAATGGAAGCGTTGAAACATATTAACCATGTCTCTTTGTGAGCAGACAAACATTTAGTCCAACTAATGACCCCGAAGGATCAAAACAAATGCAGGGAGATAAAGGTGGGTGAGGAGCAGGAGGGGGAGGAGGAGGAGGGGTGATGCGAGAAAGAGCCCATTGACCTGCAGGAGGTTTCACAGGGTTCAGCAGTGACTGTGCACTCATGACACTGCAGGCCAGAATGATGTTCCTCTTCAAAGAGTCCTCTTAAATGACCATAAACATAATAATGTTTTGTTTTTTTTCAGTCAGTGGAAATCAGAAGTTTCAAGAGCTAATAATAATAAACAAAAAATGATATATGTATGTACATATTCATTAAGTTATTTTCAACTTTTTTAAAAACAAGGTTTTGGACTCTCGGAACGCAAAGAAATACAGATTTAAAAACTAACTGATATGTATTGCTCAGTAAAAGCACTGTATTGATTGTGTAAAAATAAAATAATAATAAATATATGTACATACAACATTTTATAAAAATACATATTTTTTATTAAGAAGGGATGAATAAGCTTTCTTGATCCATCAAGCAGACATATGTGTTAATTTATTATAGTATTATTAGTATTAATATCCCTTCAGCCAATTCAAGCTACCAGACGTATCATCTTCTTTGCTGTTCTCACATAAAAGAAAAACCATGAAATTCAACAATTTTTATTCATATTTACAAGATAAGCTTCATTGAACATGGGAATAAAACTAAATATATAAAACTCTTAAAACATTTTTTTCACTGTACATATAAAAAAAACAAGATATTTATTATTCAACTTTTATTTCCATTAATAAATGATGATCACACTGCTGCAGTATATTTCATAGATTCCACCATTATTTTTTCGGTGAACTGAACTGATGAATTCAGGTTGCCTCCACTTGAACGTGAACGTGTGAGAGAATGATTCCACGCCATCAGATATCAGCCTGTCTATCAGCGTTCCATCTCTCTAAACAAGTCACTTAACAGAACTGGATCCACTTCTTCCTCTTCCACTCTCACCCACATCTGCCCTCTATCTGGGGCCTGCCATCGACCCGGCAACGCTGCGATAGCTGCTATCAGCGCTGCCATCAAAACTCAGCAGCAGCTGCTCCAACCAGTCGGTGGAGGCCACCTGCGCCTTCCCCAAAACGGAAGTGTCACTCACCCCGCGGCTTCCAGACGAGATGAACGCGGAGGTTTGTTCACAACTGTTGAGCAATTTAACGGAATCGTCAATGGAGATTTCCCAAAGTTGTTTAAACAGTTTTGCTTCACGCCTTTCTGAGACATCAATCTCTCTTTACTGAATAAATTTTTGATGGAGAACCTTTTAAACGTATGAGTAAGTAGCGGTAGCTAGTAGTGAGCGCGGCCATGATGTTTTGTTTATAGACTCAGGAAGCAGAGTCAAAGCTACAGAGGAAGTTAGCAAGACCAGGTGACATGGAGATACCAGGAAAAAGGCGAAGAGGAAAGTTGTGTTCTCATTTACTGAAAGTATTGCAGTACTTTAATGAGTTGGATAACTAAAATGAGGCTTTAGTAGTCGTGACTGAAGGGCCTCGCTGAAGGGCCACAATGGGTTTTGGATGAATGATCGGTAGAATGCCGTCCAACTTCATCAAACTTCACTTTTCTCGCACAGATAAGAAGATGAACACTTTGTTATTAACTGAAACAGGTTGTAGCACGTTTTTGAAGATGATATCTTGGCTGGTGACCTACAACACTTACTGGATTGATCGACGGGTGGTTCTGCAACTGAGGTGACGATCGGTGGTGCACTTTACAACTGAGACGAGGAGAGAGCTGAGCCAAAAGCCAAGGTGTTATTCCTTTGATGCTTACCTGTCAGACATGACGATAAGCTACACAGCAAAGTTGCCGTACATGATGGCCTCACACTTTAGAGTGAAGGCCTTCAACCCACTTCACACGATCACACCTGATGGTCTGCAGAAGCCCCACATAGTGTTTGCCATTTCTGCAAAGAGAACTGATGTTATTGAAGATGTATAGACCAAGCTGAATGACCTACAAAAGAACACAAATACATTCACAGAAACTGACGGTTACAGCATCATTGTCCGACCGAATGTTGTCTGGCTTCTGAGTCACAACAAGTGATATGAAGCTAGACAGCATCCCTGTGCTAATGGCTACATTCAGGCGTCTCTGGGCTCCCCTGGTTGTCAACAACTGCTCGCTACCTGTAGCTCACGGTGATGTTAGCTCCCCTGGAAAACCTGGAATAGTTGGAATGGTTGAACTGGAGAAGAACATTTGACCTGTGAAGTTGTCTCATAAATTGTCGGGTGTTTAAAGACGGCGGTTTGGAATGTTACGTGACTTAGCACAGCTATGCTACTGTTTAGGAATTAGCATTTGCAAAATGAAACCCCAATATTTAGCTGTACATCAGTATTGCACATCAGTATAGCAAAATAAATGAGTGAGTTCATTGATTCGTTTATTCAACCCAGCTAGCTGGGGCGAGAGGGGGGACACTGTGGCCAGTTGAGGGACAGACAGACACACAGACAGACAGGCAACCGCCCAAAAATTCAGCGTGTACAAACATTTTCATCAGTTAACCTCAGTATGTTTAAGGATGTTTGAGGGAGGAAACCAGAGTGCCTAGAGGAACCCCTGGCAAGAAAGCACAGTGCCTGCTTGGCTAAAAAGTCTGTGACTTGTTCAACCTTGTGTGGCAGTGCCGGAATTTACAGTTCTATTTGTTTGCGTTCGCACATTTCATCAGACCACGATCAAAAGATAGACGCGCCGCCAGCACAAGTCGTGTTCCAACTCCTCAGAAGGTCGCAGTTCAGCTGCTTGTTTGACAAACATCCACATCAACAGTCAAGTATGGCTTCCTGCCGTTGATTCACGGACCTACATTTGTTATAAACAGCAACAATGGACCTGTTAAGCTGTCAAGTGCGCCCTGAATTTACGTGGAAGCCGTTGGACATTTCCCTTTTTTTCTAACGGCTCCATGGCAGGGTTCTCTCTTTCATCCAGAGCCGTGGATCGGGTTGCATTTGGCCGTGACGTTAATCCATCTGCCATATTGATCACCATTTGATCGCCAGGTCGTCTAATGATCTTCACCTCCAGGGCCAGGCATCGATTCAGGGCTGATCCATAACTGGTAACTGGAGCCCTGAAACAACAGCGCCGCGCTGAAATTGCCTCGCGTTTCATGCTCTGATGGGAAACAGTGAAGGTTGCAAATGATAAATATGTAAACGTGTGGCATTACTAGTTGAGTCTTAACACACAACTCCTACATGTATGTGCAACAATCTAAGCACATCATTTTGACCTGATTATCAAGAGTCTAACTAGTTAACAATGAAGATGTTTGGTTTAAGACTTTAAGACGAATATATAGTTCTTAAACTGTTGCCATGCGTTATGGGTGTTGTAGAATGAAAAGTTGTTTGAACAGTTTTGCTTCACTCCTTTGTGAAACATCAATCTCTCTTTACTTGATGGAGGACCTTTTGAAAGTGTGAGTAACAAGCAGCTAGTTTACAGCTAGCTGTAGTTAGTAGTGAGCGCGACCATGATGTTTTGTTTATAGACTCAGGAAGCAGAGTCAAAGCTACCAAGGAAGTTAGCGAGACCAGGTGACATGGAGATACCAGGAAAAGAGGAAGAGTTTACTGTAGATTAGGAAGACACATCGCAGGCTTTTTTTATGGGCATAGATGAACCATAACATTATGACCACTGGCTCACATGGAACTCTCTTTAGAGAAAACTCTGCTTAACATGACTTTTATTTTGGGGACACCCAACGGTTGTGGCCCAAAGGAGAAATGAAGGTGTTAAGCTCCAGCTCCACATGTTTGACAAAGCCAACTGAAAAGTTCTGTTCCATGGTCTGGGCTATTCCTCTAAAGATGATGGACACTTTTAATGTCTTTCTCCGTTTGCTCTTGTTGGGAACAGCTGAGAGGAATGTGTCACGTCAGGAGTCTTGGCAGGGAGCATGACATTCAGATGTGACTCATGTAATCTGCTGCTTTGACTGTGCAAAATGTAGGCAAGATTAAACAAGAGCCCTCGTCAATCCCACGTGCGGGGAGGATTGTGGGAAGCCGGCAGAGAAAGTGCGTCGGAAACGGTCGAAACTGAGCCAGACATCACGACCTTCCCGTTCTCTTGCCGCCCGCTCCCGTCCATCCATCATTTGTCATGTTGTTTTCTAAAAGGTATAATCACTCCAATTTCTAAATCACATAATAATCTTTAAAAACTGTTTTGCCGTGCGACTGGAAATTCCTCAGGGTTTCTGTCGAGACTCGCTTTGCTTTCCAGGCCAAGTCCGAGTGAAGTCATCGGGAGAAAAATTTAAGCAGTAAATCAACACCTTCTTTTCGCCTGAGTCATCGCGGGCGGTTTGTGAGGCGGATTTCCGTCGTCGACAATGCATCGCCTCCATTGGGAAACAAACGGGTTGGAGGTGACAGTCAGAAGCAAATATATTTAAGTTTTAAGAATAAAGTACCTTCACTGAAGGAGACAAGAGACAAAATCTCTCTAGTAGGTTCTGGCGGGAGACGACAAGGAGACAACCTCAAGCTAAGAAAACCAGTTTATATAGCAGCCATGTCTATGCGAGGAAAGGTCAGGGGTTCAAATCCTTATTGGACTGGCTCTTTTGAGCCACTGTGAAAATGGGATTCATCTGTTATCCTCCGATTTTCCAAGCTACCTCCGGGTTTTCTGGGTGAGAACTGAGGTGTTCAGAGGTTTGAGAGACATGTCGCTCAAAAATGTACCCGACTTTGTGTGTCACAATTGCAGCGGTGGTCTGAGGCGTAAATGTATCCAGTGTGACGCAACATTTGCGGCAGAAAAGATGATCCCGGATCAGCGAGGAATTCGACTGTCTCGAAGGCGCTTCTCTGCCGCGTCAGGGAACTTGGCAGAGAATTGTTTTCTCGATCTAGAGTCCGGACCCTCGCAGAAAAAAAAAAACACTTGATGGAAAACCTTTTAAAAGTGTGAGTAACAAGCAGCTCGCAGTAGCTAGCGGTGAGCGCGACCATGATGTTTATAGACTCAGGAAGCAGAGTCAACTCTGCCGAGGAAGTTAGCGAGATTTGGGCATTTTGTGGACATTTTCTACTGTTCAAGAAATGCCCAGATTACACAGTCAGATATTCATAAGGCAGGTTTTTAACTTCACTGGGAAAATGGCTGTTTGTACTCATAATTAGTTAATGGTTTTGTCCTTTTGGGTCGAGCTGTTTTTCCCTCATTTGGATACAAATGGATGTTTAATTGCGCAGATTACAAAACGAGGAGGTAATAGCAGCTTAATTATCGGGGTTTTTGCAGCGCTTTGATACGTTTGTTTGTTTACTCTTCGTTTTAATCTGCCTTGCTGATCTGGATTTGCATTTTAATGGTGGTGTTCTAGTGGAGAGGAGAATATGACCAAATGCTACAACGTGGTTCTAAATGGTGTTCGTACGAAGAAGAAGGTGGAAAAGTGTCGCAGTAGGATGATGATGTTAACGTGAGGCGGGTTGATGGACGACCTCCACGCTCGGTTTAGTTTGGGGTGAGGTGGAGGTGAACAGCCAGGGGAGCAGGATGAAGCTTCGGGTTTGTGTTGCTCCTACAAGACTTCAGCGGAGCAGAACTGGAAGTGATCTGGATCATGGACAAACATTCTTCTTCGCCGGCGGAAAAGTGGACTGATTGAAGGCGAGGAGGTGAGTTAATGTTTTACACAGACTGAGCAGCTGACGGAGACGGATGTGACGTGACCGCATTTAAATGCTGCAAAACCAATCTCAGTTTATTGTAAATAGGAACCGTGTGTGGACTGGTTTATCCTTTCGCCCAGTGGCGTCTTTCGGTATTGCAGTCCGACGAGAAACGTAACAGATAGATAGAAAAAGATAATAGATAAGTAACTAGATAAATAACTAAGTAACTCTTCTTTTTCAATTCAGCTCAAACGCCACCTTTGTTGCTCAAAAACAAACATTAGGGAAAATGTCACATCTTCTGCCTTTATAATAAGGAGTTCTATTCAGTTATTTATAGTTATATTTTATGCTATTGTTACGGATCACACTGCCTAGCATTAGCAATGCTAATGGAATAAATCATATTTAGATGTGTGTGCTTTTTTTATTCACTTAAAACTGAAGCTGTTTCACCTCTTTCCTCAGTCTCAAAGTACATTCAATAATAAGTCATTCAAGTGAATGATTTGTGTGTTTAAAATCACAATTAATGCCAATAGTTTCTGTCTAGATCAGCTTCCCAATTAAAAGGCTAAACTCCGACAAGTGGACACTTAACGTCATCATAAGGTGTAACATGGTGTGGAGTGGATAAAACCTTAATCTTCCCTTTCAAAGTGTCACAATGTAGAACATATGAGAGCCTGTAGCCCGCCTCTCCCCCGTGCGGCGGCGGAGAATAAATCAATTGTTAAGCCAAAGGAACAAAAACACTTCAGTGTTCTCCGACTGTTTAGTGAACAAATAAAGTCCCATCCTTTGATATTTAGTTCTGCCCATCATTTCCATGTTTTATTGGTTTGTTTTTTGGGAGGGTGAGGGGGGTGTGTCATTCCTCAAACAGTCCCGATGTGGTGTTGCTCAGCACAGGGATATCAACATACCACTCGGCTTCAGGCTGCATTCCTTCTGTGTATTCAGTCATTCTGTGACTGCATGCTAATAAATGCAACCCAATTTACTGGTGTCTGAAATAAACACCTGCCTCATTGCTCAACGTTAAATCTGGACTCCGGTTTCCTCTCAAGCCTCTGAGCTCCAACTTGTCCTGGACAACACGCCTGTGTCTGCACAGCCCACCGGGTGACTTATGAATCTTTTATCAAAACTGGCCTAATTGCTTAACCATCCATGTCCCAGCCCAGCGACGAACGCGCGGAGGGAGACTGGGCATGTCGTAAAAACAAACTGCCGCCATTGTCCCGCCACTAGCAAGTAGCTCTGGTCCCATTGATTTTCAGGATTTGGACACCGATGCTGTCACAGAAAAGTCATTCAGAAGTGACTCCTGATCTTTGTTTCTCTCGTCGTTTGATGATGTTTAAAGCCCTCTTGAGAACAGGCGTTTGACCAGCATCCACTTTACGATTCAAGTGGGACACCCGCGAACCCATCAGTTCCCAAACCGCAGCGTCATGCCTGGGACCAATGACAGCACTGGCAAAAACAGTCCCGCGCTTCCTGTCCTCGCTCGAGCAACAACAGGAAAATAAAAACACACCCTTTGTCACTCCCACTCCTCAGAGCCGGATTCACAGAGGAAGTCCACGGGTGACCAAGAGTCTGTGTGCGACGTTTGACTCCTGAAGCATCTCCCAGGAAACTCCCTGATATTCCCAACAGCTGCTGACTCTCAGTGAGGTTTAGGAATTCCTCCCCTGAAATTATGTTCAATGAAATGGTTGCAGGAATTGAGCCAACTCTGACTTGGGTTGCCTTCTCCACCTGACTTTGTCTACTCACTCGGATTTCTTCCCACCTCCCTGTTTAGCAGACTGGAAACTCACATTTTCCCCCCGCGACTGGCTCCATCACTGTTACTGTAAGATAGCAGGTGAGAAGATTCTGGTGATCTAGACGTTTGCTCAACAGATTAGTGTTACCATGGTCTAAACATTTGGGGTGTAGCCCTGGTCATCCATCAGCATCTCAGACCAGAGCTGTTGGTTCTCTTCAAAAACTTGAGCTTAAAGAAGCAAAAATGCTTTGTCAGTTTCCATTGGAGGTTGTTTTTTTTCCCTGTCACTTAAGACAACTATTGTACTGAACATGGGTCTATGCTTTGTGGACTGTTCTTTCCATGCAAGAACAGAGGTTTATCGATGACTTTAAAATTGTCTGTAGGTGTGAGATGCTTTCAGTCTCTATGTGCCTGCAATGGAGTAGGATCTCGCCCCAGGTAGCTGGGATAAGATCCAACTCCTTGCAACACTGGAGGAGTTTGTATAAGTTATTCAGTTACCAATTTGTTGACACTACTTTTCAACATTTTGAGAAGCTGTTAAGGTGCAAAACGTGGGAAGGAATTTAATTGGAATTTAGCATCTGAATGTCAGTTATCTTCACCGCTGCTGATGCTACATGGCAACATGCTCATAGGCCAATGTGAACACGTGCAGTTTAATGCATCACTTGCACACATCTGTATTTTCAACCCCCAACTGACACTTTACTTCTCTGCTCCAATTTCTATATATTATCTGACCGCTTTTTATCGACGTTTGGCAACAATATCTGGAACTAGCGATGGATCTGGCTGACTGTGGCCCAAGAGTGGATGGACCCTCCCACTTTCACTGACATTTCTGACGTTCAGGTCACACTACCCCGGTTCTTTGGGTAAAACCTGTCCGATCCAATTTTTATTTTAAAGAAAAGAAAGTAAATAATGTCTTGACACATCAATCCGACAATACTCATAATTGAATTGTCACTTAACAAGATAGTTTTCCATGTCTAATTCAGTTGACTGCCTCCTGAATTTGACCCCAGGAAACGGCGTGCACTGGTGTCTACCGTGTATAAATCATTGACGCCAAGACAATAAGCAGCTGATATCATCCTTGTTTGACACTCCAAGACGTGAAAGAATCAGTTCTTCCTCTCTCTCTCTCTCAGCTGTCTGTTTTGGAAGCCTTTCCCCAAGTCAACGCGTGCACCTGTGCGCATAATTACAGATGCGCCACTTCTCCAACGCTGCCATTAAAAGAAAGGGAATGGCGATGACTGCGGGCCGCAACAACCGCTTGCGGTTACGTAACTTCAACCCCCCTCAACACACACACGCCGCGGATCCTGTCTAACTGAAAACTAAGCAGTCACTGCTATTGTCTGAGGCGCCTGTTTCCGGTTCCCCATGAGCGCTTGTTCATTTTTTTTAAAGAAGGAAAATGTTTTGTTTTTTTTCCTTCAGAGGTCTTTGTGTGGAGCGCTGTTGCGATAGCGCCTGCAGTTCTCTAAGCGTCCGGTGGAGGGCGCAGCGGCTGCGTCTGTGGTCGGGGGACGCGCAGACAAAAGAGAAACTGATGTAAGTGAGAGTTGGGATTCAGTCACACCGGTGTGATTCAAGCGTGTTTTAACAACAAAAGAGTGCGTGTTCTTGAGCTACATAAACATCCTGTTAGTGTCACTGGGCTCAGTGGTGGCAGAAAGCAGTTTAAAACATCTAAGTGAGGTGTCATTAATAGACATTATTAACCAGCGAGTTTTCTAGTCTTACAATATTAAGTAGTTTAGAATGCTTATTAGTTTTAATTCAAATATTTGTTGACTGGTACAGACGTTCAAAATTGTTCAGCACGAGGTGAAAGTGCGTCGTTCTGAAATCTCCACCTCTCCGCTCCATTGTGTTTCTGCATTCCTTTATTTCTCTCCTCCAGTGTTTTGGCTATTTCTATTGATTCACCTTGAAAAAAGCAGCCAGTCTGTCTCCCGCGTCGCATCATCCAGCCCACAGCCCGACTGTACCCCCCTCCGCCTCACCCTCTCCTCCTCCCACCCTCCCCACCCTCCTGCCGGGGAGGGAGGAGTCTCCTCCGCTCCCGCACGACTGAGTGTATAACTCCGCAGCCCAGCCACAATGTGTGTCAGAGGACTGTCTGTGCTCCCAAAGTAAATGCTTGCTCCAGATCTGTGGTACTGACTGCGATCTCCGAGGCGATCTGGTGCGCAAAGTCTCATCCCAAGTCAAGACGAGGTGAGCATCTTCCCCTGCTGAATTATTAAACACACTTCTGAGCTGATTTCATGTGTTGTCATCACGCGATGATGTCATTTCTCGCGCTGTTGACACTTTTGGGTAACTTTTACGCACCGGCGAGGTCCATACCGGAGCGCGACTTTAACGTCTCCTCTTGTCCCGCGGCAGGTTTGTCCACTGTGGCAGAAGGATGCCGGCGATCATCAGTAAAAACTCCGACCTGGAGTTTGACTCGTTGCAGCCCTGCTTCTATCCGGATGAGGACTTCTACTTCTGTGGTCCTGACTCTGCGCCACCGGGGGAGGACATCTGGAAGAAATTCGAGTTGTTGCCCACACCGCCCCTCTCGCCCAGCCGAGCGGCGCTACCGGGGGAGCCGGCGACAGCCACCTCGGACACCCTTGGCTTCGGCTTGGAGGATCCCCTGGACTGGGCTTCGGAGCTGCTGCTCCTCCCCGAGGACGATATATGGGGGGCGTCCGACGATGTGGATCTGTTCGGTTCCGCTTTGGATACTAACCCCAGCAACATCATCCTCCAGGACTGTATGTGGAGTGGATTCTCAGCCAGGGAGAAGCTGGAGCGTGTGGTCACAGAGAAACTTGGCAAAGCCATCACTAGCGCCGCCGCGTCCGCAGCAGCGGCAGCGGGGAAGGACGCGTGCGTAAAAGCGCCGGAGGCGGTGAGCAGCTGCAGCGACGGCGGCGGCGGCGCGGTGTCAGAGTGCGTGGACCCCACTATAGTCTTCCCCTTCCCCGTCAACAAGAAGAGCAGCAGCAGCAGCAGCAGCAGCAGCAGCAGGGACACATCCATGAGCGTCAACACATCCACGAGCCACAGCAGCTCCGTCAGCGACTCCGGTAAGAGTCAACAAGCCTCTTTTGTTCATAGCGCTCACACACAAACACAATAAAAAAAAGTGGCATTCTTGACCGGAGCTTGTTCATATGACCGGCTCGGAATCGGATTACCTTGTTACATTCCACACACAGGAGTAGTGACACAGTGAACGGGTTTATGTAATCAGCAGGCTCCTCATCCGGCAGATGGCAGTAAAAAGGGGGATTGTGCGCCTCCGTGAACTCAGTTGGCGTCTGCGGCCAACACAAAAGCGCGTTTACACGCTCGTACAGTACTGCGCGCTAAGTGGGAGACGCGGAGAGGATGGTCAGAGATGTGATCAAACACGTCAGACTGACACTTGTTCCGCTGCTGGCGCGGTGGTCAGTTCTGCCCCGCTTTTATTAGCGTCTTAAACAAACACTCGTGGCTCCTTATCGGCGTGTTTTCCTTGTGAGACGCGCAGACAAAGACCTCCAGCTTGGCAGAGGAGCGCAGCCTCTGCCAGGCTGTGCCAAACGCCCCCTCTAAAGACAGACAGGACGGAGGAGGGTCCCGGGCTTTTGGAGTTAAAAAAAAAGGGGGTGACAGCTTTTGAACAAGCGCTTCCATCCCGACAGCTGTCTCTCTGGCGCCTCTCCAAGTTCCCCAGACTTGGTGATCCGATTGCGCGCAGCGCCGCATCCGCCGCGCCTGACGCGCCCTTCTTTTGTGCCGCACGCGTTTTTCATTGCTCACTTTCAATAAGAGGCAGATTTCACAGGCTGGGATGCGGGTTGATCCCTGTGGTTAAACCAGACTTCCTGTTGACAGGGCAGCGATACTTTTGAACAATAGAACAGGCAGATGTCGCCCTGTAACTTCAAATGTGGCTCTTATCTATTTATTCCACTTGTGTAAAAGCGCTGTTCCGTCCTGGCTAAATCTCAGCCTCACATGTGGCAAGGCCAACCACGCCCCCTCATCCACCCAGCTGTGCCCTGCTTTATTTTGAAGGCAGCGCCAGACTGTGTGTGTCCTGGTGTCTGAAGTGGTGTAAGCTGTAAAATGCCACACTCTTCAGATGCTCCTGAGCTGATAATAAGACTTAATGTCACAAAGGCATGTGGACCGGGCCCCACACATGGCTGGCCACTCATCTTTAAAAAAGAAAGAAAAAAAAAGGTGGCGGTGCATGATAAGTCATTCCAGGTATTAACGTTTTCCCAGTAAAGTTAATTTCCTCCTCACTATCTGACAGTCAGCAGGGCTGCCGCGGCGCTGATAGACTGAAGGCTGCAGACTGGAAGTGTCTCAGAGAAGATTAGGGGGAAGTTTAGAAGAAGCCAGAGAGAAAGACGCGTCTCAGCAGCGAGACTAAATGTGTCAACGCCTGTGCCGAAGATTAGTTGAGGAGTGTCTGACACTAAGAGGTTTCTGCTTATGCAAACAGCGTTGAGCAACACACTCTCACTCACACCTGTCAGAAGCCAGTGCACATTGTCAGAATAGTTGCTGTGTCAGAGAGATTAAGTCACTCATAATCTGTTTTTTTTTTCCTTCCCCAGAAGAAGAAGATGATGATGAGGATGATGATGAAGAGGAGGAGGATGAAGACGAGGAGGAGGAGGAGGAGGAGGAAGATGAAGAGGAAGAGGAGGAGATTGATGTGGTTACAGTAGAGAAGAGGCGATCCACAGTCGGCAAGTCATCGACGTTGGTCACCATCTCCGTTCACCCCAAAAGTCAGGAGCAGAGGGCCCTGGTGAGCCGGTTTGTCCGGGGGGCGCCCCAGGAGCTCATCCTGAAGAGAAGCTCCGTGCACCAGCAGCAGCACAACTACGCGGCCCCTTCGCCGTACGCCTCAGACGACGACCCCTGCCCGCCGTCGAAGAAGCAAAGGACCTCAGACGCGCTCCGACCTCCCACCAGAACCAACTCCTCGTCCTCCTCTTCCTCCTCCACGTCCTGCGGCTCCTTCTCGTCGAGGAGCAAGCGCTCCAACAGCGGCGACAGCAGTCCGCGAGGCAGCTCCGACTCGGAAGACAGCGAGCGCCGGCGCAACCACAACATCTTGGAGCGCCAACGCCGCAACGACCTGCGCTCCAGCTTCCTGACGCTACGCGACCACGTGCCCGAGCTGGCGCACAACGAGAAAGCGGCCAAGGTCCTCATCCTCAAGAAGGCCACCGAGTATCTGAGCTCGCTGGAGACGGAGGAGATGAGGCTCCAGCAGGAGAAGGACAGACTCCAGGCCCGCAGGCAGCAGCTGATGCGCAAGCTGGAGCAAGCTCGGACTCGCTAACAGACATCAACGCAGGAACTCTCAACCCACAATGACCCCCTCGCCTCAGTCTGCTTGACTCTGAATCACACACATACGCATGCATATCTTTTGATACTATCTCAGTGGATCCTCAGATGCCACAGGCGCAGGGGGGCATTGCTCAGACTTTCACTGCCGCCACTTTTTTTGCACATTTGTTGACATTAAGAATGTTTAGGGTTTACTTTTTCAATCTTCGATCCAGTCACGTTGAGGAAAGAGAGAAGAGGAGCGAGGTCTTTTTTATAATGTCTTCCCACTCCTCCGGCTTTTATATGATTTGTATCTTGTTTGTTTTGTACTCACTGTGACACCAGCCTGGATTTGGGGTGTTTAACCACAGGGATCGGTGTTCAAGGGCACTTTGCTTGGAGAGTTCACGTGTAGAGCAGTGCACACTTACTTTGCCTTCACCACTGCAAAACTGTAGAGACGATATGACGACGCGACAAAGCCACTACAGGTTCTCTTGGGTCGGCGCGTCGGTCGGAGTCAACGTTCGACGGACGGGTTTACTGTGTTTTCGCTCAAGGTTGATTCGCAGCTAGAGAAGATGTCATGTACTCGAGGCGGAGGTGTACTCAGATAGCAGCTCATGAAACACACTTGTACATCACGTTGCAACATTGACCTCCGGACAACACGCGGACCCTCTTTCCCCTCACTCCCAGATCACACTGGTGCTCAAGCCAATTCAGTGGATGTAATACTGTGCACCTTCGCTAGCCGACACTTTTGTAAATAACAATAGTGTACAGACAAAATACACTCAGATCTGCCTTGTTTTATAATGTCTTTGGTTTTCTTTTATAAAAACACACGTCAGGAAGCTGCCAATTACTAGACTGGAAGTTTATATACCTTTAAAAAGTACTGTAAGGCCTCAATTTTTGAGCGTCGTGAAACTTTGTAATATAACGATATATTGTTTTTTTCTTATCTTTCTTTTGTATTGTACCATATTACTAATTCTACACATCTTTATGCTTTTAGTGTGAACCTGATACATACTAAATTTGATACTTATATTTTCGTATGAAAATGAGTTCTCGGTAGATATCACTTTATCTGGTCTTCTTTCTCTCGCTCTATCTCAGATTATTCTTTTGTACAGCGAATATGTTTCTATCCTCTTGTACCCTTCTCCCCCCTTGACCCACCCATGACCTCTTTTGTTTATATTTGTAATATCGGGTGCATAGAATTTTTGGGTATAAGGATATAAGATGTTTGTTTTTTTCACTTTTTAAAATGTACATTTAGTGCTGCAACTCATAGCACTTTGAAATACCTCATTTTGAAAAATAAATAGACATCATGAAAACAAGCCTTTTGGGGTTCGCCTGGTTGTTTGCAGATGCACTGCTCAACTCTGTGTTTCATTGAGGGCAGCTCATCATCGTGTTGGACTATTATTGAGCGAGAACAACACAAGACATTTACACTCAAACAAGAATCAGAACTTGCTCATATGAACGTTTTCTTTGTTCAATATTGTTTTGCTATCTTATATACTTTAGAAATACTATCTGACTTGCATTTTGGGATCAATATGAGTCTTAATACTGTCTTTACTACGGCCACTACCATAACTATCAAATATCAGCACCACTTCTGCTACTCCAACAACAGCAGTAATACTACAGCGACTACTGCTTACAATAACAATAACACCACTAGTAGCAGTAATTCTTCTTCTACTACCACTACGGCAGTTGCTCCTAGTCATATTTCTTGACCAATGAGTACTACTAGTACTTATACTAATTCTCATCTTGATGGCAAGTACGTCCAGAAGAAAAACTACAAATACAACTGCTACTTCTTCAGTGACTACGATCACAACGTCTGCTACTACTACTACTACTACTACTAGTGCGAGTGCAAACTCTGCTACTACTACTACTGCTACTACTAGAGCGAGTGCAAACTCTGCTACTACTACTACTACTACTACTACCACTACTAGAGCGAGTGCAAACTCTGCTACTACTACTACTACTACTACTACCACTACTAGAGCGAGTGCAAACTCTGCTACTACTTCTATTGTGGCTACTGTGCCAAGTAATCAACTACTTGTGATACCTTTGCTGATAGTACTGAAACTGCTACTTTGAGTATCAGAAATGGCAACAATATTTACTAATAAAATTGTTGAATTACTATGATATATATTAGAAATGTAGTCTATATTTCATATTATATTCAACATAATTGGGTCAATCATTATTTTCGACAATAATATCGATAATAAATATCAACAATAACAGACAGTCAGCTCAACATTCATGTCCATCATCAGGGACAAGGCTTTATCCAGGTGGACTGCTCTCCATCATGTGGGTCTTCAGTCATCTTTCTTGAACAACATCAACTCAATATTGCCGAGCAGCAGTTCAGAGGCAGGAGGCGGTTGAACACACTGAACCCCCCTTTTCCAATATCTGTTTGTTTTCCACCACTGTTTCCGTCTTTGCTGTGTGTTGCTCTGAGAGACACGTCCTGACAAAGAAATATAGAGTGCCTTCTGAATCCTCTCTGTCTCAGCCCCCCGCGGCTGCCTCCCCCTCCTCTAGCCTCTCACACCCACACACACCTACACACTTCAAGTGCACCGGTGAACACACACACTCACTCGCGCACACAAGCTCCTCTCTACTTCCCTCTTGCGCCGACGCAGCTCTTCCTACATTGTTCGGGCTGTTGCCATAGAAACTGGAGCAGCTGCTGAGTGGCAGACACTGAGTCTTTTTTTTTTTTTGTGTCTGTTAGAACGTGTATTTCTTCGCTGCATGTGCGTGTGTGCTTGAATACAAATGTCAGTATGTGTGTCTACCTTTTGTCCCGGGCTGTGTGTGGCCCCTGCCCCTGATACACCCGGCGTTGTGCTCGGCCCGCCATAATGCCAGGACAAGGGTGGATACTGTTTACCAACATCAGCCACATGGCTCTGGCCTTCTCCCCTCACCTCCTCCCGCCTCCTTGCCCGGGCCAAATATGTGCCACTCAGGAGCCTGGCCCGGGCTCTCTCTGGAGACGGCTGAAAGAGAAATCTGTTGCCGCGGTCCGAGCCGCCATTGAGCGGTGCCGTGCGCTCACAGAGGGGCAGAGACTTACAGGGACGGGAATTAAAAGTACATAAAACACACACTGTTGCTGACTGAGATGAATCTCTTTTCTCTGAAACACATGCTCATATGACTTTTCACTCAGACAGCAAACCAGGTTTTCACATTAAAAAATCATCCCAGAAGTTCCCGAAGTATGCTCACTATGTGAAAGACACGGCTATATGAAGACTGATGACTTTGTTTTGGAGTTGAGACAACCCAAGACTGAGCCTCTCGGTGGGGGAGTGGAACTGGTGGATTACATAACCGAGGTCTGGTAGGTCTGGTGTCTTTGAACACACTTACAGTGCATGTGTGTGTGTGTGTGTGTGAGACGGGAGTCTGGTGTCTTTGCAATGTGTGTGTCCTCTCCTGGGACTTCCCCTTTACCATCTGCCTGATGGCTTATCTTCCCGCGTTCAAGGATGAAAACACGGACAATAACATCCCGGCGCTGAAGTCAAACTATTGCCGTTTTTATATCAAAATAAAGGCTGACATCTGAGCGAAGACAAAAAGACACGGCGTGTAACTTTGTTGGCGGCCCACGTCCCGCCCACGCTCCCTTCAGTTAAACAAACATAAAACGGTACACCTCTCAGCTGTGCACACACGCCGCCTCCTTCCCTCGTCGTACTTGGACACATTTTCTTTTCACACTCTCGCACAAGTTCAAATAAACCACGGTTACAAGCCCGATTAAATGAGGTCTTACGATCACAAACTTCATAACCTGTGTGGGCCCCCTTTGTCAGGCTAAAGTGACCCGTGTCTGTATGACAGCAGGGTCAACTATGGCCGCGGTTACAATCCCCAAAGTACAACAAGAAAGAAAGGACCAAGTTTCTAAAAAAAAAAAAAAAGACTACTACGCTACAAGTCTACATAGCTGAGGAGTGTAACAACCTTTGAGTGTGAAAGAATAGAAGTCAATGCTTGTGTCGGTATATACACAAAGTTCTTGTGCTGAAGAAAGTCGGTACCTACGTAAAACAGCGATTATCAAAGGAAAAAAAAGAGAGATTCATCCTGGCGCCTGTGAATTTCCGAATTTTCCTCGTACCCCAATCTGAGAAAAATGTGTGAAAGTGAGGAGCCAAACTGACAGTCGATACTGGACAGAGATTTTGATGAGACGCCTTCCTCTGATGAATTGATGTTTGAAAACATAGGACCAACTCCAGCTCATGAGCCTCATCATAGCAGCCGCACACTTGAGTGAGACACCTTCACCCTCAAGGAAAAGCTGTTTTAACAAGAGAACACACTAGAAAACAGTTCAATAACAAATTAAATGGACCTACAACTGAGCCCTGAGGTACACCACAGGTAAATGTTTGTTTTATGATTAAAAAACAAGGCAAAAGGGCCAATTTAATGCTTAATATAATTTAAGCTACTGCATTCGGTTGTACAGAAAAAAAGAATAAAACTTGTTTATTGGTTTCGGGTATCAGTTTCAGTCACTGGTGACAAGTGCTTTGTTCCATTGTCGAGTCCAGTTGGTTTGAATTTAAGCTTCAACAAACGGTTGTGTTTGCAGTTTGTGTGCCTCGTGGAAATCTTCTTAAATACACGTATTATTACCCGCTCGGCCACACGTCCTCGTGTCAACTCCAGCAGGATTGTAGCCTCATTTCCTAAATGAAGCTAATTTTAACTCGTGCCTCTGGGAGGTGCCCATCTCCGATGTTGAGCGGACATATGGCGGTGGCTTTTCCCCAGATTAATGCCCATTATCCCTCTGCCCGCTGACCGTCTCCCTGCCCGACTGGACGAGCCAGACACTGGCTCTAATGGGCTTACACCCCACTGACACGTGCACGTTAACGCCGACGGCAACGTGGCACGTAGGAGCCCGCGTTTTGCCCCATCATCTGTTTTGAGCTCTTCATTACCGCTGTTGTCATTAATTGCCGACACTTGCCACAACACTTCTATTGTCCTGTCCGACACCGGATCTGTATTCAACATGTTAACCTTCCCATATGGAGGAAACAATGACCGCACTGTGTGTGGACACACAAGTGTGTGTGTGTGTGTGTGTGCCTGCGACATGCCCACAACCTCTGCACAAAGGCATGCCCGTCACCCATGCTCCACTCGGGACTCGGTCTGCCAAGAGCCCGGCTATCTGTGAGGGAAGTGTGTGTGGGTGACGGGGGTAGGGGGGGCGAGGGGGTGTCACCATCTGTTGAGGGCTCCAGTGTGGCCGCAGGTGCTCAGAAACAGTGTGTTTTGGTTGTGTGTGTGTGATGGTGGAGAAGCTGTGGCGGAGTATTGGGGCAGAAACTGAATGTTTGCGAGGGACGCAGACGGTTCCTTGAGGAAACCCGTTGCCCAATAACACGGCGGCCCGACAAAGAGTTTTGGGGTAATTGAAGAGTGGACAGAGAGGATGAGAAGGAGGGAGCGGGAGGGGAGAGAAAAGCAGGGCTGAGTGTTTGATCAAAGTTTACCAAAGTCGGAGGAGATTTGCATACAGATGGTACTGTAGCATGGCCCCCGGAATACCTTTCTCTCTCTTTAGTTTTCTCTCTCTCTCTCTCTCTAACACACACACAAATGTAATCTGGATTCATTGAGGAATCCATGAATAGCCTTTTCAAACGGAGGAAGAACCAACCTTGGCTGCACAACACAGCAGCCAGTACAGAACGTGAAGAGACAAACGGCCAAGCGAGAAAAGAGGCGATAATTATGATGCAACACGAAAAGGGTGGAGCTTGGAGAAAGATGACGCTTCCTTATCTCTGCTGGTCCTTATATCTGAGGCTCGATCTGAGCCGGTCTTTTTTACAGTGCGCTGTTGTAAGATCACACCCAAACCAGAGTGCACCATCAGCTGCTGTCAGTGTTTGAAAAGGAAAAGCAGAATCATGAGTTTGCTGTATCAACACTTCAGTCAACAGGTGAGTGTTTAACGCAGCGGAGCTGTCGCCAAGTGGGGAACCCGTAATATAAATGGGTTCGTGGGTCGTGGTTTGAAGTCTTGGCGATGAAAGGACCAGCAGCTCCAGTGGAAGAAACTGCTGGGGGGAAAATGCCCATGTGTTAAATTCCAAAGAACACGTTCAATGTCAATCTGAAGGCCATTTTCACGTAACGTAACTGGATTATCGGAATAAGACACTTTTGTATCTTCCATTAATTCTCTCTCGATATGACTTACGCTATGTTCAAAAAAATTCATGAATGTTGAAGAATGTGAAGAATCCATGATTGTTGAGTCTTGAATACCCGCTGTTTTCACTTATCCTTTCCAGTCTCTCCCAATGACAACCTCAGTATCTCCGACTCTGACTCTTCTAACTCTGACTTTTGAATGAACAAAGCATCACGGCAGTGACCTACAAACCTTTAGTCAGGTGATGAAACTGAGCAGCAGAGAACCTGAAGGCGCTTGAGCTGATCATCTGTACGCTGTTGTCAGACCTGGCGCATCAAGAGCGGCCAGCTAGCAGTTGTTTGAGCGGCCATATGAAGCAATTCAATGATCAGGATCCTTAGCCAGATGTGGGTTCAGTAAAGTCTCTCCTATCTCATCCTGAAGGGCATGTCTTCAACGTCTTTTCCTTTCCCTGAGTGCCTCAGCTGGACTCAATCTGAGTCTCAGTTTTGGAACCAGATGATTGAGTGGGCCTGCGTGAGTGAGGTTTCCTCTTACTACCTGCCTCAGGTGCCATCCATTCACTCCACTCAACATGAAATGCTCAACACTGCCCGGCTTGCTGCGTGATAAAGCGCTCCACGGTATAAACACGTAAATGACCTGTACATAACTGGAGCCGTCGCACCACTCGGCCGCAGAGCGATGACTCCTGAAGCAAGGCAGAGGCCCTCCTGCACTGCGAGTGTGTACTCAGCCATTTGCGTGCGTTTATTTGCGTAAATCACCGGCTGCTTGCGTGCACATACATCAAGATGGATTGTTGGGAAAACAAATGAACGGCGTCTGCCAGTGAAGCTGAGGAAACGCTGGGCTCCACATAAGAGGCTGTCTGACGTACAAGTCAATGAGAGACGAATTGACCGTCGGCGGCTAATTGTGAAGCGATGCTGTCACCCCAGGCCTGAGCGACTCCCCGGTGCTTCACGCCACCAGTCAATGTGTTTGTATTTCAGAGAAAAAGCACATCGTGCCTGGACGTTCTTCACGAGGTGAGAGTCGGAGGCGAAACAGCGAATAAAGTCGAAGGCTTTTCCGACTCTCTCCACGCTGGTTTGTGATGTAAGCACTGATTTAACGGGTGACTGGCTCCAGCAGGAGGCCGAATGCTTGGTGTGGTTGATAACTGGGAAGCAGGGAGGGGTCTGACCCTTGACCTTAACACATCGAGGGAACAGTGAATCAGAGATGAGGTTTAACAGATTAAATTCCAATCTGCTTTTGTTAGATTAAGAGCAGATCTTAAAAACTGACGGATGTTTGTGCTGTTGTTTCTGTTGGGGTGACACCATTAGATGTTTTGCATATTGAAGTGAACTTATCAGGTTGTATAAAAAATACTTCCCATGCCATACTTATTTTAAGCTATATGTTTAAAGAACCTTACCATTTGTCAACTCTATAATCTACTGACTCAATGCTACGACGACCAAACTTGTTGAGTCAGAAAAAAGTGACAATTAAATAATAAATAAATAAATAATGAGTCCATTGAGTGTGAATTAGAAGGTGAGTTCGATTTAAAACATAAAAAAATATATAATATAAATAAATTGAAAAATGATATTTTCAAAATGACACAGTGTAAAAACGTTGACAGGTTAAAAATAAAACAAATAAAATAAGTGAAAAATAAATAAATAAAAAGTATGTATGTATGAAGCAAAGGATAAAAACAACAGGTGAGCAGAGGCCCCACCTATTGGCTTCAGGTGAGAGGAGGAAAGTGGAAGAATGAAGATCAGATAGTTGTTGAAATCATCTGCCATTGTTGCTGCAGAGGAAGTTGCTCATTCGAACCACCAACAGATCTGTATCGATGTGTAGTCATGAAACAGATGAGCGGCAGAGAAGGTTGGTCTTCTACACTCTAGCAGTAGAAACGTTCATGCTTCTGAATTATATTATTTCCTTGCGTGTTATATCCAGACGAACAAGGTCAAAATCGTTTCTACATCCTGTGTTTGTCAGCTGCAGAATTTCTAACGTGGTGCGGAGCTGAAACATCAACCGCACCGTTCTTGTTGAATTGTTTGACAGTTTCGGAGTCTGGTGGGTCATGAGCCGCAGAATGAGCCATTAACTTTTGGAGCAGTTCCAGTGTTGGGTGCCATTAATTTGAGCGACTTCCCGCCTCTGTGTGGCCGTTAATTACACGAGCGCAGCAGCCGACGGACTATTTAGGTTTAAATTCCCTCAGAATGGATTCTTAAACTCTTTCACCCAGGGAGGGGCGGCGAAAATGCCCAGCAACAGGATGAGCTGCTCTCACTGCTCACATTGAGCTGTCGGCTACTATGTTATCATGTGAATCCGCCGACAACATCTGGAGGTTTGACTTCTTCATCTGGGCTTTGTGTCCAGTATTTGTGGCTGCGACTGACCTACGTTACGCTACTCTCTTAGGTGGCTAGGCCCGCTAGCTAACGCTCTATATAACGCTTGATAGTATTGTCAAATTTTACGTTTTAATTTTTGTCCTTCATTTAATCCCTTACTTTCCCTTTCTCCTAAAAATAAAACCTGATATCTACCTCAGAACGCCGAGTCAGCGACTGAGCCACTTACTGGAGAAGCTACTGACGTTAATGAATTAACGTTGAGTTATAGTGTTGACGAGGCTTTTTGACTGAGCCAGCACAATTGTACGAGTCAATATTGGGTTTTCTGTTGACTTAAATTGAGTGGATTTCCACTCCATCAATCGTCCATTGGCAGAATCTTTCCACAGCAACAGCTACCATTGAAGCCCTTTTTTCACTACAAATTATGTCAACTTGGAAAGTACTACTTCAATACTGAATGTGCTGTCGCGCAGTTATGCTTGTGCTGTTCAAATTCTTCACTGAAAGTACTCTAAGATTTGGATTTTGGAGTTAACATAATTTTCCTTAGCATTTTTTGCTAGCTTAATAGCAATGTCTGTCTATGTTTATTGGTGGCATCTATTCTGCAAATCTTTATACAGACAAAATATCATTTAGATGTGCCATGTATTTTGCTCTTAAGTTTTTATTTTCTATTTATAATTTTTATATAAAAAAATAAATATTTTTTTCAAGTTTTATTTATTTATTTTTTAATTGTGTGTTAAACAAACAATACTATGCGCTGCAAAATTACCAGTAGGACAGGAAATATTTAGGATATGCAAAACAAAAGCTGTTTAATAATTATCATCTATACTTTAATTTCTCATCTAACTAATCCATATACGTTTTTAATCCATGAATTTATAAGGTGAGTCAAGATTTGTGACCTTCAGTTGCAATTTTGCTGCGGCTTTTTCCTCTGTTTTCCACCAAGTGTGTTCTCATTTAAGCAACTTGTCTGTGAACAGAAGATTTAAAGCATCTGTAATGAATATATGTTTCAAAGCCTCATGAGTATTTGAGAGCGGTAAATCAGCCGCAGGTTCTAGGAAGGCGCTCGCTCAGAACGTCATAAAAGGAAGCCGCGTTCCTCCAGAGTAACTCATTAGTATGTGATGCTGCGGTTTCTGGTTGTGTAAACACTACTACATCTATTATGAATTCATATCTCCCTGAAACTACTGACCTCCATTACATCCCTATTGAGTTTTAAAAAGCCCGGAGCAGCAGAAATTTGGACGGTAAACTCTGACCATCCCCGCGGCGTGTGCAGAGGAGGAGATCAGTCAATAGGAATCATGAATCACGCGGCGCTTTCTTAAGAAGGTTATCGACACTTTGCCGCTGACCTCACCCGTTGACAGTTATCTGTCAGTTCAATAGTGATTTGGAGTGCGATGGGGCAGAGGAACCGAGTCGGAGGGCGGCGGGATCCTCAGCAGGCGCCTCTCTGACACATGTGGGACAGAGCTCAGTGGAAATCGGGTTAATGAATCGTGGAGCGAGGGAAGCGGCGGGGTGACTCGTCTTTCAATATCCCCCGTCATCATCAGTTGCTCCGGTGCTCATCTGCGCACCACTGGCGGAGACAGCGAGGTCACATCCCAAACTGCGCGGTTTTAACAATGGATCAGAGACGTGCGGACGACAAAGCCGATATTTAAGGGCTGCTTCTTAAATCCGCTCGATTGGAAGTGATTCTGCTTGACCCCTTTGTAGGAGTGGCCTCTGTGGAAGGTGTATACTGGAGGTCAGATGGTGGAGGGCGATGTAGAAAGTTCAGGGGACGTTTGAAAGATGTCTCACACAAGTAGACCTCAGACAGGCTCAACTGAAGCTTAAAAAAACATAGATGGAAACAATGGAAAACATAACCTCTGTACAGGAAGATGCAACAGCTGCAATATTGGAGGGAAGCCAGGTTTTTGGGCGCTTTAAAGAGTGGAACCTGAAGGTGCAGAAACCCATTGCTTTACTTGCACCCTTCCCACCTTCTTTAGCTCTCTGCCAAAAATAAACAAATGAAAACATGTACGGACCACTAAAGAGAACCTGGTGGGCTGGACTTGGTCCTCAAGCCGGGAGTTTGAGTTTACAGAAAATAATCGAATCATAGTATCTTCTGCTCTGTGTATCAATGAAACTTAATACTTATTTGCAGAATGAATTGAATCCGAGCAAGAGGTCGCCATAGGCCTTCAAGCTCTACTGCACAGTGCCTTTTTATAATTCAAACCTGAGAACGTCCATGTCCACAGCTTTCTAATTCTGAGATCCAGAATCAGGTGTCATAGTTGGCTTCTGTTTAAGGTTAGCTAGAGTGGGCCCAAACTTGGATGGTGAGATCCTGACCTGGAACATCTCATATTTCTGATTAAAAGTGGCAAAAAATCGAACTAGAGTACGAGTTTTCAATCTTAACCTTCAAAACCAAGCGTTAAGGGCTATGTGTGATTTAGAAATGGGACGCCCCTTAAATGCAGATGCGTCCTCAGACAGTGGGGGGCAGCATCACGCAAAAGCCGCCTTCACTCAGTCAATTCAGAAGACGAAGAAGATTGGCAAAAGATTGTAAAATAAAAACAAATCTAGAAAACAAGCTAAGATAGTAGAATGGTTTTCAGAACATTTATACCTCCATTAACACAGAAAATACGTACATTAGTGGCTCACTTTCTTGGCCAACATTTTTTATTGGCTGAATATACGCAAAGCATTATCGGTAGTCTGGGTATTCCTCAACCCTCCAGGAATTCGCCCCTGGTGTCTTGGGGTTTGGTTCATGACCGTCATGATTTTGGTTGCCAGAACTGACAAGCTCTGTCATCTCCTCAAGACTCATACTAGAATAAGGTCAGAGATTAGAATGGCATTCTGGCTTGAGGACTCCTTGGGATTGGGCAGTAGAAGGTAAAATCCAAATCAAATCCATGACTCAATGATGGACTCTCCAGACGCTCATCAACCAGAACCGCTTCATCTCAAGCTTGTCTGCGCGGCTGTCACTCGCCTGATGGATCAGCGCTCCGCACAGGACCCAATTTTAATAACCCAAGTCTGTTTCTGATCTCTTGGCCTCCCAGACGCAAGTCAGCGACTCTTATTAGATTTACTGAAACCACCCAAATCCCCCCTCTCGCTTCACTTGCTACTGTTGCTAGCTCAGATGGCGTAGATTAGCCGGCTCCACCTCATCCAGCAGCCTCACGCTCATAAGAGGATCAGAAATATTAGCATGTTTAATTGTGGGCTAATGCCCATCGCTCGTGTTTGACAGCTGTTGAGTCGGACAATGGCGTCGCGCAAATATGAGTCAGTGCTCACTAATCTAATGGGGAAAACCTGGGCTGCAGCGTTGGACATCCGTCAGGATTACACAAGGTTAATTACAGAGGAATTAGATTTGGAGGGACAGCGGCCGCGACGCTGGCGAAGACGCTCTAATGCTAGTTTCAAGAGGAGAATGAATTGGTGGAAATCGGCTTCGGTAGAGGACGAGGTGAAGTCGAGCGAGGCGGCGATTGCTTTAATTAGCGGCGAACACCGTCGGGTTTCACCTCGCCTCTCATCCCTCTCCTGCTCAAGAGCAGCTCGCCGCTCAAGCCGCTGAATTGATTTCCTTCTGTCTCCAGCATCGACTGCATTTTTCAGCCGCAAGTGTTGAGCCTATGGAAGTCCAGCGGTGCTTTGTAATGAATGTACAGTGCATTTTAATCATTACAACTGACAACTAAATTCCTAGGACGCTTTTACTGTCGGCTTTCCTTGCTCAGGATATGAGAAATTGGAGTGAAAATACACAACAAAAACAAAAAAAATGAACCCCAAAACAGGAACAATACTTCCACAAGTGCTAATGTTGGGAGGGGAAACTAGCGAGGGAGCTAATAAAGCTAGCTCACCTGTTATTCAAGGCACTACTGCACACACATGCTGTTTATAAACAATTCTAAATACAAGTCCAACACAGTAGCATATACGCTAACAAGGAATTTGCAATAGAATCATGATCGTGAGCGATGGAAATGTAAGATGTAAAGAATGGCCCTAAGGGCTTAAGAGTTAGCTAACGCTAAAGAATGATGCAGTAAATAAGATGAAAGATGCTGAAGGAGAACTGGAAGAAGAAGCTAGTGTCACTTCGGTCTAAGACCTTGTGCGGCGTCATGGACACACATGGATCTTTGAAGACATAGTTCATGTAAGCTCACGCATGTCAAACTCAAGGCCTGTGTGCCAGATCTGGCTGTTAAAAATGGATGTACACAGACATGACATCATTTCAAAATGACTGTAGTCACTGGATTGGTTGAAGCTCTCACGAGTCATTGGAGCTTAAGAACAAAACAAATTTGAATCAGCCGTGCTCCGTGGTTGTCATGAGATTTGGGTGTCACTACCGAGGACGCGATAGAGCGACCTTTTGAGATCCGATCTGAATGTCTTCGATGCACTGCTACACCAACCAAGCCTGTCCATGAAGCTGCTCCGCAGAAGAAATGGCCAGTGCGTTCAGCAGCAGTCATGGTCTCCTGAGATGGAAGCAAGACAAGGACAGTCTGATAGTCCCTGACTCTCCTGGTGTGTTTGAGGTCCTCCATGCAGTTCAGTGCTAACAAAGAAGGTGTGACAAATGAGCCCTTCACCGTAGACCACACCACCTTGGGACCCCTGTACTTGTATTTAATTAAATCTGCTTCAATTCATGCTGCTCCAGTTGCTGCAAACATATTGATCTGTGCGAAAACGACCCTTCGGTGAAGGACGCCTCTTCAGCAGCAGCTACTTAGAAATGCATCCACGGTGATACTGGTGCGTCACAGAGCAGATTCCTGCTTACGCTTAAATAAGACACATCCGAGTGAGTGAGCGCCGGGCATGCCGCTGAAGCAGCCGCCGCTTCATCCATCACTGATAATGGTGACGGACAGCTGTGTGTTCAGTCCCACTTCTCTCCGGGCCGTCGCACTGGAGGCAAACCACTGGATGAGAGCTTATTTACTGCAAAAGTATTTGCACTAACACACACACACACACACACACACACACACAACAAACCCAGCGAAGACAATGCTAGCCTCGGGACGAACCCAGATGGCCGTCCCCCGCGGCGGCCTGCGCGTCCCCGTTATCTGGCTGCAGATCTGCGGCAGAGCTGCACTCGGGTTCAGTGATGCAAACACACCAGCATCTCTGCTTACCACAGTCTTTCACACGCAGCCAAACAGAGGTGTTTGTACTGGGGTTAATGGAGAGAGAGCAGCTGATGTTATTCGCTTCCACGTGGCTGAGGTTTGTTTCCACTGACCAGCCAGTTTTCCAACGCTTCATTGTGATGCGGCAGAGAGCCAGGGTTCCACCGAAACACTGCCCTTGAACTGTCATTCATATCTAGGTCAACATGTGGAGCAGCAGGGAGAAAAAGATTTGGTCCCAGTTTCAACATCTCTGGGTAAAAGTCTTGCTCAAATGGCTGTTGTGGTGGGATCACTTGACGAAAAGCACTAGCGTTGTTCACATCAGTTCAGATATAGCTCCTGTTTTACCGCGAGTACTTGATTGTAGTGATGCATGTATCAACATAAGTCTTCTGAGGAACTTGAATAGTCTTGTCCTGTGGAGGTCTAGTGACTTGTCACGGTAGAATCCCATTTCTGCAATACCCAAAACGTACTGAATGGCATTTGGATAGTTTTTCTTCTGATGCTCATTCTCTCAATGTAGTCACATGTGAAACTGCCACCAAATATGTCGAGTAACAAGGCGACACTCTGTAGAGGTGCCACCTTCTCCGCACGGTGGAGTTAAACTCCACCTTGGGACAAACTCATGACCATCTTTCCTATATCTTCTGAACCACGATTGTTTGGTTTTCAAAACAGGAAGTTAAGAACTTAACTTTGTTCTCATTGTCCTATATCAGATGTACATGATGTAAACTTTAAAATAATCTTCAAAAAGATGAATATAAATATGTCCAAAGCAAAGATACTGTGCAACACCAGTTCTGATGGGAGGTTCATTTGAGCTGTTGCCCTCTTCTTTCAGAGAAATGAGTGGAGCTGACTAGTTATATTTTCCTTGATATCTAAAGGAGAAAAACCATCATCGAACTAAAAAACGTTTGTCTTTCACCACCACTGATAAAAGCTTTTGCTACTACTATATTATGCAGTCCTCAATTTAGTCAAGACATTTGCCCAGCATCTGACAATTTCACTTTACATACAAATATAAACCGTCCCCTGTACTGCAATGGAAAAGGCCCTTAAAAACTGGCAACGTCACTCCGTCTACACTCCATCGGTTTCCTGTCCATTTCACAATGGATTTTAAGGTTATGTTTAAGGCTAGTTTTGTCCCTAGCTCCAGCTACATAAAGCTAAATAAAGTACTGACCACAGCAGATGTTAAACACTCGTGCTGACTAGTTTAATTGTCAACAATTTATATAAACTCATGACTGGACCTTTGATCCTAATGGTCATAATAATCATGTCACAATGTTCTCAAGTAGATGTGCAAATACATTTGTGTTCATTATGCTCATTTTATGTGAGTTTACCAGCAGCTTCATTGGAGAAGAATAGAGTTGCAAGTGTCAGGTATGTAACCCTTGTTCTGTGAGTTGCTGTGAGCGCTTCATTAAATACACTTACAAGCTTTCAAACAACAAGTAGCTGAAAGCTTTTGACCACACGCTGTTATGCAAACAAGCCGGACTGAGACAATGCTGATCCAGTTTCTGGCCTTGAACTCCAGACCACGGGCCGTGACAGACGGTATCCACTGGCCCCGGAGAGACACTGTCTCACTCTCTCCACCAGCTTGCCTGCGCCCAGCTGAGTAACCGAATATGATGCTGTCATGCAGCCTTTGTCTGATAGCTTGTGTTTAAGGGTTCGGATTACAGCACCTCTTCTGGCGAACATGTGAATGGACCGTATCTCAGGCGGCACATTAATGTGGGCAGGTGAAGAGCTGCTTTTTTTTTTTTTGTGATCCACTATAAGATACTTCCTTCTCGCAGAGTTGTGTTGAGTCAGTCTGGAGGTGAAACTCAAGCACAAGTGCTTCCCTGCAGCTGTTCACCTCGACAATGAAAACAAAAGTTGCACGCTGGACCAAGTCCAGGGACGGTGTCTTTGGCAAATCTTTATATTCAGTGGCAGAAACCACTTTCTTTATTGCACCGCCACAGTGTCAGTCGTGACACACATCCCTTGTGGCCTTATGAGTTTGAGTGTGTCGATCAAATGTTGTGAAAACAGAAGTGTAGGAATTCAAAACAAGGGCTACAGATGAGAAGTTTTAGCTTACAGTACTCGCTTGACACTTGCTCTCCTCGCCAAAACAATGTAGATTTTGAAAACTGAAGTAACCTGCCAGTAGTGTTTGCTTGGAAAGTCTTGGCCGGCACTGTGAGTGGCTCTGCTTCAGGTGCCGAATTGACCTCATCTTCATTCTTCTCTGTGATGACTTGTACGTCTTGGATTATATTCTTCTCTGCCAAGGACTGTCTGCTTCTCTCTATACAAGTAACATCCGACTTACTTACCAACCAGTTGTAAATCAGATTGGACCTAAGTCGAATGCCATTCAAAGTAGCCGAGGCGAGGGTTATAGCTACTACTGTAGTGGTAGATGGCTGTGTGAGAGTGAGGTGCTGGGATACTGTGGTGCCGTCGTGTGTGATGCCGAGCTGCTACCTGCTGCTGTGCCATAATAATAATAATAAAAAAAATCTGCTGGCCGTGGTTGTAAGTACAGATGGTCGTAAGTTGGATGTTACTTGTATATCTCTCATAAACCATTCTCTAACTGCACTTTCTCAGTGCGTGTTGTGCGAGCAAATCACAGAATACTACTGCCACCTGCTGTCGGTCATTTGGATTATTTAATACAGAGCCATACAGGTGTTTTTCTAGTCATTTTTCATTTCAATGCTATTACTGTAATGGGTGAAACTATTCTATTTTAAAGGCCAAAAATAAGAAAAAAAAAAGACTGATATATCCTGAGGAAGCGTCAAAATTTGGGGCGTTTCACTGTGTCTAAGATGTTAACTTCATTCTTCAAGACAGGAAGCAGGTGTCAGGTGATAAATTAAAAACTGTTCCTGTTATTTTTAAGTGAATAATAATGGCTCATAATAATCAATGTTTCAAAATAGAGAAGAATGAAGATGTGGCTGCTGACAAAGGAACAATGAGGACTCTGATTCCTGCGGACTGCCAGCCAGAGGGCTAAGATTACACCTCCGGTGAGTATTTGTTCCTCCGTGGTGAATCATCTGAATCTTCCTCAAGCTCGCCTGCTGCCGACTGCATCACGACCAGTCACCAGCAAACAGGAATGAAATCTATTCTGGTCGCATCAAGAACAATGGGCCCGGTTGACATGACTCACTGTTCCATATTTTCAGCGGCTCACTGAGGTCAGATCCAGTAAATCTCCACAGATGGCAAAGCTGATGTTATTCAATTAGCAGGTGATGGGGAGGCCTGGAACCCGATCCCCAACAAAACACCAGCGCAGCACACTCCCTCCTATAAAAGACACCTGTCAGAAACAAGAGCCCCCTTTGGACCGGCTGTCGAAGAAAAGCCCTCTCCTCGTCTCATCATCATTTAAGACCCGGGCACTTCAAAGCTGCGCAGGTACAATAGCAGCGAGCGGCCCACCTTCAAAAGAACAGCACAAGTTATGAGCCAGAAGAATGGACCTGTAAATCATAATAGAGAGGGGGAAATAAAGGAGGAGGCGGAGAGAGACGCAGTTCACCTGTTCTCTGTAACACAATCACTTAAGCATCCTCGGGGGCGCTTTGTGAAGGAGAGCACTCCTGTAGCTCGCGCCCCGGCTTTGTGCCCCGGAGATCATCTTCCCCCCTCGCCCAAACCCTCCCCCCGCCCCCCGACCTTCTCTGTGTTCCGCTTGCACATACACACCCATCAGAATTACCCGTGCTCCTCACAGATTAAGATCAATGTCATTCATTACGTTTTGGGTATCAGCCTTTGATTTGGTCGGGCTGGGGGAGGGCGGCGGGTTGAACGCTGCTTCACTTCACCCCGTGCTCCTGTCTTGTTCAGCGTGTAAAATGGAGAGCCAAAGTAACTATGAGAGAAGCGGCTCTACTCTGAGCCTCTCCCAGATGACTGAGCTTCCGACACTCATGTTGGATCAGTGTTTTTGAGGTTGAAAAAGACACAGGAGGGTTGGGTTCTCCCACCAATAGGACAATCTTTTTTACTTTGTGTTGACAGTTATAGTCCATTTCCAGATGTGTAAGTCACCATGGAGGGAATTCAAAGTTGGTGAGGACGAATCCTCATTACCCCAGTGATTCCCCTGTAAGTCTAGCCCGCGACCTCTGACCTGGTCCATAGGTGAGCTTAGCTTTTAGACAGCACTGACCCTATTCTATAGCTTCTCCCATTGAAGCACTGACCACTCTCTCTTTCTCACTGAGCCCCCCCCCGCACCCCGCCACATCCCCACCCTTGGAGTCACCAGGGTATGTGACGGTATAAATGCCCTCTATTGTTGGCAGAATGGACCTTTTGTAACCCCCCCTCCCGCATATGCTGACTCTGGACATCCAGTGAGTCCACTTTTGAGTGCGTCCAGGCCGAGGGACGGGGAGGCTACAGGGTGACCCCCCCCCCCCCTCACTCAACAATGCCACTCCCTCCCTATAGAGTGTTGGAGGAATTTCCTGATTCAATAACTTTTAAAATAGCTGGCCCCTCTTGGCTCTCACCGGTCGCACACCTAGCAGGGGACTTTTAAAACCGGATTTCATTCACAGCACTTTTTTCCGAACCCAGCTAAAAGAAGTTTTAAGTTTTAAGGAGAGAAAACAAATTATGAAAGAGAATCTGTGTTCTTAGATCTGAGGACCAGCTCAGCCTGGAGCTAAAACCCGATACTTCTGCCGGTAAAACCCTCAAGGCCTTTCTTCCACAACATCACAGTCCAAGATGTATGACAGAATATTCCAGGGACTACAGTCAGAATTTCAACGCATTCATTTCAATTAAAAAAAAAGCCTCTTGCATAAAATAAAACAGATAATTTTAACTGAAATGTTGTAATGTACAGCAAAAGTCCACCGCGGGGGCCATTTTCAGCCCTTGAGCAAATTCCATACAGCCCTTTCAGTGTATCATTGCGTCACACAGTGTATTTTTCAACCAAAGAATGTAAAATACACAGCATTTCTGAAACGCAAAACATCTCTACAGTGGTTTTTGCCAAGGTCCTGGGAGCCACAACAATGAAAACACTGCAAAGTGGAGTTCCTAAAAGTCTGTTTTAGGAATGTTTGAATTTTAACGTATTAAATGAGTTAAACAGTTTGTGAATGTATTCAATATTTTCTATAAAGTATGCAATAAACATTATTCATGTGTAAAAAAACCTTCTCCCCTTCTATTCCGGTGGTGACTCGTGTTGACAAACATCACAGCCGTTCTACCCAACAACACCGCGCTCGCGTCGCTGGAATCATGAGCAATCAAACTGGGCAACATCTGGTTTTATTATTTATATGCCCATAATGAAAATCTGAGCGCTCAGCACTTTGTGGTCCAGTAATTAATCTCCCTAACACCCCTTTTATTAGACTTCCATTATGCTTTTTAAAAGCACCGTGAATTCATGTGCGAGCACATAAATGCTGAATCCTATTTACCATCCGTCCTCTCAACAACTCCCTTTAAAATCCAATCCGCTAATGTATCCAGACCGCTCAGCTGTCTCGGGCCATATATCTTTAAATGTACGGCGGCCCGCTTTAACTACAGCCCTCCTCGAGTTGCCCTCACATCAAAAGCCGCCATCCAACACCTCGTATCCGCGCCACAATGCTGACGACTCACCGGCCGTGTAATGTGGCACTCACCTCCGCCCATCCTTTCACTTTGATAGGGCTAATTGTGTTTCTGGCTGCAGTAAAGTTTAGGGGCGCTGGAGAGCGCAGGAGCACAGGCCCTAAAGCAAACTCTTCCCTAACAAGACGCCATTAGAGGCAATACGCAAGCTAGTTTATGTTCCAAGAGTCTCATTCGCATCGCTGTTAGAGGTGCTCGAGCGTCCTGAGTTTGTAGACTTAATGGAACTTAAGTTTCTCAACTTGGCATCACAGGTTTCAAGCTGAGATTAAGGCTCTGTTTACAGAGGTATTCCTTTGTTTATGCACAAGTGGCAAATTCGCCTCTGGAAACGATGCTTTTCAAAAACATCGCTCGTACGTTTGCATATAAACGGAGCAAAATGGAGGGACTGCAGGCTATAGATGTCACAGTTTTATTTGAATCTTGGTTTGTAAAACACTGAAAACGAAATGGAATAGTTTGTAATAAACCATTATAAGGTATAATAAACAAAATAAAATATATTAATTTATCATAATTTCCGGACCATAGGGAGTCATATTACTCACACCCACTAAATTTAAGAAGGAAAATAGATGTTGTTCATACATAAGCCGCACCGGTCTATAAGCCAAGGATGCAGTGGTGCTGTGTGCACCGTAGCTGTGCTGCCACTCGTCTCTAGTCCTCCAGGAAATGTGAACGCACAAGCAAAAACACCACATTTTAGCGCTTTGAGGTCAATAAAACGCCTGTGATTTCATTGGAGGCTCAGTATTTTGGCAGCATGACGCTCTTTAGCCTGTAAAAATCCAATGCGTCATTGTATCAGCTGCCGGGAAACAAGTAGCGGCTTATAGTCCAGAATTTACAGTAAATTGAAAATCAATTCATAACAAACTCCCATCGGCTGAATACCTGCAAACTTGTGAAGTCCGGAGCAGTCCTCTTTTTTTTTCAATAATTACATGTAATAAACAAATTATCATGACAAACACTGATGTCTTCAAAAACAGTAATTCAAAACAAGTCAACAAACAAAATGATCTTGCTGTAACTCATTAAGCCTGGACCATATCAACTATTCCAAGTATTTATTTTGTAATGTAATTGTAATTCTTCAGACATGTTTTTCCCCTGGGAATGTTCTCTTACCATTATGCTAATGCTACGTCACATGCACAGAAGCTAAAAAGTCTCTTCACATTCCCATTTCGTGGCATGATACGCACAGGTTGGCGTGAACGCAATGTTTTCGATCGACATAGACGCGTGCAAGGAATTATTTTTAAAAGCCTGGAAAGTACTTGAAACAAGAACGTAGCCCCAAAGAAGAAAGATTTTACATTCCAAACTGGCCAAAGTCACTGGCTGTAACACGAGGCGATGACGTAACAATGAGTCTGGATAGTGAGACACTAAGTGGGAGAGTTTTGGCATGTGGTCAACTGGTGATTCCAGGGCGCCATGTGTTCTTCCAGCAGGAAGCCCAGAGTGCTGACTTGAAAAACCTGCCTCAGCCGACTTGGTAATGGAATAGCCCCGCCATAAGCCGCCTTGTGAAATGGAACAGCTGTCTATGTGGTGACGTCCTTGGAATGCAGCCTTGGTGGTGCGCGACACTGCGAAAAGACAAGTGATGCCAGTCATCACACTTGAAAAAAAGAGTGTTGGACTTCTGATGCCGAGAATGAACTGTCGGTGCTGCACCCGACATCTGGCTCAGCTGGATCTGAAGAGTCATCAGTCTTCAGCGGGAGACTGAACCACAAACATGTTGTTATCACAGCCCGCCACTCCAGCCCGACCGACTCCTTTATTTTTCTTTGTCAGTCCCGCTCAGCTTCTGTTGACCGAGGGGGCCTTTTGCGGTGGGAGTGGGCCACTCCGGACCACTTCAGAAACCCAGCCCAAAACCTCACCCCGGTGGATGCTGGTAGTCTGGTCTGTGTGTTGTGGCCTTGGCCGGGTCCAGACGGTGTCGTCCTGAACGGGGGTGGGGGGACGGAGGGGGTCATATGTTTGCAGTTTGAACCTACATCCCCAATTAGAGGCAGCTGTTGCAGCGCGATCGCACCGCAGCATGTGGATGGGAAAGGGTGTGGGTGGGGGGGGGATTTATGGTCTGCGTCTCCCTAGCGACCCCTGTTTGATGTGCAGATAATTAGGAAGTGAATGACTTCCTGTGGGCTGAAGAGAACAGATCTATGCAATAATAAAAAACAGGGAAAGTAAAGGAACAGCTGAGAAGAGGCTTTGACAGAAGCCGGCGGGCAAAACCGTCAGAGGTGCCAGCACTCGTCCCTGTGGCCTCCCGCACATGACTCGCATCCTGACACACTTGACCTCTGGTTTTTGGGCACGTCTCAATCCAGTTGATTCAAAGAGGGACTCCGTCAACAGGTCGCAGGAATCTTCTTTGAGCCTCCACATACCAGCCTTTGACTCTCAACGAGGAACACGCCCGTGCAGGTAAAGGGCCCAAGACATATTTACCGACTCGGCAAAATGGGCTCAAAGAACATTGAGACATCAGAGAACAAGATGTATGCAAACAGGGATTATGTAAAAATCCACTTTCATTTGCCTGGACATGTAAACACCTTAAATAATCAAAGACACTTCCACCGGCGGCGGTTTCTGGTGAAACCTTTTAAAGTCTTTACTCAAATGCCACTTGTGTTTTCCATAGCAACCCTTTGTTTTTCCTGCGGGTTCATCACCGTGTTGCGCGTCATCTCGATCCTGACCTCTTCAGCCAGATGTCATGACCCTCCCTCATTGTCCTCTGCCTGAAGAGGATCAGAATCCAGAAACTCAATCTTTTTTTTTTAAAAAAAAGCCTCTTGAATGAGAAGAAACTGATTCCCAAGATTCCTCGCAGTCAAGTGTTAAGTCAATAAAACTTGGGAACATAACGGACTCGGCCGGTCACTGTATGAGCAACAATGGGGCCAGATTGAGATCCTCCGACTCTTTTGTTTCTCCCCAGCTTTTCTCCTGAATGAAGCACAATGGCAAGGAATGCGTTGGTTTCTGGTCGAGTGCTAAACCCAATCAGGATGATAACAATGTGCTTTAAAAGAGAGTCTTTAAGTGTCTTCTATAGCATCAGATTAGCCTGTTGCTATCGACCCCCTGTGGCCGGCTATTGCACTAGACAGCAGAGCGCATATAAACACAAAGTCTCCGCAAGAAAACAAAACACTCATCACATTTGCATAAGAAACTTGATTTAACTTTAGGAAGACTTAGATTTGCTTTGCTAAATAACTTCCTAAAGCACTTGCAGAAAAGGAGCTAATCCTTTTGGCAAAGTTTCTCTTCCCCATCCAGAATTCAGCTGGAACATTTAACCCATTTCTCTAGTGAGGACAGTTATGCCCAAGCATCTCGACTCTCTGATCCTCAAGGGTGAAGGAGAGTCGGTGTTCGCTTAACAGTTATCACAGCCAAAACAAGGCCTCTGCCCAAGGACCCTCGCGGCTCAGCCCGTCAAGAGGAATGCAGGGACCAGGGAAAATATTCCGCTTTGATAAGACGCTGTTTTCTTATGGGCTGCTGGAAGCTGTCGGCGATATCTTGTTTTGGTTTGCCTTTGTTTTACTGGATGAGAAAAGGCAAGGTGTCTGCGACGCTCTCCCGACGACCCATTACGACACAAGCCTTGAAAAACAGCCAGTGGGTTGAGAAAAAGCATCTGAAACTTTCACATGCTCCGACATCTCATGCGCTGAAATCTAGCGACACCTACCGGTTGCTTCTCAATTCTTGTCCCCTTGCTTATTTTCTCCTCGCAAACTTAATGTGAAATATGAAATATGCACCGATGATTCTTTTCCATAAAATGTCAACCTGAAACTTTTTTTTTTTATTAAACCCTAAGCCTCATTTCTCCTCAATGGGGTTATTGAAGTTGTCTGTCAGTGCAGGGTCTTCAATTGCAACATTGATTTCACAGAAGGTTGGTAATGCAAATTGTGTTTTCACTTTGTAAATATTATTTAGGGGGTGTGCAACTCTACCGTGAGATTGAAAGGATTAGACCCGCCCACTGCGACACACACAGCGAGAGGACGATCCAGCCAAGTGTGTGAAGGAGAGGCGTCACAGGTCCTTCCTTCCTGCTGCTGCCAGACTCCACAGCAGAGATTGCACTATCAATCTACTTTATAACTTTTAAAAAAGTCGCCACCAATTGAATCGACAAACCAATGATCCCATCAACCTACAAACCAGGGCTGGGTGAAATGGTCCCAAAATATTTGGGCTGATATCAGATATGAAACATCCGCAAGAACTGCATTTCCACCCATTTTTTTTTGCAAATATCTTCATTTAAATTGAGACTGTTAAAATAACATACTGCCAGACAAATTACAATATCAATGTTGCAACTCGGACTGTGCATCTTTACTGAGATTTGAGTCAAGGTTTTCCTTTTTGCCAGCGCACAGACTCAGTCATTCTTAATAATAATGATAATAATACAAGAACTATCGTTGTTTAGGCTGGTTCCACTGTACAAGTAGCAGTTGCTGGTGTTAGCATCTCTTAACATATGATGAAATGACCCCAGGTGCCCTCCTTCAGCACAGTGGGAGGATTTTTATCAGCCGCTCCTTCCTCCACCATTTTTATTGTTTACGTCAGCAATATGTTCCCTTGCAAAGCTCGTAAAGCTGTCGAACAAGTTCAGTACACGCCGCTGCCCATGGAGCAGGAAGTTGAAGCCTGCTGAGGGCAATGTAAACAAATGAATAATCATAATCGTTCATGCCCTGGAATGGCATCGATGCAGAATCGGTGGAACCCTAACAGCCTCCATTGCAGCCCATTCAATTCCCAACCTTCCAAACAATGATCCAACCAGATAAGCTACCATCCAACCAACGGAGCAACTGTTCCACCAATAGAATAAACCAAACATTCCATTCGTCAACAAACCTGTCGTACTAACAAAACCAGCCAACTTTCCAGGCTTCAAAACAACCAACCGATAAACCAAACAAACATGCAAAAAAAAGAGGCGTATTATAAGACATAAGCAAAAGAAAGAGCATGAGAAAGAAACAATACACGGGGAAATGTATCACGAAAACCAAACAAAGCAAGCTCAACTGTATTTGTCAACAACAACATGTCATGTCAGGGCCGATCTGGCTGACCCTGACAGTGAAACTTTGAGTCTCGACAATTTCTGTTTCGATGAATAACGCACTTTATTATGGAACGTTCAGAAGAGATTATAGAAACACCTGCAGCTTTCACATCAAGGGTCCGGCCACATATGTTTGATGTCAAGAACACACAAGGCCAATTTAGCCTCCACTCTTTTATCCCACTTCCTCTGCTCTCATTTCGTTTCGAATCTGTTTTTTGGCCCTTCACTCTCAGAAAGCACTGGCCTCTTCCCCCCGATGCCCCTCTGCTGCTTTTTAGTGCTGAGGGTCGCTGACAAAAGGAATTGTGCAAACGAGCCTTTAAAATCCCTAAATGGTTGTGGTCCACGTACAATGGGCCGAAGAATGTGGCGCTGGACAAAGGCTGGCCCTTGCCCCGCCACTCCGCCCTGCAATGATGGATCCGAATGGACGCATGAACGTGGGCTGGATTGGGTTCTGCGGAGGCGCCACCTCGCCCCCCACTGGGCCGAGCAAAAGGGACAAGCTTCAGGGACACACTGAGACCCCAGCCAAGGGCCTCGAAACAATCAGGAGCCGCTAACTAGCCTCGCCATCCACAGGCCTTGATTGATATGGGAAAAGCATGCGCGCTCCTCCATACAGCTCCTTCCATCGCTCTTTATCATCCTCAAAGCCTGGAATATTCCCTTTCAAAGCCCTTTGCTGGGGACTTTATGTACATAACAGGTTTATATTAGCCCTAAAATCGCGTTTTACCACCCTCCGATATGCGTCAGGCTGTAACGAATGGCAGAGAAATATGAATAGGAACAGTGAAATCAGAGAACGGAGCTACGCACAAATTACAATAAGTGTTTCATTAATGGCGCTTGCCGCCCGGAGGCCGAGGGAAAAAGATCATTTTCATGCTGGAGGGATATGGAAAATGCGGCCTGACATCCACGGTTATTACTGCTGTGTAGGATGGTGCTTGGCGGAGCCGTCGAAGTTTTCGGAAATTGAAAACAGGTCTCCGCTGCGCGGCGCTCCGACTGTACAGAAATGAGTTCAGTCGGTTGTCTGACTGCCGCAGCAGCGTCCGCCGTCATTGGCAGGTAATTACATGACTAGATTCAATGAGTCATTTGGAGACACATTACACCAACTTTAAAAACCAGATCAAGGTTGTGAGATCCAATTCAGTCTCATGAAAGCTTGTTTATCTTTCATTAAGAGTCATGTGAGCGTGGCCTCAGCGCCGCTGCTGCTGACTCACAACTTTTATTATTAAGGTCACATTAGATCTGAGATCTTCCTGCTTCATGTGCGACCAAATGACTTGGAGCTAATGTAATGAATGAACAACAAATAATGAGGTCTGTGGAGTCACACTGTGTGAGCGCCAACAGCCCTCTGCACTGTGGTGGATATACGGAGAGCATCTCTCCTCGATTTCCATCTTGGAAGCGCCTGGTGTAGCTGGTAGTGATCTGATGATCTTCACATTGGATTCACCACTTCATCTGAACAAGGCTCAAACTGGTGAATGATCTGGAGGAGAGTTTAAATAAACAGGTGTGATGGACGCTCTGGTCATTTTGACCTTGTTTTCATGTTTAAGTTAAAAGCTAATGGGAACTAACACAAGAATAAACACATGGAATGAAAGCCATCTGTGTATTTAGTGAATGCAGCTTTCTTTATTCCAACAATGTCGATACTTCCTGGTCACTTCTTTGAGAAGAACAAATGTGACAAGCAAAGCATTCGGGGATGTGTCTGACCAAGAGGTTAGGTAGAGGCAAGAAGAAGAGTTGGCTCCTCATACTGAGGTGACCTGGCGTGGAATTTCCTGGTGTCATCTGTCAAGTTGATTTTGTTAGCAAAAAGTTATGAGAACGGAGGCCTTCGTCCAGTCAGATATTGCAAGAAAAATGAAAGGAGGATATACCATGTAAGGAATTCCGCCGCTTTATGACTTGATAAGGACAAGCTGTAAAAAAAAAAAAAGTGGATTTGCGCCCACTTTTAGAGATAATTTACCTGAGTGACTCTGTAGATAAGATGGAAATCACAGCCTGAATTTGACCCCTAGTGGCGCCCCAGGATTGGCCCATTTAAGTAATAGAAATGAATGAATTTGGAACAGCAATAACAATAACAATAACCATGCGAAGCAAGGTCCAACTCATAAGGCATCACAGGTCATTCAAGACTGTGGGAGGAAACCGGAGAACATCCCAATTGAGCACTGCAGGAAGTTTGCAGCATTCCAGGGAGCAGTAAATAAATTCAACGACAACCTTGATCAAACACCGCCTGATCAAACATCTTCATGCTGATAAAACAGATTCTCTCTGCCTGTCCTGAAGTTTCCAGATAAAAACACTTTCACTGTCACCTGCCACTGAACCGCTCCAGCTGGCGATAAGCGCCGACCAGAACAAAAGGAGTCTTGTTAGCGCAGCGGCTTCGGGTAAATTGCCAGCATTTACTGTAAATGGCAGCCCCCAGCAGACGATTCATAACGGAATCATTGGAATAAATCAGAAGACAAAACCACATAATTCCAGTCGCCTTCTCTGAAGTCTCCACACACCTCCTGTGTGGGGCCAATGAAAGCCTGAGGCCCAAATTACTCATGATGGTGGTATTTTCAAATCCTGACTTCATATCCTGCTCTCGTTTTCGTCTTATGCCACTGGGGGCCCCGTCTGTGTTTTGGAGCGTGGACCCCGATCTTTGTAAATCCCCTTGACATACCTCGGCTGCGCTCACGACGACGTAGACTTACATAAGTGGCACGACGGCTGCGGAGCGTGAACGCTGACACGCTATTTGTTTTCATTCGATCACCATTACAGATTGAAGAATTTGTTTTGAGAGAAAAAAAAAAACAGACGCCGCTGGAAGGTCTATAACAATGTGAAGTGACACGAATGGAAGCTGAAAATACTGGAGAAAGAAAGGAATGTCTTTCTGCTAAAAAAAAAAAAAAGGAAAAGTTGTGCTGTAAATTTAGAGTTCAGTTTATCAGATAACATGTCATGAATTCTCAGTAAACCAGGCAAGACAGTGCAAATTCCACAAATGCCAGGATGGCAGTTGCTTGGTTGATGAACGCACAAGTGTTGGCGATAATTTGACAGCTAGATCAGGGAGAGTGTTAGCATTTGAATTATTCTATTTCTTCACTGACTTCCCATAATTCCCTATAAGCGCATTTTTGCTACCTTATGTTCGAAAAATGTCCACTTGAGGGGGCAGCCTACAATCTTCAAAACCAACATGGAAACTGTGGAGGACCTCGAGTACCTTGAGCACAAAAGAGGAAATCGGAGTCACCATTGCAGGATCGCGAGGATGGAGAACAATGAGAGAAATTGGGGTCCGTCATACGTAACAGGTAGTAACAGCAACACTGCCCCCACGATTTCCAGTGATGCTCCATTTGGTCCGTATCCGTAAGCTTTGCGTAAACTTGCAGAAATTCAGACAAAATGAACGCAAGATATGGACAGAAGGCTCTGTCCGGATTTGGATAACATTGAGTATAAATGGGCGTTAATGGGGTGAGAGACTGTCCCAGCTACTTGGGGCAAGAGGCTGGGAATACAGCGAATCACAGTGCAGAAATAGCAATCAATTGACCTGTTTGTTTTTGGACTTTTGGAGGAGTTCACAAGACCTTCACAGGAATGAGGGAGACACTGCTGTAGACCGTTTCATGAAGGGTTAGCTTGGACCGCTTGTCCAGTTACGCAATGGCGGTTAGCTTTGGTTTTCACCGGGGCACTTCCATACGTTAGCAAAATGAGGAACAAGATAAATTTGTTAATGAACAAGCTCTCTTGTGCTCAACGTCCATTCCTGGACTGGACCTGTGAGTCACACACTTACACACCCCCCCGTGTTTTATTGCCTTTGAGTGGGCGACGTTAGCGATACCTCGCTGATTCATATTGCTGTTTGAAGTCGGATCCTTTTCCCAGCTGTGCACATGCCATTCAGGCAGGTATCCACCCACACACACCCGCAACGCCGACCCCTCCCTCTCATATCACCGCTATGATGGAATGTGAAGAGAGCTGAACTTGAAGAGACGTCAATAAATATCCCAAAGGTGCGACAGAGGGCTGTTTTTAAGCGACATTTGACTGGAAATTTGTGTGTGGAAAAGGAAGTCATTGGCCCATATTAATAACTGTGAAACACAAGCGGTGATTTGTCAGTCACGGTCCGAGGTCAGATTACTGGATTTGCTGTAAATGCAAAAGACTGCGGCGGTGTATCAGGTTCGTATCGCTGAATGAACCTGGGGAGACTTTCACTGACCGTCCTCACTGACACAGAAGCAACGACGCATGAAAAAAAATAACATTAATTTAAAATTATTTCTGCTTCAAAATTGTGCTTCTACAATGAATCACTATTCACCACACAACTTCATTTTTATTCAGGTAAATTGAAAATATTGCGACTCAAAGTTGACCTCAGTAAAGTGGCCCCTCCCTCTTGGTCGAAGAGTGGATAGGCACCAGTGACCCCTGACTTGCTGGGATTAGTGGCAGACAATGAGCGGATTCAATTAAAAGTGATCTACAGGTGGGAGAATTCAAAAACCCAGGCTCTGTTGTTTTTCAGGAATTTCCTCTCACTGCTTAAAGAGTGTAATTAAACACGTTTGAATGTGTAAATGTCGTCTCAATGAGCCTCTTCTCCTGCTGAATACATGTTTATAGGTGTGTGTGAAAGAGCACGGCTCACGTGTGTGTGTGTGTGTGTGTGTGTCCTCTCATGCCGGGACTTTTCTCTCAGGCATGGCTAAGTGCCCCCGGAGGCCTCTGTGAAGAGGGACCAAAGGTACACGCTATTAATGTTAGCCACACTCCGCGACAAAACAAGGAACAAAAAGCAACACAACAGCCGAGTCCGTCCATTGGCCGATGTTACGGTCCGCAATAAATTAACCTCCGATTAAAAATGGCCGCCATGCTGTTATCAAGTGGCGCCATTGATAGGAGCACATCACCAATCACTCGCTCAATGAGAAGAGGAAGGAAATAAAAAACATTCCGCTGCAGGTCAATCTTTCATGAGCCTGGTGTGCGGGGAGAAAAGGGGCGGGGGCCTCGGGTTGTATGGTATGTAAAGCGATGTACACGGGACCCCACAATAGAGGAGGTGGGAGGGCCACCCTGACAAGCCTGGCAGTGCAGTTTTTCTAAGGGGGTACTAGAAGGATGGAAGGCAGAAGCTAGGGGCCTTCAAAGCCTTTCCGCTGGTTCTGAGGCCCTATGGATGGAGAATGTAGGTGGGGGGTGCGCGGGGAAGGGGTCTACGTAAAGGAGAGAAAAGGAGAATTAGGGAGCCCTCTCTTTGTCTGCTGGCATAAAGGGGGGTCGGTAAGATACTGAACGCCTCAGGAAGATTAACCGGCCAAGCCCGCTCGGAAGCTGAAGAGAAGGTTGGTGGGTGGGTTTGGAGCAGGGAGGGGTGCTCTATACTGGGAACCGGCATTGTCTCCGCTCCACGATAGGATGCTGGTGAGGATGGAATGTTGGAAATGGAGATTGATTGATCGGTACAGTGGACGCCGATGCGGAGTGGGTGCGACGGAGAGAAAAGGAGGGAGGGAACCGTCCAGCGCCGAGCTGTCAGTCACTCCCTGATTCTCATGTGGTGGGAATAAAAGAAGCCAGGAGTCAGAATTTTGGGGAAATATAGAGGAAATACGGAGCTCGGGACTTGAATGGGGGGAGTGAACTACAGAGGTAAGAAAGGGGGAGGCAGCGAAGGTGCAAAGGAAGGAAAGCGTGAGGAAACTTTTGGAAGTCAGAGGGGGGCTTCCTCAATACGGATTAGTGGGACTCCACAGTGAGCCCGGGGAGGATGGGGTGAGAAGGAAAGGAGGGAGAAGAGGATGAAAGTTGGGGTGTGAGCCGAGCGAGAATGAAGAATTGCCATTCGCTTCACTCACTTCACTACACAGCAACAAAGCATGATGGGAGGTACTTGACATAACACTCTTCCAGGCCATGTTGGTGCGTGAGTGTGTGTGTGGTGTCCAGTGTCTCATTAGCAAAAGAAATATGACTGTCATGTCTAATAAATATGAGGTTTCTGATCGAGAGTTTATTCAGAGATTTTCCTCGGAGGAGGGCGCATTGAAAGGAGGCATTTTTTTTATGCCAAGAGTTTATGAAAAATTGTGCCTTATACGGACACATTGAGCAGCTTGGTAATCCGGTAATTCATCAGATATTACATTAATACTTCATGTAACCAGGACTTGCAGTGAGCTGCCCTGAAGACTGACTCTTCGGTATGACACTCCACTTTCACGTCCATTGCCACCAGCATCATTTTTTTCATTGAGGGTGGTATAAAACATTGTGCCGAAAGGAAAGGCTTGAAACAGCATCATTGGTCACAAATGAATTTGGAATATTGAAGTATATTGACCTGCCCAGACGTTGAGTTTGACTCAGCTGGCTGACAGGCTTCGAGAGGCCTTCTGGGAACCACACACCTGGACACCATCTCAGATGAAAACCCAGCTGAGAGGTCCATATTCCCAGCCCAGGTCCATTTCAGAACATCCTCTCTTAGGACCTCCTCTCACACGTAGGACCATCTAATCTCTTCCAAGGACAGCAAATCCATTGGGGTCGATTTCAGCCAAAACTGTGCCTACCTCAGCAGTGGGGGAGATTAGACTTGGTCCAACACATACCACATATATACAGAGAGCCACTCACACCACTCACTCCGAAGGTGTCCAATTGGCAAGAGGAGTTTTGGAGTAAAGGTTGAGTCGTGGGGTGGCGCCTCAAAGGTTTTCACTCTTGAAATTAAATTTCATGTCATGTGACATATTCATTTTGTCATGTGATCAGGTCGGCTATTCACAAGCTCCTCTAAGAGCCAAGGTGCATCACAACTGAAGAGACAATACGACCCTGTGCATTCCAAACCCGCCACTCTTCACACTGGAGGAGATACGGTTGCCTTGGAACCACCATGCAACATGGAAGGAAGGCTGACCTCTGCGTTGGACATTGCCAGTATGAGGCGCCAGAACGCGTCAGTCACACACCATCTCACCTACCGACAACATGGGGTCAGCAACTGACCTTGGATTTTGAAAAAAGGCCTGAAAGACTAAACCTTGCCATGAATGATGGCCTCACTGCCGTAGCAGCACAGACCCACTGAAGCTCTGCCTCTCTGGCAACAGGTGTTCCAAATTCAAAGCCCGGGCGAAAAGTGAATCAGCATCTGTGAGGAGCGTCAAGGCCTGTGACTAATGACCCGCAGCTCTTTTCGGGAGGCGTCATTAAGACCTCATTAATTACAGTGGTGATAAAGATTATCTCCGCAGGTGACCGCCTGTCAGGGAATCACTTTCCCCGCAGCTGTAAACCCACATCTCCAGCAGCGGGGCTCAATTTTCTGCCACTTGGGGTGACAGATACCGAAGTTATTCACGCGTGCAGAATCTCCCGTGGTGGAGGGCAATCAGCCGTGTGACAGCGTGTTTACCAACAACGAATGTTCGCCCATGAAACGCTATCATCAAAGGACGATCCGGCCGGGAATATGCTGGGAGCTGTCAGAGGGAAAGCTATTGAATCTTTTGGACTGATTCAATGGCCACTTACATTTTGAGTTTCCCATTTCCAGACAATCACCGCGGTGTTTTACGCTCTAGCGAGGAGCACATGACACATGCCGCCGCACAATGAATCAAAACGCGTGGCTCTCCGCCAGCCTCCCATCGCATGTTGAATTATTCTTTTTTTTATCCGGCGTTTTAAAGCGTATCACAGGGCCGTCACACATCTTTTCACAAATGGTGGAACCAGTGGAAATACAAACGTGAGGGACTGACTGTTTATTTTGGGATAAAACACACACCAGATATTGAAGGGCGCGTTTTATATATATATTCCTTTTCCCGTTCTGCGTGAAGCTAGATCAAATATTTGCGCAGAGAATAAACGTTTTAATTGAATTTCAAAACAGTGACGTCTCTGTTTGAAGCTGGAGGGAAATTAAACAAGCGCATAGTCAATGCCAACGAAGCAGTTGGAGTCACAAACAATGAATTATTATGATAGAAACAAATGCTCTGGTGTTTAAAGGCAGGAAAAAAAAAAGATACATGTTTACTTTTTCATCAGTGAAAGTCAGTCTGTCTCCTAACCACCTGTTGAGTGTTGTGATGCCAAATCCCAGACTCGGGTTCCTTCAAAAGAGGCGCCGGCGTGTTGGGGGTCACCTTGACAGCTCGACCTATCAGGGACGTGCAGTTTTGGCGCCAAAAGTGGGCAACAGCACAGCATCAGACAAGTGGTCATAATGTTTGGCTGTGTAATTACCTCAGCGTAATGTGTGAGCGAGTTTGAGGAGGAGAGCCATTGTAGCTGGATTATGCTGGAACCAAAAGTGGAACCCTCTTTTACATAAGCACACACACACACACCAGCTCCCCGCAGGTACAGTACCCCGCCTCCTCTCCTCCCTCTCAGCCTCCCGTCTGATCAACCAAGCTGAAATAAGAAGGCCAGGAGGGGCCTCTGGTTCCCACATCAGACCCCACTGTAGCTATTCTCCTTCACACACACACCCCCCCGACCCCCCTGCAGCGCCCTGTACTGTACCCCGACTCTGTTATAGTACATGTTAAAGGCTCCTAACCAGCAGAGCGTGAACACACAACGTCTTTCCCAAATCGAATGTGTCACAGGTTAACAGGTGCAATGGTGTGAGTAGCGCGGAGCCTTTTCGGTCTGTTAGGTCCAATACAAGTTTGGTTTGAATTCATTTTCGGGGGTATTTGATTGAGAATGTATGTCAGCAAAAGTTTTTATTTTATAAAGAAAAATATTTTTCTTCTTTTATATGTATATTTTTTTAGTTTTTTAAGTTTAGCAATTTATTTTATTTTTAATTAATTATTTTATTTTTTCATTTTTAGTTTAGCATTAAATGCAAAATACGTATTAGTTTTTAAGTTTAGCAATTTATTTCATTTTTTATTAATTATCTTATTTTTTGTTTTTTTGTTTTTTGTTTAGTATTAAATACACCCAAATTCTGTCATGAAAATAAAAAAAAAACTGACAAAAACAGTTTCCCATCCAAACTGAAATGGAATTAACTAAATACACTGTCTACAGGACTCAATATGCTAATCCTACCAAGAATAAAGAACTTTTTCAGTCACTGAAACAACCAAATATAGACGGTAAAATGTAGAATTTAAAACATTTCAGGCAAAACATAAAGCACTCCGAAGTAACAGATAAATGTCAACACCATGACTATGAAAATAGTTTCATTATTTTTCTTGTTTTATTCCAACACATTATTCACAACAGATATATTTTTAAAAAGCATGAAATCCTCCCAAAATATTGCTACATTTTAAGAAATTAACACCTGAGATTTGAGTTGTTTGCTAAAATTCAGTTAATAATAATAATAATAATAACAATAATAATAATAATAATAATAAATTGAGATTGACTGACAACTAAATTGTGTTTAATTTGAAAGGTGAAAAATTGTTACAAAATTAACAAAATGCATTGTGAAAGTAACAAGAATAATCAAAAAGCTGAATTAAAAATTAAACACTTTCCCGGAGTATTCAATAATCATTTTCAAATTCATGCTGAAAGGTGATTTCTTCCTGAAATTCTGCACTCAGAAGAAGCATGTGACTCAGAACAAAGTCGAGAATCCACATCAGTGAGTATGAAACTGCACGATTCTGAGGAGAAGTTCGGAGTTTTGGGGATCATTTCTGCTGTCAGTCACACACCGAGGGACTCGCTGGGTTGTCTCTGGGCCGGGTGTGAGGTGGACACTGTAGCGAGCAGAGACGCTCACAACTCACACCAGCAACAAGCAATTAATCAGAACGCCGAAAAGCACAATAATCCCTCCGCCGTCATCCATTAAGAGAGAAAGCAGAAAAGAGAAGCCCCCTTTGAACTTTTGCAACAAGTCCTTTCCCCAAAACAAAAAAGAAATCTTCCCCTTATCTCCTTTCTTACTGCCTTTCCTCCCTCCTACTCCCTTGTTTCTGCGCTCACTAAAGTCAGTGCTCTGACTCGCTGAAAGCCCTCGGCCCACCGCGATTGGTCCCTCCTGCTCTCCCACACTGAGTGCCCACGGCTCCTGAAGTGATGCTTTTTGTGTGGGGTTCAGGGGTCGTGCCTATTAGCGTGAAGAAAGCCCTGCTGGTTCTTATCCCGACCCGGAGGAGGACGCAGGCCTCTTCACCCCGGCCTCGGCCCGGCCAGCCCCCTCCCTTGGACGGGACACTTTCATCCTTTGTCAGAAGGTCAATGAGCGGACCCCTAGAGGGGAAGGAGGGCCTCCACCAATAATGATATGCATGACAGTCATTGTGTGACCCCATGGGGGGGTCATGCTTGGTTGAGGTGGGTGGGATGGTGCTGGTGTGGGTGGGGGGCAGTGTAACTTGGGATGGTTATCTTATCCAGAGGTAACAGAGTGATCATGACTTCTCTCTGAAGTCATCGAACAAACTTCACTCATTCACTCTTCCATCATTCCGTGACGCTGTCACCAACTATCTTCAGACACACCTCCAACCCCCATGTACACACTCTCACACTCATCTTAACCCCTAACCTCACGCCAACCCTTCACCGAGGAGATGGATGTGAATCCGCCTGCTTCACTGGACGCAAAAAATCCCAACTATTGGCCTTGATATGCAAATGAGATGTTACATAACAATGCGATCAATAGAGGAGCACGCCCCGAACTACGCAGAATGAATATCCAACTCCTACTTTCCCTTTGACAGGAGCCATATGGGAAGCTGGCTGAGAGCAGCAGTGACAAGAGACACCCTGACGCAACCATGAGTTCATTTTCAGGCAGTTTACTTTGCGCTTGTTGAGCTGATCACATTAAACCCAGCCTTCGGACGGGGATGTAGCTCAGTGGTAGAGCGCATGCTTTGCATGTATGAGGCCCCGGGTTCAATCCCCGGCATCTCCAGTCTTATCTCTTACATGTTTTCATCCAGTTTTTTTGCCTGCCTCAGGAATTCCAAGAACAATTGGAGAGCTTTGATTGTACAGAAAACCTAGCAGAGAAGTTCCTCCAAAGTTCAATCCACAATCCTTATCACTGATGTTGAGGCCACGCCCCGTCCATTGGCCTGATAAGGGCTTGAGCATTGTTTGACTCCAACAACTCTGTCAAGTCAACAGAGGGGATGTAGCTCAGTGGTAGAGCGCATGCTTCGCATGTATGAGGTCCTGGGTTCAATCCCCAGCATCTCCACTTGTTTTCTTAATGGTCGAAGCCCACTCTCAAAACATCAAACGCACTTCTAAGACAGATTCTACATCATGGAATCAAGATAAATTCACAACTTCATGTCAAAGAGAACTGTGTATCCAGTCTTCAAGATTAAAGTCATGCAGGTGATGGCCTGTACTTCGGCCATAAGTACAAAGGACCCCAAAAGGGTAAGGGTCCTTTTCCGGAAATGACCTGCAGACTGGTCCAAGGATGCTCACCAAACTTTGCGATTAGAACCAAAGCCTCCAGTGTAACATTGAAATGGTATAAATAATGTTAGCGACACCCACTTCTCCGCTGTGACCTAAGGCTACGTTGTCAGTTACCCTATTGAAGGGGATGTAGCTCAGTGGTAGAGCGCATGCTTCGCATGTATGAGGTCCTGGGTTCAATCCCCAGCATCTCCACATCTTTTCTTAATGGTCGAAGCCGTCTCACAACAAAGGCAGGTTCTCCACCATTGAATCAAGATTAATTCACAACTTCATGTCAAAGAGAACTGTGGATCCAGACTTTTAAATGAAAGTCATGCAGGTGATGGCCTGAACTTCGGCCATAAGTACAAAGGACCCCAAAAGGGTAAGGGTCCTTGTCCGCAAATGACCTGTAGACTGTTCCAAGGATGCTCACCAAACTTTGCGATTAGAACCAAAGCCTCCAGTGTAACATCGAAATGATATGAAGAATGTTCTTAGCGACACCCAGTGCTTCGCATGTATGAGGTCCTGGGTTCAATCCCCAGCATCTCCACTTGTTTTCTTAATGGTCGAAGCCCACTCACAAAACATCAAAGGCACTTTTAAGAGAGATTCACAACTTCATGTCAAAGAGAACTGTGTATCCAGTCTTCAAGATTAAAGTCATGCATCACCTAGCCATCATGTTTTCTTAATGGTCGAAGCCGTCTCACAAAACATCAAGGGCACTTTTAAAAGACAGATTCTGCATGACGGAATCAAGATAAATTCACAACTTCACTCTGGATCTGGACTTCAAGATTAAAGTCATGCAGGTGATGGCCTGCACTTCGGCTATCAGTACAATGGACCCCACAAGGGAAAGGCTCCTTTTCCGGAAATGACATGTAGACTGGTCCAAGGATGCTCACCAAACTTTGTGATTAAAACCAAAGCCTCCAGTGTAACATTGAAATGATATGAAGAACGTTGTTAGCGACACACACTTCTCCGCTGTGACCTAAGGCTATGTTGTCAGTTACCTTATTGACGGGGATGTAGCTCAGTGGTAGAGCGCATGCTTCGCATGTATGAGGTCCTGGGTTCAATCCCCAGCATCTCCATTTTTTTCTGAATGATCAGAGCGTCATTGTCATGAAACATCAAAGGCACTTCCAACAAAAGATTGAGAGTTTCTTTCTGAACCAGAAAGATGCTACATAGGCAGCACCTTCAGTGGCAGGCTCATCCACCCAGCACAATGGAGCGACTGTCATCTGACTTTATCATCTCAGTAGAGTCAGTTCCAATCACAGAGGGATTTACAGCCTGAAGCGGGCACAGCAACGCTTTTATTTATGGATTCATGTCATGGTGTCCGTTGGGAGGCTATTTAGCTTCTATCAGGAACCAGACAGAGCTGATTTTTTATGAATGACCTGCTCACTCCATCATGCTTGATTCATCCATCACATCTGGAGTAAGGAAGCCGTGAGTCACCGGACATTCAAGACACCATCATTGTCATGTCTGAAAATGAGAATGCGCTAAAACCTCAATTTTCACATGAAAGTTTTGCTTCCTATTGAAACGCTAATGCAGCTGTGAGAGGTGTTTTGTTCCATCTTACTCAGGTGGATGTGCGTCAGGGGATGTAGCTCAGTGGTAGAGCGCATGCTTTGCATGTATGAGGTCCTGGGTTCAATCCCCAGCATCTCCACTTTATGTTTGGCTTAGGTTCAAGTAGTCTCAGAGCCGGTGCCTTGTGTCTTGCCCCATTGGGTGTACAACACAAACAGTAGCTCCCCTTTGTGGGCTCGCGGTTGTTGCTCAACAATGGCTGCCGCTGCAACATGGCCGTGTCCCAGGTACCCGCATCAGCCCTCCAGAATATAAAGATGACCACAAATGAGTCACGTTTTTTGAAGTGAGCATCGATGAAGTAAAGCTTCCAGAACAGATCTGATATATAGTTTCCCTGATGTATTCATTTGAAAATAATGTCACTTTATCATTGTTCTCCTAAGACATTTTTTGAGTGATATAATAAAATAAAGAGACAAATCTGAGGGTTGTTGAATGACCTTGCACACACCCTGTCTCACCACAAGGGGCCCACATGTTAAACTCAGTCCAAGAAACTTACCAACAAAATGTATCTTCATTGAACCTTATCACTGAAAATAAGACACTAAACAGTGTGTGCTATCAGTCTGTTTAAATGCATGGAGGCTTATTTTGGCATCAATTCTTCTCTCCACTGACAAACTGGAAATATTTTTCTTTAGACATATATCCACGTTTCCATCTTCCATTTAGATTATAGTGTGTATTGTTGTTTTTCATCGACGTCCTAAGGCTTGTTTACAACATAGGGAAAACTCTGCACACTCTTGACACTTGTGTAAGCAAAACATCATGTGACTGAACCGTCACATTGCAGCACGTCTGAGACAACAGAACTGCATTGTTAAGTCTCAAGGAGAGGAGTGGGCCCCACCAGGGGATGTAGCTCAGTGGTAGAGCGCATGCTTCGCATGTATGAGGTCCTGGGTTCAATCCCCAGCATCTCCACTTCTTTTTCTTCAGGAATTGACATTCATGTTTATGCGCTAATCCTGTTCTTATAAATAGCCTCACCACTGTCTACACATGTCACATGGGGATGTAGCTCAGTGGTAGAGCGCATGCTTTGCATGTATGAGGTCTTGGGTTCGATCCCCAGCATCTCCAGCCGTATGAGACTTTGTGTTTACTTTCTTTAGTTCACACATATGACTTACTCGTCGCTCTCGGACAAAACAAGGAGTGGTCATAATCTTAGTCACTGGATTTATGGGCGGCTCTACGAGGAATGTATCTTTCTTCACTGGAAGACTGTCGCTCTTGTGAAACACACGCCGTAATAAGGAGCCAAAGCAGGTCAGCAATGAAACCAGCTCAAAGGCTGGTCACCTGTGGGCTTGTCCTCTCTTCCCTCCCTGTGTGTTCCTCAGCACACTTGCTCTCTCCAGACCCTCCAGGAGACTTTTCTCTGCCCAGCACACTTTTGGCAGTCGGACCGTGTTAATTAGGTTACAGACAGACGGGTGGAGGCTAAGAAGCAAAGACTCCAACTGCTACTTTCACCCAAGCTCCTGCCAGAAAATGATCTTTCCAGCCCGGTTTTCTGAGGCGCGTCACATGGACCAACCCGCCTGTCCCTGCGTCTGAGAGTGTGATGAGCAGGAAGAGTGTTATGATGGGTCCCGCTGCTGGAGCGGTGAGTGCGCTCCGCCAGAGGAGAGGGGGTAATTATGAGACCTGTTGTGCTGAAGGGAAGTCGGGCCACCAAGGACGGATTAAGACCATCTCCTCCTTCTCTTTCTTCTGCTTTCTTTTGCTGTCTTTTCATTCATTTTTTTTCTCTTTCACTGGCCCATTTCTTATTCTGTCCTCCATTCATGTCTGCGCTCTTCATTAAACCTGCAGATTCATCATGAACTTGGAGCAAGAATTTGGTTCATGGCAGATGCTGAATGGATTAAAAGAATAAGTGATTCATAACCGGTTCTGTCATGTTCCACTCAACGATGATTATCATTATTTCACTCTTCCATTATTCATATTTCTAGAGACAGTTCATCCACTGATCTATCACCTCGGTTTTTTTGTTTTTTTTCCGTTTAATCTGAGGATCCAGAATGTAAGGCTCATACTGCTTGTTCCCATTAATAACAATGGTAAAAATGCTTAGGTTTGATAGTGTTTTAGGCTGAAAGCGACGTGTGCAATTCTATTTTCGTGACACTACTGAATGAAATGAAAGCAGATCTGGAGTTAAAATACTCAAAGTTCTATTGAGTTGCTACATATTATTTTGTTGTGACCCAAATCTAGAAATGAATTCAGAATTGTAACTTAAAACTCACCACTAACAGTGTACAACAGTTAAATTATATTTGGATAATTTAAAAGCCGATTATTATATGTTTATTTTAGAGTGGAAAGGACTCACGAGCCTCTGAAGAGTGACCCGATCATTTGAGAGAGACCTGAGCAGCATAAGATGGAGATGCTGGGGATTGAACCCAGGACCTCATACATGCGAAGCACGCGCTCTACCACTGAGCTACATCCCCACACTACTGTAAAGTCTCATAAGTGTTGAAGACTCATGCCACTTTTATCAGTATGCCTCCAACTCAAGTCCATATCCAGCCTGCATTGATGCCTCATAATTCTGCTTTTTTTACTGGCATTAAAAACTTCAATGCATGTTCAAGTCATGACCCACAAAAAAGTGTCTATGCTTCACTGTTTACTGAGCTGTTCCTGAGAAAGCTGAAATCGCAAACATGGATCTTTCTAGTTTGTCAATGTTGAGAAGAATTGATGCCAAAATAAGCCTCCATGCATTTAAACAGACTGATAGCACACACTGTTTCGTGTCTTATTTTCCGTTCTAAGGTGTTCAATGAAGATACATTTTGTCAGTAAGTTTCTTGGGCTGAGTTTAAAACGTGGGTCATTCAACAACCCCCAGATGTGTCTCATTGTTTTATTTTATCACTCAAAAAATGTCTCACGAAACCAGTGACAAACTAACATCATTTTCAAATCAATAAAATCAGCAAAACTATAAATCACTTCTGTTCTGGGAGCTTCACTTCATCCAATTCATTTGTCGGCATCTTTATAGTTTGGAGCGAAATGATGATCAAAGCGAGAACCTGCTCGACAATATGGACGTCTGTATGAGGTCAAGTGCTCTTTCTTTTGTCTCCCGCCATGAAAAAAAGCTCCCCCAAGGCCAGTAAAAGCCCATAATACAGACGTCGAGTCCCTCGGTTAAAAGCCCGGACCTATAGTGTGTGCCGTGAAAAGCCAGCCCTCTGACAGCTTCATTATGACCAGTTATCTGTGCGAGGGCGATGCTGCGGCCTCCTTTGGTCGCTCCAGATCAGGTATAACATTTCCACCTCGCAGCAGCGCCGCCTCCTCAGAAGTTCCACTTGAGGCATTTTGCATGCATTAACATCGGCGAAGGAGCAAGAGGGCTTCCTCGCAGATCAGACCTCCTGTGCTCTGGTCCTGCCTTCTCTTTATCGCTCCGCCGTGACGCCTGAAATCACATGTATCTGAAGGACGCTGATTGCAAGTGGCAGAGGGCAATTCAATGGGATGGAAGGAAAAGGGACGGGGGCGAGAAAGGTGGACGGAAAGGAAATACCAGGGGGAGGAAACTAAAGATAATAGAGTGAGGGCGAGCATGACAGGGGTCTCGGCTGGAGGCTCGTTTGATCAGAGAAACGCAGTACTCATCTGGGTGAGCCCCGTCTCTCTGGACAGTTCACTCATCAGTGCTGATTCATCCAAATGGGTACCAGAACACCTCGGTGGCTCCCAGTACAGTAACCGCCTTATATCCCCCCCGACAGAACCTTAACGCAAACCAGACCGCCGTAATCACTCACACGCTGCACCTCGCCGCTCCTACAATCAATGCGCCGACTCGGCGGTAATTCCCCAAACTGTTGTGATGGGGCATCGTAAGAGCGGCCCAGTCGGACCCGTGATGCCTTCAAAGAAACACATCAAGAGCTCATAGTTACGAAGGTTTTGTCCTGTGCTTGGAGTTACTCCAGACTTAGCATTAGCATCTTAGCTCATTTTATACAGCAGTGATTCCTTATTTTGTTGCCTCTAGGCGTGGGGCACCATTTTTTTTGTCAAATTTTCCTTTATCACTTTTGTGGTCTTATTCAATTTTTTGTCTAATTTTCCTTTGTGTTTCAACGCAAGACGAGACGTTTCAGAATCATGGCGGGTGATAAGGTTTGAGTTGAGGTGTGGAACAGAATTTCTTCCACTACATTCAGGATTATGACGCCTGGTTTTTTGTGGGAGGGTAAAATGCTCAGATGGGGAACCGAAGTATATTTGAATTGACTAGTGACGATCTCAGGACTCCCGAAATGAAGAGCACTTCAGTAAAAAAAAAAAAAAAAACTTCAACTAGGTTTGCTAACAGAGCTTTTTTGAATGAAATATCCCACTTTAATATCATTATTTCTAAAGGTTGTCACTTAAAAACAGTTAGAGATGAAGGCATACTGTAAAGGAAAACTCCAAATTCGGGTAATGTATATCTTATGACATCACCAGGCACTAGCTATAGTCAGTTAGACAACTTCTACAGATGTTTATCTGATTCACTAGTGACATTCCTCCTCATCTCTCAAGCAACAATGATGATGATGGTTGCGAATTGTAATTTGCTGCTATTTACACTTTATTTTCTCCCATATCTTTGACCGATCTGCTGCTATTTCCGCTTTTTCTTTTTACATTCACTCTCCATCCGTCGTGCTGACCATGTGCTTCTTGTGGAGCTGTGATGGCAGCAGAAGCAGCGCTACCAACCACTGCCGCCACTTCCTGTTTCGCTGTACAATTTCCATCAGAGCATGAATATCACTCTTATAAATCTCTTACCATATGAATTTTCTCTCTGTTTTGGCACCCAAAGGGTTAATATATTGTAAAAATAAACTTGGTGCAAAGTTTAAGCTGGTTTATTCTATGTTCTCTTTGGAAACTACAGCTTTGTCAGTTAAAAAAAAAAAGTGATATGCCAGTAATTCCACCTCCGGGTCTTGACTCCTCACCGACTGAGATAGTCATTTCAGAGAGATGACTCACTCCCTTACAGTAAAATAATTCAGTTTGTGACCAGCTGAAACAAGATGAGGCACAATGACATCATGAACAATGTATGTTGGACTATTTTCTGCAGTCACTTTGGAAACATCACCCAGATAACTAATCTGTTTCTTCCTTGCAAATGTCTCACACACGAACCAGGCTCTTTCTTCAGTGAGAATGAATATGTGTTGAATTAATGAGCGCTACAATTGTAGCAGGGTATGTGAGGTTCAAATATGAGGCTGGGATGGTGGCGCAGGTGATTGTGTGTGTGAATGGCCAAGACGCCTGCGTGACTGGTGTCCCAAGATGTGTGTGTTTTTGTGGACCATCAAAGGGCAGCAGCAAAGACACCAGAGCAGCGGGGATCGGCGCATCCCCACAGTGGTGTAGCGACACACAACCAGGCAGCACACAAAACAACCCCGACAAAAAAAAAAAAAAAAAAAAGCAAACAAAAAATGTCCAAGACAGTGAGAGAATGTCATGCCATTTCCTTCTGCCTGTAACCGGGGAAACGCTGGCACCGGGCAGGAGCCCATCTCCAGTCTGCACCGGCCTCCCCACCTCCAGGATCCTTTACACTCTGTCCAGCGGCACGTCAAGTTCATCCCCCCACATGCTGCTTCCCAGCAGGCTCTTGACTCAGGCTGGCATGCCCCGGAGGCTAAAGGGGGCTGTGGATCCACCCCGACGTGGGCCCTGCCTGTGTGGGGTACATCTCAATCAGCAGGATCCAAAGAGGCCCCTCTTTTTTTTTTATAATTCCTGCAGCATCTCTCCATCACTGGCATGGGCGCCTTCATAACCTCCCACCGATTGGCGTGTATGAAGCAAGGGGTGGCGTTATTCACCCCCTAAATGTCTTTTCATTTCTCCCACTGTCCTCGTGTGAAAGCAGCCAAATCACACTCAAAGTTTCTCTCTCAGGATGAGGAGCGAGGAAACAATGGCCGGCTGAATTAACATTCGGATAACTAGACAGAGGGTGCGGTGGACAGACGGCGGAGGGGATGGCAGGACTTAACAGGGACACTGATGGCTTTATACAAGCGGCGCTCCTTCTCTCACACGCCCGCTTCATGTCTCTCGCTCCTGCTGTCTGTGGCAGAAAGTAAAGTTTGAGGAAGAAAGTGGAGGAGGGCGAGGTAAGGTGTGGCGGCGGAGGGCCGGGGCAAGACGAGGCATTATCACAGCAGGGGGTGGACCAGGGCGATGCTCGGTGCGCGGTCTGCCCTCGCTCATCTCCTCTCATCACTAATTCATCCCGTCTGCAGCTCTCAACCCCACTTCCCGTTTTGTTTTCTCAGAGTATGACTGCGACTCGCATCTGTTCAGGGTCACCGGCGGTATCACACAAGAGGAGCGGGCCAGTTGCGCATTTTGTTCATCTGCCTGCGGTGTGTTTTTCAGATGAATGTTGCCACGGAGCAGTGATTGGCATTAAAATTATGACCATCTTTCCAGGTGAATAAAAAGGTCCTGACCCCAGTTGAAGCACCACGAATCTGACTGAGCCAGCTGGTACTACAAGGCCTTTCAGAGAGCATGAGAATGAGATTTTTGGGGTCTGATGGATGGATTTATTCGGAGACATTTCATGGGTTATAAATCTGAATGTATCATGTATCATTACCCAGCAAAAACAGAAAAGGATCGCCGGCGTCTTCCCGCTCACTCGACAGACAGAACAACAAACGTTACTTCTGGTCCAAGAGATTGTCTTCAGGCATTAAAGCAGCTTCATCCTCTTGAGTCTCCCCAAGTCTGCATCCCCGCTATCCCCCTCACTCAGTGCGGAAACACATGCCCGTACCCATCCATCAAGCCTCTGCATCCCCAAGGTCTTTTAGGCTGACCCACTTTCCCCTCCTCAAACCCAAACAACTCAACGGCATGAAAAAGCTGATGTCTGACTTCTGGTTCGAGGCCGTGTCAGCAGAAAAAAAAAAGAAACGCAGCGCCTTCAAATGGCTTCTCACTTATTTATTTTTATGTTTCATTAGTTTTGAATATGCAAAGAGAGGATGCTCGAAGTTTCGTTCGGAAGTGCGGCCCTCGCTCCGTCCTCTGGTCACCCTTGGCGAGCAGCATCGTTGCCAGTGATGTCACAGAGGAACAACAGACTGAGCGCCGCCTGGTCAAAAGCAGACATGTCAGCAGATTTCCAGTGCCTAAGTACCACAGTGCGTGTGTGTGTGTGTGTGTGTGCGTGTGTGCACTCGTCAGCTACTGCTCTTTCTCTGTGTGATGCATGGAAAATGAAAAACGCTGTGTCGGAGCATTCTGTGGTGCAGGGGCACCCGGTGTCACTAGTGATTGACCAGCGCATCGCTGTGTTTACACACCGCAGTAGATCCACTTAATTTTATGGGGATATGTTGTCGACAAGCACATTGAGAGCATCAAGTCCGAGCTGACAGCCACGGGCCACAATATGATGCTTATTCAAAGTGTCGATGGTAAAGGTCACTTTGTCACAAATGCTTGGTTCAGGAAGATGAGGGAGCTCAGTGTGCTTCTGTTGTGACTGCAAGGCTTCACGTCTCCACGAGCAGACAAAACAAGTTGAAATAATAGCGCTGATTTACCAGACTATCCGAGTTGCTGGCTGTCTTGGCAGGCAGTGGAAGAACAAGGAGATACGAACTGTAAAACTGAGTCTTTCTGCTTTAAGGATCTGAACTCGGCAGGAAAAAAATCTGACAAAAAAGGTTGCTCTGTCGACTCCATCTTTTAGTGTACACAATACCCAAGATGTGCTGCAAGATGAGCAGGAACATGTGGTGGGACTTGACAGACGCAGATCGCAGAGTATTGTTGGAACCTGACTGGTGGAAGGAGACTCAAAGTAAAACCTACTCAAGATAATGAAGCCATTTATGGTGTTACTCTTCTATATATATATATATATAGCACCTCACAGAGCCTAGTCAGCAGCATAAATGGTGCCACATTTAGAGCGACATCTAGAGCAGGGGTGAGTAATTTCCTCAGGGGCAATGTTATATTCTGTGACTGTTGTGAGGGGCCATCGAGCCTAAAGAAAGCAGGCGACAAAAAGATGAATAACTAAATGGATTAAAATATTGAAGTGAACAAACATGTTGGTTGGTTGTGTCTTATTTAATATAAAACACATTCCATTTAAAGATTCATGATATCTCTTTCAAAATTGTCTGAGGACAAGATATATTCAACATAAAAGATTATTTTGAAAAATAAAACAAGGGAGTTACATTTCAGTTGTGCTTATAAGTGACAAATAAAATGCGCAAAATAAGATTCTCAGAAAAATTCTGACAGTTTCATAGTTTTACTTTGAGTCCAGGAGGGCCGCATAAATACAGTCAAAGGGTCCGTATTTGGCTCCCAAACCGCACTTTGTCCAGGTGTGCTGCAAGTCCGAACCCCAACTTATCTATCTGAACGTCACACGGGACTCCATTGAAGCACCAATGCATCAACAATGATGGCAAAAGCCTACTTAAAAAAGTCGCTACTCAACACCTCAGGGATGAGAATATGTTTTGCCGGAGACACACGCAAATGACCTTGGTATTCCCTCACACTGAATTACCATCTGGATCCTATTCTCCGCTCAAGCCATATATCTTATTACTATCAACAAAATTTCAAATGCTAAAACGTTATTCAATTAAAATGATAAAATAAATGGTGGTCATAATAGTTGGTAGAATTCATGGGTATGATTGTGTATCCAGTTTGAAATATACAAGTGAAAAACCAATTTGTCTACATCGCGTTTCAGATTCAACAGCCCGGAGTAAAGGTATCAGTTGGTTAGTCCTAACGTTATTTCACAGCCTCAAGTGTTGGTCGGGCATGTTGAATTACAAAAACAGCGCTGTCACGAATGCGGGCCCAACTGTTGCCATAATCTGCCGATTGCAAACTAATGGAACCAATTTCACACCGTGACAATATTCCTCAGGCTGCATCTCAGCACGCAGCCTGTTAACAGCCCCTCAGGCAACGTGTGTGTGTGTGTTGCCTCGCATTCTGTTCAATTACAACACCGGACCTCGCCGGAAGAAGAGGGTCTGGCAGTCGGTGAGACGCTTCGCAGCCAAGCTCCGAGAATGTTCTGCCAGCTCCATCTCATATCTTTTCAAACAGTTCCTGCTTTACTTGCACAACAACTTCTGCTCAAACCGCTCGCTGCGTCTCCACCTCGACCGGCCACAAGCGCTCTATTGTTCCTTTAGGTCTTTCACCTAAGAAAACATTTTTACAATGCAATATTTTCCCGCTTCATTGCAGCAAGTGGAAAAACAGGCAGGCGATTATAAATATCTATCCACTTTTCCACAGAGAAAATGCTTGTTTACATGGAGGGTAATTACCCGATTTAATAAGACAACATTATGATTGTGTTGTTTACTGCTGGAAACGGTCGTCTCCAAGACATTTTTGAGGAGATGGCAGATGCTTATTGTTCAAATCGGAGGTGGAAATGCAGCCAAGGAATGTGTTTACCTCAAGAGATGTATGGGAGCATGTTTGAGAAGCTCACTTGAGAAGCTACATCTTCACAGAAACCCCCCTCAATCGTGCCCGAGTGACCCATTTCCAGCACCTCATCCTTGTCTTCTGACACCTGGGGGACTGGGAGACCATCTAACTCGAGACCAAGGCCACGACTTTGAGTGCCACAGACCAAGATCTAGCTGAATACACAATGGAGAAACATAAGTCTAGAGCTGAAGAGCTGAGCTAAGAGCTGAAATGCCTTCATTGGACCAAACTAGTTTGTTGTGTATTCAGTTTGGTCCCAGTCCTGGTCTTGCCCTCCTCATTGGTCTTGGTCTTGACTTGGTTCGTTGACCTCGTAGTCTTGGTCGTAGATTTGGTCTCGAGTTAGGCGGTCTCGACGACAACACATGTCATGACAAACAATGTCGGCTGTTGTTAGATCTTCAACTCTGGATTATGGGATTTGATATACTGTCTTACCTCACAGTACTTTATTATTGGATTATTTGGGTTATGAGCAACTCCTATAACAACGGATCAACCTTGTATCACTCTTTTGTTTCTAGTTTAACCAATTTGAAAGTGTCCACTAATAACAAATAGTACTGAGATGACTGAATCTTTGTCAACAGACATTATGGGCGATAAACAACGACATTGTGGATTGGACATTCTTCACCTACAGCATTCATCCTCAAATTCCCATGTGGATGTTAAAAAGAGCATTTATTTCATCTCATAATCTAATGTAGTCCATGTACTCATTGCAATTTATGACCAAAGCCCAGAGGACCAGAGTGTGTGCTTTAGAAGTGCTTGTTAAAAACCGTGGAAAAGTACTTTCACTTTGATTTTGCACTGCAGAACTCTGCCTTTGAACTTTTGTTAAACACGTCTTTGCATATAGTCTCCAGTCAAGTTCATCGTCGGCCTTTAAAGGACCGACACCAAAATGAATTCGCTCGACTAGTCCCGTCCGACGCTGCTCCTCCAGCTTTGATGTGTGCCCCTGACTTTTATCGACCTCAAATAATCCACTTCGGATGTTATTATCTCAAGACATGCTAATGCTTCTAGCCTTGAGTCAGTGGCTCGACTCCAAGTCAAGTACTGAATCATCACTTCACATGTTGACTGTCTCAGACAACGACTTGTTCCGCATGTCCGACACGAGATCAATGATGCCGTCATAGTCTCCGTAAACACGCGGTTAAACTCATTTGAATCGCAATCCGTAATGCAGACAGTTCTTTTTCAGATCTGAACCACCATCCATGATCCGTTCAGAAGCTAGCTCTGTGATAGCCATGCTGTTATCAAGGCCTGCTAGCGTGATAGCTAGTGGCGGATACACGGCTACTATAGCGATGGGTTGACATTAATATGTCCAGAAAACGTCGAGTAACGGAATTAGAAATGGACCTGTTTGTAGCTAAGGGAGGTCTTGGAACTGTCTGAAGAGTGAGTAAACCAGAGGGACAGTGTTGGGTGAGAATGCCGGTGTGACTGTGAAGGATGATCAAGACAGGAAATGATCTGCCCAAAGGAGAAGAAGCCGCTGAGCTGGACCTAATATGGAACCATTCATTATCATATATAGTGGGACTGTTTGAACCGGCGTCCCACCCTACACTTGCATACCTAGTCATCAACGTCATCCAAAAATCTCATAATAACAGTGTATGATAATGTATTACAACCCTGGAATTATGAGAGCAATTCAGAAATATATCTTTATGAAAGAGCTTCTTAGACAGAGGAAATATTGAGGCAGAGGCTACACGTGAGTACAGTACAGGAAGTTCAACGTACTTTCCCCACGGGGCTTTAAACCGTTAATCAATCAACCCTTCCCACCTTAAAAAAACAGCTTAGGGCTCTGATCCGCCCCCATCATCATTCTGTCACCCGCCCCAGTCGAGCGAAAAAAAAAAAAAAAAACCCTCCTCCACCCCCACCCACTGGGAAATACAGAGCAGCCCAACGTTTTCTTTCCCTTTAACAATTTCACTCTCTCCACCGTGAGCCCTCTTCAGTCTCCTTATCGGCCATCGGACTTCCGATCAGTCGACTGTGACGTTTGAGAGTCTGCAGGTGTGACCAAGACTCTGAGAATTTGTCTATGTCTTCTGGGCCCTCATCGCCCGCAGCTCGCAGTTTATACTCAGGACTAATCGGATTGAAGGGGGATCATGACACCCGACAGCTTTTTGGAACTGCCATTTTAGCCATGATGTTTGCACAACTTAAAAAAAAAAAACGCCCCGTCATGGTGACACCCACGCAGCTCAACCTGCAGACAGGCGTCTCTCTCAAACTGCTTTGGGAAACGCAGCAGTTCAGACCTAAACATGACATATTGGTATGCAAAGTGTCGGATGAGAAATTGCACAACCCGGGCTCCTCCTCTGCTCGGCTCTTTTGTGTTCGCGAGGCATCCATCATGCCAGTGTCAGCCTCTCTCTGATTTTAACTGCCGTGAGTCGGAGCTGTTGAGAAACACCTCCGTAATCGGCGGGTCGGAGGTACAAACCGGGTCCGTCGGCAGCGACGGCGAGACGCAGACTGACAGCAGCTCTGCGTGATTTACACCTCGCTGCAGGTTAATGGGGTCTCCAGCGCTGATCCTTCTCAATTTGGCTCGCTTGACCTTCCCTTCCACTTCACGTCAGGTTCCTTCATTTCACCTTCCACTTTTTTTTTTTTTTTCGCACAAAGCTGCTCTTTCCATCTGTCATCCGTCCTGGAAAGAGAAAATGTGCCCTCGGTCTCAAACAAGTTTCCTTTGCTCTCGTCTTGTTCTCACACACACCCACATACCATCCTGTGTGTTGGCAAGCTCCGGCCCATCCAGCCTGTTGCGTTCTCTCCCCTCATGAGTGTAGGGGGCGATCAATCACATGATTTGATGTTTCTTATTACAGACTTGTCTTTCCGGGTCGGGAGGCAGGAATCTTTATAGTGGCAGATACGGGCCACTGCAAAACCTTACATCCTCCGCGAGAGGAAGGCCGTCACACACAGGTGTGATTTATTATCATTTTCCTTCTTTCAGATCCACGTCAAATGCTTTTCTTTCATGTGGGCCCCGCGCTGACGGACGGCAGCCGATAGTCATTGTCTGACGTTTATTATCGGAAATGAAAGGAACGCGGTGTTTTACGGCATCTGCGAGTCTCATTCAAATGCATTTCATTCAGTGTAAAATGTGAGAATGATATTATCAAAATGGGGCACCGCACCGGAGCTGTGAATCAAGTCGACTGTGCTGCCCTCAGAAGCAATTTAAAACCCTATATTTCGTCAAGTACGACAAGGCAGGTCTTGTGTGCAGAACCGACTTGGTGTCCCGTGAGTTATGAGGACCATGGCGGGAGAAAGTTTGAGATGATTTGCTAGTAAATGTTCCGGGGGATGATGTTCTGGACTTGCAACCTCAATGTAACGTTATGAGGCGCCGTCATCCTTGTGGCTGTGACCCTTCATTCAAGCCCTTGTACTCACAAAGTTGCATCTGTTCCTATCCAGGGTTTCTGCATAATGGTGTGTTTATGTTATTTGTTGTGAATAATCGGAGAGAACTGAGAAATACATGTTCCAATTCTAAACCAAATTTTGGAGGTGTCATTTTCAAAATCCCACTAGTTGTCACCACTAAAAGTGTTCACAAATGTGTATGATAAAGACTGGAAATGATAAAAACAAACCTCTTGTTGCTCAATTCCCTCATGAATAAAAGTCATATTCTCTTTAATATTCATTGGAAAGTCAACATGAAACTTCATCAGCTGAGAAACATGACTGTGCTCACTGTGATGTGGAAGCATTGGGTGCCCTCAAGCAACCTACCATCCCCTCCCTGGGCTCTATCTCCTGCTGACTGTTTCTCCCTCAGCCACATGAACAGTGGCTTCTCTATCTACCTGTCTTCCTCATATCCACAATCTTGGCTAGCATTGTTGGATACTTTTGACTTAGTGTCGCACATATTATAAAAGTACCACACTGTCTTGTTATGCTGACCACACCCCTCACTCTTTTCAAGCTTTATTTTCACCTTCTCCGGAACCTACAGATTTTTTGAGAAGTTAGTTACATTATACGTTCACTTTCACTTTCCGCCGGTGCTTTCCTCCTCACCTCCCCAAGGAGGGCCCTTTCCTCCAGACGCCTCTCGCGCGGAGCAGACGAGGACATGCGTACATGGCAGTTAATCTAAAGCAAGCATAACCAGACCACAGAGATAAGCTATTTCCTCTTAGCCCGGCAGGTAACTGTAGATACCTGCACACACTTACGACAGGGTGCATCGGTTGTCACCAGAGGGTGTCGGCCCAAGAGGACCATCACCTCCTTCCATTCACGCCGGCCCTCAGATGTGCTCTCAGGTTGCAGCTGCTGGAGAGAGGCGAATACATCAGCCAGTGTTAACAGGGCAGAAGAGGAGAAGGGGCGGCTGCTGTACCGTGACAACCGCCGCGGCGCAGGTGAGACCCTGCTCGGGAATGCAGAGCTGGATGCAGGTCCATTCAGCTCCTGCAGACTGTGGCAGAAGCGGCGTGATTGATTTACGCTGCAGCGTTAACGGAGCATCCGTGATTTACATTGCAGCGCTAGCACCATAACTGAGGTTACACAGGACCTTTTTAACAGCCCAGCCCACGGTTCTCCCCACTATTATCGCTGGATTCCTGTGGCCGCGTTTAAAGAAGAGTGGCGAACAAAGACCTCAGCTATTTGGGTCAAAACCAAGAGGCTGTTTATTCAATATACAGTAGCACATTCTACACACAGGCGGTTTGGGGTATGCGTTCTGAGTAAACTGGGCTAGTGACAGCAGGACATAACTCAACGCAGAAAGCCCCGCCTCTTCCGTGGTTAAAATCACACGGCACCTATTTTTGGTTCCTGCCTGAGTGACAGCGTGACCCTTGAACCCTGACCTTTACACAGCGTGACCTCGGTGGCTCAATAATGGAGACAGGAAGGTATTAGGAACGGGGAAGCAGACTGAGAGCTCGGAGGGGTCCGAGGGGTCAAGCCCAAAACCATGCATTCAGGACAGACAGGAGAAGGAGGCCAGTGTGTTCCCTGTCAGCCAACAATGAGCCGGTTATGGGTTTATAACAGGACTAATTGATTTCCCCAATAATTGAAACCGTGATGAGCTGGTGAGGAGAGCTGGCTGCTGAGTCAGCGGCTTTAAGTTTGTGGAAGCCCTTAGACACAACTGTGGGACCTTTGAAAGCCTTACTCACTGCGCAGATCGGAGTGTGACACTAAAGACGCCACTGGATTCCACTGACTCATAAAAGGCTTGTGAGCGAGTGACTCGCAAGTCCAGATCTCGAAAGTCTCTTTTTCAGTGGTCAATTTTAAATCTATTCAATTGAAAAACTAAAGTCAAATTCCAAATGTTGCATCAACAACTTCATTAATAAAGACTTTATTTAGAAGTTTAGTATATATTTATCCACCTGGAACATAAACAAACAGGTATTTCTTATTGTAGGCTTTTTGTTTATTTATTTCTATATATTGGTTTAATAAAATTATCTTTTTTTACCCTGAAATTAGCATTGTAATTCACTTGAAACTAGCTATTTTAATCTCCTTTTCTCAGTAAGTACATGTCCCATTGTGCACTGCAACAGTTGAAACTCATATGATGGTGGACATTATACAATCAATTGGTTTAATTTCAGCTAGAAATCCTGGTCAGAATCAGATTTATTGCCATGGTCAGTGGGGTCCCACCAACTAGGAAAGTGCTTCGGAATTAAGTGCTGTCAATAAAATAAAATAAAATAAAATGAAGGGAACAATCAAATAAGCAGTACTTATAATCTGACGTTCAATTCATATTTTGGTCTCATAATTCTCGATGAAATTCTGGTTCCTTCAGTAAAATGAGAAAAACCTTTTTTCCACATGCGGAACTCATGATCTTGTTTTACCAGTTTGGCTGTAACAGCCATCAAAACACAAAAGCAGTTGAATGTTTTTGAGGCGGACCAGAATGTTTTCTTCCCGTCAATGACTTTATTTCTGTCTCCAAATGTAATAAATAACAGCCAGGAGGCAGATGGTTGGATGAATGGCGCAGATTTATCAGTTGAACAATATTTCTTTAACACGCTGGCGTTCCATTTGAGGCTGAGTTGGTCTTTAATCCCTTGAATTTGGGGGGAAAAAGGACTTTTTTTTGGCCTGTGGGGTCCTGTGGAGAAGCTCATCTTGGGGTCAGTGAGCCCACTGGGGGTCTCGTGCTCCGATGGCTACGTACAGAACCAGCCCATGAGGTCCGATTAGACTAGGTGTCCTGCCGTGTTTGCTCCATGTAAAACTCAGTATCTTGATCTTAGATTAATACCAGCGATCAGTCAAAGGAAACCAGCACAAGCTTTGGGGTACAGACTTCGGCGTCGCCCATAAAGGTCGGTGACCCCCCGGATCTGAGCATATCAGACGACACAAATGATATCAGGGTCTGTCAGCATGCGAGAGGAAGACCAATTATGAGTGAGTGTGTGTGTGTGTGTGTGTTGACGGAGTAGGTCAGTGAACATGTCAACATCAATAGTAGGGGGTTGTAAAGTTCACTGCCTGGCCCGGAGGGTGCACACGGCGCGCTGAAGAGGGTCTGGTTCGTGGAATCTTTTCCAAACAGGTATTTCATCACGTTGCTTCTCTAACCTGCGGGATCGTTCTGGGAGACGCCTGCACATCGCCGCATGGCAACTCATCTGTTACATGGCCCTGACCCCGGCGCTTCCTCCGAGCAGGGGCAGGAATGCCGTCTCATTTCCAGATTTCCTGCTGATAAATCCAGGAGAGTGACATGGATGACACGACTTATCCCGTGATTACTACAAGCTCCAGGAATTCCTGCTCCATCAAAGCACCGTGAACTTCCCAGGCAAAGTCCCTGTGCCGCCTAAACCCCGCGCATTGATCCAGACATATGAAATTCCCCAAACACATGGGAGGGGTCAGCATCCAGCGCTTGATCTCCTGAAACAGAGCAACAGGCTTTTAAAATAACCCCGCTGGAAAATGACCTTTAAGTGAGCCGCATCAACAATCTTTAAATGAGATTATAGAGGCGAGCGCCGCAACATTAAGTTGTGTGGTACATGTTTATGATGGAATGCAGAGTGTAGAAAACACAATAATTATCCACTCAATTCGCATGCCATACATTTACAAGCACACGCTGGGAAACTGTGATGTAAACGGACACCACGGAACGTATTGTTGGCGCGGTGAAGTGCAATGAGAGAACTCGGTGTTCTCTGGATTTGAATGTTGAAGTTTCTCCTCACGTATAAGTTGATAAACTGTTGCGGAGTTTGTGGAAGAGCAGTGCCAATCTGGTCATTGGAGTCATTGGAGCAAGAGGTGGGTTCACCATGCACTGTCAGTCAATTTATCCATCAATAGTAATAATAGTTTGGACTGTGGGAGGAAAGCGGAGTGGCCGCAACAAACCCACACATGGAAAGTGCCAAACTCCCAACACAGAAAGGACATTAGAGGACCTGCTCTATGACTTGCTTCAAGCTGAAATCGTGATATTCTCTCTTGCATAATTCTTTTTTCAATCTTTATTTTTACATTTCATTTTTCCCCTTTTTTCCTTTATTCAATTAAATTTCATTTTTAATTTTTATTCACTTCATAAATAAACCGTTTCATAAAATATTACTACAGTTGAATTTTAGTATATAATATATTATACAATAATTAACATTAAATACTTATTACTACTACTGTATTACTAATATTTATATTGCCTGTACATAGTTGATTGTCAATTATTTGTTTATTTATTGTCTATATATACAATTTATTATTTACTTATACTTTACTTATATATTTTTTTTTATTTTACCCTTGATAGTGTTTATATATCATGTGTATTTATTTATTTGTCTTGTGTTGTTCGATAGCCTGTGACTGTTTTTATGTGCTTTGTGAATGTCTTCAATGTTTGTTGTGTATCTTTAATGTCTTGCACATGTGCCTTTGCTGTCAATGGCTGCTGACACATTGAATTTCCCCTTATAAAGTACATCTAATCTATATAATATATGTAAAATATATAATTTTCTCATCATCTATTTTTATTGAACTGTAATAATGCAAAACCTGACAGTATTAGATTTGGCTCAGGTCTTTATTGTCCTAAGTCAACAGTGCCTCATGTTCAAGTTGTGATGCAAAATACATACATTGAACTCTGTTGTTTATTTTGGTACCAACCCTGGAGAGAATCCTGCGGGTACCAAACACTAGCCAGTATGTTTACCGCTACAGGTGTCGTATGCCAGGATAAAACTTTCTGATCCTCCTGCGTGATTTTTTTTTTCTTTTTTGTTTGGAATTTTAAAGGTGCTTAATTTTTTCGACTGACCATATAAAGTGGTCCGACCCGTAAACTGTTTGCACCCACTCTCCAAGAAGCAGCAATGATCCAGTGATTCATCTTCCCAACCATTTTCCTGAGTCAGTGGCGATTGATCCGCCGCTCCAGAGTGGACTGGCATCTGGTACTTCTGAGCAAAACAAGCCCAGGAAATGATGGTTTCCTCCACCTTCCCTGGCTGACTCCCCATCACAACCTCCTCTTTAAGACTCTCCTGCCACCTATAGAAGAAAGTCCGCACCGCCTCTGACCCGCAGGACTAATGACAAAACCCCTCAGAGTCTCCCCCAGTGCCTCTGCACCCCATTACTTATGGAAAAAAAAGCCTTACCTTAACCCTCCTCCAGGTCTTTACTGGCCCCTCTCCTTCTTCAGTAGCTCTCCTGCTGCGATGCGGTTGCCTCCTTTGATCTGGCCCAGCGCTCTAATTAGAAGGAAGTGAAGTGCAGGCCAGTGAGGTCACCGCTGCCCGCCGACCCCTCTCATCCACCACTCCAAATGCTGTTAGGGAGCGAGGCGTTCTCACGGCGCTGACCCGTCGGCCGCGGCGGTGGGGGGGATCTGGATCGCGTTAGGGACCCCCTGTAAAAATCAGGCACAATTTACATCTAATTTGAGCGGCTGCCGAGGTCAGGGCGCGGTGTCTCGCCGACGGAGGGGGAACCACATCGCTGCCGGTCCCAACTGACGGGACTCTCGTGAAACGTGCATGGCTGGCTGAAGGTTAGGTGCTGGTCGTAAACAGAAGCACCAGCTTGGTCGTAAAGGTACTTCTGGGAAACTCAGGTTTGCTCGAGTGGAGCTAAATGGAAGCAGCGATGGGTTTATGATGAAAGTTGGATTTAAAGCTCGGAGCTTGTCAAAGCAACGGTTGGGCTTATTTTCTGGGTAAGACTGATGAAACAACATGTATGACTGCTGCTTTTGATCATGGCTATAAAGTAGCAGGGGCTTACCGTGTGTGTTGAGGGATAATGTGCCATTACTTGAGGGATGTGAGTCACCAGGACAGGTCGGCGCACACAGAAACGCCGACTAATCGCACCCTGATGCTGCTTGTTAAGGGTATTTCCTCTTGCTCCGTCTGAAGCTGGCTGAATCCCTGTGGTACCGTTACCAGACAAAAGCCATGTTGGCAAGCCTCGAGCCCTCCACACATGTCAGGCTAATACAAACTGGAGTCATGACAAACATATTTCTGTCGTTCTCATGCTCCAGAGAAGGAAACGTTTGGGAAATATTACATCACAGAGGGCCAACTGATTGACATGGACAGACCCGGGCCCGGTCCGACCAGAACTCTCACTACCAATGTTTTGAATTCAGTTGTTAGCTTCGTAGCTCGACCGCTCCCCAGGTTCCTTCCTTCTTTATTCAATATATTTTAAAAAGTCTTCATCATAGTATATTACTGTATATTCCTGACTATAGAGCGCAGGAGAATATTAGCCACACCCACTAAATTTAAGAAAGAAAACAGATCTTGTTCGTACATAAGCCACAGCAGTCTATAAGCTGCAGGTGCAGTGGTGCTGTCTGCACTGTAGAAAGATGGACTACGCTTAAAAATGCATGAGGATCACTTCTAAACTAGTTTCTAAAACAGGGTCTAACATGAAGACTGACCCTTGAAACAAAGTGGGTAATCTTCTGAACTTGAATCATGAACAGGTCACATCTTTTATTGACATCAATGCTCTCAAAACGTGTTGTTTTCACCCGTGTCTCCGAAGTTCCGACATCACAGCCGGTCTCAGCTGCTGCTTCTCATCTCCGCTCCTCCAGGATATCGACTTTGTTGGCGGCGCTGCGGACACGCGGGCGACAACAGTGCAGGTTCTTTATGTAAAAATCCATATAGCTACAGGGTTATAGTCCTTCTATTACTTTATATTAGTGATACCGTGCATAATGCTTCTCATGCTACATTATATATATATTTATATTAGTGACATAAACACAAACAATTTTCCTTCATCTTGTGTGGAATGCTGTTGTTACTCTTTAGAGCCGACATAAAGGACCACAGTTCAAATCTTATTTTGTGAGATCGTCCTCCAAGACACTCGAACAAGTCGTCATAATCCAATTGAGGGGCAATGAAAAGAAATGTGTCCTCATGCAGAGTAAACGTATTCTAATAAGAAACCTCATCTCCTGTCATACAAATGTTTGTTCGTACCACAAGTCTCTAACTGCCGCCGTGCTGTTGACATAACAAAGACGCCAGTGTCAGTTGTCAGTATTCCGGTCTGTTTTAACTTGTTTAGGTCTCACTTCCATGCAGCTGATTAGAATCTCGGTGAATGAAACGTGATAATTCGCTCACGTGGGTTTTCTGTTGACCTTGTTTGTTTTAAATCTTAAGTCCTTGTTTAGTTGCCCTTTGGCGTCCTTTTTTACTGGATAAGAGGCCAATCATTGTGATTAGCAGCCGTCTTGCTAACACTGTTTAAACAATCTCAGACACATGACATTCAACAAGTGAGTCAAGTGGTTCACCACAAGCTGCTTTCAGAGGGTGATGAATCTGGCAAGAAACCGCTATATGGTGCCAAATGCAAGGTGCAAGGTTTTTCTTTAACATATATTAAAATGAAACGCAGGAAATTCAAGAAACCTCTCGAACATCGGTGGCAAGTTTTTATGCTGTCATGAAGATGTTTTTCTGTTCGGATAGATGAGGCAGAGGTCAAGATTCTCTCCCAAGAAAGTCCTTTGCCTTTAAGTGTTCCCTTGTTATATCGTGGTTTATCTTTCAAGGATTCAGTGTGTTTTTTCAGGGCTGCCAACTCTCACGCAACCCGTCTGAGGCTCCCGCAAATCAGGCTTGCCACACACTGTCCCATGGCCTAATACATTGACGTTGGGAAGTGGACTTTTGCGTCCTATACTGACACCAACAGCATCCTTCAGCATTGCATGTTGATGCATTAGGTTGAAGCCCATGAAACATGTGCCACCTTCCGTGGCTCATTGTGATGCCATGAGCAGCGTGTCGCATAAAAGAAAGATGAAGGTTGGATATAGGTGAGCCATGGGATAGCGCTCCGTTCGTTCTATATGTAGCTACGTGTCTATCGTGATCTATTTTAATATAGCAACTGATGAATCCGATGTAAATCATTGAGGACAGCTTCAGAATGTCAGAGGGTCAAACTCTTGAAGGAAGAGCAACACACATGCAAAAGCCGAACATAACATAATTGTGCTGCTACTTTTTCAACTGTCGCAGGTGGTTACGCAAAACTTGGCATCCATTCTGAGCGCCCATCTTCATCTTCTGCAGTCAGCTACGAGGTTTATGCTCAAAAACACCTTGGCAGAGACCACTACTGACGTTGGGACTTTTGCGTCCTATACTGACGTTGAAGGCAGCCCTCAGCATAGGATGTTACACATATCGGTTTCAATGGATTTTGAAGGATTTCCTTCCATAGTGTTCCAGGTAGGGCGCCATGGAGCCTGGATAGCTTACCCTAACTCCAATCTTCGTCTTTTTTTCATGTCAGAATAGGGCTCAAAAGGCAACATTCTCAACGTCAATATATGACACCATGGGAGTGAAGATGTGCTGGAGACACATTCAATGTGTAACTGTACTTATAAATATGTAAAAACTGTCGTGGAAACCCACATTGTCTCCAAGGCCCAGAGGAGAATGTACTTCCAGTCCAGTTCAACATCACCTATGTCCATCTGTGCAGCTCCTCCAAACAGCACAAGACCCCAACGAGTTGATCCCCCTTGACCGGAGCTGCACCGAACTAGCACCTCACAAAGGTAACTGATCATCTAATACAGTGGTAATTTTAACACACAAAAATAACATCAGAACTTCAAGATTAGTGGATTCCAGTTTCTGTCGCTGCTAAGTCTTTCTCCGGCTTACCTCCCCATTAGAGTAGCACTGTGAAGATTGTTGCTTAAGAGCACATCAAAAGCCATCACTGACTGCCACCCCCACCCCGTCCACAGCTTCCTCCTCGCTCACGCAGCATTGTGTTGAATTCAGGGGGTGGGTGCAGAAATCCATATCTGACATTAAAACGTCTGCCGCGTGACAGTTCAAAGACGACGGCAGGGTGGGGGCGCCGTGATTTAATATGCGAGGATGCACTGGTGGTGTCCTCGACCATCATCTGGGGCAATATTTCCAAATTGTCGGCTGGCGTTCCCGTCACTTGCCAGCGGTGCTGAGAGCGTGTTCTGATATACGCAGGTGTGTTTGTCTATTTAAAGATGATTTACGGCCGTCTTTTGTGGGCGAGCAGCACTTCATGTAATTATCATCTCAAGCATTTTCTCCCATGACAAGAGAGTGACGGCCGTGTGTGCAGAAGCCGCTCAGGCTGGTTTCCCAGTCTGGCTGCCGTCCAGGGGCTTGATTTAGGTGGATTATGATAAGCCATACCTGTTCATCGTCTGTCTCCAGAGGAGCTCCGAGCTGACTCAGGTCTGCAGCGGGGCCACCGAGGGTGAGCGCGGAAGTCCCCCGAAAAGGTTCACATCGCCTCGCATGCACCGTCGGGGAAGTAGATTTCAAACTAGACTCTGATTTCCTCTCGTTCAACTCAGGTTGAATTGCTGGTTGTCTTGTCCCAAACACTGGTGACTTTCCACAACATTGTCGACAGCTATACAGACTATAGAATTGAACATAGATATAACACTTTCGCTACATGACAACTATTTCATTCTGTCCTTCAGCTGCTATATTTTTATTCTACAGCCAGAAATACAATTTTATGAATGTAATCTCCAAAGTTGTTTCTTCTTTTAATCCATGTAAATAAAGCAGTAAAAGAAAATGAAAAATTAAATAAAGTTGCCAAAGGGATCATTCTCATGTAAGAAAAGACTGAATTTCTTGTATTATTTATGATCATGTTTTTGATGTATTTCGTTTATTTATATCACAATTTATTGTGTCAATTCCTGTTGTTTCATTTTAGTTTGTTAAAAAGTATTTGATTTTTTTACGATACGATATTACACCTTTTGTTTACATTAATATTTGACTTACAAACATTTTTTTTTTCAAAATATAGAAATATATAATATTAAAGTTATTATTGCATTCTACTCATATTGACTGTATTAAAATTATTTAATTCATTACCATCTTCATTATTTTATTTTTGGTTATTAGGGATAGTTAGGACAACAACAACATTATTCAGAAAAAAAAAAAAAAACTTCCAGATTTATGGGAGAAATTTGGCACCGCAGCCACGAGTTCACGATGATCAGTCATGTGATCGGCCTGTGTGAGCGACCAGGAACTGGCATGAGGTCATGCCATAGCTTTTGTTTGAGGCGCTGTAAGTGAGACTCTGATGTTCCTCACAGGCTGAAGGATCTTCTCATGGGCACAAGCCCAAACGCTAGTTTGAAGTATGACGTGTACTATGAAGTATAATGCTGTCTTGAATTGGCATCTAGATATAGGAGAAATAGCAGGTATTTGGAGTATCTAACAGTGTGTGAGCCTGTTTTTTTTCCAACCCCTTCTTGGCTGCTGGACCTATTCCAAGACTGTGGTTTGTTTTAATGGACGTGGTGAAGAGGCTTCGGCTGAATATTTTATCACTGCTTTTTGCAGATGATGGCTGTTGACCTTCTGAGCTCCATGTTTGTTTATGAAGCAGCAGGGATGTGGATCAGCACCTCCGAAGCTCTCAGCAGGAAACCGATGGAAAGCTTGTGGTTTTGAAAAGGTTCTTATCTGCAGTCTTCACACACAAACACAGCAGAGAAGAAGAATCCTGCCGAAACAATGATCCCTTCTTCTGCCTCATAATTAATTCACCTGGTGGGGAAAAAAAAAAGCCTGTGCTGATCAGCTCGTGTGTTGGTGGGAAAATGCTCCTCCACCTCCCGCTGATGCAACTCAACCAGACGAACCAGGGTGAACTCTACCCAAAATCCGGGACTTAACAGTTTTCCGTGGGCATAAGATTCCGCTGCTTTTTCCTGCGTGAAGTGGATTTTGATCCCAGCCATGGCAGATAAAAGAGCCGAGTCCTGGGAGACTAATGCCGGGGCTGCTGCTTGATCCTGATAACACCTGAGCGCGATAACAAACACTTACACGCCCACGCTCGCCGACACCAGCAGGAAGTTATTCATTCTCATCATTAGACCGCCGTCCCCGACTCTCCCCGCGCCGCAGCCCAAGAGGGAAAGTGGCACCAAATGGCGCAAAGGAAACGAAACTTACTGAACTTAGTAACAGTCAACGACAAAACCGAAGTGTCAGTTCAGCAGTTTATGGCGGTAGCGTCTGTTGCTTGACTGTGGTGAACTTGTGGTCACTTTTTTAAAATGTATTTTGGATTTTTACAAATAATTTTTATTTGAATCTATTTATTTTATTCATTTTTTTTTGTCTATTTTTTAGATAACAAATATTCATGGGAAAAACATCTATTGTCGGCTAAAATTATCATAAAATATTTCTTTTTTTTAATACAGTACTTAAATTCTAGAAAGTTTAAATACTACAATTGTTTTTCAGGAATTAGTGAAATGAAGCTGTATTCATTTTCTAAATAGTTTAAAATTAAATTAACAGCATCATTTCATTTCATTTATCTATATTCTTGAACATTTATCACATGCTTTAAATACATTAAATAGCATATATTATTTATTTATTTGTGGGGTTTAAATTGTGGGGGTTAAATTTCACTGTGTTTTAAAAAAATGTATTTATGAAAATTTAACTTGGAAAAAAGAATTTGAAATTGAACATCTTTATCAGTCTTCTCCAACCAGACACAGTAGGGAAGACACAGGTGTGATTCCAGCTTGGGGCAACTCTCGAAACAAAACCTGGTTCTAGTGCATCCTGATGTTTTTCCCGTGCCCGAGTGGGTTTCCTCTGGTTTTGTCCAACCTTTGTGAAAAGGCAAGCTGTCCAGTGTGTCCACTGCTCCCCACCCCAGGTAACTGCGACGAACTCCAGCACTCCAGTAAAGTGCCAGAAAAAAATGACATCAACTTTTGACATCTATATACGTGTCAAGTCACAGCTGTTATAAGGTGCAAGGTTCAAATCATATGTGTTACTGAACTTTTCCCCACACAAGACCCCCGGCCTGCAGGCCCTGACCTTCGACCCCACCTGTCTCCTCAGGGCTCGGCCTATCAGGTCCCAGCTGGAGGTGGGTTGTTTCAGAGGACACCAGTCACCAGACGGAGGTGAAGCCAATCACTCTCCGGGTGACGTGAGAGAGCCTCTCACTCTTTCACCTCTGATCTCAGCAGACACACACCTGAACACTCGATACTGTTGAGTCCAGGCTTCGTTCACGTTTCATCTCTTTTACCTTTTTCTTAATGAACAGCCCGAAGGGCCGCGGAGACAGAGATGGCAGAGTGAGACTTCTGACAGCTTCTTTTGTGCCTTTCTACTTTTATGAGATATAAACACGAGGAAAGGGAGCTGCTTTATGGAAACACAACTCTTAACTGACGCACACTCACACAAGGATAAAGATCAAACACTTGTATCGTAAAACCCACAGCGGTTGGGAGGGTTACTCAACGTCCAGCGGCGTCTTTGTTGACTCGATTATCGCACCTATTCAAACATCCGTTCCAAAGTGCACAGCCACACAAACCGGCCAGATAGAGAACAACACGGCCGGGATGTGCTGCTAAATTTAAACCCGGGTTCTAAGCGGGTCTCCGTTTTTGATGTCGTTCACAGCTTTGTGGCAGACACACACCAACACGCAGCCCATGACATGGTGGTCCATTTGTGTGTTAATGATTAGGGGATGCAGCCGTTTGCTGCGATGGGAATGTGTGCGGTGGTTTCCTGAGTGGTTCTAACTGGGTCACAGGGCCAAGGCTACTGGATCTCTAACCGCAGGACCACTGCTCCACTGCGACTCACAGTCCTGGATAATGACCTGAAAGTGTGTTTTGTTATGAAGCTTTATAGGCCCCTGCAGTGATCAGTGTGGGATTCAGGAGCACAGCGATAGGTCGAGAAGCTCTGTTGGAGCAACTGTTTGGGACTCAACATTAAGTTGCTTTTTGGGGAAGGTTGTCCAGCTGGTGGGAGTCTTAAGACCCATTCATGCAGCATCTATTTTACGAAACTGTACCCTCTTTCATACGATGTTACCGTCACTGATCGTATACTTCTATGTGTTCTTTGCATTGGTATTGCTGTTCACCAATATATCCACCAGGGGGCACAGCCCAAAGTCGAAAGTTTAGACAACGACAAACTCCAAAACCAATATGGCGACTGTGGAAGATGTGTTGATAATGCACCTCTTGTACAAGGAGGCAGTGGTCGGTGAGGCTGTTAAATATATTGCGAGTGACAGATGGAAAATTTCCGACATTGTTGTGTCTTCTTCGTGTCTCTTAAAAGCCGCATATCGGGTAGTAACAGCAACACCGCCCCCTATGGTTTCTGGTGGTACTGCATGAAATGTGCAGGAATATGGACAAAATGAACGCGGAGCACTATCCGCACTTAACAAGAGCATAAATGACCGGGTTAAATCAGCAGGGTAAATCTCAGACTCCTTCAGTCAGATACATGAAGAAGTTTAGTTCAGATGCACCTCAGACCCATTGCTGAGATGAGCCTAAGGATGAGTTTCATATTACTTTAACCAAATAAAACGCATATGAACTCTTTAAAATGACTTTCTTTAATGCAGCCATTGGCGTGAACATGCTTTTAGCCTAACAGTAACTGTCTTTACATGAATCACACATCCACAAAAGGGCACAAGAAAGAGCTTCTATTCCTTCATGGTTTCTTGGTAAAGTTAGGCTCATGTTGATCCTAACAGTTTATCGTACAAGAAAAGTTGTGGATGATCAGTTCGATCTCATCCATATTTAGCAACAGCTTGATGCTGCCGTTTAGTGCTTAAATGTGGCTAAACTAGCATCACACGATGCAATAAACGCCATTCCAACAACTTAGATTTAAAGTCCCATAATGCACTGCAGTGATTGAAGCGTTTACAACAGTTGGGGTTGAATCTAGTTTGTATTTCTGATTAGCCACGGTCTGAATTCCGTTTGGCCGTCTGTGATTGAGTTTGACACCGTAAACCCATGTGGTGTGTTTGAGGTTTGCATTAGCACTGTTAGCGCGCGCGCACAAACATTGTTTTGAAAGACAGGCTGTTGTCCATCGTCTGAAGTGGTTTCAGGAGCTTGATACCCGCGAGGGTCCAGGCAAGCGTCAGCCCGCGAGCAGAAGGTATAAGCATATTCACAAGCATGTGAGCCTGAGTGACGGCTGTGTCGGCCGCGAGTGACACGGACCTGCACGAGTGGTGAATCATGGTGACAGTGTGTTGGGGAGAAGGAGCGGGATGGCCCCTGTGGACAGCTGACCCCTGACCCTCAGTGTCAGAACAGAGGCATCCCGGAACAATAGCATGAAGAGATGGGAAGGAGGAGGACGAAGATAAAAAAAAAAGAGAAGAGAAAAAAACGGCTTGGGGTCTTCTTCTCGCTTCCTTCTTCCAGCTGCGGAGCCATATCACAGTGTCCATCTCTGACACTAATGCTGCCCTAATGAGGCCGCCGATAATGCTAGCTTAACCACGGGGATGTAGCAGGAGGGGAGAGGTGTCAGGGGTTAATGGGGAGGAGGGAGAAGGATTTGGGGAACATTGGAATGACAGAGCTTGAGCATCTGAAGAACAAAACCACAGGTGTGAGTACAGCAAGATGTGTGTTCTCAGACGGTCGGATCGCTACCGTTAAACCACTACTTTCAATCGGTACGTGTCAGATGCTAATTTAGAGTGTGTTTAGGCAAACTGTGTTTCTCCCTTGGTTGAGTTTGAGATTAGACGTGTTCTTTATTTTGTCCCCTCGAGCTACGAAAACTGTAAATAGATCTGACCCGGTTTGTTGACGTAGCAGAGAAGCAGGATGAGCTCACTCTGCTCTTTGGATACAGAGCATACACCGCAACCCCAGCTTTGACAACAACGTAACTCGTGAAATGGAGTTGAACCCCAGCCACCACGAGCTGCACTGGTTCCTCTTGACCCTCAGAACAAGGTCCAACCACTGTGTCCCACTGTGCCTATATCGAAAGCCAGAACTATATGCAGGAGTTTGGCTCTAGATTATTCAGAAGTATTGAGTACTGCAATGTGTGCCACAACAAACACAGTTATCGTTCCATGGTGCCCTCTGAGAGGGCCATTCATGTCTTCTGCTGTTAATATTATTTATTAAGCAAAACATTTTTGTGATGCCCATATGTTGTATTTAAAATAAGATATATTATTTTTTATGGTGGTTTAGCACCATAACCATGAATTGCTGTGCTGGCTTGGTAGCCTGCTGCTACGCTGGCAACCGATATTTAGCGACCGATATATATTATTCATATATTATTCACGTGACGTGCGCCAAGAGATGCACGGCATTCAATCTCTTTCAAAGCCATGAAGCTCAGACCCTCTCTCTGCGGGTCATCTGGGGACCGAAAAGCCGGGCCAAACCTGGAGACATTACTCACAAGGTGGCATCACAACTGAAGGAACATCAGTTCTACTTAAGAGTCTCTCTTGGAAAACTAAGGCTCTGAGTCAGTCTCAGAGGTAGAGTTCTCAGTGAAAACTCAAGCCACTTGGCAATACCTCAACGGTTAATAAGAGCTTTTGGCTCAGCTCTTTCAACACCAAAACAAACCACAGTCCAAACAACCTCAAATTTCACTTCAATGTCCATTAAAAAAGTAAAAGCACTTGAAAACTCTTATACAATATGAGTATTACAAAAGTGCTCCACTACACATCTTAAATTAGAAAAAGTAACAAGGTTCAACAAGGTCCACTTTCTCTTTCCAGCACCCAGTCTTCCTGCTCTGAGAAGTTCTACTCAGCCTGATGAGACAACTAAAAAACAGATCTGTCTGCCTCACAGCTTAGAGAACAAAGTGAAATTGTAGCGTAAATGATGAGACCAGATACTATACTATGACTTCAGCGTGTGGCAGTAAAAGCCTTGTAAAACTAATGTTAAGAGTTCTAAAGATCCAACTGACTAATCTGTGTTTTTTTTAAAGCACCCCCAGCGGTTAGAGACCAATGAAGAAGAGCGGCACACTGGTGCGCCTCCACACAACACCTGTGTTTAATGACCCAGTGATGCCTAATCTAACTGAGACTTTAAGCAACTTCCATTTGAATATGGCCATCTTCTGGGAAGGAGTCAGCAAGTGCATCTATTAGCAGACTAACCTCATTCTTACGACACTTAAATGTCCATAAACAACTCCACAAGCCAAGGTCGGCGGTAAGCCCTTGTAAACTTTAACACCGTGGAATGACATGCGATGACACCGCGTAAAGGGCCCTTTTTCACTTGTCTATCTGGCCCTCTGTGTGCCTAGAGCAAACTCATTGCTCAGGCCGGAATTTGCTGTACGGTGCCTCTTTAAGCAGGGAGCGGCGGGCGAAGAAAGAGCCCAAGGCTACGGTATTGACTCACTGGCCGGCGCCTTATCACGGTGAGAACCTGCGCACATGACGAATGAGTCTACGGGGCCGCAGATAAGACCGCAGGTAAACGGAAAGGGTCACGGATTCAGAGGGTCTGAACAACGGCAATATATGAGCTGAGCATACACATCTGCGCCGCGGCACCGAGGTCAGACGCGCGGGACTGACAGAGTGGGGACACTGAGAGGAAGCTTAAACAGGTTAATCTGCCGCTTTAAGAGCCTGTTAACCGCATAGGAGCTGTCAAAAACACGTCCGGCCGCTCGGCACATGTGTGCGAGGGAAGCGCGCAGAAACATACAGGTATGCGCCGACACACACACACAGAGCGGGTTGAAGGGGCCACTGAGTACAGGGCAGAAGGTGTTAGATTACAGGAGCGGGGCCGTCCAAAGCGCCGCCCGCTCCTATCTTTATTTCACCGCTGATTAGATGGCCTCTTTGAAGGCCCCTTTAATTGCCACGCTGATGGAGCTCCTAAAACCAGGAGGCTTTTTTCACCTCTTTTATTGATTTCTCCTCTCATGACACCAATAAAACGCCCACGCTGCCTTCAGAACTGCCGTGCGCTTCAGCCTTTACCCCAGTGTGTCGCTCCTGCTCTCCCTCTGCTGCTTCTTACAAGGGGCGCCTCTGAACTCCTGTTCAAGGGTCTGATCCCACAGGATGAGACGGATGAACCTTGTCGCACTCGCACCTACCATCTGAACATGTCGGACGGAAACTTCCATCATCTTTGGGTCAGTTAGTGCAGCAAGAAGCTGACACCATCAAGAAAATGGGCATCTCTATTATTATTATCATAGTGTGCATCTTGTATAGCACGCTTCTTTTTTTATTGGCTGCAGGGACACAAAGAATTTCACCATGCGTTGTACCGTGTATAACTGTATGTGTGATGAATAAACCTCTTGAATCTATTCAAGATGATGGATCATGAAGGTTGCTGAGGTGAAATGGTTGTAACAAGTTGAATCTCTACAATAGTGACAATAGTGGAGCCAAAGCAAAGTGAAATATATCAATATTATTGAAAACATATTGACCTCATGGTTCCCTCAGGTGGACTCAGATTATTCATTGTTATTTTGGTGTAGCAGTGTTCACATCAGCATCCAGGGCGAGGAGCATCAGCCGAGCTCAGCATCCCTGTATCGCACCAGGGCTTGGTTCAGGACGCCTGAAGGGGACCACGCTGTGGCATTACTAGCCCACTGCAGCCTTGTTGCACACAAGCGATTTCAGACCGCAGTCGCAGTTTCAGACAGGAAGTGGGACAGATTGGGACAGACTGAAACTGTGGCCGCAGCTGGATGCTTCTCTGCTCTGGGACTGGTTCAAGGTTGCAGTGCTGACCAGCTTGACCAATGCTCACTCGACCGCAACCTGTGTGTATCAGTCAGAGTACGATGCTTTATTTCCTGGGGACAGTTTGCATTCAACTAAATCATAAAGCTTCTTGAGTTGAGTCACCACATTGGGTGCTAAATCGGATCAGCGCCGACTATTGTCACGCTGGTCATGGACTGTTTGTTCCTCTTCCCTCTGGCAGGAGGCTACGGTCCATCCAGACCAGAACCTCCCGTCACAGGAGCAGCTTCTTTCCCTCGGCCGTCAGACTGTTGAATTTGTCATCAGCCTTTGTTATTTTATTTTATTTTATTTTATTTGTTGTCAGCACTTTATTCCAAAGCACTTTCCTAGTTGGTGGGCTCCCCACTGACCATGGCAATAAAGCTGATTCTGATTCTGATAAAGTTTGATTTGATAGATTCGCAATGGATTTCCTGCAGTCAAATGACCTCTCCTCTATCTGCCACATGAAAGTGTGGCATTAAATCATGCAAACAGACCACCTTTCTCTTAAGGTCACATGACGCAGGCAGGTCTCTGACCTTGTCACAAAGAGCTGATATGGGATTAAAGTTTTCATAAATGTTGCATGTATGATTGACAGTGCCACAAATAACACGTGAAGCGGCCGCAATTGGGCCAGGGGCCAGATTTTGGTTACGCCTTGGGTATCAGGCGCCGTTGAGCGTTTTATCAAAAGCACTTATCTGTGTCACTTCTGAAGAGTCGTGTTCATTCATACGTGTGGATCAATGAGCTGCAGAACAGCTATTTAATCCCACACTCGGCTGCGATCAATAGTTGACCCGATCAACAAGTCGGCTCGGTTTAAAAAGTCTTCCTGAAAATCAATAAAGGAATTGAACCGTTTCAACGCCGGCCAACATTTGGCCAATTAGTCGACCGATTCATGAGTCAACAAACGGGGCGTCCAGAGAAGCTTCGGAGCTCAGCTTCGGTCCCTCCTCCTTCCCGACGGTCGCTGTCACAAACGGACACTTTTAAGATCCTGCTAATGAAGGACGATTTACAGCCGTCTGGAGCGCGGAGGAGCGTCAGACGAGGCCTTAACCTTTGACCTCGCAGCCTACTGGTCGTAACCCCTCGGCGGGTGATCCGGTTAGACTCATCGGCCGGAATGCGAGGGCTGGCCGTGACCTTTGTCACAGCTCAACTCCACGGTCACCGACAGTGGCAGAAGTGTTCTGGAGCGTTCCCAGTAGAGCAGCATGTTTTTATGCTTGTTTAACCAAGCAGAGGAATGAAGGTGGAACCGCCTCGGCTATTGTGGGTGTTAGTTACCGCGCACGTCTTGCTAGCATTAGAAATTGGCGGGAATCAGCTCCCTCTACTGCGTTCATGACCTACTTATTTTTCAGTTCAGTCAACTGTTAAAAAGTTCAAACCACTATCTGATGTCTTCACCTTCACCGTCTTCTGCCGCTTATCCGGGGTCGGGTCGCGGAGGCAGCATTCAGAGCAAGGAAGCCCAAACTTCCCGACCCGCACAAACCTCCTCCAGCTCTTCCTCTGGGATTCTGAGGCGTCTCCGGCATAATCTCTCCAGCGAGAAACTATCTGATGTTTTCCATTTTAATATTAGGGGGGAAGCACGGGACACCCTGGAAATGTCAACACCAGAGGGCAGACAACCGCTCATAATTCGAGGTAACACAGAGAAGCATGTGTGGAGGAGTGCCAAACCAGCTAAACTGTAATTAACAAACAATACAGAGCAATAGATAACTGAATCCGCCAGCGAAGACAATGAAAGAAGAAAATCCGGTCCTGCGTGAGAGAGAGCTGCTGCCGTGGAAGCGCTGTGGTTCTGATCCCATTACAGACTCATTGATCTCTGTCTGGCTCCTGATCTGCAGCGTCAGCGCTGGGATCGTATTGATTCCAGGTAGAATCAACAGAAGCTCGGGCTGAACAGCATCGACTGTCTGGGAGGACAAACACCAGCGTGCTGCAATGCAGACGAGCTCCATCGCAAAAGCCGCCGCGCACTTCCGAACTAGCATGAAGTCGATTCTGTGCCTGACATTTAAGGATGGGCATTGGTTCAACAACAAGGAGTCAGGGGAGATGATTCGATCTGAGGAAGTCAGTGTTCAACTTCTCTTTTCAAATCAATGTTTTTTGTTTCCTATATTTATTGGATGTTTTGTTAGCCACGCATCTGTGTGTATTAGCTTCTCATGCTAGTTAGCCAGCCGCTGTGGGGTTCAAGCATCGCCATGACAGGCTGTTTAAAAAGGTAAAACATTGCTCGTATTTACAACCCACTCACCCAGCAGCCATAATGTAATGCGACCTCTGTCTGCTGTGAGTTCATCCACGCTGAATATCCAAATGAGCAGACTTGGAACTGACGCGCTCACTAGTATATCAACTGCTGAGTTCGCCATCAAAGCGTGAGCTGCCAGCTGTTTGACTCGCTGAAATTTATGATACCAACATTTATTTCATGCTGTGACTAATCATTTATAAACATATGTTTATAACAATATAATAAATCAGAGCATGATTCAGTTCAGAGCAGTCAAAACTGTCATGTTTAGGACAATATGTGACTCCGCCGTGTTGTGAAATAAAACCAGCTGAGGTTTAAGTGTCAAACTGAAGCCCCGGGGGCCGAATCTGACCCACTGACTGATGTCATACGGCCTGCCGGAGCTTACGACTCTAATATCAATTCAATGTGCTGCAAAAACATGTTGATATCATGGTCTATAAGATAAGCATATTCAATGAAAAAAACTGTATGAAACTATAGTGTCAAATAAATAAAATGGAATTACCTGCAAATAATGAAAAACTAGATTCAGGCATCAATCGCTATTTTCACTTGCTGTTTACTTGGACTGGATTTTAGTCCTTGCTTGATTGAGTTTGACAGCCCTGAAATAAGAGTTATGAACCAGAGAAATACTTCATCAAGACTACAGTTTTTGGCACGTTCATATTCCATCTCGCACAGACCTCCAACATGGTTTCTGCCTGACATAACTGAAAACACATGACTTCCTTCAGTAGCAAGTAGATCATGTCGCACTTTAGAACGTGTCCAAAAACCTTCAATGCACCACATGGAATTATCCCTTCAAAATAAATAAATAAATAATCATTAAAAAATCTATACATATATATATATATATTTTTTTTCTAATTTAGTGTTTGTATTAAACCATGTTTTAAACACACTGTAAACATATGGTGAATGTAAAGATATGACTCGATATGATAAATATCAGAAATGATCATGATGACGATGATTCAGTTTGGATTTCCTAGCTTCAAGCTACCTGAGTCTATAACATAAGAGTGAAATCTAACCGTCCTACCAGTGACCGGTGAGGGCAGCTAGTGAGGTCCTTTCGCTAGGTGAATGGAATCAAAGTGTGAGGAACTTCCAAAATCCGTTGGTCATGACTCCACTTCTCACTGTTTATCTGTAACTAAAGCACCTTTTCATTTTCATTCCTCACCTGTCACAGTTTCTGGAGACCAGACTTCAACCTTTTTTTGTGTCTGTCCTCTATTTGGATACTCCTCCCCCCCCCCGCTCCCGGAGCAGCTGGCACCACAGCTAAGCTGGAGACTGGCACCCTGAGACAGATTAGAGTCATGTCATTAGGGGTTGCTAATCAACTAATTCACTACGCAGCCTCTCGCAGTGGTCGCGACCTCTGACCCGACCTAGAAAGCATCGCCCTGTTCTTCCTGACCTTGGACGGGCGGGGCTCCCGGGGACAGTTGTAGAAGTTAAAAATGAGGTAATAAGGAGATTTTCGTGGTGGACGGCGGCGGCGGCGGCAGAGACGCGGGGGGCGTGGCCTGCCGTTGGTGCATCTGACCTGGTTTGTTCCTCCGCTAATGATGTTATGCCAGCTGACTGATTCAGCCAACACACCCCCTCCTCCCGTCAGCTGACGCGGCGCCCCCTCACCAAATCAGCTGACGGACGTTTCCCCATCGCCCCCGCTCCGCTGACAGCTGACAGTCTAGCTCCCACAACCCCCCAACCCCACACCTCACACACCACCCCGCCGGCGCACTTAGCAACACGCTAACCTCCAAATACATTCCCACTGGAAGGCAAAACAACACGGACGTGGCTCAGGACCCTTTTATCCCGGGCTCAGCCAGGTTCAAATGGTCACTTCACGGGGTCCAGCGTGTGGACATTCTTGCAGTGAAGATGGGATTAGAGAGGTAGAATCTGGGTTAAAGACACCGCACAGTCCCATCTGTTGTTTTGGTTTTACCCCACCAATGACCACGAGCAGCGCAGCCCAAAGTCATTCCTCATCTGACTGAAGCAAACACAAATAAATCAGGTCTGAAATAGCTCGTAATGAAAGAGGGGGGACACTAATCTGAAGAGATGAATATTTACGTAAGCCGCTCTATTATATCACCGCCAGCAAAGAAAAATATGGCCAACACTTCCCTATCTGCCTTTCTTCTTTGTGGCAGCGCCTCTTTGTCTTTATCAGTCCTCCGTCTATCTCGCTCCGTAACAGTTTCCCAGGCTCCGAAAGCTGATAACCCAGCTTAAAGATTTCCACACCTTAAACCCACCGCTCACAAACACAAACATATGTACACAAGCCTCCTCCCCGTCACGCACGGACCTCATAACTCCAAGCGGCTCGCAGTGGTGGGAATGGTCACTCTGGCACTGCAGTGTGTCAACAAACCAACACAGACCAGATTAACATCATACCTCACCTGTCGTCTTGACCTTTGTCATCAATCAGAGCCGACAATGTCACCGACAAGAAGAAAGCCTTTGTTGCAGCCAGATAGACGGCGTCATGACATGTGACCGTCGCAGGGCGAGATCGTACAACGTAGGAACGTCGGTGAAGTTTTGTTGATGAATCAGCGATTTTGCAGTGTCTCTGGAATCAAATGTGTTGTGCTTGTATAGAAGCACACAAGAAAGTGTAAGTGTGAAGTGTCACATACTGACAATAGTTAAGTAGACGTTTTTCAAACTTAGATGGAGACGCATTAGGCTTTCAAGTGAATCGAACGTTTATCCTTCCTCGACTCGATGAAAAAGGACAGTCGGGGTTAAGATTGTGGGGCGACGATCTTATGGGCTTTTCACACTGTGGGTTCTGTCTCAGGTGGCCTGAGTCCGATTCACCCCCTGCTGTGCAGCCTCGCACCTCCGATCAGACCCTTTACTGGCCGGCATTTATCATGTTTGTGTGGAGTCGTGCTGTGCACATAGTTTCCGGCATCTAGCGCAGAGTCGCTTTAGGCAAGAAGCTCGCCACGTTTCCCGAGACAAAGTGCAGGTCTCCAGCAGGGATTAAGTCAGCGGCCAAAACCCGACTCGCTTGTGTTCACATCTCGAACTTCTGAGCCGAAAGAGCTTTGTCTGGAGACAGAACCCGTCGTGTGAAAGCGCCCTTAAGCTGTCAGAGCTAAGCTGTATGTGATGTTTTTGAGTATAAATAGTGCCTTATGTGATCACGTTCTTCACGCAGTGCCACTTTTGTGGCATTGTTAGTGGCGTGGTGTGTAGACCAAGTGACGTTATGCTGTAACGTCGGAAATGTATGGAGTGCTGTTCCATGTTTTAACTGGCTCCCCAGCGTTGGACTGTATAAAGTTATGGACACTCCAGTCACGTGCTGTGTGTGGCATCAGGAAATGCCGCAACGCTGACTTCAGTGTCAACATTGAAATCGAGTCAAAGTTAATGTTAAGAATCACTACTTTTTTAGCGCCCAAACTGAGATCTATTAACGTAACCCTGACGTTATTTCTTCTTGACTGACGCGACATTTGATCTGGCTAACGTTCACGGTCGAAATCGCACATCAAACAGAGCAAATGCAGTTGAAAGCACAAGCTGAGCATTGTAGGTTTCCAGTGACCGAATCATATCATATTTATCCAGATCGAAAAGAAAGTGCCGTCTTTCAACCCTCAATCCAAATCCTCAAAGTCAAAGACTTATTTACGTGACATCATTGTCAATTTTCTAAAAGAGTAGTTCTCCAGTGCTCTACAAACAAAAACATGACATGTTTAAGGTCTGTGTCTTGCAATAATTTCACATCATTACGAACAAATTTCTGCCTCACCTTTTAATCTCCTGCGCCCCGACAGTCATTCGCCATTTTGGAGAAAGATGGATGTGAGCGAAAGGGGTCTGCGACGTAATGTATAAATTGCTTACATCTGTCTGAGAGCATAAAATGAATGTGTGTGTGTTTATAGTTTTGCACAAGTGGCCCTTTGGCAACACGGCTCTCTTATGTGTTCAGGGACCCGACACGGAGGCCATCCTTTACCGCCGAGGAAGAAAAAGCAAAAACAAACAGAGCGCAGAAAAGATAAATCGAGTTGGAGGAGAAAGACAAAGCAAGTGGCCGGTGGGGCCCAAAGTGTCATCTTGCCTGCACTTGGTTAGAACAGACAGAAGGGGGGGGCAAAAAAGGAAGTATAAAGTTTACCAGAGGAAAGTTCTCTTTCTTTCCCCGGACAGCTGAGCGTCTTATTATGGGATTAGATTTAACCAGTACCCCCCCTTGGAATGTGGAACACAGGGCTGCTGGTAATGGGTGGAAGAGGTTTAGGGGATGATGTGGGTCGGGCACAGAACAGTGGAGGTGGGGTGCTGTTTGGTGGCGGTAGGATGGGTCATGGAGGCAGTATGCGGGCGGGCTTGGCGGCGGGCCCAGGAAGGGGGAAAGCCGCAGCGCAGGGGCCCACGTGGATCACTGCCAGCAGTGCAATTACTCCTCATTCTGAACAGCTGGCACATAATGGGTATTCAAGCACTTGTGGTCCTTCGATAGGACACGGAGATCCCTGGTCGCCTGCCCTCGTGTGCCACAACACGACCGGCGGGGCCCGACAAATGCGCATCGTGTCAGCGCAAATAAAATCAAGGTATGTCGCGCTGATGAAATATGAATACTGAGCAGTGGCGGTGGACTTTTCAAACATGGATTCCCTTGTCTTTTTTTACTGACACTCTTTCCATCATGTACCCTATACAGTTATGTACGTGGCAAGAAAAACATGCCTTTGAGCGGCATCTGGCCAGACGACACATCGCAGGATTTGGGGGGAAAGATCTACCTTCATCGGGGACCCTTTTGAATGGAGAATAAGGATACGCTGAAGTCGCATCACTTACTAGATTCCTAAATCATTTTTCATTTTGAGGTCCAGGGAGATGCCTTCCTGGCTTGGTGGAAGGCAAACTCACAAAATGGAAATATCCAGGCATTTGCATTCGACAGGCCTTATGTCCATTTATGCTCAACGTTATGTCCAGGCTGTGCATTCATTCCGCCCATATTTCTGCATGTTTCCACAAAGCTTACGAATACGGACTAAACGGAGCGGTACCACAGGAAACCATGGGGGTCATTGTTGCTGTTTCTACCCAATATGTAGCTCTAATGAAACATGAAGACGTAATATTGGCGTAAGTCCTCTGTCCTCCAGTTGCGATATATTTAACGTCCTCACTGACCACGGCCTCCTACAATGCTGCCTCAAGCGTTCACATGTTGGTTTTGGAGCTTGTTGTCGTCATAAACTTTTGACTATAGGCTGTTCCCCCTGGTGGAAATATTGGTGAACAGCAATACCAAGGCACACGTGGAAGCAAGTGATCAGCGACAGTAACATTTTGAATTGGACGGGGACATTTTTATATGTGAAGAGAGCAAAAACAGGTAATATTTCCAACTCCCTCATCACCAATAGTGAGACTAAAGTACTGACTGTCCAAAAGGCAGGAAAAAGTTGTGAAACAACAAAACAAACTTGTGAAACATGGTCAAATACAAGGGGAACTGGACACCAGACGATGGTATCGTTCCTGTATCAGGACTATAAATGATGGAGAGAGTCTTGTCTTGGGATCCTAGAGAAAATATCTAACATCGGCTTCCATAGAAAGCCAATCAAACGACCAGTTCTTTTAATAGCTAGGAGCTCTACTCTGCGTCTTGACAGGTGACTCAGCTTAAACACAAGGGACCCGTCAATGGGAACGATGAGTGAGAAGATTCCACTTCAGCAAAGCTTGTAGAAAACAAATCTGTGTTTGTTTCAGTTTGCGGCCCCCTAAAGGTGGAGTAGTGTACGTTAGAGTTGACGCCATGAAAAGCTCCATATTTAGAGGAAGCACATGATCAAAAGCGTGGCATGGGAACAAAATAGCAGCAAGGGTCGGAATGACCTCAAGAAGAACATTAATCTTAATGAATATGTTTAAAGTGGTGTGGCATGAGAGCGGTATTAGCTTTTTAGGCGCAGACACAATAGAGCAATGCATCAAAGTGTAAAGACGGCCACGTCTGTATTTGATCCAAAGTCATATTCTTGCAGGCTGAGACCCGCGAGTGGAGTGTGGGGGAATTCTCTGTTTATAAAATCAGTCTGTTTGAAACTGGGTCCAAGTTTATAATCCACCCACTGTGTGGCGGCTTTGTGTTTTCCCTCAAAGCGCTCGCGCAATGTAAACACAGCGCTAAAAGCAGAGATTTTATTTTTTTTAATCTACGGACTAAAACAAAGGGAGCACAGGAAATGGACTCCGTCTTAAATGGAGGGAAAGAAAAAAAACAAACACGCGGCCTGTCAGTCAAGCTAGTGACGTGATGAGAGACGAGACGAGACGTGGTGCCGGGAAGTTTGCAGCTCCGGCTACCGGCTCCGGCAGCTGAGAGCACGTGCTGGTGCGGTGAGCAAGACGCCGCATCCGTTTGCGATGCGGATGACCCCCTCTGTGAGTGAACTCCTGGCTTTTGGCAGGTTGGATGAAGAAGATTGATGCCTTGCGTTCCTGAGGTGACGCTGTGGCAGAAACCTCATCCTCGCTCCCTCCCAGCGAGGACCACGTCCAGGCCCGGCTCACCATCAAAGAGCTGCGTTGGTGTCGACGATAACATCAGCGCTGTTGCGTGTGCACGTGACGCCTATCCTGCCCCGACTGTGTGGGGTACGGCACAGATGACATCCTTATGTTGAATCCCATAAAACACATCTGACAGAGTTTAACATTCCTCATCGCTCCAGCTGCTGCAGACGCGCCACACGCGGCTAAATCAACTCATAATAAAAGTTTACCCCGAACTACGCCACACTTGAGTGTTGTCTCGCACTCATTCCATTTTCTTAAAACTTCATACAGGCAAAGCGTTTATTAATCATCCTGTGGTCCTCAAATATTTATCCAGGAAAGGGTTTATTTGACAAACATAACTGTCAACCGTTCCGGCTCATTACAGCAGCACCTGGAGACAAAGTGCTTCTGCTGCCGAGCCAGAAGCAGGAGCAACAGGTTTCTTCCGCCGCTCCTCAGCTTCATGATCTCACTGCTGAACACTCACTTTAAACCCACTCTGCAATGCTTTGTTATTTAAAATTCCAAATTGCTTACATGCTCACAAAATATTTCAAAACAAAGCCAGCAGATGTCTGGTTGTGATTCCATTCATGCTCACTGATTTCCAGGGGCGATCCTTCTTCTTTCTCTATATTCGTAACTAGAAAAGCGAGAGTTCAAAGCTCGGTAAATATAGAATCCTTTGGAGAACTAAAACATAATTCAATGACTGGGCATCGAACCCATGGCACAGTGGTGAGAGCTCTGAATCCGAACCATTTTTTATATTTTTCCAAATATAAACAGCAAATCCCACCACATAATAGCAGATTTAGCATAATTTTCAGACTGTTACGATTTTTTTTTTTGTGGTGTGATCCCCATGGCTTATACAAATACGCCGCTAACACTTAACATGAATTTTTACAGGCTAAAATGTGTCATGCTGCCAAAATATTGAGCCTCGTCACATCAAACTGATGAAATCACACACTCTTTTTGTTATCTTAAAGTGCTCAAAATATGCTGTTATCGCCTGCGTGTTCGTAGCTCTGCCAATTGAGTCGATCTCCTGGAGGACCGGAGACAAGAAGCAGCAGCTGAGACCTGCTGTGGTGTCAGAACTTGGCCCACAGGCAGGCGAAAACAGCACATTTTGAGCTCTTTAATGTAAATAAAAGATGTGAAGAGTTCATGATTGAAGTTCAGAATGTTGCCCAGTTTGTTTCATGAGTCAGTCTGGATGCTGGACCCTGTTTTCAAAACTAGTTTAGACGTGACCCTCATGCATTTTTAAGCACCACCGACCTTTCCACTGGGCAGTAAGCACCACGGCACCCATGGTTTATAGACCACTGGGGCTTATGTATGAACAAGACCTAGTTTCCTTCTTAAATTTAGTGGGTGTGGCTAATATTCCAATGCACTCTATAGTCCAGGTATTATGGTAAATAACAATCGCAGTGCATAATAATGAAATACAAAAACACTTTCAAAGATCAACTGCTATAGAATTACAGTAAATTATCTTTCAATAACTCAAGCTAATAAAGCTATTTTTCTAACTTAACCATCACCTCCTTCATATATTTCAACAAAACACAGATAAAATGACAGCTAATAAATTTGTCCGAATTTAATTCATCAAAACCAAACATAATTTTGTTTAGAATTGATGTATTTCTTCCTTTCCAAATATTCAACCTAAATCTACTTTTTGTTATTCTCCCCGTCTGTATTCTTTTTTTTTCACTCTTCTTTCTTTCTCCTCTCCAAGACGTAGTCAGAGAGGGACACTTGAATGCTCATTGTCCACCTGTTCCTACTGTCTGGTGGATACAGGGGGTCTATCCTGGCTCTATTTGGCAGCCAGGGTTGACTCCCTGGACAGGTGAGAGGACTCGCCTGATACACTGTCCCACAGTGTCTCTGCTGAACAGGACAATGTTCTTTAAAAGCAGAACAGTATCATGTCAAATGCCAAATCTGGATGTAACAAATCACTATGTATGTTTCTTTATTTATTTTTTTTTTTCATAATTGTACAGTATATTACAATGAAAAATAAGAATAGTAAATATGAAAAAAACATTATATAAAAAATTAAATAGAATTAATTTATGTTGTTGTTTTTTGGCCATATTACTGGTAAGAATAAAAGTAAATAATATACAAAATAAATACAAAATAAAATATATTCATTTATGTGCTAGTATTCAATTGGACCATTTTCCCAGGACTGTTCACCACAGCAAACCATCATGGAGACTACAGAAGAGAAGGGACCTCCCTTTCCAGTTACAGTCCCATTACCATTTTACTGTTTACCTAGTGTCAGCAAAATCATATTTCATGACTTATAATTCTGTTTGCTCTGCATCAGGAAGCCTTTCTTTACTTTATGATGATGAGAGCTGCTGGATAGAAACCGGTTTGTGGATGAACTTCTGTGAAATGGCTTGTGGCTACGACACACTGTTCATTTTTACTGTACGGTTGATTGACACTGTCATTTTAATATCCAAGTGCATTGAGTTCAAGCAACATAACAACACGGGCAGAAGCCTTGTGTGGTCGGACGCAGACGGAGGAAGAAAGCCCTGTAAAGCAAAGTAAGCCCCGAGAATACTTGTTTGAAGCCACAGAAGTATTTGCGAACATCTCCCCACAAGTGCAGTAGGTGTTGAGCCGCGCATGCATGCCAAGAACATCAGCTCTCTCTGACACGGTCAGCCACACACAGCTCAAGTCTTTTCCTGCCTGGTAGCACAAACAGACCACGGGGGCCTGGTGTGTTCATGAGATAGCGTGCGGGTCTCAGAGGAAGGAAACGCAGTCTTATATTTCACCTCAAAGAAATATTGTTTTCCTGATTATCACAACTCTTTTCCCTCCGTATCTGGTGGTCTGGCCGTCGCATCTGCCCCACTGGCACCAAACTTCCCCGACGCTGCCAGCAGAGGCTCAGAACCCCGGCGATGTCCAAATACCCGCTTTCATCAGACCCGAGCGCTCTCTCCACCCTATTCTACATCGAGACGCCTTTGTGCGCCTCATGTTTTTTCTCCACTTTGATCCGCTGTGGCCATGTGCCTGTGGAGGAACAAGGCAACGCGTGCATCATTGATTTACTGCTTTCTCTAGCTCCCTAAAATTCTATTTTTCCTTGATGCTCCTGAGGCTCCTCCCACGCTAAGGTCTACCCCAGACTGTGATGCCCTGAGCTAGAGGGTCCACTCAGCCCATGGTTTTTGTCCCCATACTTAGGTTTTGTGTGAAGATACTTGAGCCCAAATGAGTGAGGTGTTTTTTTTATTTTTATTTTATTTTTTGTTATTTATTTATTTTTCTAATTTTATAGCAATAGACCAAATATCTAAGAATTATTTCACAAGATATTTTTAACTTTCGCTCAGTGTATTTTGAGGACCAAGAAATACTCGCAAAAATGGCATTATATTGGCGTTATATTTACAGTCGAACCAGTCGTGCCTGAAAACTTACTGTAGATCAGTTATTGCTTTAGTCTGACCTCATGAGGGCCACAAAAATAGAGACAAGGGGCCATATGTGGCCCCGGAGCCGCACTTTGCCCAGGTCTGCTGTAGCATCCATCAACAGAACTAGATAAGCATTTTCTTGTTGACTGTCTGAGTCAGACAGTTTCCTACAATGAGCATACAGGAACACATCACCACTGTTGTGTATCTTCATGGTAAAGGAAGGACCACAGGCACCTTAACAAAACAGCCCCTACAGGTCTGAATACAGTAACTGGGGTGCACCTCTTCAGAGGTCTGACACACTCCATCATAAGGAGTTGATTCAATACAGCCACTGTGTGCAGAAATGTCTCTACTGTAAACAGACGGTTGCAGATAAGATCTCGGTCAGTCGAGTCCAGGCAGCCGCTTCAGAAACCGCATCACTTAGACTTGGCATCAGCAGCTTTTATGATAGAACAGGACCTGTTTTCGTGTTTGGAAGGTTTCTGGTGACTGGAAAGTCACATAACAACTTTAATTCTTCCCCAAACATGAATCAAATGTTATTGTTTGAAACTTCTCAAGAGCGTGGGTACATTTCTAACTGAAACTCAAGTCATGTGCTCAGGCCGAACCTCCTGTTAAACCCTCTCTCTGTGTCTTTGGGTTTACAAGTGCTCATGGCTACTTTTTAAAAACACACATTTGGTGTGTGAGTTTTGTGGTCGTTGATTATCATGAGTGGATCAGACGGACCAGTCGGTTTCTGGACCTTTTGATGGGGTCAACCCGGACCACCACCCACTCAACAGCTGTTCTCACACTTGCTAAAGTCAGCATCTAAAACAAAGCCCTGATGGACTTTCAACACTCCGCGTGACATAAACAAAGACTGACCTTAGGAGCTGGCTCATGACGAACCGAACCACCTCGGGACCTCCACCCCGGGGGTCGTCAAGGCCAAGCCCAACACTGGCTCACAGTGTCTGGGGACATTTATGACGTCTGGGTCCCTGAGAAGGGGCTGCTGCCTTGACTTACAGCTCTAATCTCGGGGGTTATCCCGCCCCCCCCCCTCGTAGCTAGCAAGCATGCAGGCTTTGATGTCATATATTGTTACGGCATCCGACCGCATTACGCGGCGTTGGGGATGTGATTGGATTGTGTTGTTCACGGCGCATCTGTGTGTTTGCCAGGCAGGATTAATGGCTTGTTGATCGCAATTCAAGTGTGGGTGTTTGCTGCAGCGCCGGTGCATCGCGCTTCATAAGAATCTGTGTCAGTCTGACGGAGCGTAATCTGTTCAAGTGGCGAAATGGATTCAGCATTCGGGCCGTTGCTTTTATGTTATCACATCACGGAGGACGGCGAACAGAAGGGTTGAATGAGAAGTTGGCAGAGCAAAACACACAAGTTGCACTTCGCTCGGGCGGAGGAGAGAAATGAAATCGCATGGTTTGATCTCATTCTTGGCGCAATATTGAATGATTGGTTTCTAATTGCATCTAGCGGAGCGTCTTCGTGCTGAGGATCATTAAACCGGGAGGGAAGGTTAATAACTGACTTATTTGAAGGTTAATTTCATCAAAGCTAGTGAGACATCAAGTAGGAAGGCTGCTCCCGTGACTCCAAGACCAAGCAGTGTTCGCTGAGCAAGCAAGACTTACAACTGCAAATAGCAAAATTCTAGTAGAATTCTCACAAAACTGAACCCTACTTTTGTGTTTCCCAAAGCGTCAGAGTTTTGAGCACAGATTTGACGACAATATTGTCATTTATGAACAGAACCCATCTGCCTTTGATGTCCCACCTGTTCCTCCCTGTCTGCACTCTCTTCTTCGCCTCCCTTATTAATCATTTTCACGACGGTTCACCTTTCACGGCTTCACTGTTTCACGGATTTATGTCAGCGGTCTCTGTACAAATTTCCGTTATCAACTTTCTCCATCACAAACCCCGCAATTTTGACGAAACGCTCCGGCAAAGGCACCTGAGGATGCGCCCAAAAGGAAGCGGAAGATGCGCTATCACAGAAACAGCAACACATGCTGAAGGTAGGTAGAAGCTATGCAACTGTTGGGCACCATTACGGAATAAATGAATCTTCATTTTCCATCACGGAGGAGAAAACAACACAAGGAGGACAGCAAAAATGTTCGGGCCTGAAAACAGGTTCTGACCTTTGGTTTCAGTCTCTAGTAAAGTATTGTATTGTGTAATAATTATAAAAAATAAAGCTGACCACTTCACAGATTTTGCCTATTGCAGGTCATTTTTGGAACATAACCCCCTCGATAAACATAAACCCCTCGCTGTACTGACTTGAACAATTCGAGACAAATGACCTGATGATTTCTTTGACTCATTTTTCCATGACTGCTGAAAGACTTACAGCATTAGAATGTATGGTCCCCATTAGTAAAATAATGCTCCAGCTGTCATAAGGAGCGTGTTTCCAGTTGAGATGCCCCTCCGTTGCCGGCTAGCACAAAGACATGGGAACTCATTTCCATACCACTCCCCAAGGAATTGTAATTAATTTTCATAATTACTTTGGGGATCTTAATTCTGCCGCTTCGGCCAAAACAATGGGGAAGTAGGCTATTGTGTGTGTGTGTGTGTGTGTGTGTGTGTGTGTGTGTGTGTGTGTGTGTGTGTGTGTGTGTGTGTGTGTGTGTGTGTGTGAATCTGTGTGTGTCATTGAGTGATAAAACCTTCCGTATGTTATTTTTTTAAGCAGCCCGACATCTGCTCCCACTTCCTCTTCCTCTCATCTATGTCACCCCTTTTTCTCCGCAGCCCATAAAGCCATTGACCTTGGGGAGTTCCACTACTTTACTATATCCCCAGTGTTTCATTGCTCCCCATTGTGCGTACACTTTAGGGGTCAGGGGTCATGACGGGAGGTCACGGCGCTGTGAAAGTGTCCAGACAGCTCACTTTAAACGCGTTTCATTGACGTTGCGTACGGCTTTATTGGGCCGATGCTGGAAAGTGATACACATCGAGGTGGGAGCAAATGTATTTACTGCCGGCGCGGTGCTGGGAATTGCTCGGGACGTCAGAGTGATATAGTGACACGAACATTCAATAAGATTTTAATTGAGAGCGTGTAAAAACACAAAAGGCGGTTTTATGAATGGAATCACTCATGATTTGCGCTCAAACAGCTAATACGTTTTTTTAATTATCCTTTTATGTCGACACGGAATTAGCGACTGCTCAGGGGCAGGGCAGGGGAATGGTGCTCGCCCCTCGTCGAATCGATATGGTTCCTGAAGTCAGACGAACACTGGGGTTTTCAGTGGAAATGTAACAAGTATTCTGTGATATAATAAGGCCAGAATCCTGCTTCGATATTTGGGGTCATTGTCAAACACAGTCAGACAACAAAACGGGTCTTTGAGTCAATATTTAATCTCTAAATGTCGCCTGTTTAACAACAAACACCGTGTCAGGATTTACCTCGATACATTTAAAAAATGGGTTTGACTGCACATTGTAGATCATATAAGCATCTGAAGTTAGCTTCCTTCAAGGGGTGACAGGTGTCTCCCTTATTTAGGATGAGGATCCTAATCCTCATCCTAAATAAGGATTAGGATCCTTATTTAGGATGATGGAAGAGACTCTACTCCGAGTCTCTTCCATCACTCGGAAGAGACTCGGAGTAGAGCTGCTGCTTCTTTGCATTGAAAGGACTCAGTTGAGGTGGTTCGGGCATTTCATGAGGAAGCCCCCTGGATGCCTCCCTTTGGAGGTGTTTCAGGCACGGCCGGAGAAGACCAAGGGGTCCACCCGGGACCAGGTGGAGGGATCATATGCTTCACTGGACTGGGACTGTCTCAGGATCCTCCAGTCAGAGCTGGGACACTGCAAGGAAGAGGGATGTTTGGCGCCCCCTGCTGAAGTGTCTGCCCCAACAATTCAGCGATGATGGATCACCTGCGATGCTTTCAGTGCTAAAGTGAAGATGAACTTGGAACACAAGAGCACAGGTTTAGACATGAATGTTCACCCTCATTTTTGATTCCCCTAGGGTTTGTCAAGTGTAGACCAAAGACAACCAGACTGTGTTGACAATTTTGGCGGGAAACACCTTTGTCTTTCCCTCGTGACTCAGAATGGAGCTGCTTCCCAAGCAAAGCTGTGGCTGCAGAACCCGGTGGGTAGAGTGACACCCCTCCACCGCAGACCCGAATGAACAGTCGGCCCTTTATAACTCCAAAGGTTTTCAGTCATGTGCTGAAGAAGGCAAATATTTACAGCTCCAACTGTGTGTGAGTGGCGTAGACAAACCAGTGATGAAACAAGGCTGTGTGTGCGCGAACCAAACACGACTGGAACGTGTTTGACGGATGCCGATGGGATTTGCCGTCGGATTAAGATTGTGTAAATTACTAACCATCTTGAATCCCGGGTTGATGTGCAGCTGCTGGTGCTCAACAGAGGAAGGGGAAGCGTCACTGGGGCTTCGCTAGATTTCCCTGTATTGAAAGCAACAGGGAAGTGATATAATCCCGCTCTGGACTTGGGCCAACATATCCCATCCTGTGCACAATGCCCCGACACCTTTCCATGCGAGTGTCCGCTCGTGCATCCGTTTCCCTCTCGCGCCGGCTTAATAGAATCAGGGGGTTATATAACAGCGACGAGGAATCATTTGGGGGATTGCGGGCACCATTGGGGAGGGGGTAACCTCAAGGGATCCGAGAGCGTTGAGGCATTTCCTCCCAACAACCCCTCCTCCCCACGTATGGATAAAAACTTCCCCTGCAGGCTGACGTGTGACAGGTGCTGACTTAACTGCCTTCACTCACGCCTGCTACCTGCACACGGAGCGTTGACTGCCCTTTTTATGGGCCGAGCACGTAAACACTCCCATTTGTTCCCAGATATCAGCTGTTGTTGTTTTGCATGTATTCCAGCGCGGCAAAGGCAAACTCAATTTCATGCTCTGTGGGTGCCTTCTTCTTGACTGCTCTGTCCCACTTGGATTCTCACCTCCTCTATCTTCATGCCATCTGTTTCTCGATATGTGTCCTAATCTTTGTCTGCGATATTTCTCTTGCTCCGAATCATCTCCACCAAATCCCCCAAGAACCGGAGCATCCCATTGTCTCTCTCCATCCTCAACACTTCATCATTCCATACATCCCATTCCCCCCTTCCGCTCTCTCTCCATCCTTTTTCTTTGTCCGTATTTTCCGCAGTCTCTCTCCTTCCCCTCCCTCTTTCTCTCGCTCTCTTACTCCCCTGTGTCTATTGGTGTTAGCCAGTACCAGACTGTAGAAAGGGAGCGAGCCTTGCAGACTGCAGGCGGTTGATGTTCCTGCCAGCCGTTAGACACACACACACACACTCAGAGTCAACGAGGACAATGTGTCTGGGATGAGGACCGAAGCAAAAATCCTTGGCTGCACTGCCACCTTGAGGCGTCTCGAGCTATAGCTCCAGTGGGGGGGTCATTGAGGGGAGACAGGGGGGATGATGAAATACTGGCATCTTTTCAGTAACGGCTGGAGCGGAGTGGGCGGGGCCAGCTGCTGTGAGCTCACCGCCGCTGCTACTCGCACACTCTATTATGCAACACGGAGAGAAAGGGACGGGAGGGTGAGCGAGACCAGCGAGAGAGAGAGGTGAACAACAGGATGCTGGGAGAGGATGGTGCTCGTGGTGGGATGATGTACAGGATGCCATCAGTGTCGGCGCCTTAACTGCCCTCACTTTGTTTTCCCCTGCTCCTTTGTCTCGCGGAGGGTGACTCCTTTCTTTCGGGAAGACAAGTGAAGCTTTGCGCTGAGCCGCCATCATCACAAAGACAAATGGAGACGTTCTCAGGCTCGGCAGGGACCTCTGCAGATGAATGGCTTTAATTCATCCCTGGGAATTATTGCTCGCAGATATGTGCGTCGATGAAATATGACGAAAACATCCCCTGCCAAATAGATATGCAAATAGTCAACCAAATGTATTCAAAGTTGCATTGTTAGCCTTAGGCGGGCCGGTTCAAAGGGGGTGTGAGAAAAGTTTGAGGAAGGCACTGCTGGGGTGTCGACCATCAAAGTGGAGATGGAAGTCAGCTGATGCGTGTTGCTGCACGTGCGCTTCAGTGGAGTCAAATTTTTCCATTGGAGGAGGCCTTTATGTCAATAAAAGATGTGTGGAGTTCATGACTCATTGCCCAGTTTGTTTCATGAGTAGGTCTCCATGCTGGACCCTGTTTTCAAAACTAGTTTAGACGTGATCCTCATGCACTTTTAATCACCACTGACCGTTCTACGGTGCAGACAGCACCACTGCACCTTATAGACCGGTGTGGCTTATGTATGAACATGATCTTTTTCCCTCTTAAACTTAGTGGGTGCAGCTAATATCCTGGTGCGCTCTATACTCCAGACTTTATTCTTATTGAAATCACGTTCATGAAGATCTCTTTGTTTTCTAAACTCAGCGCCAGACTGGTCAGTTGAAGGGCTGCGAGAGGAAGGCAAGTCGATTGCTTCAAAGTAAGAGGCAGTGATTTTCCAGAATAAAAGGCTTGAAGAGAAGTATTGAGTTGAGTTCCATTTCACTGCTGAAGGAGTTTCAGGTTTATAAATGGCCCCATCATCTGTTAAGAAATCATTTGGGAGCCCAAGGTGCGGAGACGTCATATCCAGGAGGAGTTGGCAGACTGAGGAACCCTCTGAGACTTGCTGAAGGCCAGGGGAAAAAGGGAAGTTTTGGGATGAGCCAGCTGAAGATGAGTGAGGTTTGATCCTGGAGTCCATCACCTTAGACCCCGGAGACTGTTTGAGCTGTCGTGGATGAAAGATGGTGACAGAAAGTTGACTGTATTTATTTGTGACTGCAGTCCCATCACGACTTCTCACCCCGTCTGACGCGGAAGATAACCTCCCAAAATAGTGCCAGAAGCAGAGGATACTGTGGACTGCACCTGATAAAACACTTCAAATATTGAGAATTTAAATTGAGTATTTAAATTAAATATCTACTTCACTCCACGGTTAGGGCTTGTCCTAGCAAGCAAGGGCGCTGCTCTGCTTGGGGCTACCTTTGTCCTTCAAGGAGTCAAGTTCTGTATTTCCTTTGCCATTCAGACTGTTGTGAAAAGCCACAACTGACTCCAGAATTTCAGACTGAAGGTGATGTTTGGAATGAAAATCACGAAATCTTTGTCTGCTATTTTCCGATGACCAGAATTCCTCAGTAAAAGCAAATGCAAAACACGAACACCGAACCCTTATGTCCCTGGATCCTCGGTCAAATTACAGATAAGACAAAGTTTAATTTCTGGAAATAATCGCACCGTTGTGTCATGAACGTGTGGTTGTGAGCTGCAAAAGTGCAGACCTACAACAGACTCTTTTACCACCCAGTGTGTCTCTCTCCTTTTAACATATAGATGAAACAATTACTCTGGGCACACACTGTGTACATTTCATCTGCAACACACTCAGCAATAACAAAATCCTTTCCAAATTCACCTTGACCCCAAACTTGACCCCGTCTTATTTGCGGTTGTTTGCATTTATTCTATACAATTACTCCCCGTGATGGCGGCGCTCATTTGTGGCGGAGGTGACATTACGGGATCTCGCGACCTTCCTTGTCCCAGCTCCTCATCTGCAGTGTTTCCAGAAGCAGCGTGAGTTGTGTGCAGCCTTCACTTCCCATCACCCATCACACAGGTAAACATTGGTCTTGGAGTTTGCATGAATTCTTCCCAGGGCCGCGGCTGTTTCATCTGCGCACCATCCATCAGGGGCCTGGGAAACGCGGCGCTGAATATGAACCTGAAGGCTCCATCAATTAGAGGACAATCGAAAACAATGAGGACAAAACGACAAAAGAAGGAGAAACATTTTTCTTTTCACCGCTAACTAAGACAGTTTAGATGTTTCAAGTTTTCGCGGAATTGAGGCCGACAGCCTCCTTCGAGCCCAGTGGGGAACTTGTAATTTGTTGGGGGAGCTGGGGAGGAAAAAGAGAGGGAGAACAATGGCATTGTCCGCGTTGCAGCGCCGCCACCGTTGCCTGCAGATTGTTAGCAGTAATTTGCTTTATGTTGAGTTGAAGCAGGATCAGGGATGAAGTGAGGCGTGTGCTGAGTCCTCTGCTGGGATCGCATGCCCTTATCTGTCTCCGATCACAACTTCAGCAGCGGGGGTTACGTAACCCTTGTGCACTGTCACAGCGACCACCCATGTGCCGAGGCTGGTGCCAGCATATACCTTCATCTACCAGTAAAACATTGGAAGTCGGCCGCTACAGCCAGGTTCTATATTGTTACCGTTGAGAGGGGCCAAAGAACTGCCAAAGAAAGGAGGGTGAGAGAAAACTGAAAATAAAATTCGGAGTAAGTGATGACATGTGTTATGAGATGACACTTTAAAAATCCACAGAAAATGTTGGTTTGTTGTGTTTTATTTCATTTAAGCCACATTCCATTATAAGATTCTCGATGTGTCTCATACATTTCATCATCTACTTTCAATTTTAAGGCAGTGGTCCCCAACCTTTTAATCTCTGCAGACTGGTCAACTCTTGACAAGTGCAATGTGGCCTGGGGGGTATGAAGTTCCCACTTTTAACCCTTTAAACACGCCTTCAAAACAGCATACAGATACACCAGAAAACCACATATAAAGTGCATGAAAATGTTTTATTAGCATATTGTTAAATCAGTGGGAGATTTTTTTTTAACTTTTTTTTTATGCAATAAGACGGTTCCATCTGGGAGTGATGGTAGACGGCCGCGATAAATCCATATTTCAAGTACGACTCATGGTATTGTTTGTTAAAAACAAGCTGTTTCCTGCTCATCTTGTGAGCTTGTGGGTTACATTTTGGCTCTTAAGCGACCAGGCATTTTTCAAAATAAAAGTTTCTTTTAAAGTAAAAGATCCTTCATACTCAGCTAATATACATAATTTAATAAATTATTTCTTGTGCGGCCCTGTACCAATTGATCCACGGACCGGTACCGGTCCCCGGCCCGGGGGGACCACTGTTTTTTGTAACAAGAAATACTCCTAAAATAGCCAACAGAAAAGACAAACAATTCAGAAAAATAATGCCAGAGGAAGTTATGTTACTGTTGTATCATAATGAACAAAAAAGACAACAACAATGTCAGTTTTATAGTTTTACTCTGACTCCTGGAGTCACACATAAATACAGTGCCCAGGTCTGCGCTAAAGTGTCATCGAACTTCACCATCATTGTTTAGTTCTGAGCGTGATCAATAGCAGACAAGTCTTAATCCGACGCACAGCAAATCTCTAGTTGACAATTTGTCCACGTGTTCAGTAGGACGCCGAGCTGCTTCTTCATCATGGCAGAGAACTAGGGGGAGCAATCCAGCGGTGGCCAGCGGAGATAAAAAGTCGAGGCGGCTAATGCGGCCGGACAGTATCTTTGTACTGGTCATTGTGTTGCAATGGCTTCCCTCAAGCGCCCCTGCCCTTCGATGGCGGTAATTTGCTGTTGTCACATTCACTTCGTATCAAGGCCGTTCTACAGACCACATCATATGAAAGGCTGGTGCATTTTTGCTCTGCTTTCCCGCAGCTCCTGTTCGGAGGCCCAGCCGAGGTGTTCAATGGCCCAGGGTGACAGCTCTCCGGTCGGGGAGGGCTCCTGGAGCCTGCTAAGGTTCTCAAGCCCGGACTCCGAGGTACAAACAGCTGCGCGGGGGCCCAGGAACAAGAGGTGGAAAGGAAGTGCATTTTTTCGTTGAAGGGTGTATTGTCACCACCCATCATCTCTCATTGCCCCTTTGAGAATTGAGGGGCTCAACTCACATTTTTCTTTTCAATTGCTTCCCTCCCTTCTCCTATATCAGAGGAGAAGCGCGCGGGGCATGAGAAACCCTGGTTCCGATAGCACCAGAAGCACATAGGCGCCCGCGCATCACTCCTAATCTTCAAGGGGCCACGGAAGGAAAACGTATAGCTCTGTGCACTTGGTATGAAGCCTCTGGAACATCCAGATTACACGTCATAATGTCATACTTCATACTTCGGAAACAAAATAACACTTGCTGAGAAAGTGAAATAATGGAAGAATGGAGTCGCAACGTCTGTTGAACAGGTCTTTTACCTGGGAAAACAGAACGTTAACTGTCAGGCCTTTAACCCAGAGGCTGTGTTCAAGTTCACGTCTGAATGGGAATATTACGATAACAAGAGATAAGGATGGAACGCCTGACGTTCTGGGACCAAACTTGGATATGCCTCAAAATCAAAGGTTTCGTTCAGACAATTTCTCAGATTAGATGGACGACTGGCTGACTGTTTGAGTGATGACATTTAAATCTCATCTGTAATGCCAAGATGTACAACCCACCCTCACTCTGATGATGTAGTATATTGACGTTGGGTGGTGGACTTTCACGCCCCATACTGACGCCGAGGAGAGCCATCCATGTTTACAAGCCTTACGTGGCCCACCTCCTTATTGAGGGCCTTTTGCGTCAACATGCAGCGCTGAAGGCTGCCTTTGGTGTCAGTATGGGACGCAAAAGTCAACTTTCCCAACGTCAGTATATCGCACCATGAGAGTGAGGATGGGTTGCAACCCAACCGTTTTACACAAAATATTACTTCAATAAAAGTGACAAGAGTAAGAAAGAGCAGAACTGAACCTCAGAACACATAGGAAGTACTTCATCTGGTGAGCCTTCGATATGGCAAACCCAACAATTTGTAGTAACTTTGAAGCTTGAAGTGTATGAAACAAGTGTATGGTTTCTGTCAGTCATTCAGTGGTTCAAGTTGGCCATTTAGAAAACTGTCCACAGGTGATCCCTTGCTAGCCGCCTGTGAAGTCATCAAAAAATCCTTAGCTAGATGGGGAATAACTTGTTACAATGAATGCATGCAAAGTCATGACCTCTGTCCAACAATGTTCTGCTCATATGTTAACACAAAATGTGTGTTTTGGTGCATGCTGAAAACTCCAGATGGAAAAAGCAGCAGTTCAGAGCATCTGCTTGACAATATTTCACGCAGAAGGCTTTGAAAATATCTCCTGAACAACTGTGTCTGTGGTCTTTAAAGCTGTTGACCCGTGCTCAGGTACAAATCTCTCAGCAGCTCAGGAGAAACCACCGAAGGTAAACTCGCACTCGTCAAACCAACTGGAGCTTCGGGCAGTTGAGTTCAGGAATCTGGAGGGTCTGTTTTGACAGGCGTGAGCGCAGGTTTGCATGTCACTGACTAAGCATTATGACATAAGAGGTGAACTTCCTCACGAAAATGAGAAAATCAGGCCCTTTTCAACTGTCATTGTTTTATCAATGAATGTTTCCCCACAATGCAGAGCCAAGTGTGGATTTATAGTCTGCTTCTGCCAGGTTCTCCTGGACATGACATCACTGGGAACTGCATCGCCATAAATGGAAAAATCCAAACATCATTAATAATCGCATCTGATATATGCATGGTTTTGTGTATGAAGAGTTGTTTTGTTGCTGGTGGTGGTTGAGGGAACATGAGGTGCCTCACCAACCCAGTGGCGGCACATAAAATGTATTGTTGCGTCCTATAGTGCAGATAGGGTGGTTCCCTCAGAATCTGCAATACGTTCTTTTAAAGTCAAATCCACTTTGCAGACAGGAGAAAACAATTTAAAGCACAAGCACAAATGCAATTTAAGGCGCCCCAAAGTTCATTTTACCGGACCCTTAGGAAGCGCTCGGGTCCATAAACACTTCAGATGCTCCGCTGATTTGGCAGGATGGACACATTCAGTCGATTCTCCCGTGTCCCATCGGCTTTGATCCTCCATTTCTCTTCCAGCAGTGATTGATATTTACATTGCATTACCAGCGATACACACACCAGAGTGACCATATGTGCATGGACGCAGAGCCACACTCACCATCCCTGGGTGGTAGTGGAGCCTCCCTGAGGGCTGCTGGCGGCGGAACACATCCAGCACATTAGACCACAGGGTGATCATTATGAGTGCACTATATGGCAAAGAGCTGGCTACATCACTCACTGCCATGAGAGACAGGAAGAAGAGAGAGATGTCTGTGTGCGAAGCCCTGGAGGGACGAGCGGCACGGTGGAGGGGGGTAGGAAGTGCAGAACATGTCAAACTGAGGCGAGAAACAAAAGACAGAAAGGGAGCAACAAAGGAAAGGTGGGGATGCAGACAAAAGCACGTGAGGTGAGGCAAGTCTTGAGACAAAGGGAGATAATCCTCTATACGTTCGTGGTCTACGGTGGAGGGGCGAGAAGGGAGGGGGGGTCTGTCTGGCCAGCCCTCCCCACATGGGGATATTACAGTAATGAGAGCGAGCAGCGGGGTGACGTCATGCCTCTATAGCATTACTGCACTGATGTATGGAACAAAGGGGGGATAAAGAAGAGCCCCCATGAAAGAAAGACCCTTCATCCGTAACTCATGACAAATAAAACAACACCACATTCTGGGCTTTGTTTCGTTCAGGTGGAGAAATCAGTCTGTGCACGTATTAGATAACACCCCAACACCCGCCCCTCCCCCACCCACATTCAGTGTCCCCGCACACTCCAATTCACAAAAACAATGAAACTGCTATCGCGCACCTTTGCATATTGCTGGCTCCTCCGGCCGACACGATGGGGATAATGAACGCGGCGACAAAAGGGGAGCCGCTAATTATTTGGTTCTGCGCTCCCTAATTGGCCAGAGATTGCCACCGTCCACTAATCTGATGGACAATGCACCTAAACCGGAGCACGGGTCTCAATCCTGGACGCTCTGGCTCACGTTGTTTTCTCCTGCCGGAGGGTCGAGGGCCGATCTGAAGCTTCAGAGTCGGCACATTCAGGGCGGAGGAGACCCGACGCAAGGGCACCTTCCACGCGCATTTGCATAGGATTAACAAAAAAATGTCGATTCAGGAAAAACAGAACAAACGCAGCGGGCCAGCATCAGGCTGCTTTTGAAGCCCCTGGAAAGGGTCATTTTATTGGCCTGGCTCGCGTTCAAATCCACTCTGCTACCAGCTGCAACGTCGCCGGCGTGACATAAATCTCACCAGGAAATTCAATTGGACCTGAAGCTCCGTTTTTCACTTCCTTTACAATGAACACGACACAAGAGATTTATGATACTCACAACTGTCTCAGGCGTAGACAAGATGAAGAGCCTTGGTGACAGACGTCACACCAAGAAAGTCTTGAGAGATCATGCAAGTTATTATTTCATTTGACAGCGAGTTAGATCAAAGTTGTGACGTGAGGGAATCAGAGGGGAACAAGTATTAGGGGGTCAGTCCTCCAAGTAAGGACCTGAGTTGTTGCCAGGTGAAGAAGAAAGTGCAGGCAGGGTGGAACCGTGGACACAACCGTGACCTGAGGGTTGTGAAAGGACAGATTTATAAGACAGTAGTGATGTGTGACTTAGAGCAGGGGTGTCAAACTGTGTCACACCAACTGTCTGAGTCACAGGCCGAAATAAATGGACAACAGAAGGTAATTCTAAACTCCAGTGTAATTGTTGGAGGCTGACTCATGATGGACACCTCATCTTTAACCGAATTCTCTCCCATCTATATCGACGTCATGGAGGTGTCTTCGTTATTTATTGACAACCCAGATCTTAGCTTGCTACAAAGCTTGAACACCGATCTTTGTGAGTCACGACGTTGACGTACTAGCGCACTTTAAATGACCATTTCAAGGGTCTGGCTGGTCCCATAATATGACTTCATAGTTTGAGAGTTTTGGCAGGTGGAAGCACTGAGGGAACTGGCATGAAGGTACTGAGGTTGTGAGGGATGAGTAAGGCAGCTTATGTTTGGGGGCAAAGTTGTGGAGGTCTGAGGTGGAGAGGAGAGACCAAGTGTTGGAGATGAAGAAGAAGTTCATGGATGTGGCGAATGAAGACACGAAGAGGAGGGTGAGATTCGGGTGGAAGATGAAGAAAGGTGGTTCCTTCTTCCAATACTAAATAAAAAACCTACCGATAAACAAACACTTATACAATAACAAATGTACATTTCTCCTATTCATCTGAGAGAAAAGTGCACCAGCAAGACTGAAGGGCCATCAGTTCCAACCACTTGTGTCTCTTTGCTGCGGCTCCCACCTTCATTACAGCAAGCAGGCGGCAGAATTGAAATTAAAGCGCCGCTACGATTATAAATTATAACCTGTTGTATGAGGCGTCAAGAGACCAACGGCTGAGAACAAATTCCCCCTTATCAAGATTCCATTTGAGCTGACCGTAGCCAAGTTTAATAACAGTATGCAAATCTGAACTCATGATGACTTCCCGTCCCCTCCTGTCTATTATGCCAGATATATTGAGTGTCCGCGAGCTCTAATCGCTGGCGCGGGTTTGGCCTGGAGTGGCTGCTTTATTTATGAGACTCAATGCAAATAGAGATTTCTCCGCGCAAACAGGCTGATGATCAATGCCTGCGCTGGCAGCTGAAACACAAGCGAAGTGGCCTGAAGTAAATCACTAATGTTTCCCGGAGTACAAACAGAGGGGCTCTTTATTTTAGGCAGGCATGGCAGGGGGCGACCTGAGGAGCTATGAAACAGGGGGCCTCTTGAGCGCGACCACCCTAAAGACAGCCTGCTGTCTGCACCGACACCGTGAGAGCGGCGCAGGAATTTACCTTGACAGAGGAAACAGCCTCTCCTCAGGTGGACACAGGCTGGACACACACACACACACACACATTGGCAGTGAACCCTGCCGACGCTCACCTCCCTGTAACCTTGGTGGGGGGATTCTAGGAAAAAATGTAAGCCTTTCCTCACCTTTTGATCCTGAAAATGTTCTCAGCCGGCTCGGTGCGGCGCAGGCTTGTCAGCAGCGCATCACATTAACGCTCTTATTATCGTTTTTCTCAGCGCAGCCGTCCACTATTGAATGTGATATCTGCTTTTAAGCGTGCTCCTCACTTCCTAGCTTTTAGCTGGATGTGTGTATGTATGTGTGGAGAAGCCGGTTCCTAGAAGTCCTGTTTCCCTGGGGCGTAATTAGGAGAGGCAGAAATGTTTCCTGCAACAGAAGGAATTTGGAAACGAGTCGCACTGGAGGCTCGGTACCGACTGAGACCAGCTGTTTACATCATGGTACCACTGCTTTGTTGTCGGTCCAAAAAAGTGTCACGCAGTCGAGGAGCGCCTTTACAGAGCGGCCGGCGATGTTGAACTGCAAGCCTGCGCTTGATCAGCAGGGCCCCCTTCAGCAGGCGTCCGAGGCCCCGGCGACCTGGTAGCGCATTAGCAACCAACCTGATCTACGGTACCTGAGGGCAGAACCATTCCTTGGTTCCGATCCAGATCAATCAGAAAGGTATGCCTGTGAAGAAAGTCTGAACTTCGGTGACCTGACAGAGCGGGATGAAAAAACAGGCATCAAACTTCCAGGTATTTCCGGAGTGCACCTTTTACAGTGAACCCTCGTATCGGCTTTCATGCTGGAATAAGTGAATTTGCGTTCGGCGGCGGCGGCACATGTTTGTGTTCATGTGCGCTCCCACCGACGTACACATACACGTGCGTCGCTCACATGTGTTTCTGATGAGTCAATATAGATCTGCATTTCAAATAAAGATAATGGGAAGCAGAGTGGAGTGAATGAAAGAGAGGTATAGGTGGTGGGGAGGGGAGGGGGGTGGATTCCTGAGGCCTGATGTAGGAGGTAAATTAAAGATATCCCCGGCAGCTCTGAGGGGGTCCAGTTCGGCCGACAGGCTGGGCTCAGTCAGGGAGCGAGCTGTTGATCCAGTAAGCGCTCACTCACGGCCAATTATGCTTCCTGTGAAGTGTGTGTTCGCCCCTCTACTCGCCCCCGTGTTGCCGTTACCCCTCCAGCCACGCCGCGCTGTCGGGATCAAACCTCCAACCCAATACTGGCTGTCACGCGCCCAGGTGATGATTAATGGCTGATATTCCTGACCCAGGGAGGAGAGTCGGCCGCAGATGGGAGTTTTCAAACGGCTACAAAGTGCAGCAACATGTGCTGAGGAGACGGCGCATCCTCCTTGTGTTCGCACCGACCAGCGCTTGGCAGCGCAATTACAGCGCCCCAAGATGAAAGCGTTGTTCAAGACAGAGAGGTTGCAGGGGTTTCTCCGCTTCCAGGCAAGTTAAGAAATTATACGCGAGGCTTGCTAGTCACCTGTGTCTCACACCCGTGTTCCAGAGGATCCCCTTCCCCTCTCACACGCATATATATATATATGTATATATATATATATATATATATATATATATATATATATATATATATATACGCAGTGAGGGTCTTGCCACCGGCGTCTGGCGGCGCTCTGCGGTAGAAACCAAACACTGCTCTGTTTTGACTGTACGTGATCCTTGTTTCCGCGAGGAACGCTGCCAAAGACGGATTGATGGCCCTCACCCAGAGGATGACTTTTACAGGAAAATCCTCCTGGCTGGAATCCGCCTCATTTTGTTATATTGGACTTGAAACAGTGGGTCGCAGCCGAAGCAGCGCTGGGCCAAAGTGTTCCCCGAGTGATAATGAAGAGAATGTGGCTGTGCATGTCGCCCGCTGTTGCTGCTGACACCATCAAAGCGGCTGGAGAATCGACTGTGAAATAGGAAACAGCCTCTTCTCAGGTGGGCCTTCCGAGCCATAAAGACACACTCACGCTGAAGTCCGCTTTTCCTATCAAATAAAACTCAAAACGACAAGCCGGTTGAAATGAATCCCTGGTAGAACATTGCTACAAAAACAATCAAGTGGCTGTGGGTTGTGATATTTGTGTATGAGCCACAATTTTCCACGATTTCTGTGGATTTCACTCAGAGGTTATTACTCAAATACTTTCACTTGGTTGCATTTAAACTAATGGTACTTTGGTTCGGTAGTGTTATTCCTGTGGATGACTCAATACCACATCGAAGCCTTGAGAATCGGTTCTGATCAGTTTGTTTTGAGAAGCGGTGGCAACGTTAATGAGAATGGGTTTTACTTAGGCCACTGTAAAAGCATCTGTGCTTATTACATGTTTTAAGTGAAGTATAAGCTTCTTTTTTGATTTTATATCTGTCAATATTTATTCTGTCTCTCGCATCCCTCTTTAGTAAGACTTACTTTTTGTCCACTTCAGGCCACCATAGCTCAAGCTACTTGCATGTGATGGTCCACTGGTTCGCGCACGTCATCGCGCCGGTTTGCTTTCGCCGCGTTTCTTCACTGATCTGCAGATGGTACGTTCAGGAGTGTCGGAAAATAGCCAGGGTCATGATGTTTCACACAGACTCAGGATTCCAGCATCATGAAACAGTGATTTCCTGTGATGTGGCAAATCTTCAAAAAGAACAAGTCAAGTAAATCATTAGTTTGAGTCACAGGTTCAAATCCCATGAAGGCACAGACCTTTAGCTCGGTGGCAGACAACAGCAGGACTGCTAAATATTCATTTGATGGTGAGATGTTTTTTTTTCTTTTTAACAAATGATAGCGGTACAAAATTGAAGCGCTAGTAAACAAAACTTTGGCATCATAACTAGCAAAAATAGCAATATAATTGAAAAATAGGTGAAGGTTGGTAGTAGAAGAAAGAAGATGCTCTCACTAAAAGCACTCGAAGAAGAGCCAGCTGCACTGGGCTGGGTATGTGTTTACTTTAACCCCAAGAGCCAGCAAACCAGAGAGTAAAGTAAGTAAGAGTAAAAGTAAAGACAGAACGTCCGGCTGCCTTTAACTGATACAAGAGTAAATACATTTTAAATGTGTTTAAACTGTGCAGAAATGGGTTAAATTGTGAAGCAAAATCTTCAAAAAGAACAAGTCAAGTGAATCATAAGTTTAAGTCACAGGTTTGAATCCCATGAAGGCACAGACCTTAAGTAACATCAACAGCAGGACAATGGTTTATTTTATGTTCCGTTTTCTTTGTTGACTCAAACTAAAAAAAAATATCATTTTCATTTGTCTGTATTATGCACAAATACTTCATCATAATATTTGAGACTGAGTCAGATTATAACTGCAGTTTCTGCCTTGCTCTCAGTGAGAATTAAAGAACTAACTATTGACTGTAGTCTCGGTTGCGTTGAATCAAAACAGACCGTGTTTTCACGGCACAAACTCAGTGTAGGAACAGACGTGATGTAACCTGAACCCGCAGGCTCCTGGTGAGATACAGTAAATGGTGGTATCTATTTTACGCCCAGACGGAGCGAGGAAATGAACGACCTCCCTGCGGCATCCTTCGTCCACAGCTACTAAACAATCGATAGCAAGGAAGTGAGAGGATCAAAGTGCGAGCGTTTATCAGGAGGCTCGCAGAACGCTGAATGATAAGTGTGTTTTATAGGTTCGATCAAGGGAATATTCAGGCGTATACGCAGAGGAGGAAGACGCAGAGAAAGGGCTGCTGCGGAGGACGGGAGAGACACGGTGGTGACAGTGATAGAGAGCCAGCGCACTCCTGGGACGGCAGCCGGGGCGAGTCCATCGATCCAGGACAGTGATCTGGCTCACATTTCACCTCCTCAGCAGTAACCATGGAACCGAGCCGTGTTCTCCGTGTGGCCAGGGTCACCTCTGGTCTGTAAGCATCTGACCAGCGGTGTGTGAACCAGGCAGAGACAGGAAATCTAAAATGAAGCCTCCACCACGGTGATATCAAACCGCGCGCTTGGCACGCCGCCTCCTCGGCTTCTAAATGGCACTCCAAACACTTTGGTCCAATTTGGATCATCCTCCGAGTCACATGTCGCACCCCCCGAGAGGGAACCACGAGCATGAATGAATCGCGCCCATCTGCGAGTGGACAGACCCTCAAAGCCGTCCACTGTCATCCGAGAAGACGGGTCCATGTGACAGACGACCGAGCATGTGGCATCTCTCTGACCCCTGACCCGGAAACCTTTCCCCGATCTGCCCCTGCTGTGGCTAACGGATGGACCAGAACCTCGCGGACCACGGACCACTGGGGCTCTTTTGTGCTGGTGGTCAATCACTTTGGAAAGCGTCGCTCGGAGGTCAGATCGGGGACAGGTGAACTTTGGCCTGCCACTGCGGCCCTGGGGTTGTGGTATTTGGCCAGAGTGTGTAGCAGCATTGATAAGATGTTGACTTGTCGATGGATGACAGATAAGAAGAATTCATCAGTTTGTCAAGGATGTGTACCAAACAGACCACACAGACAAGAGACACGTCAGAGGCAACAGTCTAATTTGGCCCACTAGAGGTCAAACTCTTTAGTGATCCAACGGCTTCATTTGGAACAAGAAAGAAAGAACAAATGAAAGCAGCACAAAAGTGATGCGCTAGTAAACAAAACTTTGGCATCATAAGTAGCAATGTCCCGCTCAAAAATAGCAATATAAAAGAAAAATAGGTGAAGGTTGGTAGTAGAAGAAAGAAGATGCTCTCACTTAAAGCACCTGAAGAAGAGCCATCCGCAGTCAGACTGGACAGATTGGTTGTGTTTACTTCAACCAGACCAGAGAGTAAAGTTAGTGAGAGTAAGAGTAAAGACAGGACGTCCGGCTGCTTTTAACTGATGCAAGGTTTCATAAAGAGAAAATAAACGTTTGTGAAATACATTTTAAACGTGTATAAACTGTGTAAAGTATTGTTAATTTAAAAAAATTAACATGGTTTAAATTTTGCTTAGTTTTTGCTATATATATATATATATATATATATATATATATATTTGTAAATAAAGAAAACTACAGAAAAAAATTCCGCCATGGGAGGACAATAAAAGCAGGGCTACCAATAGATTGGAATCTTATCTCAATGAGTCACACAACCACACTAAAGCTGAGTTAACTCACGATTAATAACAAATAAATCAGACATTTTTTTATCTGTTGTAAATGTGACAACCCATCCTTTCCTTGTGTTACATTTAGAACAGAATATGTGATTAATCTGCAGTTAATCGTGAGTTAACTCATCTTTAGTGCGAGAAAATGAGATAAAATATTCGGATCTATTGACAGTCCTGAATGAAAACATTAAGGCTTCATTGAATATTGAGGCTTCTACTCTGTATAAGAGGTTATGGACCTGCTGGAGAGCAGTCACTGAGGGCAAACTCACAGTGCTTATTTCACTGATGTATGGCACTGTAGGAGGAAACCGGAGCGCCAGCAAGAAACCCATGCAAGCAGAAGGAAAACAAACAGACCTGAAGTTGGGTTAAAAAACTAGATGAAAAAAAGACACAAATTTGGTTACTGAATTTCAAAATAAAAGCCCTCTAAAGTCATACATTACAATGGGTACCAAATAGGATACAACTTTTTTGTTACAAAAGATGATATCGTAGCAAATTCAGAAAAGCAAATGCAAGCTCTCAGTGACAGGATAAAGAACTCCAGTAGTCCCAATTTCTGTTTGGAGAACATGTTCTGGACTGGACCCAAAATCTTTTCAGCACCATTTGGTTCATTCCCGACCTGACAAACATGGCCACCCAGTAGCGAGAGCTTGCTCACAGCAAGCCTTGTCAGCCCATTAGTCAGCCTGGGATCCTGCGCTACCTCGTGAGCATCATGAGCAACAGGTCTGAGGTTTAACAGCACGGACATCATCACTGACTCACCAGCGCGGTGCTCAAACTCTGGAAGGAAGTACAGCTCCCTGAAGTGTTTCCACAGTTAAACACCGCCTGAATCGGCTTTTATGATTTGAGGGAGTGGGTGAGGAGACGCTAGCTAAGGGCTACGCTGATAAAACCAGCCAAATCTGGTGAGCGGCTTGTTGGTCAGTTCAGAGAAGCGACTGCTACTTGACATGATTGTACGGAGAGAAGTGTCGAGTTTCGCCTTCCATCCCTCGTGACCATCTGGACAGTTGTGTCGGAGGTCAAGGCGCCGCTGCTCCGCCATGACCTTGTCAATATCGCCGCACTTATCTGTAATGGAAGACACTTGGTGAGGTGGGGGGTCGCGCGAGGAGTGTGTATACAGTAACGTGGGAGCTGATACGCCGCTGGGATGACTGTGAAGTGTGATATGTCACGATCACAAACAGGATCCTGCCCTCGAAATGTTTGCCGGTCAAGATAGTGTCTGGAGGCGGAGGTGTCGGGCCGAGTGTTGGAGAGAGTCAGACGCTTCGAGGAATCGATACAAGGGTGGACGGCTTTAGCAGAGCCGTATTTATGTGCTAGTGTTAGCTTTTTGCGACAGTTTTGTCCTTTTATTTTTGGGAAAGTTAGGTTTCAGATTAGCATATTGATCTATGCTCCACTGGTCTGACTTTGGTGACCCCCCAAAAAAGTCAAATTCATTATTAATTCAATGTATTTAAAGAATAAAATGCAGTGTTTAATGGGAGCTATTATGGTCCCCTTAAACACTGCATTTTACAGCTAACGCTGTTATCGACGGTGTAAACAAGATGAAGTTAGCATAGGCCGAATGTTAAGGTGAAGTAATTTAGTTTTAAAAGTAAAACATGACACTAAATGTATGTACAAGTATGGAATAACATGCAGTTATAACTCCTGAACCAATAGGTTAAGCTGCTTTGATTTTTTTTTCCAGTGGATCTTTCCGAAGTACAGTGCTACCTCCGTTCTTGACCACAATCCGTTCCAGACGGCCGTTCGAGAAGCGATTGGTTGGAAATCTGAATGGATTTTTCCCATTACAATGGATGGAAAAAGAAGTAATGCGTTCCAAGCCTTAAAAGAGGCTTTTGTAGGAGTGAATGTAGAGTGTCTGCTGCAGGTGCGCTGTTCCTCTATGTGTGTGGCCGCTGCATGTGGGAGGGGTTGCCGAGTGAGTGACGTCTCTCCAGAAGTGAAGAGGTGCCCGGTGCGTGTCCAGCTCTGAATGTGCGCTTCTGTGCAGTTTGGCTGTGACAAAGTCATAAACCAAGTCACGCTCTGTCCCAGACTCGCCTCATCCCTGTCCCAGCTCCAGCCCACAACAGGACATCAAACCCTGGAGTGGAGGTGTGGAGAGCGAGCACCTCCCCTGTGACACTCTACCACGGTCCAGTGCGGAGACAGGAAAGGTTTTACACCTCAATATGAAGAAAAAACAGTCAGTTAATGTAGCTAACGGGACACGTCTGCATACAGAGGCTGCGTTATTCACAATAACAAAGCGCGTCGTGGGTCAGCTGATCGGTCCACGTACGTTATGTTTTTTCCGGCTTTTTTTGGGGCCATTCGAGATCTGGATTTTTGTTCGAAATCCAAAGCAAAAAAAATCTCGAAATTTTAATTTGAACTCCGATTTGTTCGAATTCTGGGACGTTCAAAAACCGAGGTTCCTCTGTATTCATGAATCAAAACGGCGGCGAGGGAAAGTATAAAAGCAGTTTGTTAGCCTCACCTGTGACACACTTTGTAAGTTCACGACAAGGTGGCATCGCTGTGACTCATGAGTCTCTGCTGTAAAATGACCTGGATGCAACAACGTTCCGACCCTGGTGTCTTTCCTGCAGCCTCATCAGAGAACGTGTCCTAAATGAATCTCAACCACTGTGAGAAGTACCTTGAGACCGAGACAAAGTAGCACAGCGTAGCAGGGAGTCTATAAAAAGCTTTACTGGAATGAGGACAGGGTTGCCGGCCCCCCTCCCTCTCCACCGCTCCCTGTAGTGATAGCGGTGGCCTTCATGCAGCGGAGCCAGATAATAATGAAACGCCAGTGTCAGACAGGAGAAGGGGAAAGAAGCAGGTCTTTGGAACGGAGCTAATAATAGCGGCGCGGCGCTCAGCGTCACCGCGCTTCTCCACACGCACGGACTCGAACCGGTAACCTGAGCGAGCTGCCGCAGAAACCAAAGCAATCAGGAATCAAAGCACATTCAGACAGTGTACAGTGTGTGTGTCGTGAACGTGTGTGTGTGTGGCGCTTCATCCAGAGATAAATGGAACCAGAGTTCGGTGGAAACCACTTTTCTCCCCGAACCGCCTGTGATGTGCCGTAGCAGAGGAGAGCGCTTTCATTCAGCATGAAGAGGATCTGTCTCTTCTCCTTTAGCCCCTTATTCCCCCCTTTCGTCTTCACCCTCGGAGACCATCTGAAGCCCATTCCGTCCCTCTCCTCCCCTCTCCATCACCCGCAAATATAACAACGTCCCTCTCCAGCCCCGGCTTCACAAGACGAAAGGCATTCGCTCCTAATTGTACCCAGCCGTCACCGAGACGGAAGAGGTGAGGAGTTGGGAAGAGAGCACCAGCGCCGGGTATTAGAAAGTGGTGAGAAGAAAGGGGAGAAAGGCTTCTCAGAGTGACACTTCTCTCTTATCTGCTGCCCAGATGCACCACATACCCCTGGAGACGAGGTGCGTTATGAGACCATCTTTCTGGGGAGTCATCCACGGAGCGGCAGCAGGGGTTAATCCAGGTCAGCCAGACAGGAATATCCATAAGAAAGAGGGTGAAGAGGAGACAGTAGAGATGAGCTACTGACTTGAAGCAACTTCAGCGTCGACGTGTGGAAGGCCAGCTCCCCCCGTCCCCCTCCTCCCGACGACCACACACAACAGTCCGGGGAAGATGGTCGGTTTGGTGTCTCGAGCCAAGTGAAAGTTCTCGTTCTATTGTGGGATTTGGAATCCTGGAGATTGACACGTGACAACCAGAGCAGGTCAGTTTCCAGGACACTGTTTGGCTCAGCAAAGTGCCATCGTCAGAGGTCCCACGTGTGAGAGCCGCCCATCGCTTCTGTCACGAGAGGAAGATGTTTTTCGATCATAGACTCCTCGACGCGTTATAGGAAGGGAGAGCTTGGGGAGAACAGATTTATAAGACTGCATTTCTGATTCCTGCCAGTTGCACAAAGACGGGACAAAGGCGAATGGTCAAATGGCTCTTCTTCAGGTGCCCGCTCTTCATCAACATCAAATCCATGCCGGCACCTTGTCGCCTCCACGCCGCTAAGATAGGATCAAGTCACGTGGCAGTCTTTCATGCAAGAAGGAAAAAAGAGTGGTACCTGTATATTTGGTACATTTTCAAAATAAAACTCTCGATGTGTCAACATGACGGCACGGCTGGCGACACCGGCACCAAGACAACTTCACTTGATGAACAATGGCGACCAGTGATCTTGACTAGTTTCCATATCAAGTTACAAGAATATATCAGCAAGTTTGACTCAAAAACATTTAAGCAAAAATAATTACGAAATAATAAAATCAAGTTGTTGGACAAAACACCCGCTGGTCACAGACATGCGTCGGACTGGTCAATTGACATTGGTCTGCCTCAGACTGACTCAGCGGACAGACACCTTCTGTGACGTGTGACACCACTTCACGCAGAGCTGCCGCAGTCCGCGACTGTGTTTGGTGTGAGTGCTCTTTTACTTACGACGCTAACCTGCAGAAAGATTTCTTTTTTTTTTTTATAAAACTTTAAAGACAAATATCCCACATTAAACCATTGAAAAGTTGAAATAACGGAAAGTAAATTTTTTCGAGGGACTAAGAAGCAATGCCCCCCCAAAAAACAACAAAGAAAAGTTAATTTAACGTTTCTAATTATCGTTTTTCTGAGGTCAGATAAGTGGGTCCAGAGCAGAGGAGGGCAATGAAATGTCCTACAGGGCCACACTAGTAACTGTGACTGTTGAGAGGGGCCATTGTGCCGAAAGAAAGAGGGCGATGACTATGAAACATGAAGGGGAAAATAAAAAATATATGCTTAAATAACAAGGACAAAATGGACCTAAAAAGGTCAAATGTAAGTCATATATTATATTAAGTGTAAGTGCACCATGAAACCCATAAAATGTTTCATTTTAGATGCATTTTATTTCAATATAAATCATCACAAATGTCTAAGAAAGACTTTTTTTTCCTCAACATTCTTTCAATCTATTTTGAGGACCAAAAAATACTCGCAAAAATGGCAAGAGGCGAAAAAAGGGGAATCTTCAGTGTTATATTTACAGTCGAACCAGTCATGCCTGAAAACATAACAGGACAAAAGAATTGCGAGAAACATTACTACAGCTATAGCTTTAGTCTGACCTCATGAGGGCCGCAAAAATGGAGACAAAGGGCCGTATATGGCGCCTGAGCCGCACTTTGCCCAGGTCTGGTCTAAGACAGAAGCCATCCTGGACCACTCAGACCTCAGTTGGAGTCAGCGATTAACCCCTTCTGTGGGAGGAAATCAGAGACATTGGTTCACTCCGAACCAAACAGGCTGCAGCACAAAGGTTTGTAAACATTGAACTAGATACTGAAAAATTGGCCGACTGGACGTGTGTGCGACCGCATGTCTTCTATCTATCTGTGTTGTGTATCTGCAGATCCACAGCCGAAACTACAACACCCTGAACTCCCTGCTGCAGCCTGAGCATCGATTTAAATCCCAAGTTTCACACACAAAGTCGGCGAACAGAGCGCGTGTGTGCGTCCCACAAGTTCAACTCCCACTGAACCACGGGTCCGATTCCCTATTTATTGACTGAAAAGTGATACCTTTAAGGGCTTCATTCATGCTGCACTACATAAGCTCGGTCCAACAGCCGGGGAATCATTTCTCAAGAGGCGCGTTATGATTTTCACATGTCCTCACTGTTGTCTGCTCTCACAGATACCACTCGTTTCTCAGCAGCACCTCGCTGTATTTACTTTGTTACGTTTTACGTTCTATAAAGAAGGAGGAGGAGGGACGTGCTTGGATTCCCTGACTTCACATTTCACGAGCTCCACTTCTAGGAATGAATAGCAGTGTGTGGCTATCAGCAACTTATGGATTTACAGCGCGCCGCCGGGCCACTTCCGACCCATCTGACACACACACACACACACACACACACTCCTGGGTGAGGAAGGTACACTCTTTATCACTGTGACATTTTCATTTTGCATGCAGCCCAAGAGCTCCCACACTCACGTCCATGTTTCCTGTTCCCCCATGCCGAGGCACAATACCAGCCACTTACCATTTAGTGATGGCGGATCGCAGCCGGATTCCTCGGCTTCCGAGCGCGTCGGTGGGAACACTCATTATGGATCATTGATTTAGGGCCGCAGGAGTCACGGACAGACCGGAGCTGGTTGTTTGGATACGGAGGAAGTTCTGTGGACACACACCAACCAGGCGAGGATTATTCAAACTCAACTAGAAACAGGTTTCCACAGAAATAATCACAAAAACAAGAGGGTGAAGCTGCGTTTCTAAGCATTGATTCGGTTGAAATGTGAGGTTCTCCAGGACACCAGGGGGTGATTATGCTCCAGGAATGTTGTCGGAATGGTGCTAAAATGAGCACACATTTTTGTTTATTTTGGTGGGAAAATAGTTCCGAAATGATTGAAGATGAAACTCGGTTCAAAATACACATTGTTTTTCATGGAAGATCTGCGGTCAAAGGATAGTTTTTTAATCTGCTACTGACAGCTTTCACAGGCCACATAAAGATCATTTTTCAAGCCGGATTTGACCCTTGAGTTTTAGATCAGACATCCTTATAGACAGGAACATGAAAATAAAAATCATCTATAGATGCTCTAAATTTATATACTTTACCACGTTAGCTTGACCTATTAAACAGCGTGTGTCTGAGAGTCCAAACTTCTTCATCCACTTGGACATGAGACCAAAATTATCCTGACTTTTTAGGTTTTGTTTTTTGTTATTGTTTGTTTTTAAGAAATTTAAATTACATCCACAAATCGCTTCCATTTTATGATATATTATTTAATTATTTAGCTATATGTTTTTTTTTCAAAAATATATGTAAATAGACAGACAGACAGACAGATAACAGACAGACAGACAGAAAGACAGACAGAAAGACAGATAGATAGAGACAGACAGACAGACAGACAGATAGATAGATAGACAGACAGACAGACAGACAGATAGATAGATAGATAGATAGATAGATAGAGACAGACAGATAGATAGATAGATAGATAGATAGATAGATAGATAGATAGATAGATAGATAGATAGATAGATAGATAGATAGATGGACAGACAGATAGACAGAGACAGGCAGACAGACAGATAGATAGATAGACAGACAGACAGACAGATAGACACAGACAGACAGACAGATAGATAGATAGATAGATAGATGGACAGACAGACAGACAGATACAGACGGACAGACAGACAGACAGACAGACAGACAGATAGATAGATAGATAGATAGATAGATAGATAGATAGATAGATAGATAGATAGACAGATAGATAGATAGATAGATAGATAGATAGATAGATAGATAGATAGATAGATAGATAGATAGATAGATAGATAGACAGATAGATAGATAGATGGACAGACAGACAGACAGATACAGACGGACAGACAGACAGACAGACAGACAGACAGACAGATAGATAGATAGATAGACAGATAGATAGACAGATAGATAGATAGACAGATAGATAGATAGATAGACAGATCGATAGATGGATGGATAGATAGACAGACAGACAGAGAGACATTCAGACTGACAGACAGACAGACAGACAGACAGAGAGACATTCAGACCGACAGACAGATACTGTAGATAGATAGATAGACTAACTGTGACTCGTTTCCTCATGAGACTGTGGGGCTGGCGACTGTGGGAACTTTAACTGGAGACACTTGAAGAACAAAGGCCGAGCAAAGTCTTTAACGCGTGATCTTCTCTCACATTTGGGTCAATTATTTAGAATTAGGATGTCGTTCCCGAGTCGGGGGACTCGACCTCTTGACTTCAGTCATCTGTCATCTATCACTCGTGACTGTAAAGAAAAAAGAAAGCCTCCGCCGTGGACTTCTGTTCGTGACTGTATCTCACCTCAGAGCTAATGAAGACCAGATGGAACGGATGGTGGCTTTCCTTCACGGCTTTCATTTGCTACCGACGCTTGCTGACCCGGGGCATCCCGGCCGCCCGGGGTCCCTGTCGGTCAGCCGGGGCCCTTCCTGCAACCTCCAGCGTTTTTACGCGGTGATTAATCACACGCGGCGGCGGCGGGTTGCTGTGCGGGACTCGGCCAATCAGCAGAGAGGGACACAGAGAAGGCTTTGTCCCGGGGAACACTGACCATTGTCCGAGCGGCCGCCCGACCCGGTGGGGAGTCATGAAGGTGGACTTTGTGCCGGTGTTTGGACAACCTGAAAGGGGCCACGCTTCCTTCTTCATATCCTGATGATGATGACGGGATCAAAATAGTGGATCATCTGTTTCACATATCGTATCAATTCTGTCTGACGGAGGCCGGCAAACGTGACAGCGCCCTCTCTGGTGAGGAACTGACACTGTTCCAACCACGCAGCAGAGAGCAGGCCAGCGTCACAAGTACGTTTAGGAAAATTAGTAAATAAAAACTCTGACTCAACTTTGTAGTAGACAATTACTCACCATGGAAGATAAATATATTCATTTATTCATTTATAGCGAAAAAAAGACCCTGCATCGATGAATGAACTCTTCACAGAATGAGTCTGACTCTACTTCCTGGTTTGATGACAACACTGCACATTTTGTCTGTTGGTAGAAACCATCGCATCCTTCATTTTAAGTTTCATTTTTACATGAAAAGTTCCAAAAACAGTTGCATCGCGACTGCCTGGTGTGTCGCCATCGCCCGGACACCTTTGCACCGACACTGTCTACCAGGTTTTTTATTTCATGGTATTTACAGGCTTCACTCAGTCCAACTTGCGACGCAGTAACAGAACCCCGCCACTAGTCGAGGACTTGCTCTTGACCTCTCTGGGGTGAAACTGGGTCAGGAGAGAGTGATATTTGGCAAGAGAGAGCGTAAAAATAACTACCAAACTACCAAATAAAAGGGTCAGTGAAGTGAAAGTCGGAGAAGTTTTTTTGACACGCATACATCCCACTGCTGTCGCCACACTGTCCTGTCTGCTCTGCTCGTCGCCATGCGACTGTCACTCCTGAATAGACAGCAGCCTCTCGGTGCCAGACGTGATGTTCGGGGATGCGAGCCAGTCAATGGAGCTGTCAAGCAGGCTTTTCATTGGCCCAGCAGGAGGCCGGGCGGCGACGTCCCCCGACGGTCACTCTTCAACCTGGCAGACGCGCAGGCGGGCGGGCAGAGGTCGGCGGAGCAGGAACCGCGGTGGCACAGATCACACACACGCAGCAACACACATGCCGCCACGCTCCTGCTGAGGGGCAAACACAGACTGGCAGGGAAAAGCCGCTGTCGTCCACAGACAGCTTTCCTCTGAATGGAGTCTTAATAGGCGTCGTGGCCGCCGGGGGACTCGCTTCTGTTTGCTTTTTAATTAATAATCCATGTTTGAAGAGCGTCTTGGACGGACAACGCAGTCCCGGTGTTTGTTTTTCTGTTTGCCCCCTCTGTGGGGACCACAGGTCCGGTTTGACTTGAAAATGGTGAAATTTAAAAAAAAGGAGTTTCAGGCAACACTCAGACATCTTTGATAAGGGCATTGCCCAAAAGTTCATGGGTCAGATATGAAAGTGAGAAAACCAGCAACACATGGAAACAGACATGAAGCATCTTCAGTAATCTGAGATTCATAACTCGGCTGAGTATTATTTTCAGAAAACGGAATCCAATCCGTCTTCACCATGGCAAAACAGTTTCTGTTCCGAGGCAAAAGTTACTCTACCTTCATCGGTCTACAGACTAAACCATCATTAGATGCAGATATCACCTAAAACTGAACTGACACTTGTGCCAAGCACAGGCCACACACACAGGCCAGTCCGAGGCTACCTGGAGCAGCGAGGTCATACAGCGTCACTAGAGGGAGCCCAAAACAAACTCTGTTATTTGCTCTTATTAAGGCATTTCATGAGCAAAAATACATGTATATTAATAAGAATTTGCATCTGGCTGCAGCTCCTTCAAAAGAAAACACTTCAGGTTCTCATCTTCAGGTATTAAAGGTACAGTACTTCCCATTTTAAATTCTCTAGAAAGCAGAATGGCAAGCAGAAAATCATATTTCACCACTTTTCAGTGCCATTGTTGTCCTTATTTACAAGGTGGAATCAGCCACTTCTTTTAAGAGTGACGAGACATTCCCAAGTCAGAGGGATGGCTGCGTCGGATAATGGGATGTTCCTGATCATAAAGCACTTTCAAACGATCTCATCTGACTCATGAGTCTCAGTTAATCGAGCTACTCAACCCAGTCATCACCACTTCATAGAGCACTTGCTCCAGGGTCTTGTTTTCTGCCTTCAGTTCAAAAACAATGTGTGTTGCTGAAATAAGTCTGAGAAAAACCCTGACTCCACACTGAGAAAAAAAATGCTGTCCACAACTCAGGCCACCACTTCACAGCAATATCACAGCCTCAGGCGTTCATTGATCAGGTAGTGAGTGTAACATGAGACACAGTGAAGTTGCAGGAGCAAGAGGCGAGCGCAACAAACGCCTGGACCTGTACTTGACGGAACAACGGTGCCACCTAGCGGACAGCACGCAGAGCAGCTGCGAGAGTCTGGACACGTGAGGGACAATGAAAAATAGCCAGTGATGCAAGAGACAAAAGAACTGGTGGAAAACACGCAGGAAGGAAAGGCTGGATCGAACAAAAGGCTAGCAGGACGCCTTACAGCAAAGATTTTAATGGTCCCAAATATTTCGAACAACTAAGTGTACACTCATGTAAAAGGAAAGAAAATGAGAAGATATGACAAAATTCATCACATCTAGAATTCCACTCAATCTTTAATCAAGACGGGATTACAAATTCTCCAAAAAATCTGCAGTTTCAAAGGGCAAAAAGGGTAAAACTAGCTCACCTACTGAGGTCTTTAAAAACCTGTTCAAGTGTGACTGAAAACATCCTGAACATTTAAAGGCAGGTCTTTTTTTCTGTTGTCTTTTACAAAAAACTGGAGAAGACAAATAAAGAGTAAAATGAACATATGAAGAAACTGCTGGCTTTTTTTTTTCTCTTCAGAGAAACAATGTCGAACGAAGACACTGATGACATCATCAAACGACAACACAGACAGCTCCGCGCCACATGCCATCTCCCGTCTGGTCCTAGTACTAACTTAAAAGAGGGACACAAAGCAACAGAGGAGGAGGAGGAGGAGGTGGAGATAGAGCAGAGAAATGAACAGGTGGAAAAAGAACAGGAAGAGGCTTCTGAAGTGGGTGCACACGGTGGTTCTGGGTCTGAATTGGCTGACCTACTGGGGTCACGGTGATGTCCTTCCCTGAGTGGGGGTCGGGGGGAGTGGGTTATGGTCCAGGCCCACGAGCTCTCCGGAACTTCAGATGTGTTTATTTGTTTGTGGTCTATTTCTCCGACCAACCGAACGAGTGAGCGAGCTGAAGGTCCTGCGGGGGCGACCTCGCCCCTCCCCTTCGACGTCCAACGTGTTTGTTTACATCTCAGACGTCTCTCTCTCCTGGTCTGCTGATTGGCACTTGTATGAACTGGACCGGTCAGAGGTGAGCTCCAATCCATTCAGTCCGCTCCTCCTCTGACCTCCAGCCAGATGTGGCTTCATTCATTCACTCTGTTTACATCATTCCTGTGACAAGTCTCTGCTCGGAGGCCGAGGAGCCTTTAGGAGTTGAGCTTGGGTTTCTTTGTCGGAGGCAGACTCTCCTCTTTACTCTCCCCATCCTCCTCATCATCTTCGTCCTCATCGTCGTCGTCGGGATAGTCCACCAGTCCCACCAGCCCCCCCTGAAAACAGCAGGTTTGCTATTAAATGAGTGAATTTGACGGCATTCTCCTGGAGCTATTTTCCACACCATGACAGCGGCCACGACTATTATTCAACTGCTCTCAGCCATGAGCACTCAGGCATTTGTGTGAACTAAAGAAAAGAGTTTGGTGACCAAGAGTCGAACACGTCTGAAGGTGGGGAGGACCAAGTAGCATCCGACCTGGGAGTTAGATGATGCTGCGTCAAAATAAAAACTATGAACCACAGTAAACATGTACAAATCGGCAAATGGTTCAGTTTTTTACATAAAAAATGCTTTTCAGTAATTTCATTTAACACATAATGAATGATATGAATGATGAAATAAAGCATGTCCTTCTTATTGTGTTAAAAATATCCAACAAACTACTCTAAGTTATTGAACAACACTTTGTGCTAAAACCATGAGCCTATAATAAGACATGCTTCATTTCTAATAAGTATCTTTGTATCAACACTTGGAGACAATAAACCATGTCTAATCTAACAGCGGGAGGGGTGGAGAGAAAGGGAAAAAAGTACTTGTAGTTCCCCATTTCTGACAAGAGGGGGCGATAAATGCAAATTCACGAACCCGTTGACCCTTCAGTAAAACGTATAAGGAGCTAAAGACAACAACCAGTGAGGTTCATGGATGCAGTAACTGCAGGCAGTAAAAGCACCGGTGTGACTCGGGAGTATGATGGAGTCTAGATCTGGTGAGGGAGTGGGTATGAAAGCAGAGGTCCTCAAACCAGTTCTGCTAGGTCCGGGGTGGTGCAGGGTTTTGTTTTAACTCAAGTAGCACACACAGCTTCACCAGTCAGGTGATAGTCAGCCTGGTGCTGCTCGTTTCAGCTGACACCTCATTGGTTGAAGCAGTGTTCACCTGAATGGTTGCAACAAAAACCTGCACCACCCCCAGTTTTCCCTCAGTGGAATCACCAAGAGAGTGAGCAGAATTGGAAGTCAACTGAAGGGACACTGGAGCGGTTACCTTCGTGGTAACAGCTGTGGTGGAGGGCGAGCTACGTACTCCTGAGCCGGGAGACCCCGGTGAGCCCGGAGAGCCAGGGTTGAGTGAGGCAGACGGAGGGCTGGACAGGCTGGTTTTCGTCGAACCAGAGAAAGAGAGCTTGAAGCTGGGATTCTGTCGGCTCGGCAGGCTGGACTTCCCCAGCATTTCCTTATCTTCTGGGTCTTTCACTGGGAGAGCAGACAGACAAGAGGTCAGTGACCTGGGACACCGAGAGGGAAAACGCGGAACGTACATTTCTTCCTCTCCATGAATTTGCTGATCGGCTCCATGAGGTCTTCCTCGCTCTTCATCTTGTCTGAGGGAGGAACCACAGCCTCGCCGTCTTCCAGGTCGTCCTCATCCGTGTTGAACCACATTTCCTCCTCGTCCTCCAGTGTCCGGGCGTCACGCCGAAAGCGGTGGTTCCTCAGGATGGAGCGCATGCTGCCCGAGATGACAGACACACCATTACAGTCTAACATCCAACGTCATGGGATAAACACAAGGGAGGAGTTCATGAGAAAGTGAGAGCAGCAACACACCAGATTATGACCACTGAAGAGGATTACTACAACTTCATGATGAAACTTTAACTTTAAGGACAAAACTCCAGTTTGAGCTGCGGTGGGTGCTATTCTCCATGTCACAGTAAAAGCACTCACCTGTCTAACTTGGGGTTGTCCTGCCGTTCTCGTTGTTGCTCGTAACGCAGCTTCAAGCCTTTGAATGTCTGAACATAGTCCACGTCTTCCAGAGCCTTCCAGTAATTTTCTACTATATGAGCCGTTAGAGATTTCACATCCTCCTGGGGGCAATGGGAGGAGAGAGAGGTGGTGCAGGGGCCCAACAAAGTGTGGAGAGGATGAGCATGTAGCAGAGGAACGACAGCAGAAAAGACAGCAACAGCAAGAGAGAGAAGAGACGGCACCAATTAAGTTAGCATGGATCCTTCTGACAGAAAATATGCTTTGTCACAGATTTTGAGAAACACAACGGACGGGTCGGAATGACACTCACCACACGGACATATTCAAACATCTCGATGATGGCCGAGTTCATGAGATTGTAACGCGAGCCGTTGTTCAGAAAGGCCTTGACGACCGGCTCAAACAAAAAGTTCCGCATAATGTAGCGATTGTAGAATTCATCCTTCAAACCGATGATCCTCCGCATGAAGCGCAGAGCACCTGGACCACAGAGAACATTCAGGATTGCTCCTCACATTTCAAAAGGGAACTAGAGTCCAGCTTGCTTACAGAGTGCCAGGAAGGCGTGCTGAGAGGCGGTGAGCACCAAGACCCTCCTGAGGATGTCCTTGTTGATGATGTAGTTCTTTATGTGGTAGGTGTGATGCTCAACACAGAAGGTCAGCAATTCCAAAATCAAAGCCAACAACTGGGACGTCTGGAAATCATCTGAGAGATGGAGAAACCATGATAAACATAAGCAAGCTTCATCAGTGCGTCTCAAAAACAAACCGCCTCGTGTACCTTTGCTGGGCTTCTCTTCTGTGGTGTTGGCCAGCAGCGGAGCCGAGAGGACGTGCATGCAGTGCTTGTAAAAGAAGCTTAAGAACTCAGTCTTTTCAGTTTTCTGGGGAACAGAACACACATGGCATCAAACTTAAACCCAGTAACCTCTGAATAATGATGGTGAGGAGGGTTTGACAATGTGTCTCACACCAACAGTCAGCAATTGCTACTTACGTTTGCAGTAGCCAGCATGTTCTCTGGGTCCACCAGAGTTCTGAGAAGGCCCATGAGCTGCACCGCCCCACCTAATTCTGGATCAGTATCACAGATCATGTGCTCTATGATGAGGTTGATCAGAAGGATATCCTGAAAGGCAGAAACAAAGAAACAATATCAATTTGCTTTCTTTTTCAGAGACAAACACACAGTAAAACTGTCCACTCACGTCATCATTTTGCTGAGACTCCTGCATCACAAACTCTCGTACCATGGACGGGTTGTACTCCACCAGATAAGAGAAGATATCAGTGGCTGCCCCGCGCACCTGAACGTCATCCATTCCCTGTTTCGGACGGCACAACTTGTACTTCAGTATTTATCCAAATGCATTACCATCAATTCAGCACACATTTGAAATAGAATAACTTACCATGGTGACACATCACTTATCCTTAATATATGAGGTAATGATATCTGATATTGCTGTCTATTTAATACATTCTGATTTGGTACTTTAAATAAACAGCTGCATAGTTTGACTTCATGCTGAGGTGTTATTTCTGGGACACATTCCAACAAGTTAAGTTTTTGAAGTAAAGCAAGCATAAATTAACACATAAGACCTGCTTCAATGGCATATTCAATTTTATCCCAGGTCAGCAGAATGTTACAATTTTATCAATTACTCACAACAAATATACAAATATATAAGACACGTTTATTTCCGTTGTAATGCCATCATTACAAGTAACAAGGACTGTGTATGATTAGACACAAGTCAAATACCATTCAAAATAGCAGACGGGAGGGTTAGAGGTACTACTGTAGAGGTAGATGGCTGTGTGAGAGTGAGACGCTGGGATACTGTGCTGCCGTAACTGTTGTACGCGATGCTGGGCTGCTACATGCTGCTACACAGGTCGAGATGTTAAGTGTATGTGGTTGACAGTACTCACCAGGATGACCTCCAGTGCAGGTAGAATGCCCATGTTTGACAGTGTCTTGAAAAAGGCGTCTCTGTTTTGAGGTTGTAGCGTTTGTGAGAATGCGCAGAATTCCTTGAGGAAGTTGACCTTTGAAAGGGGAAAGTCAAAGAAATAACATCAAATCAGGATTCAGCTTTGCTTCAGCTGAGTATTGTGTCACAGTACAGTACAGTACAGTGTTCGGACATACCAGTTCATGTCTTTTGTCGTCTTCCGTCGCTTCATCTGTTAGCTGTGCAAAAAGGTCTGTCAGGAATTTCTCATCGTCCTGACATTAAAGAAGGGAGATTGTGAGTCGCCAAGGAATTAAACACTATATATGTCAATCCGGAACGGTGCCACTTAAGTGCAAAATGCACCAGCAGTTACTTAAAATTACACACTAGATCAAATCTTCCTTGTAAACCAGTATTAGCGTAGGGCTTCTGATTTGTCAAGCATTACATTCGACCGATGTTGACAGGCACTTTTCCACTCAAGCTGTTCTGATGAAATAACTATTCTTCAAAGTGCCGTCTGCTTACTGAACTGAGTTAAACTGTGTTAATCATTTATCTTGGAGTGGCTGATTCATATCTGAATGACAAATGTGCAGCTATAAACTGCGTGGAAGTTCTAGTTTTCCCTCTCACGCAACAGCATTGTGGATTTACACAACACTCCTCTCCATCTCTATGGAGACAACTGTCTATCAACAGAGTCACAAAGAACAAGTACACAGAAGTCACGTGACCATCTCCGCTTGCAGATAAGTTGAGTGTGAAAAGCACAGATTACTTGTCAGTGCAATTAATGGCAGAATGACATTGAGTAAGACATTTAGCAAAACAATTATCTTTTAAAAAAAAAGTTTATGAGGAAAAGCTCTGGTCATGATCCGCGTCATTCATTCTCACCTGCAGCATGCCCACGATCTCCACCTTGTTGAAGAAGATGAAGGAGTGCAGGGTGGACAGCATATTCTCCTCAAAAACAGAGGGAGTGGGCAGCACCATGTCCTGAATGTACTGCACTCTATAAGTCTGGTGTATTTTCTGACGCAGTTCCGGGTCAGAGATGGGGATCACCTCCTTAAATCTGGCAGTCTTTGTGAGAAATTCCCGATGTCGCCGCGGCTGAGGGAGCGCTGGGTCAAACTCCAGACAACCAATAACGTCCATGATACACTCCTCCGAGAACATGACCTCAAAGAGTGCAGTGCGATTGAGCAGGAATATGCCTTTAATGATTTCGTACAAGTGGTGTAGCCCCTCTCTGTTCTCCAAGTCCTCGCAAACACGGAATAGTTCCAGCAGCTTGCGAATATAGCCTTCGTTCTCCACTGCCAGGGCCAGTTTTTCGCGCCGTAGCGGAGATGGTAACGAGGAAGCAACTAGCTCAGCCAAGTCCTCCAAGCGGCTCAGTTCACATGGGGGTAACTCCAGACCAGGGGAGGACATGTCATCGAAGCGCTCCTCTTCGGACTCGTCAACCACATCTTGAGTGATGTCCACGGAAGGGTCCTTTCCCTGAACCTTTAAAAACACACACAGGCGTGTTAAGATGCAAATCAGCATATTCAAATACAGTACGCTCTACTTTGCAAAGTAAACACATGGATGTTTGAGCATTCACAGTATCGAAGAAGTGATTTTAATACAACGGTTCAGGAGAAGAGGATTTTAAGTAAAACAAAAAAAATCATGGTGATAGAAAAAAAAAAAGTAAAAAAAAAAAACACATGAAGAGAATGCGAATGACAGTTGTACCAAAAGTTATACCCAAAAATGACAGTCATTACAAATTGTTTTTTGGGGGTTCATTCAAACTGCCAAAAAAAAAAATTGTCACGCCCTGCTGAGACGCTGTACCGTCTACCCTATGAGACATATGAGAAATGATTACTCCCACACAATAGGAAGCTCAAAGTTGTGCACGCAAATCATGTTGTGAATGTGTTCTCAATAATTTACCCACAGGAGATGACGACGATAATTACAAGCAACTGCCTTGCTGTGCAGGTTCGCACACAGATGCACCTTGTAGTTTCCAGATCATACATTTGACTGAATTAAAGACACCAATGCTGCGTTTGGGAAGCTTGCTTGCTTCTTCTCAACAGCCCGACAGATGTCCTTTGGGCTCAAACTGACTCACAACACAACTGAAGTTTAGGTGGCAGAATAAGAACCGAAAAATTACATCAGAAGGTCAAAGCCGCGCACGCTGGGTCTGAAGTAAAAGGACATGTTTAGAACTCACATTTGGAGAGACACAAGGCGAAACCAGTGCAGGGCATGCAAGAAGAACTCCAACATCAGGGACATTAACTGGTAAATTGTGATAAATGCTCACACCATAGGGAGCAGAATCCAAAAAATATCCACGTCCATTACAGAGTTGTTTTATCCGCATGTAGAGAGCCGGACGACGACCCACGCACACCTCAAGAAATAACCCGGTCGACCTGCTTATCCCAGTAAATTGCCAGCAGTGTTAATATCTTACCTGACATATTTTTTCCCAGATTTCATCACAGCCAGCTTTCTCTTGGAAACTTAGAGCCAGGTCATAATTTTCAGCTTCAGACCACACTATCAACGTATCCTTAAGAGGAGAGATAAAGGGATGAAACAAAACTGATGCAAAACACACAATCCATTCATACACAAGGAATGTCCGGGGACTTACTTGTTGCTTCTGGTAGGCTGTGTTTGGGTTGATTTTAGACTCCAGCAGCAAAGAACCTATGAACAAAAAAAACAAATGTGCATTGAGGATGACATAAAATGCAAGTTGAAATTGCATGGAAGGTTGAGTGACAGTAGCCATCTGCATGACTTTATATGTGTGAGCTCAAGACCAAAATGAATCATCTCTAACACAAACAAGTATATATAGAGCACCTGGTGTGAACTCATGAATGTATGGATGAGTGAAAGTGTGAACAGGAAGAACATTTTGAGTTACATAAGCATTGAATTTAACAAATAAATCCACATAGACTGATTCAAAAACTTGGATTCAAAAGCTGTTTATCCATGCATATAGCAATTATATGTCATTTAATGTTGCAGTACTTGCATATGGTGGAACATACAGTACCGAGAAAAAATTCTTTGTTTGCAACCGTGACACTACTCTCACCTGTTCATTTAACTAGGCGACAAGCCTGAAATAGACGCTGTGATTTCGGGAATCTTACAAATTTATTGACGCCTACATTGAGCGACATATTTCTACTATTCTAGGCCATGACATCAAACATGTTGAAAAGGGACCGTGCCGCAATGAAGTGGGTCCTGGCTCCACCTCGTACAAATGAACTGGAATAACAGGACGGTGAGAGCATAACTTCCAGATTTGATCTAGATGTAAACAAAGTGCAAAATTAACACTGGCTTCGGATAACAGAGAAATAAATGTTCCAAACTTCAGGTTCAGCATTAACGCAGTTATCACATATATACACAGATATAACTTACTTAAAAGCTTAAAAGCTTTGAATTTAAGGGGAAAACAAGCAACTTATCATCTTCACTGTCAAGTCTGACTGTAAGCATCTACACAGTGCAAAATAAAAGTACAGTGATAGAATAGGAACTATCTATTGTGTTATATGGGTTCCATTATAACCCTTTGATAACCCTCAAAAACAAAGTTAAAGGAAGGTTAAAGTCGGCTACAGCTACTGTACTAGCAACAGAGTGCTGCTAATAAAACAGAGTTTAATGTTTTACTACTCTGTGTGGATTCTTAGACAACTATAAACACATGAGACGCGCCAATAACAAATCCAAACTCTTCTGAGATTTGAACCATGCCCAAGCATGTCTGACAAAAAGACAGCTCGAATGACAAAATGTTCTGTTCCACTCAGGCATACTGTACATCAAAGCAGTGGAGAGCTGTGCGTTTGGGCTCAGCTTTATGGCATCGTATCTACATGCCAGGCTAAGAACACACATGACACTCGATGCCCGTTGTATTACCTGCTGTCTGTGCAATAAATACAGAGAAAGTCAGTGTGGTGTGGCCTGGTAATAACGGTACAGAACCCAAACGTAACTAAAGACTGAATGTGAATGGGTTGGTGAGGCAAAATGAGTGTTATTGAGTTTGTGAATGAACTGTCATGCTCACCATCACTTTCTGCTCTGACGAGAAGAGAAGTGCCTTTCAGACGCTCCACATAACCCGAAGAGACGTGTCCTGTCCCGCGGTCGTCCCACTGTCTGTCCTCGTTGAGGGTATAGACTTTGACTCTTCGGCGGGTGTCCGTCATCCTGGCAGGTGGATGTACACGGCCCCCTTTCCTTCTGGCTCGTCTTGGTTCTTACAGTGTGTCTAGCAACGCCACAACTTCAATTCACTAACACTCCCAGATGACGAGCACTCAGTAGAACCAACGCCAGCAAGTATAACCATCAAAGTTCCACTACTTCGAACATGAAACACGTCTCGACACGAAGACCATTGTGAGCATCGAACTAAACTGTTTTACACTAGCAACTTAAAACACCGACAAAGAAAATGTAATTTTAAAAAAAATACAGCCGTAGTGGACTCACAATTCACACGTTTTTTACAATGTTTCTCTGATGCCCGCTTCTGAGAACAGCTTGTCCACTTGCGGAAAACATTAGCCACTTCACCTAGCTCGAAGCTAACTACGAACGCTGCACGTATCACCTGGGAGGAAATCCATTCGTGGAGTTCATGCAGAAATTGCGCAGCGTTAACATTATTTCCCACTCGTTTACCGGAGAAACGTGTCGTCCGAACGAGTCCAATAGACAGCGCGTGTCTGAATAATACGCCTATACTAGCGTTAGCTCGCTATTTCTTCCCCGAGTGTTCCGCCATGTTCTGGCTCGGGGCCGCGGAGAGACAACTCTCCCCTCACACGTATATATGCATCCCGAGGACTGTGCAGCGCAACAAAGTGGAGTCGTGAAATTACCACGGAGCAACGCTTTACATTTCAGGGCTGTTTGCCATTCATTGGCGACGTCTGGCTCAGTTATTTGCTAACTGCCTCCCGAGAGTATTCCGCCATCTTGGGCCCCTTCAGAGTCAGTACGGGGTTTCCTGTACAGCAACAACAGGGCAGCCCGCCACATTTAAAGATACAGTACACCCAATGACGCGGCTCCTCCTCACAGAAGGTAAACAATGGCTTTTCAACATCCTTCGCGAATGTGATGGCAACCAAGACTCGTGGCGTGCAGGCTTCAATGTCATTAAAAGCACAATTATAAGGGGGTACACAGAAGTTAAACCAGTTAAACTTAAGCAGTGGAAGTTTTGATGATGCAAGTTTGGACACAAGTTCTCAATGAATAGTTCTTTATTAACACAGCAGATTCTCTCTGAAGGCATCAAAGCGATGGATGACCACATATGGAAAGTGTGACTCAGATCCTGCTTTATATTTTTCATTCTCCAAAACAGCAACATTATTTGCTCCATTTGCCTTTGGAATGTATCTATAAAGTAGTGAAAATAAACTGGTAGTGTAGTCTGTGGAGATGAAACCATTTCCTGCCTGAAGAAAGCAAAGGGAACTGTGTGTGTTGTTTGGGGCACAAGTGAATGAGTGCAGCTTTATTGATGAACAGGAAACCCTTCAACACCCTGTGTGTGGATGGATGGGTCTAAGTGGGCTTCCCCTTCATCGTGCAGCAACTCCCATCAGGGCTTCCATGACAAATCCTCTTCATGTGTTCATCACCCACATCCATGAACCTGAATTTAAGCTCCAGCTGCAAGTCTTCTGGCACCTCTGATGTTCTGTTCTGATGGTTTCATCAATAAAAACTCAGGGCATTTGCAACACAAACCTTTATTATGATCAGGAGCATCAACACAACAGCAATACAAGAAGATGAAACCACATGGAACACAAAAAAAACTTCCAAAAAATGTCGATTATGGTCGGTTTATAAGGGTGAATATCATAATCAAAAAATGTACTGAAAAATGATCTACTGTATTGGCAGGACTTAATAAACTACCTCAGGAGCAAAACCTATCCTGGCAACAGAAGATAAAACAAATACCACATGACCAATTATGAAAACACACAGATTTCAACTGAAAATAAAAAAGGTAACAAATGGCTTTTCATAGGTTTGCTGGAGACCAGCCACTTGCTATTCATTTCCTGGTCGTATCTCGAATTTGAACAGTGTGTCTGATGATTATATAAACCAGGATTCACATCCCTAAATTTCCAAATGTCACCCCTCCCTCATAAAACCATCAAAACATGGTGCCATATAAACTCAGTTCAGGTGTATAATCGGAGGGCTCTTTTACTTGGCAGCCTGTTGAGCCTGGCGCCGCAGCAGAACATAAATCTTCTCCTTGATCCAGTCTTTATTGTTGGGCTGATAGGTTTGAGTGTCTGCCCTGTAGCTACACACAGCCAGAAACAGCAACGTTACGGTCGATGAACGTGTCGACAAAGCGGCGTACATTTTCTAATGATACTTACACAAGGCAGCTCAGGTCTGCCAGATCGTCGATGAAGTCAAACAACTGACTGATGTCGTACGTGATCGACGGGCTGTTGGGATTCATCCTCTTCAGGTGCTCCTCATACATTTTGCAAACACCTTAAAGAGAAAAGATTCTAAACTTAACATTAACACTTAGTGAATCACTAATCGGCTCACAATTTGACATCAAGTCTGTTCAGATGCATAGTTCAGTCTGATTAAATCAACTGTAAATCAGGGTCCCAGCTGAAACCTGAACATGAGGTTTTTCAAAGAAACGTATTTGACACAGACATAGCAGGATTACTCTGACAACATAGCACAACATGAAGGTCCTCACACAGACACAAGCATACACAGAGTTATACACAAACACTGTTTAAGAAAATAGGGCAAAATGGTAATAAGCGGCAGAAATTACAACAGCTTTTCTTCACTCCGTTTCCTTTCAATCTCTGAGAAATGTAAGAGTCAATGTTGACTGCACTGCATGTAACACATCAGAAGCAATGTCATATAACACAGGGGAATGCAAGTCACACAAATGCCAAATGTAATGGCATATGAGTGGACATTTAAATAAACTTATATATGACATTGAACCCTCTCAGATTCAGTCATCATTTGCTTGTTCTGGTGCCAGGCCAAGAAGGTCCAACTTCCTGGAGAAAATATTTTGCGAGGTGAATCGCCTGCAGACATGCATTAACACACAGGCACATCCAACTCAGATGTCTTCATACCACCTTTGCAAGTGGTTACCAAGAATGCAACAAGACCGAGAGTGATTCAGAGCAGCAAACATCCCCGCAGAGTAAAGCTTTGAGCCACATATATAGAGGACATGTCAAGGAATTGTTGTGAAGTTCTTCAGTGTCCACAGTTGCCTGTCAAATAGCATGATCTAACTGAAAAACAAAGAATAGTTATCTACTTACGTTTATGATAAATGCAACTAGAGGTTCTTATTTGTGTTAAATACTAGACGCAACATCCACACACACTGCATCTGTAAATCTTGGTTCACATAAATAATGACCACACGGAATAAATAAAGTTGAACTAAAGCAGTCATGAGAGAACTGATGGGGATTTTTACCGACCTTCCATACATTCGTTCACTGACTCGTAGTCGGCATATGTGCGGCCTTCGGGTCGTTTGGTTGGCTGGACGAGCAAGATTGTGTGCGACTGTGAAAAAGACAAATCGCTACATGAAATTAACAGTGCATGACGCCATGCATACAATATACACGTCCGTGCATCTGTATTCATGATGTGCATTGGGTAACATGAGTGGCTGACCCCATCCCCCCCGAAACTGGGTTCAGCCTCGCTGAGGTAGTATGAGGTAAGAAAGAATCAGAAGTTAATACTTTGAGAGTACTCTTCGAAAACACAATCGTTAATACGACAACACGACACAGCAGTGTATAGAAGTGCCGCTAAATGTAACCAGTTAGCTCGTTAGCCTAGCTATCTTTCTCGGTAGTTACTGCTGCTAAAAGTCCGACTGTAACGAATTCTACAACGCAACAAAGAAAACAATTACTCATACCATGTTTGTGCTGTCTGTAAACGCTGGTTGTTCACTGGGAAATGGAAGCGCGATTAACTTTTTCGCTTCGCAATCGACTGTGTTGAATTTGAGATGCTAGATGCGTGGCGGAAATTAGGTAAAAGAACTTCCAGTTGAAAGTGCAAGAATTTTCAAAATAAGTGTTTTGCTTCAAATTAAAAGCCGCGCCGTTGCTGTGATATAATGGGAAGAAAATTTTATGTAGAATCGGCGTCCTTGAAAAAAACATCACTAAGATGTCTATGTAGAAAAAAACTCGTTTTTTTTTTTAGTAAAATAATGATTCGAAATAAACATTTGAGTAAATTCAAATAAGATCATAACCAATAATAACATATCTTTCCAAAGAAATGACTGGGATTAAAAAAACATAAATGTAAATGACTGAAAATAACTGTTAAGATATACATTTTTGACAAGATAGTTAGCTACTTGTTTTAGCATTGACATAAGGGCATAAAAATACAACTTCTATTACTGCTACTACTACTCCTATTACTCCTAATGTACTAATAATAATAATAATAATAAATAAATAAATAATAACGTTATTTATCTTATTGTTTACACCTCATGAAATACCTTTGTACAAGGCACACACAAATCAAAACTGAGTACTGTCGTCTGACATGTAGTCGCAGGACTTGTTTTCTGTCTACCTTTATTTCCATCATTGTAAAACAGGCAGTCAGATCTCTTTATTTAATGATGGCGAGTGTGCCCCCATGTTTATTATGATGTTTGAACAGATGTTGGAAGAAAGAAACACACTTTTGTGTCAGCAAACATGACACCATAATACAAAAAGGACCCATGACATGGCACTATCTGAATCGCCAGGTTACTTCCTCTGTCTCTGACCAGCACTGGACGCTCTTCTCTCCTGACCGGACCTCCCGAGACCACCGCAAGCCTTTCTGCATTCCAGCAGTGATACAAAATTATTGGTGTTGCCCTCACAGCCTCCGAACCAGAACCTGGTGCATTTTCCAGAGACTGAGTTGAAGTAGAATCTGCTCCTCCAGGAATCACACGGGCCTTCGTCACGAGGAAGCGAGCAGACGTTCCTCGTGGACGGGGTCGTCGTGGGAGTCGGGCTCTGAGTTCCCACCACCTGTATGACGCAGTAATGAAATTTTAAAACACACACACACATATATATATATATATATATATATATATATATATATATATATATATATATATAAATTATTGGTGAATAAAAGTTACTTTTCACTGCCTTCAGACTCTTACTTTATACAACATCCAAATATATTGTAGACACATGCTTAAAATATAATTTCCCAAATTATAGAGAACTAGTTCAATGAACAGTCGATGTATGGATGTATGGATAATCGTGAAATGATCTGAACATTATCAACAAAACAGTGTCTCACCGCTGGGCTCTGATAATCGGGGCAGCCTGCTCGACCGAACCCTTGAGCTGCGCTCACACCGTCCAAACAGCAGCCAAACCTGAGTGAGAGAGATGTTTAACTGCTCGTGTGTTTCGGGCTGCAGCAGTGGTGAGTGTGTGCACCTGGTCCGGACGCAGTCATCGGGGACACAGCCCTCATTCCTGGGTCCAGCAGCTGGAGTCGAACCATCAGGGCAGCAGCCATGAGGCGACTGTGAACACGGCTCAGCGGTCGTGTTAGAAGCCGCTGCAAATAACCAGGTTTGGGTTTGAGCTCTAGCCCAGTGTAGACACAGCAGCTCGCACATTCATACATGTGAAGATGGCTTCCGTCTATGTACCTGGTGTGGGATGCGGAGCAAAGACTCTGACGCTGTTCTCGTGTCCTGCTGGGTCTTGCACACTCGGCACCACTGCAGAAACAGAACGTTTTGTTCGAGGCTTCACTGGTGAGCTCTTCAGGTGCGACTCACCCTGAGCTCCGGGGCACGGCTGTGTGTTGCAGGCTTCCTGAGCGGCGGGTTTGCTGGAGTTGACACATCGGGACTCTGGGCTGGGGTTCAGGTCCAAATCAAAGCAGCCCACCTGCCGCTCCCTCAGACCGCCTCCACAGCTCTGACTGCACTGCATCAGAACCAGACTTTACTTCAGGGTCCAGACTGCGGCCGCAATGCTCTTGACATACCAGTCCGAAGTCCGTCACGTGCCAGGTGACCTCAGAGCTGCATGAGGGTCGGACACAGGCTTGGACTGAAGCTGGCTTTGGAAGACCCTGGCAGGCAGAGTCAGGCAACCTCTGACCTCCAGGTCCGGCACAGGCGACCTTTCGTGTCTGCTGCCCTTCGCCACAGGTCACAGAACACTGGCGCAACAGAGGACTCGACATGAGAGTCAAAGTTATCATCCCAACTACCAACATCAGGCTTCCACCGACCACACTGAAGCTGGTGACGGTGTAACCCCCCCTGCAGGGATGAAAGTTGCAGGCCTGCTGGCTGTGAGGCTGCAGCGCTCGCTGCGCCACACAGTGGGACTCATCCACCACACGAGGGCGCTCCGGGTCCTGGATCCAACACTCCACGGTGCGGTGCTGCATTCCTCCACCACACGAGGCGGAGCACTCGCCAAAGACGCCGCTTTTGTAGTAATATACTGGAGCGTCACCTAGAGGGGGAGGAGCAACCGGCACAGAGGTCTGGACAGAACCAGAGTCTTGGTCCAGACCCAGAAACTCGCCGTGGATCAGAGCCTAGCGCAGAATGGATGAAGAAGTAGTTCAGTCCCACAATAACTTCAACAGAAATTGAAACTCAATTTTCTAACTAGTTTTGTAAGAAGACACAAACACTTTTTAAACCGTCACTTGTTCATACCCACCCTGCATGTCCCGTCCACACAGATGTCCGTGCGCCCCTGATGACACGGCGTCCCGTCCACGACTTTGGGGCGATGTCTGTAGAAGAAGTTCTCGCCTCTAGGGACGCAGTTGAGCTCACAATGAGAAGATCCTGCACACACACGCCTCACCATCAGGCCCTTCGCTGGTGTTTTAAGTGCCACGGATGAATTTACCTCCATAATAAGGCAGCCATGTGTAGCGTTTCCCCCGAAAGTCTGAGGCGTCAAACTGCGAACACTGCTCCTCCCTGAAGTCCTTGGAACCAGCTGGGCATTCCTGGAAATGAATATTTTCACCTACATGAAACTTTAATGTCCATAAAAAGATTAAGATATATCATCGGACTGTCGCTTGTTGATGACATGACTCTATGCATGGCTCATAGTTGTCAATATGATACTGTCAAGAGGGATTTACTGGACATCCATGACAATATAGTTATTGTATTGTGTGTCGATCCAAAAGTGTTGCTGTGTTCAGTAACTAGTCTTCTGACCAGGTGTAAAAGAGCTGGTAGCATGTGTGGGGTCACAGGCCATGGCACTCACAGGGTCCACTGACCATACAATTCGTAAGGTATCCATGTCGTCTCACCATTGAGGTAGGAATGAAAACAAGTAGTTACATGAGTATTACAGGTCCGGAAAGACTTGGAGGAGCCCAGACAGTTGTGGCCCCCGTCGGTCCTGTGCAAGAGGATGAAAAATGCTTCATGCGTGACTCTGACTCATTCATGAAGGAGGAAAACAACCTTTGGGAACAAACTATTTTTGTTATTGTCGTACCTCGAGGTCACACAGGTTCTGGTTCTCATCGAGACGCCTGTGCCGCAAGTGCGGCTGCAGGGTCCATAAGGTCCATAGTCACCCCAGTGGTCATGAGTTGGCAGAGTCTGCTCCCAGAAAAGCATAGCATTTATGGACTTGCACTTCAAAATTGCCTTCTTTACATATAAACTAACATTGTGGCTGGTTGAGTATAAATAGCTGGAGCACGTCGACATCTACAAAAGCTGAACATTCAGTTTTGTACTGATGCAGATGAGGTCTCGTCCGGTGCAGGCCCCATTAAATACGTTTAGCTTAGCTTCAAGCTAATAGCTTTATGTTGCAAAATGTAGTTTATTGTGTGTATTGAAAAATGTAGATGATATTGTGATTTAAAGATTTTTTTATATTATGACAACTTTTTGGGCAAAAAATAGTGATAATAGATTAATTCGAATTTATTATAAACATACTGAACAGCATAAAATAAAGTAGAGAAATAGCAGAAATATTTCACAAAATTTGTTCCATTAGTGATCTCGACGAGACAAGGTGCAGAAAAGGTTCCAAACAAATAACAATTTGTATTATGATAATGCATTTTCTTTCCTTATTAATTTATTTTGAAATAGAAACTGAAAAATGTGACATGCCTAAATTGCTGTTTAAGTTTAAATGTTATTGATTCAACATTCTAATTTAATAACAATAAAAACACTCACATTTGAAAAAAAAAAACACCAAGGTGTTGCAGCTAAATCTAAATGTATTTCTTTAAATAAAACTTCTAGTTTATTTTTTAAGGTGTTCTGCAGGTGTATGACATATGTGTAGTTTGGAGGGGTAGAAATATGCAGAAGAGCACTCACGGCTGTAGCAGGTCCACTCAGCAAGTGCAGAAGAGTCAAGAGCGGCAGGATCTTCACGGTCATCAGGAGATGCTGCTGAGGAACACACCTAATGTCACACTTCTGAAATCTGTAATGGTGAGTCAGAGGTTTAAGCAATCGCAAAAGACTGGATGACATATCACACCTTCATCACGACGTCCAGGGGAAGAGATCTACTGCAGCTGCTTCGTGCTGTTCTCCTCAGGTCTGATCTGATTCCTCTTCTTCTCCAAACCTCTCTGCTCCTCACCCAGAGGCATCAGGTTTCAGTCCCACATAGAATCACACAATATTTCGGCCGACACTGCAATGCTCTGGAATCTTTTTTCCAGAGCATTTCGTTTTACGAGGCGACGAGCGATGGATCTAAACGTAAAGACAGGATGGGCGGCGAATGACAGTCCTGGAGGAGGAAGCTGCAGTATATAATTACCATCTTATACCAGAACCTCATGATATAGCGGGGTTTCCCTGCAGAAGAATAGTTTGAACACGCTGTGTGGTTCTGATATCAGAGCACTGTAATCTGTAGTCTGTAATCTCAAACTGGAGGAGCACGGTGATTCTGTGAGGTTCAGAATGAAGGGAATTATCAAGTCAGCTTCTTTGTGTGAGTTTTAAATTATTATTTTCATTACTGCTGAACTGAAATGATTTTACTGATACATCTTTTCTCAGCAAATCCATCAGGAAGTAGTATTGAACATAATATAATATAATATAATATAATATAATATAATATAATATAATATAATATAATATAATATAATATAATATAATATAATATAATATAATATAATCATATAACACCATCTAATATCATATAATATAATATACATGCACAGTCACAGATACCAACAGAAAACTACCACAGTGGAGCACCAAACTCTTAATACTCAACATACTAAAATGCATCCAAACACACAGTGCCAGAACACCAGGCCAAAACAAACACACATCAACAAAATGCTAACAGAAATATTTATTTCCATGACCATCAAACGCCTTGGTATGACAACAACACTAAAACACACACTCACACTAAAAAGAAATAGAGTCAAAGAAAGTCCAAAATTGATGAAAACAGTTTGCCCTGATGCAGACTGAGATGCCATTAAAACACACAAACTTTATTGAGTCTGTCATGATTGACAGGCCGCTCACTCACTGGAAATGCAGACACACATAAGCACATGGTTTACAGCACAAACTGCCATTTCAGTTTGTGCTGTCAGAATTGCCGGTTCAGCTTCTCCACCTGCTTCTCCTTGGTGTCGAAGGCCATCTTGGTGGTGAAGAGCTCCTCCATGGTGTCCATGATGTCCTGCATGTCCTGGTTCAGCTGGGTGTAGCTCTCCTTCAGCTCCGTCTGCTGCTCCTTCAGGGTGGCGGCCGCCTGGACCAGCTCACTGGCCTGGTGGCAGCACTGGTTCCTCATCTCCTCCACGTCCGACAGCAGCGTCTCCATGCTCTTCATCAGCTGCTCCACACGCTCAGACGTCAGCTCGATCTCAGACTTGTCCACAGCTGGCATGGCGTCCATCTGAGAGTCGCCCGCCACGTCTCCGGAGGATTCCTCCACCATGTTGGAGTCCATCTCCATGTTTGGACCTCGAGAGCAGATGCGAAGGAGACTCTCTGTACGAGATGGGAAGCGAGATGAAGCTCAGACTAATCTCTGATTCTGTGTTTGTGTGCCTCCACTGACGCACTAATCCAGTTAGGGAATCTATCCTGAGACTCCCTGACCATCTCTGTCTGATTTAAGATTACGATGCTTCTCTCCTGTCCTCCTACCCTCTATCTTAGATGACCTCTGACCTCAGGCAACTTTCTCAAAGTTGAGCCAAAGAGTGTCACAGAATTAAAGACGCCATTTTTGGCTCAATGTCATTTCATTTGCCGATTATCTGGTGTTTACACAGGTTTAGGGTGCACATTGTGAGGTCCAATTGCGGGGACAACACCCCTTTGTGTGGCCCTAAGGTGTTTGAAGGCCTTTTGCCGGACCCCACAAGGTTAATGTCAAAATAATAAGGCTGGAGAAAGCATCATGTCAATGAGAGGTCTCCGCAAAGATAGAAATACAAACATATATGTGAGTTGGATGGGTTTAACATGTGCAGACAAGTGTGCGAGGGAGTTTTATAGAGAGGGTTTATGTGTGAACTTTTGTGGACGTGGTTTGGTTTAACTTGTGTGTGGTACTGTCTTATTAAAAGTGTGTTCGTTCATCGGTCTGCCTGAGAGTGGTTGAGTAGCTGACATTTAACGTAGCGCATTTATGTTCCTCTGACTTGTAGCCTGCAGGTAACAGTGCACGGCTTTGTGAGCGCAGATGTTTCATGGATACGCTCTTATTGTATGTTAAAAAGCTTGCACGTACTTGTCAAGGCAAATATAAGGCAGGTGACAGTGTGTGTAAGCGCATATTTGTATAGCTATACTTGTGGAGACATTTCCCTAGTCCCCACAGGGTTAAGCCTCAATTTGAGCATGAAGACTTTAAAATAACTGGGTCATGACAATTGGGTTGAGAGTCAAGGTTAAGGTTAGCCATATATTTTGGATGGTTGGGTTTAGGGTGAGAGGTTGGGGAGCATTATGGCAGTGAAATGTCCCCACAAAGGCACTGCGCAAGTGTGTGTATATCCACAGTCTAGACAGTACAACAGTCTGTGGTGATGTCATGTTCAAGAGGCAGCATGAGCTCTGTCCCTTTAAATGTTTGGAGAGATAAAAGTGACGTCAGCGAAACAACTTCTTATCAAACGCAGACAACTTGTGGCGAAGAGGCCGGCGTGCAGGGGGCCGTGTGTATGTCAACATGGGTCTATATGAAATCACCCGAGCGGCATAAGTATTAACTGATATTTAGGTTTTTTTTTTAATGGTTTAATGAGATTAATAGACAAACAACATCAATGGGATTTTAAAAAATCCTGTTTTTATGTTTTTTCCTCCCTTATTTTGGCCTTCGTAAATAAATAGTTTTGTACAAACATTAACACTTTGCATTAGAGCGATGTTTTATGTGCATCTACTCTAAATGAAAGCGGAGAAATTATGCTACTTTACATTAATCTTGTCAAAAAAAACCCACAATTTTAATGTTTAAATATTTCAACACTTACTGGGCTGGATATTTCTGGTGGTTTCACCTTGCAGACTGAAGATAAGTGAGCGTTCAGAAGAAGGTAACCTGCCGCACTGTACTGTTCAGGAGGAGGAACAGCTTCAGTCGCAGAGCAAAATAACCGACGAATCAAGAGGGGTTGACTCCCACAGTGCACACGCTTTGTAAGTGGTTCCTTGTCTTTTCAATTAATAATTTATTTTGAAAATGGGATTTAAAAAAATAATAATTATATATATGTTTAATTTTAAAAATAAAAAATAGTTAAGTATAATATTATATAAATGAAAAAATAAAAAATCATATAGGATAAAACCAAATAATAAAAAAGAAGGTAATACAAATTAAGTGTTTTTTTATTAATATAATTATTGTCCATCTTAAAGCCTAAGTAGTTAAGGAAAGGAAATAAATGAATATCTTCAAATATTCAAATAAAAACAAATAAATATAACATTATTTATTAAAATTTTATAACTATTCAAAGTCAGACAGCGATGTTTTTGTTTGAGAGGAAAATACGCGAAATAAATGATTTATTAAAATCAAATAAAATTGTGCTTATAAAGAGTATCCAATTAAATGAAAGATAAGAAAAATAGCGTTAAAAAATACATCACGAGATAATGGCTGAGACAGTACACAAGTTGTCCACACGATGTCAGTGTGGTCTCGTAGTTTCCCACTCGCGTCTAAAGCACATGGTTCCTCTACAGTGTTGAAGTTATGCGCGTAAATATTCTGCGTCCAAGCTTTTGTTCTCGGTTTATAGACGCAGGTGAGCGCTGGTGAAGTCCAAACGAAGTTTACTTTTGAGTGAGTCTGAACACGTGTGACCATTTAGCATGTGTGTGGAGCCTGCGTGGGGGGTTCAGGGGTACGGATTGTTTCCCCATTCAGGGAGTGCAGCCAAGCGTGAGGCGGGGAGGAGAATGGGCGCCATTGTTGTGGTCCCGATGAGTGTCAGAGGTGCCTCCGAAAATAGATTTACTCATGGGGTTTTGAACAGAAACACGCTCTCAACAAGTGGCCGGCCCGCAGACGATGACCGGGAGGAGCTGGTACAATAGAAATGGGATTAAATGTATCAATTATTATGGTCTGGAATTTCTGAATGGCTGTCGCTGAATGTAAATTGGATTCGGCTTTTCAATCGTGCCGCTCACACAACGGCAGCCGGACGATCTAAAGCTTCTGTAGATGAATGAATGCCAGAAAACATCTCTTTTATATGAGTAAAACGAATATAACTACTTTCATATAACTATGCCATTCACTTAATATGCATTCGTACTAGTTAGCATAAATCACCAACTCGCTAGCAGATGCTTGACTTAATAGAACTGTGTGACTTAATAGAATCAAGTTAGCTTCCTGCTGGCCCATAATAAAGCGACTCATTAAAACCTCTTTTTGCCAAAGGAATAAAAACAATAGTAATATATTGCTTCCTATGGTTTTGCTTTAATAAGAAGTTGAAATGTATTTTTATTCTTACATTGAAAACATTATTAGGGGGTTTAGCATCTAGTTAGCATTTTAAAAAATATAGCTATTTTGTCACTGTGAATATAAACAAGACTATATATACTGTCGTCTGTACTGTGAATAAGTTGCATGTGTTTCTGACAAACTTTATTTAAATTTATTCATTCATTTATTTAAGTGAAGCTGGAGAGCTTCAGAAAGTCTCCGGTAAAATGTAATTGTCATTAAATGTAAATGTCATTAAAACTACATTTTCATGAAACTAAAACGTTTACAAAAATACTAAATGCATTAATAAATTCATATTTGCCATTGCAAAAAATAAATGGAGGTGTTTGAGATACAAATTAGCGTTAGCCAAACATTCAGATATCACATAGCATAGGTAGCATTTCGCGACGTGCTAATTCGTCACACCACGTGAAGACAGCGAGCCAAAAGCTAATCTATTAACCAACACACAGTGGAGCCTTTATATTAAAAATGGCTATTATTTTGGACCAGCTTGACTGCAACACCACATTTGAAGTTGGCAGATCGAGTCAGTAACGTGTACGTCTGTCGTGATTTGTAGCGACAGAAACCAGACTCGGCTTCTAATGAGCCTCCTGCAGCCCTCCATGTTGAATTGACTGCTCTTTTTATGGGGTTTTCAAGTTCTTGGGCTCCACTCGGGTGGTTTTTATCCTCTAAACCTGTCATTTAAACCCACAATATTATAGACTTGTTAACTGACGAAATGTAGAAGAAGTGCAATAATACACCAGCAGACTATTGTTTATAACACAACGCTACTTTCACTTACATTCACTTGGCGTCATACAAATAAAGGCTTCTTTATTTGCTTAACCTTTGTACCATGTCACGAATATGATTACCTCACGTCTGTATGCACCGTCTTATCGCGCTCACATTCTTCAAGCATCTGCTCCATCAGCGAACCGTCGCAGGAGATGAAGAAAAAGTTCATGACTCTACTTCTCCTCCGTGATTTACTCAGAGTAAATGAGCGCATAAAAACTCCACGGATGAATGGAAGAGTTACGATCCTCTGGGTTTGGATGTTGCCTCGGCCCGCTGAACCCTGGAGGAAACACTGAGACTGATGTCTTTAACCCGCAACTGTTGGACTTTTTATGTACTTTGGATTTACGGCTCTCCATCTGGTCTTTGTGGAGACTTTGTTGTTGTTGCTGGAGCTTAAGCTCAGTTGAGACTGAGAGCGTTTGAATGAAGTTTGCAGGGGGTGATGGACATGAGAGATATAAATGAGATTGATCAGGCAGTTGAAGAAGAGAGTGCAGACAGGGTGGAACCGATGGTAAGGAGATGTTAACAGGACAGTAGTGGTCAGCAAGCTGGGCTAGGAGAGTTTGAGAGAAGATACTGAGGTAGTCGTTGGGAGTGAATGCAAAGGATAACAGCAGAAACGAGTGCATCCGAGGGACAGCTCTAGTTTGGAGGCTAAGCTAGGGAGATGAACAGGACATGGATGGAGAGGAGAAGACAACTGTTGAGGCTATTGAGGTAAAGGGCATAAAGAGGATGGGGTCTCCTTCAACACCAGTCATCTTAAGGCAAGCAAGGGTGCTCTCCAACACCAATAAAACCTTCAAAGTGAGGGCCTTTATTTCTCACTAAAGCTTCATCTTGACTCCACCAAAAATCTGGATCTGTTTTTTCTGTGTAATGCTGGTAAATGGGTGGGATTCCTGGTTCCTCCAGGGGAGTACAAGAGCCTGAATCGCTGATGTCTCGGCAACAAGGCCTCTTCCGCTTTCATTCCGTGCCAGAGAATTCCTCCTCCTCAGTGCGTGGCGCAACAAAAAGAAGCCTCTGCTGTGTGAGAATTGAACTTGAGACGAAGCCCTCTTGAGCTTTGATGGAAAGGGGAGACGTGTGTTGCGAAGAGAAGGGAGAATCATGACACTTTCTGGAATGATTTGATGGAATGTATCTGCTTGACCCTCTCCTGACTTGCGTCCATCATGAGCGTCTAATGTGTCTGGATTATCCCTCCTTGAAAACACTGGAAAGTCGATACACATGACATTGGTCAGCTGGCCGTAACTCCTTGTCGCTTCTCAGTTGCACCTGAAGTTAAGTCGGAGTTTGAACAGTGGTGTGATTGTCCCGCGGGCCGGCGACATTCCCAGGCTCGTGGTTTCACCTCCGCACATGCTGTCTCTCTGTCACCTGGCTCTCGTCTCAGATGATTTTTTTTTCCCAGTTTCAGTGTGGGAACGTGTGGAAGCTACATGCTAAACAGCTAGATGGTCTGAATTTGGTGGTTATAATGTAGCATGTAGCGTCAACACATGCTTATGAGTTATGATGAAGCTCAAACTCAAAAGTGACTTGGCGGCTGATGGACTCAATCGCGACGTTCGTAGCTACAGCCTAAGCATCAGTCCAACCATCCAAAGATTCAGACATCTACTCACGCATCTAGCTACTGTGAAATCAAAACTTATTTTCCCTGAATCGGTTGCAACATAAATCACCCATTCACCCTTCTAAAAATGCAAATAAAGCAAACCAGTAACTCATCCATTCATCCCAACATTTGTGGATCCATGAACAAATGATTCACCCTGCCAATAATCCATTACTTGCTCAATCGATCCATTCATCCATCAGTCCATTCAGTCGCATATAATCGATTCATGAGACCATTCAATGATCCGTCGATTGATCCAACAGATCATACCTCAATTGGCCTGTCAATCATCCATTCATCCATACATACACCTTATTAGACCTATAGAGTCATCCACCTGATAGAGAGAGAGCCATCTATTAATCCATTCAGTCGTTCATATGTCACCCATTCACACAGTCAATAACTGATAATAGACTAAAAGATCCATCCATCCATTCTTCATCCATTCATCGAGGGATTCAACAACCTGTTCAATCACCCATTCATCCGTCATTAAACTATCCTTACAAAAACAATTCATTCATTCACAAATCTAACTCAATACCCTGTTTAAAGAAGGCACTCATTCCAAAAGCAAATCACTCATTCATCTATTCATCCAGTCACAAGGATCAATATGCGGTTGTTAGTTCATGAAAACTGTTGTTCATCCATCCATTGATAAACTCAGCCAAACTTCTGTGCCCACTGATTCAGAGTGGAAACAGCCTTTTCTCATTTCCAACTGCTGGCTCTCAGACCTTGGTTGGGTGGGAGGGGACGGGGGGTAGTGCCCCCCAGGGAAATGTGCCCTTCTCTCGGCTCATTAGCGTGCGAGCTAATTGCTTGTCTAACTTTAGCACAGCAGCCCAATTTCCTCCGTCCGCTATCTTTAAAGACGGAAGAGTGATGGATGAAGCTCACGTGTGAAGCTCAGACTGAAGAACCTTCGAGAATGTTCAGCTGATGGACATGTTTTCTTAATTCTCTGGTTCACGTTCTCATCGTCGAGCTGCCGCTGATGGAAAAAGCAGGTTGGGTTCCCGCAGTGATCCCTCCCCCAGCTGCCACCGTCCCTCCAGAATCTACTGGGGGGTCTTGAATGACGGGGTTCAGTGAATGAGCCGAGGAACCAGGGGATGATGAATGATAACGGTAGATGGGTGGAGGAGGGGTCAGAACTGTAGGTAACCAGGGTTCGAGTTTCAGAGGAGCTGAGAAATGATGAGTTCAAGGTCGACAAGGTCAAACCTCGGAGTTCTAGTTTGCACGTTTCTCGGAAATGGAGGGAACAAATGTTTCCAACCTGAAGGTGTTCTATCGTGCCTGAACCACCACCGGATGTGAATGACATCATGAAGCCGGGTCGACTTGATACAGTGATGTAACTGAACTGGAGAAGATTCAATGGCTAAACCCAACATCTAAACCTGTGATCCTGAGAAGAAACTGTTCTCCAATGAAGGTCAGGTGTGCAGCTGATAAATGCATGCCATGTTACAAACCTCCAAGAAACTTTAAACCACTGATCCATTTTTATTTTTCAAAAATGTAAATGCATATATTTAAAAATGTTTCCATAAAAATTACCTTTAAATGTTTGTTTTATTTTGTGCTAACTTTAACTACCAACTAAAATAGCATTTGTTCTTATTTAACAAGCTCCTCCTGATCTAGTTCAGCTAGCATTGAGCTAAAACACATTTATTTTATCTTTCATGTGACTCATTTAATGTGTAGTGTTATCCATATCCACATGTCATCCATGTGTTTTCTAAGCTAGTTTTTGCAAGCTAACCACAAGCTTCTTGTCTGATGGAATGTGGTGCTGGTTTGGACCGCAGAGCAACAATGTTTTAAGAAATTCAAAGTACATAAAAAAGAGAGCTATAGTCCACAAAGTATCACAGAAAACAGAAGTTGAGGAGGTTCAAAACAAGTCATGCAATATGAGGCTGCTAAACAGACGGTGCCAGGCGACCCAAAAACAACAAATGGCGTTAGCCAATGCTAAGGTGAAACGTTCACATAAAAGAAAACAAACACTGCAGGAAAAATAACCCACTAAAAATCAACAGGGAGTAGTGGATCATGATGTAGTAGGTTCCATGCTAGCTGTGGCTAATATGCTACTATATTTTAAATTAAATGTTTTAGTGGTCATGCTGAAGAAAGCAAACTGGAGTACCTGGAGAGCCCACTGAACACTCTCAGGCCTTTGTACCAGCATGTGCCAGTGTGTTGATATAAGTCATAATACTTGAAGAGTCACTCCGGCTCTTAGCTGTTAGTATCTCTGTTATTGTGTCGAGCGTCTCTCATCATGTTCTGTGCTTTCAGTTGATGTCAGTGGAAGATAAGTCCCACATTGCTGCTGGATATCAGATCGAGCTCCCGGTCCTCGAGCAGCCACTGAGTCGAGCTTCAAGCTTCATGACAGGGTTTATCTAGAGCTTCCTCACCGTGTGAATACATGAGAATAGCACCATGAATCGTTCAGGTTTCCTCTGGACATTGATGGTGGTGATGACAGACACACAGTAGTTTCCTCCTGCACTGACTAGATAGCAGTTTGTGTTCCACCCAGGGTGAACTTGTGCGACTCTATAAATTTGACATCATTTCTTGTGAATGTGGTGCAAATCACTCAATGTAGAAAGAGTCCAGGTATTGTACCGATGGTGGATGGATGACTTTCCGTTTTCGAACAGACCAAACTGAATACAAATCAAACTACTCAGGTCTTGAGTTATTTTGAAAAAAAGACTGCAGTTTTCTGTTACAGTATATGTGAAAGCGTGTGTCCATATGACTTATATTGACTGGTACTCAGTATTCAGGTCTTGGTCTGACCACAACCCCCTTCAACGGTCTTGGTCTCGAACACAATACAGTTGTACCTTGGTTCTCTACCACAATCCGTTCCAGACGGCCGTTCGAGAAGCGAATTGTTCGAAATCTGAATCGATTTTTCCCATTACAATGAATGGAGAAAGAAATAATGCGTTCCAAGCCTTAAAATAGTCTTTTGTAGGAGTGAATGTAGAGTGTCTGCTGCAGGTGGCTGTTCCTCTATGTGTGTGGCCGCTGCATGTGGGAGGGGTTGCCGAGTGAGTGACGTCTCTCCAGAAGTGAAGAGGTGCCCGGTGCGTGTCCAGCTCTGAATGTGCGCTTCTGTGCAGTTTGGCTGTGACAAAGTCATAAACCAAGTCACGCTCTGTCCCAGACTCGCCTCATCCCTGTCCCAGCTCCAGCCCACAACAGGACATCAAACCCTGGAGTGGAGGTGTGGAAAGCGAGCACCTCCCCTGTGACACTCTACCACGGTCCAGTGAAAGGTTTTACACCTCAATATGAAGAAAAAACAGTCAGTAAATGTAGCTAACGGGACACGTCTGCATACAGAGGCTGCGTTATACACAATAACAAAGCACGTTGTGGGTCAGCTGATCGGTCTGCACACGTTAGGTTTTTCTGGCTTCGAGTTCTGGATTTTCAAAATCCGAAGCAAAAAAATCTCGAAATTTTTGTTCGAACTCCAAATTCCAGGACGTTCGAAAACCGAGGTACCACTGCTCTGGTTTTTGTGTTTAAATTATAATACTGTTTTATAAAAACTGTTTTGGGTCAAATGTGAATTGTGTATTTCTGCACACGTTACACTAATGCAGATATTAAATCCTAGCTGTCCAAAATTGAATACCTAACAACAGTCATGGAAGTAAAATTGACTCTATGTGGCATTAATATTGAAATAGTACATTTAAAAAATAAATGAATAAACATGTCCTGCATAGCACCTGATCACACAATGCATGTCATTAATATGATAATATGAGTACATTGTCTTGGTCTGGACCTCCAAATACCTTGGTCTTGTCTCGGTCTTGGCACTCTCCAGTCTGGATAATGTCTTGGTCTCGGTTGGTGTGGTCTTGACTACAACACTAATTTACAATACGAATGAAACAAACTTTTTTATGTGCAGAGAAATGATCTGTAAAAATGAGCCACAAACGTTCACACATCCCCCTCTGATGGTTGCTCCCCAGCTCTGACCCCTCACATAATGGCTCCTCTGTAGCCCCCCAACATTAGCATATACATTTGGGTGCCGCACGGGCAGAGATCGGGGATGGCATTACACACCCTCGCCGGCATTTCCTGCTTGTCTTATGAGTTCATGCGCTACCATCCATTGATCCCACTAAACTCTCGACAGCTCTTCTTCTTTAGCCTCTGATGTCACAAGAGTCTCTCACACTCTCATGTGAACTCGGGAGCTGCGAGCAGTTCACTGTCGATAGAGAAGATAAGTGTGGGCGTGTGCTCTTGTTCGAGAGATGGGCAGACAACAGAACTCTAGAAGTACGAGTAAACATTGACTTATATTGTCCAACGGTGATGTCTGAATCTAATGAGGTGATGGCTTTATGGCTGCGCTCATCTATTTCAGTTTCGCCCTGGTTTTCGGGAGTGTCACTTCAAAGAGGCCTATTTTTAGCTTCTCATCTGTCATATTGCCCTTTGACATCATAAACCACAGACACTATCCATCAGGGAGTGACGCTAAGTAAGAGCCGCGATTGTTCCATCTTTGAAGTTGCGCACGTCCCCCCATATCAACACTGCTGCATTTGTTGCACGTGTGTTTTTGAACCTATTATATTGCAGTTGTCAAGTGCCCTTGTAGTACTGTAAATGTGGTCTCACAAGAGAAGAAAACTGGGGGTAAAACAGTTGGAGAAATGTGTTGTTTAAATGTCAAATAAAAGGAAGAAAAAACATGAAAATATTATTGTGTTCATCCAAATATGCTCATTGATAAAACCACTTAAATGACTAAAAGTCAAGTTAACTATTGAGTCAAAAAAAATATGTTTAAAATAGTAATCTAGTATCAATCAAAACAATGATCGTAACTCATATTTTTTAGATTCTCACAGTGATCTAACCAAAATGAATCAGAAACCGCAGAGTAAAAGTTGAACGATGAGGAACACAAACATCATTAACACAGGAAGGAGACCTTATCTGTTGGCCGGGAAGTCATTTTGAGCCTTGAAATAAACTGCTTTTTTTTCACCACCATCACTTCCTGTTTTTGAAACGACACAAGTAAACACACGATCATGAAAAGCAGAAGGTGTTTTTCTGGTAAGTGACACTGGTGTTTGAGGATTTTCAACAAGCAACTCGCTGGCAGTTACCTAATGTAACCCTCATCCTCCGAAGTGTACAAAGTCCTCTGAGGCTTGGGGAATGGAGAATGACTGGCGCAATAAAACAACCACAGAACAACAATAAAATAAATAAGGTCAAGCAAAACTAGTAAACAGCATTTCTTCATACAATCCCACAACATAAAACAGCATGTTTAAAACAGAAGCCGCAATATTTCACTGTTGGATTATGTGAAATGCAACAAATGTTTGTGGTTTATAACAAATAAATAAAAGCGCACAAGCTCATGCTGTGGGTTATTTTTACAAGGGTTTTGCTCCGTGGTAATTGTTTTCACCTTGGAAGTAGAGTTCACGTCCAGGATTGACTCAAACTATTTGGACGATGGGAATTCCACGGTAAATAGCCGGACCAGTTAGCACATGCATCCCAGTAAAACTGTTAGCTGTCGACAATAAGTTCCTTTTGTGAACACGACACGCTGGAGTTTCTGCATTGTTCGCCTGCTCGGCTGCAGCACCTGAGGGGAAAGCCTCGCCGTTTTCGGGATTTAGCGGTTTCAGTTGACAATGAAGTCATCTACTTTGAGAAAGGTGATATTGTTTGGAAAACACTCGATGCCCTGCGGCGCTGTAAAATCATGAGAGTCAGATCAAATCGTGAAAATGTGTGAATAAAGCTGCCAAGAAAGGTGCAATTCACTGTATACTTGATTTATTTAGACGTTTAACAAAGTTTTAACTTTTACAGACTGGAATATTAAGAAAATACTTGGTAAGTGCTGGGATAAGACATATTTTTCTACAGAATAAAATACACTGAATTCCTTTTTATTAGATGTTATATTTCCATAAAGTGTTGCAAAAAATACAATATTCTTTAACTCTCATAGTTTACTCACTTTGCGGGAGGTAAGAACACAGTATCTCCTGAAGGGAATGTCATGTTTTAAAGGTCTCCACTGGAAAAATAAATTGGCATAAGTGGAAAATAACCACCTCGCACCAAGTGTCACCTGGGGCCAAACAGGAACCCCAGTGACCTCAGCTGCTGCCCGTACAAGACCCTCCAGCTTCAGAGAATTCTCCTCGTGTTACTGTTTGATCCTTGAGCAAGGCTCTCAGAGACTAGAGAGGCATGATGATCCTACAGCTTCTGTTTTTCACTCACACACACACAATGAGAACACGCTAGATTCAGGCCTTTATGAGTCAAACCCAAGGCTGGGGGGCCAAATCTAACACACTAGGTTAATTTCTAGGGCCCAAAAGAAGCAAAAATGATGACCAAGGCCAACTCTAATAAACAACCTCAAGATGGAATTAAACCCACAACCTTCTTGCTGCAGCACGAACCACTGGTTATTGATGTTTGAGAATGTTTTCCTTTCTTTTATAATGGTGTTTTAGATGTATTGTACTATATAATACGTTCTATTCTTCAGTAGCACAATGTCCATTATTAGGTCGGAGGTCAGACGGGGAAAAATGTGATACATATTACATAAAGTTTCCTTATTAAACTGACCTTTCATGTACGTCGTTTGACCCCTGTGGTTAAAGCCTGACTGACGTTTCAATTCAGCTCGAACATAATGGAGTGACTGATGGACGCGGGTTTCGTAACAAGGAGACATGGAATCGACTCTTTGTGTGCAAACATGTTGGTTTTTTTGCTCTTCACATAGATGACAGATAAACTCTGACACTGACAATGACCACCGCTCCTTACATAACCACGGCGTGTCGGCTTACAAACCCAGGCACCATCTGACGCTTCAGGAAGAGAATGACAACGCAGCAGATGGAAGTTCATCATTTTCACACTAAATCATTTCCCGCCTCGCTGCCAGACCCAAAGGTAACTTCGGTTCAGCGTCAGTATCAGCTGTGGATTCCTCGCTGACAAGGGAGCGACGCCAGAAAATTTGCACCTCGACATTTTAAAAAAGTTACATAATTCAGAAGAAGAGATTTTTGAAGTAACCGTCATCTTGCTACCTGAGGTGATAGCATTCCCCGTGAGCTTGGATGTGCGTCTTCAATCCAGTATTTCGTCACAAAAACAGATATGACTTCAGGGCTTGTTTTGCAAGGAGCAAAAAGTAAGTTCTATAATTTAGAAGTATACACTGTTACTGAAACACAAGTTAGGACAACAACAAACAAACAAAACAAACGTCCGTGGAAGAAGTATTGATGATGTGCCTCTACCTCCACAAAAGAGAAACCTGAGGCAGCATTGTCGGAGGCAGTCAGTGAGGCAGTTAAATATATCGCCACTGGAGGATGGAGAATTTCCGTTATTGTTATGTGTTCTTTGTGTCAGCAACACTGCCCCTCATGGTTTCCAGTGGTATTGCTCCGTTTGGTCCGCATCCATAAGCTTTGTGGAAACATGCAGAAATACAAACAAAATGATCGCAGAGTACAGGCAGAAGGCTACGTCCGGACCGAGGTCCGTACGAAATGTTGAGAATAAATGGGCCTAGTCTGAGACGAACCACGGCAGGTCAGAACTCAGCTTAGCAAACTGAGTCAAATGAAAATGAAGGACGTTTTAAATAGCCGACGGAAGAGTGTTAGGCTGACTCAATACAAAATTCAAATAAGAATTAAGAGAGAGACCACAAAATTAAAAACTCCACCAAAGATGAGACGTGATGGAGGAAGAAAAAAGCAGGAACAATGGCATAGGAAAAGTGTCACTGTTATGATTTTGAGCTCACGGCGCCCACTTTATCGCTGCACGGACGCCAGACAACGTGACTAAATGTTGACTCAGTTGTTTCGGTGTGATAACATTTCTCACCACACAGCAGGTTTTCCACCCAATTTGATATCTCATGTGAAAGTAACTTGAGATCACATGACCTCAGCACCTTCCCACCACACCCGCCTCCTCGGCGGTGCGACGCCCTGTAACAGTAAACCGCCTCACATCAAACCGACTCGCCTCCTCTACTGTCAGTAGAAGGGTGTACGCTGATTTACTGTCTTCCGCTCGGCTCGTAAAGCCATTGTGGTCCAGCGTTTACGGCTGAGTTCTCTATAGTCGAGCTGTCGCCGTGTTCTGGCTTCATGACGGTGTATTTACTGCTGCGGTGGGTAAATTAAGTCTTACGGAATAACATGAATGTTGGAAATACTTTTCACTCGGTTCCAACAAATTAAACAGGCTCTGCTCAAGCAGCTTAAATTCTAGACTGACTTTCAGTCATCACAATTCCTTATTTCCTCTGTGTTTCTTAAATCCTCTTACAGATCAACTTGTTGAGAGATTCGATCCGTCCTTGTTTTCCAAATCCGTGCTGGAGGCTGCAGAGATGAGGAGGGCAGCAGGTCTTTGTGCCGGAGGTCACGATCTTTCACCTGCTGCTGGAAGCCGACCCTGCCGAGAGGTCACTTGTAGGAGCTGAGGCGTGAAGGAGATGACAATAGGGATGGCAGCCATGGAGGAGAGGAGCAGGATGAAACCACAGTTTTCTTTGCTACTGGTTAGTTGCAGGGATCACTTTTTGAGGAGGAGCTGACAAATGGATTGAAAAGAAAAGACAAAACAATGGGTCAGTGTAGCATTCGTTCATTTAGTTTTTGTTTTGCAACAAATTTAAAAGAGCCAAAAATAGTTAAAAAAAAAAATAATAATAATATATATATATTATTTGTTTACAAAATGTATTCCATAAAACATAAATCTCATTTTCAGTTTCTAAAAGAAAGCAAATCAGGGCAACTATTTAAATAAAAATATGATTTTCCACAGACTGATGCAAACTGGAAGCATCTGTGTATCTGTAAATTTTGTTGAGTCGTCGTAAATGCAATTAAACATATCCAGGGGCCACATTGCATAGTGAAAACAGTGTTTCATTCTTTAAATTAATTTCATTTCTTTAAATATTTATTGGGTTTTTGGGGTTATTTCTATGATGTGATTATTTCATATACATTAAAACATTAAAAATGGGGACAGAACAATGGATAAAACAAGTAAATATGACCATATATAATATAATACATTATACAATATATTGTATAATATACAGTATTTTCTAGCATCTTTTATTTAACTTGAGAAATAATAAATACTGTTAAAGTGAGCATTATTCATTGGAAGTACATCAGTAAAAAAATAGACATAAAATGGGGGGAAATAAAATAAAAACGTACAAAATATCTGATGAGTAATAATCAGAATTTAAATGGTTATTAATGATTAAAAAAAAACCAGTATTTCTGACCTCACCTCAGATAAATACAGGCAAAGGGCCGTACGTGGCCCCCGGGCCGCACTTTAGCCACCTCTGCTTTTGATGGAAGATCAGATAGAGTGGCGTATCAGATGAATGCACATGGATGTTTTCTTTAGTTCTTGGATGGACGGATGAAAGAACAGATAAACAGATGGATGGATTGAATGACAAACCTACAAGACCTGAAAAGTTGAACATTATTTCCTGTCATTGATTTAATCTCACAGACTTGTCTTGTGATTTCTGATGTAAACTAGGTCGCGGCTGATATTCAAAGTGTGAAGTGACACATTCAAACCAGTAAGGGAGCAGCCTGGCATCATAGTTGGAGAAACACCTGGTCAGAATCATCCACATTTAGCCATTCAGTGCCAACAGGAATCATGTGTTTCCCTCTGTTTCTAAAAGGAGTCTGCGCTCTGAAGTGGTTTTCTAGTTTCAGACATTTTCGGCGTTGTTTTGGCCAGGGTGCGTCGGCGCTGACAAAAAGGGTTGATGGATATCACCATGTGTTTGCTGCTTTAATCAGGTGTGTGATCAGTGTGAACTTTTATTTGGACGGTGGTCGTCCCCTCAGTTCCTGCCGGTGTTTCCTGAGAGCGGCAGACAGTCAAGCTCAGACCTGCGCGCAGATATTCTGTGTCACCAGACAGTAAAAGCATTATCTCTGCAGCATAATGGCTTCACTTAGCCCAGGATTTGTCCTGGGTTAAAGCTTTGGTTTGCTGTGTAGATGTCGCTGTCATGTTGTTCTCCACAATGTCTTGAAGCATTTCCTGTTATTTGCTGTTTGTTTTCGGGATTTCCTCTCATCCGGTGAACTTGCGTGTCGTTCCTCTTTGATCGAGTTCTTTTTCGGCTGCAGAGTGGTTTCGTTGTGGTGCGACGTGCGTGGAAGTGTCACGCCTCCCTGAGAGAAAATCCCTGGGCTCTACATTTGGACTTTTCCTCCTCTTCCCGGGTTCCCTCCCAATTCTTTGGTTTCCTCTTAAAACCCCAAACTCCAGAATCTTCCCAAATTAAATGCAGCTGCTTTTGGTCTCGTGGATGAGCCTCGATCAAAAAAGCATTTCATAATAAACAGCTCCACTGCCAGAAAAAACGTGTTGGCAGTGGTCAGTAGCTACCTGGACCTGTCGCAGGTTGACATACTTTGTTCAATAGGTTTTGCTATAAGTGTATAGTTTAACTGTGAGGTGAGGTGGAAGGATGTGGAGTCTTTTCATTGGTGAATAAGTGGCGGGATGAAGGGGGACACTGGATTTGTGGACCTATTTTCTGATGCATGATGCAGCAGATGACAAGAAGATTCAACAAAAGGGTGGGATGATGAATTCATGAATGGATGGGTGGCTCTGTCAGGTGATGAAGTTCTGGAGGAGTAAATGGATGATTGAATCATTAGTTGGCCGAGTAAATGGAGGGTTGGATGAATGGATGACCCGACAGTGGTTGATGGATGGGTGAGGATTAAATGGTTTCATGAAGTGATCCAGAACTGGAGGATGGGTGGATGAACGGGTCGGGATTGGATGGAGGGAGGAAAGGTCAGATGGAAGGAGGATTAGAGTGGAGGAAGAAAGGAAGAGGAGTTAAGGAAGGATGGATGAAAAAGGGATTAAGGAAGGAATGAAGGAAGGAAGAATGGAGAAAATGGATCAAGGAATAAATACATAAAATATGGAAGGAAGGCAGATGGTTTGATGTGGCTTGAATGATGAATGAGTTATTGGAGAAAGGAAGGGAGATGGAAAGGACGGATGGAAGAGGGAGAGGGAGGAGGCAAGGAAGAATGGAAGGGGTGAGACAAGGAAGGAAGGAAAGCTAGAAAAGAAGGATGAAAGGAATGAAGGGAGAGAGGGAGGAGGAAAGGAAGGGAAGAAGGATGGACAGAAGGGATGAGGAAAGGAAGGACGGAAGGGACAAAGAAAGGAAGGACGGGATGAGGAAGCTAGGATGGAAGGACAAGGAAAGAAGGGAGAGAGGGAGAAGGAAAAGAAGGGAAAAAGGAGGAAAGGAAGAATGGAAGGGGTGAGGGAAGCTAGAAAAGAAGGATGAAAGGAAAGAAGGGAGAGAGGGAGAAGGAAAGGAAGGGAAGAAGGATGGACAGAAGGGATGAGGAAAGGAAGGATGGAGGGAGGGAAGGAAGGAAGAAAGGAAGAACAGAAATGACAAAGAAAGGAAAGAAGGGATGAGGAAGCTAGGATGGAAGGACAAGGAAAGAAGGGAGAGAGGGAGGAGGAATAGAAGGGAGGAAGGAGGAAAGGAAGGACGGAAGGGATGAGGAAAGGAAAGTAAGCTACAAAGGGGGGGATAAAAGGAAAGAAGGCGAGAGAGAGGAGGAAAGGAATGACGGAAGGGATGAGGAAGCTAGGAAGGAAGATAAGGAAAGAACAGAGGGAAGGAGGCGAAAAGGAAGGGGGAAGGAAGAAGGAAGGACAGAGGGACAGAAGGAAAGAGGGAGGGAAGGTATTAGGGAAGGAAGGGATGAGGAAGGAACAATGAAAGAAAGGGAGGGAGAGAGGGAGGAGGAATTGAAGGGAGGAAGATGTTTTGATGATGCTTGAATGATGGATGTGTAACTGGATATTTTGAAGTATGACTGTGAAGTGGGATGGACGGACCAGCGCAGCTAAAATGAGTTTCCATTGCGACTAGTCCAGCCTTTTCCTTCTGACTAAAGTCGAGCCAAACCTTCAGACGAGTGCTGGGGTGCTGTCAGTAAACCCTCGTGTAAGAAATGGATACAAGTATTTGCTCTGCATGTCAAAACATTCCAGCCGTCACACCTGTGATTTGCCACGCTGCGCCGTCTCCGTCCTCCAACCGACACTTAGTTCCAGCTCGTCCGTAAAAACATGCTTCTGCTAATGACACGCTTGCTGAGCAGGTGAGAGAAAGTTTGTCCTGGAGTCTGGCGAGTGCATTCCTCCGGCTGAGGCGTAATATCAGCCGAGCTTGTCAAGTGCGACACAAGTTAGAGTGCGCTACAAAGATTTATTTTGGGGAAATTACAACGTTCGCAGGGCTGACGTTGGTGATGTGCCATGTCTCAGTGTGTATGTGTGCGTGACAGGCATGTTTACATGCTGCAGGATCGTCTGGCCAGAAATATGCGCTGCAGCTTTTCTTCTGTTTGATATCGTTTCAGAGAGCAGAACCAAAGTTGGCAACACAAAACAATGATTATGTGATGGATGGATGCAACGAGTGGGTCTACACTTTCATCTGATCGCCTGAGGTCACAGGTCAAAGTCACGAGGTCCAGACTGGCTTCTCTCTACTTTGAGTCTCACCTGGATCACTGAGCTCTGAGAGAGTCCAAACTAATACTAGACTTGCTGCAGAAAATGTGTTTCATATTGAGGAAAAATTGGATTGTGATATCATGAGAACAAGATGAATATCTAATGAAAATGAAAAGCGTATTTCCTTTGTGTTTGTTGAAAAAGCTGTTGAGTTGAGAATGTTTGTTCAGTGGCTGACTCCACAGTCCTCAGGTTGCACTTGTCCCTCTAGTTATGTCCGTGTAAACTGAAGGTCAGGGGTCGGAGGTCAGGGTCAAGAAGCGACCAAAATACTCAGATAGAATGAACGGAATCCAAATAGTGGCGTCTGTGCATTTTCCTCTGACACAGTGGAATGGATCCGGAGGAGTAACTGGCGACACGCCTGTCCTGGAGATTGTAACCCATGAGTTGATATCACCAACTGGATTCCTATCAGTGGATTTACCTCAATATTTCAGCGGAACACAGCTACTGTTTCTTCTATGTGGGTTCTCAAAAGCGGAGCGAAGGGAACGAAGAGGGAGGAAAGAGGGGTGAGAGTGGTGGGGCGGCCCAGGTCAGGGGTCACAGGCCCACCATAACCGAGGGACGTCCCATGACAACCAGTGACATTTTGGTGCCAGTCGTGCAGATGCCTTGCTAAGTTTATCAGGTTGGTGAAATGGGAAACTAAGCTGCGGCTGCGGTGGGAAATAAATTCCAAAGTGGTGTCTGTATTTACTCTTGGCTCTGAGATGGTGCTGGGAACCTGCCGCAGCCACGGTCTCAGGTCGGCGCAGCTAATTTGGGGTCAACTTCATCGATTCCTCAAGCAGCCTGTTCAGTGTCTTATCTTTCTGTTACTCACAGGCGAACACACCTGTGTTTGGCCAGTCGAAAAAACGGGGGGAGGGGGAGAAAAGATGATGTTAGAAAACTAAGTATTCTGGAGTTAATGAGGATAATCTTCTTGCATTTTGGACTAGTTACAATTATTATATAGAAATAAACATATGTCAAGCGCATTTTTTAAACATTTTATCGTAAATCTAATGAATATTACTTTATGTAAACCTAATACCCGACCCAACATACAACTTCACATCGATTGAATCATGATAAATATTCTAAATTAATAATGTAAAAATATACAAATCTGAGTCTCAGAAATTGCTAATAACTATTAATTTTATTAAAAGTTTTCCAGGCTAAAACTATATAAATAAATAAAATAAACATGTGATGCATGTCTTATGAAAAGCATTTTTTATTTTTTTATTACATTATTTTTTTAAACGTGTCTGTTTCTGTTCTCAAACTCACCAAGGTGCGCAGGTGAGTGACAGAGTGGACCTCTTTTAAGACAAAACAAACACTACTTAAGCAGATTTGCTCCGTCAACCGATGCAGATTAGAACGGTTCCCTCCACTTCATTTTACCCGCCTCAGAGCATGTTTTATCTACATTACCCCAAAATAACTGAGCGATTTTTGGGAGCCATCTTGTTGAAATTTACATGCGAGGTAGCACAGCTGGAGCTGATGAACTTCATCTGGACAAAAACAACATTTAAACAGAAGTATCCATTCTTTTGCTGGCACACATGCTTGGTACTGAACTGTATTAAAGTACTGCATTAAAGTACTTTATCAAACCCTCTTTAAAGTTTGGTTCCAAAGTACAAGTGATGAACATATGTTGCTTCTGTTCCCAACATAATCATATTTTTGAAGTCCTTATCCAACGTTAAATGTTCTCATCTCTAAGATTTCTCATGACTAAAAGTGGCGATATCAGTTTAAGCGGAATCCAGAGTGACTTTTATCAAAGTCAGATTTTGTTACTTTTAAAGCGCTAGTGACCCTGGAGAGTGGTGGGGGGGGTTTCATGTTCGCGGTCTGTCCATAGCCAAACAGCCTCAAAACATGAGGATAATTTATGTCTGACAGAAAAAAGAAAGCGCCCCAGAGTCCTCCTTCCTTTCTCTCTGCGTCCCCCTTCTCCATCCAGCTCTCCCACTCAGCAGCTGTTCCTCTCACTTTCCTCCTCCCTCCAGTCGCAGTATGATGGCTTTGTTTAATTGTCGTGCAGCATTTGGCAGGGAAACCCCCGTCTGGAGTCGTCCAGGGGTCCTGCTCGGACTGGATGCCCAGATAAGCTTCGGGATTAGGAGCGGGCAGTTGGGCACTTTTCTTCTCCAACCAGCTTTGGGTGGTTTTTACAGCTGTTGCCTCTGGCAGGCAGATTTTCACACTTAATTTCCCAATTGTTCGCAGAAATTAAACGGCCGCAGTTTAATGACATAATATCCTCACACAGCTTATTGACCGTTTATAGTTTTAGCAGTGAAACCAGACTCTTAGACAAACATCTATGTTATTTCTGTACCTTCTTTCACAACCGGAGAAAAACATCTTGTGTTTCAAGAACACAAATGATGAAACTCACTGCAGACTAAGCAACAACGCACAGCAGTGTGGTGGAAACTGAGGTTTATGATCCCACCACTTGTCTGCAGGGCTGTCGTCTGGAGCCTCCGGGCAAAGCTGTTTATGCAGGAAATGTACAGCAGTTTGGTTTGTCTTCTAGAGGCAAAGGGATTTTAGGAAGACTTGTCTACCATTTCTTCTCAAGTTGGGTATCTGGAGAGTGAAATCAGTACTTTATTTTTGGTTTTTGAGCCGTGGGAGTTTAAAAAAATGAATCTATTAATTCACATTTTAATACTTCATACTAGAGTGACCAACCTTAAGTGGACACATTCCTTCTCACACCACCACATTGCTGGCTAAAGTGCAACAATTTTGTGCTTCTATCCATGACTTCAATTTTCTATCCATCTCTATATCACACATTGTATTATGCGGTGCATCAATTAATGTATTTTTTCAGTCATTAATACGTCAAAATTAAAGCATTTAAGGAGCCCAAATAGAGAATATTTCACACACAGCAGTGTTCGTTGATGTGGGTGTCAAAAGACACCTGAATTTTCATGAAGAAGTGAAGTTAAATCAGTTCTCAGGTGAAACCAAATGAATTTTCTTTTGACATTACTCATCAAGCATTATCGCCCACTCTAATCTTGTTCACCCTCCCTTGCCTCACCAATCTTCTTTCCTGTCCTCCCTTACCACATCCCTGGACTTCATCGTCCTCGCCTCCTATTTCCTGGTTTTCTTTTTCGAACATTCTTTGTCCAACGCTGTTTCTCCTCTACTCAAACCACTTGGCCTCCCCGATTTAGCCTCTAAACTTCTCCCTCATGTCCTTTCCATTCCCTCCCAATAACAGCCTCTATATCTTCATCTTTGACTCATCTGACTCTTCAACCATACATGGCAGACACCACACTAAGGTTCTATTTCATCCTTATTTTCACAATAAATCACCATGTCATCAGCAAACATCATCATCCATAGAGACTTCCAAATCCTCACTCCCATAGCATGGTATATTGATGTTGGGAAAGTGGACTTGAGCAACCTATGCTGATGCGGAACTCAGCCTTCAGTGTTGGATGTTGATGCTAGGTTTTCAATTTACGTACTTGTTCCGTCTTCTGCAGCATAGCCTGACGCCGTGGGCAGCGCGTCACGTAAAAGATAGATGGAGGTTGAGGTTAGATAATCCTTTCATTCTACAGGTAACAATGTGTCAATTGAACGCCACGGAAAAACATTTTTTTATCCCATTTTATTCCCATATAACGTGGAAGTCTGCCTTTAGGGTCAGTATACGATGCAAAAGTCCACTTCCCAACATCAATTTATTACGCCATAAGAGTGAGCATGGGTTAGTTTGATGGTAGAGGTCATAATCTTAGGGCAGATCAAGGCCCTTGGTTCAGTAATAGTAAGGCTAGTCTAAACAGAGTTATAAATATTGTGAGAAGTTTTGGACACAACAGTCTTAAAACACCAAAATAGCGCCTAAAACAATGAAGCTAGCTATGTTAATTGTGAAACATGGCATCTATTTAGGATTTACAGCATTTCCCACAAAATTTTTCTTACTTTTTCTAAGCGGTAGCGAGAAGTGTGTGAGGGTTGGCGGTTCGAAAATAAATCTCTTCACCACTACACCTCCAGTTCTGCACCACACCGCTCCATTTACTGACATTGTAAAACTGAGAGTGTTTTTAGATTGAATATTGCTCCAGTTGCTTTGTTTGGAAGCTTCTGGTGTGTTTTCCAATTCGCCCACCGTCGCCTCGGGGGGCCGGGGGCCGCTGCTCCAACTCACTTCCTGTCAAATGAAAAGTGACACGAGACAGTTGTAATGAGCTGCCACCTAATGAGGCGTCCAACCGTGTTGTCTTATGGCGTGTTTACGTGTGGAAGTACGTTGGGCCATGCAACAGGTGGTGTCATCGCTTTCACAACAAAAGCCGCTGAGACTTAAGAATGTCGGCTTGTGTCGCTCTGTGTGGTCATCCACTGACCATTGTGACTCGGCCCTCAGCAGATGTGTCCCGAACAATGAGATGGACAAATAAAGGGAAGTGGGGTATAAATAGCCTCCGTATGCGAGTGTGTGTTTGTGTTCCGGTTTGATTTGTTTGAATGAGGAAATTGGATTTAGCTCAACACAGATGTGATTATCGGAAAACTTTTGAGGAAGTCGGCTCATCCTGACACCCAACATACACTGGAGTGCACGACACGAGCTCAGATTTAATTCACATTTTGCTCACAAGCTAACTAGCTGACAAACACTCAGATTATGTTGTCTAAATATCAAGTGACCTACTCTTGGTGAACGCCACGTTTTAGCTCACGTGCCGTATCACAGCATATCACTGTGTGGTCGCAGCTTTACAGCCGTGTTAGAGCTCACAGTTCTGCTTTCGGAGCACAGTTAGACACCCGCCTCTAAATCACATCCTGGTGATACGTGCGCAGGGACCTGTGCTAAAAATACGAGCCCCGCCTCCTCCTCCTTCCTCTGCCATCCTCTTCACTCCTCCGCCATATAGAATTTACATTCGGCCCATAAACAACGCCGTCAAAACAAGTGGTTTCAGTTCCACACAAAAATATCTTTTGTGTTTTCCACAGGAAAACAAGCGGTCAGGTTTCAACGGTGTAAAAATGAATCTTGGGTGGAAGAATCCCACGGGTCAGCACTTTCTCAACACGCTGTAGTTCTCGTCTCCATCTGCAAAGAATTTAGTTTGCATATTCCACCAAAGTAATATAGAGCTGCAGGAATTGCAGAAGAAAAATGTGATGCAAAACCTTGCAGTACTGAAGTTGCATCACTGAGAACGTATCAAACTCCAGGCCAGCGGGCCACTTTTGGGTCGCCAAGCCATTATTGAGGCCTAAGGGATAGAAAGGTTATAAAGTTAGTTAATGTCATTTTTCATTTCGTAAGAGGCAGGCTAATGCTTTACAATTGACAAAATAATCCACGGAAAAATGGCATTTTATGTGTGAAAGTATGTAAAAGAAATTGTGATCAATGTTAACATTTGTATGCATGATGCTATATATGATACTAATAGACAGACATGATAATAGATAGATAGATAGAGTGTTGTCATTATTAAGACAAAAATAGTTGAGTTACCTGGTTCATGTGTCTCGTTCAATTTCAATTTCAAAGCATATGAATATGTTTATTTGGTTCATTTATTTTCAATAATTTTCTCGCTTGCTGTCACACGTCCCAGATACTGAATTCTGTTACGGCTCTATCGGGACGTGTGTGAGTCTGTGTGTGTGTGTGTCAGGTTGGGCTCTAGGTCCAGGCTGGGTGGAGGCAGCTGGGCGTCGTCATTGATGTCACTGATGGCCTACATTAGCAGCACACTTCAGCCGAAACATAATACAGGAGGGGAACAAACGCGGCGGAGATAAAGAGGGATAACAAGAGAAAAGGCAGGGTGGGAGATGAGAGCTCTGGTTACCGTGGAGACAAAGACCGTCCAGGCACGTTTACTTAGCTGCGGTGTGTAAGTTAGGAACATGGGCTTCAGCCGTACATCAGCTAATAATGCATGTCTGAAACATCTCTGCTCCAAAACATCTGACAAAGATCTTCCTGTTTGCGTCCCTCTGGTAAACAAGGTGCGGTGTCAGCGTACTTGTGGTTCCCGGGGTGTTTTATGGGGCCCATCTTCCTCTGGGTCACATCTGGGTCTAGTTATGGCCTGTCACTAACATCTGTATGAACAAAAAAAAGTGAGTTCCAGTAAGTCTTTAGAGAGCCTCAGGACATATTTCAGCCTGGAACTTTACTACACACAGCAGTGTCATCACTTCTGAAGCCCTCAGAGGTGCAATGTGGAAGTGAGTTTTGGTGCGCAAACCCACTCGTCTGCACGGAGGGGGTCAAAGCGGAATCTGGAGCGATTGGTTTCCCTGAATTTCTGTCTTTGTTATGGGAACATTTTATACATATTGCCATTTAGTAGTTTTAATAAAATGATGTTTCACAATATAAAATAATTAATTTACAGTATTATGTTACAACTAAAGATGCTACTGTTGCTTCTGTTTTTTTTTAAATGCAAGCACCCTTTATATTCCTCTGAGTTCATTGTCATTGTTTAAATAAATAATTTCAATTAATCATTCCAATAAAGTGGCCAAGTACCCAATTATTTAATTATCTCCCAAGAAAATATTTCATTTTTCATATTTTTTCCTTCATTTTTTTGTCATTATTTGGATTTTATTTTCATAATGCGCCTTCACATGTATTTTTGTTCTTTTTCAAAAACTGTGATCAAATTAAAGTCATATGTCTTGAAACTTGTTTAAAGATTGAAACATTTTGGATGATCATTGCTGCAAACATGAGCCTGCATTTGCATAATTTTTGCCTTGGGTAATTTTAATTGGTGCACTGTAATACCATGAATATCTGTGTTTGTACTTGACCATAAAAATACCAGTAGTCAGTACTTCAAATTTCTTTTTTTCAGAAAAAATTGAGAACATTAAGAGGGGAAATTAAACCTTTTCTCCTTGTCTTTTTGTGTGTGAACATGTAAAAAAAATAGGGACAAAAAACATGACTGCAATATAAACTTTATTTTATTAATAACTATAATAAAAACATGAATGTACAAAGGGCAATATATTTTACTGCAAAATTCTAAATACAACTATTTCAATATATTTTTTCCACAGTTATTTATTTATTTGTTTAACACTGAGTGATTAAAGAGAGATTCTTCTTTTTTCATCACAAAACCAGTTTCCTTCCCACGTGTGAAGTCTAGGTGGAAAAGAGTGCCAAGCTCCAGATGAAGATGCAGGGCTTGAATCTGTACGTACACAACCACATCTGGACATTTTGGCTCAGCCTCTCACACACTCTCCCTTAAAACTCACTGGAACTGAAAAAGGAAGTAGGATGTGGAGTCTCTATTTGTTTTCGACAAGTGGAGTTGTGCTGTTGGAGATCAGAGGGGGTTTTGCTGGCTGTGCTCAATGGCTCAGTGAAAATCGGTTTCAGACTTTCTCCTGATTTTGGGCTTTACTGGTGACAAAACCCTCTATTTACTTTCTGATGTTGGTGGAGGGTGCGGGGGGGCGAAGTTAGTCAGAGATGGGGGGTGGTGATTGGAGGAAAGTGAAAGCTGAGAAAAGACAAATGAAAGAAAGGCAGAGGAATGGAGCATTAGGGGGAGACAGGCGGCTCGGAGGGGGAGTCAGTGTTTGCGAGTGAAGCGATTTTTCTTTTGCTACTGTAAATAATAGCCCCTGCTTGAGCTGGACGGCTTTCACGGCTCCTTTTGTGCGCAGTGACATCTTGGGTTCCCTAAAGAGACCGGAGCGTTTTCACTGGCATGGGAACGAGGGAGCATTAGCTGGATATGAATATGAGGGGAAATAAGCCTCCGCAGGTCAAAGGGAAGCTGCCAACACGCACTCCTGGCTCTTTAGCCCGCTCTCACACTCACACGCAGCGACTGGAGTGCAAACGCCGTGACACACATCAGCACCTCGTACTCTTGAGCACGTTCGTTTTATCAAAGCAATAACGTGGAGGAGCAGAGCTCGCTTTACTATTCAGCTTTTTATCTTAACGGCAAACATATGTGAGCAGATTCCTGTTTCAGCAGGAGAGTCTCGGTTGCATGTTTTCAAGTTTTATCTGTCAATCTCAGCGAACTTCAGGTCACTGAGATGTGACACACAAGCTGACACCTAAGCTGGGGTTGATCACCACGACTTTGCTAGGCAAGCTGCGAGGGGTTAATTCTCCGAAAGATCAAGACTGTACTTATCAGCAATGGCAGCGCTAATGGCTACAGTTAGCAACGCTCTCTTTCACATCTCAGTTTAATACTCTTTCATATCATCAGAATGATCAGAGAAAAGGTGATCTGCTGCCATGTTTTTGACACCCAGGTAGGCAAAAGGCAAAAGAGGTTTTCCTGAGAAAGATACAAAAGAAAATGTTTCACTTTCTTGTGAACTGTTCCTTGGTTGTCAACAACACTTCCTGTGGAAATTCATCTGCTAAATGCCATCACTTCCTGTTTGGTTTCTGTCAACAAATGACTTGAGTGAAGGAGGAGATGGCAGCCAGATCTTCATCTGAAACTCTTGTCGCTTCACGCTTCAATTAATCGTGATAACGTAATAGTTTCTCAACATCACGAAACAAAAATAAGTGGGTGGAGACTCCACCTTGTCATGAGTCAGCAATGACTGGTTTCCTCAGGTAGATATAACAAGGATGAATCATGAGAGGATTTAGGAGAACGGTCTGGACAAGAAGGTCTGCAGCCCTGACCTCACCACCAGACTGCCAGACACATTCATCAGCGCTTGTTGAGATACAATGCAAAGCAAACTGTCCAAAATTCTCTTTTTATATTTCAACACAAGTCCCCGTGACTCTGAGCCGTCTGCCGCCCCTTCGTCTCTCAGGCACGATAAGAACCATTGTCAGCCGCAGGTTATCAGCTCTTAGTCTATCTTTGTTTCGTCTCACTTTAAACTGCAAGGAGCGGTGTTGTGTTTCAAAGACTCCGTGGTTGTGTCTCTCCCAGGTTAAAATAACAGCAGCCAGCCGCTGACCCACATCAGCGCTACAGTAGGTCATAGCCTGACGATTGAAGTGTCGGTCAAACTCCACCATTCAGCCAACTAGACGGAGATCAAGTCATTCTTCTGAGCCATGTTCCGAGCACTAGTGAAAACGTGCGCGCAGCAGTGCTTATCAATCCCAGGAAGCTTTGCTCCAGGAGCCAGGAACTTCAACAGCTGGCACTTAAATGCGGGACTTTCCTTCGCTGGTAGGATGCAGAACAATGACCCCGAAACACAATGCTAAACTGAATTTTGCAGGTCATACTTTTGGGCTCTTATCCAAGCCTTCTGCATATTTTGACCAATGCTGCTAGCTTGCTCCAAAAGCTAGCACTCATGACCGTACTAAAATATACATCAAATACATATTTCAAACATAACAATGTTCGTATTTTCCTATCCCCTAATGGGTAAAGTGATGGCATGACTGGATGACTAGGTCCTCATTTGTTGACTCAGGGAACTGCTCTACTGTATTACGGGAACTGAAGATGCCATTTAGTGAACAGTGTAGTTCCTATACAGAAGTTCAAAATAGCATTTTAATCTGGCTTGCTATCACAGTTTCGTCTCATTTCCTGATGTCACTTCTGCCGCTCTGCCCGCAGTGCTGGCTGTCCTCCAGCTCTCACGTCAGGAGGGAGCGAAGAGAGAGCGAGGGGCCAGTTGGTAAGACGGGAGAGAGGCCAGTCTAGCAGCAGTAATTGGTCAGGAAGTCGGCTGCTTGGATATGCAAGCTTGTCTCTCCGGTCTCTCCTCCCACTGGGCAGTCGGCCTCTTTCCCCTCCATCTGGTCCTCTCTTTCTGTCAGTGTTTGTCTTTGCACTGACCCGTCGGAGGAGTGGACCACAGACCGGGTCAACTCAGCCTGGACTTTAACTTTTGAATGGATATTCTCAAGAGGAGGACGAGTCATGGGAATTCGTTCTCTGAGGTGAGTGTTCCACGACAAACATCTCCGCTGAGTTTCGGTCCCCCGGATGGTAATTGCAGAGCCAGGCTTCTCTAAACTCCGACAGACCTCCAATTACTCGCTGCAGAGTTTCAATTTGGTTCAGCGGTAATGGCACCTTTGCCAACTGGTTTAATGAGACATCATGGCAGACTGCTGTAATTAGAGAACAAGTTTGCGTCGAAATTTGGGTGTCGCTGGCCGACAAGTGATGGTGATAGAGTGTCGCCGGTGAACGTTTGGCACAGTTCATCCCAGGCTTTCTCTTTGAGAGGCAAGTATCGTAAATGTGCACTGCCAATTGGACGTCAGCGACTTTTCACTCTCTGATCTTTCTTTGGATGTTACCGTGGAATGCAGCTGAAGTTTCAAAACGGGATGCACCAGCAATCAATCTTTGGACCAGTGATGCCATCATAAATTTCTGTCAAACAATCAATGAAAATGAAACTATGCAGTGGAGCAGTCACTTTTAAAGCAAAATGTACCATCATTTCTGGACTACAAGCCGCCATTTTTTTCACACGCTCTGAACCCTGCTGCTTAAACAACGATGCAGCTACTATATGACTTTGTATGAGCAAACAATTTGTCGCCCATGTGTATTCCCGGCACTGATCCAGTGTTTTTCGAGAGCTCCACCTCCACAGCGACGCCTTTGTTTTCATCAATCATCAGTCTTGATTCTGGACTACGTCCTGTCCTCTCGCATTTTTAAGCTGATACACGGAAAACGCTGACCTTCCTATGGCATCGACTGAACCCCGTCACCTGCAGACTACAGACCTACCGCCGCATGTACAAAGTTTTCTTTCCTCTGAAATGTAGTGGGTGGGGCTTATATTCAAGTGCGCTCCAGCTACGACTGACACATTAAATGACTGAAATTTAAGAACTTCACACCTGACTAAGTCAACTGTCTAGAGTCAACAATCTACACGTAAATATACATTACAATATACAATATTCTGCTCTCCTGTACTGAATCATCAGGTGAGTCATGCTGTATGAACAGCACAGGATCCTTTGAGTCAATGACACTGAGATTTATAACCAATGACATCATCTTCATTGTTTTTTCATTGAGACTTTTGGTGCGATGTCACAAGCACCTTCATCATATCACGTTATGTAGCTTTAAAGCCGCTGCACAAAGCATTTACTTTGACCTCGTACATATAAATACCTACAGTACTTTTCTGCACAACTTTAAAACAACCCTGAATTATGTTAACAGTTTTGCATTTTTGTTGTTATCAATGACGCCCAAATAACAGTTAGCATGCTAGAAATGGAAGCTATTGCAGATGTTCAACATTTGTTTTGTTGTTGTCATTTTCTTTTTTACAATAACATTTATCGTAGTTAGGTAGGAAATATGGTCCCAGATCTTCTTTTATGGAACAATTCATAAATATATTTGGTTTGTTACAAGGTATAGTTTAGTGATGCAACACAACAAACGGAATGGTCCGTGGATTTATTTTAGAATTTGCAGTGTCCTGACACAGAGCACCAGCTTCACCTCACCTATTTTTGAAGCTCTGATTCGGTCACTTTGAGAGCACGTTCCCCTTGGTGGTGTGTCCCCATTTCTGTCAAGTCCTAAGTGGAGCACCTAGTTTACAGGACAGGCTGATGGAAGTGGGGCATGTTTATTGTGGTGCTGGTCGGGTCGGGTCTGTCCTCATTTGTTTCTCTTAAGTTTCAACATGCTTCATCAAAGAAAAGACAGTAAAGTATATAGGTTAGCTTCACTAGCGAGTACATTTGAAATAGAGAGAAAGGCAGAATATAACTGCTATAGTTGCTTCAACTCAGAGCCTTCTCTGGTCTTGTTATGTAATGTATTGCTTCACTATCTGCTGCATCTCTGGATACGGTTCATGAAGATCGATATCATTCCATTATCACTTGATGGTCGAAAGTCTCCTCAGTTTCACTTTATTGGTAAAAGGAAGTGGAGATGCCGGGGATTGAACCCGGGGCCTCATACATGCAAAGCATGCGCTCTACCACTGAGCTACATCCCCTGATGGCCAAGTTTGCATGTGATGGATAAGGATCATTAGACAAGGCTGGCAAGTGGTTATTAACTCCAATTCTAATTTTGTCTTCCATTTAAGACCACAACATTATAACTGCATATTTACTACGTTTTCATAGCCAACGCTTCACCAGCCAGACCTGTTTGACCAGTCAACTGTTAAGCTGTGTAAACGGGAATCTACCATGCACATATCAGGGGATGTAGCTCAGTGGTAGAGCGCATGCTTTGCATGTATGAGGCCCCAGGTTCAATCCCCGGCATCTCCACTTTTAATGGTGAACTTCATCTGTCTTTGCCAAATATATGGATGGCATCGAAGAATAAACTTGCATGACTTCTCAGCACCTCACCAGCCACAAAATGAAGAACAACTTTTATCAGATCAAGTGTGTTGGTATTGTTCATCCGAAGATGCTTTGGGCTTTCCAAGGTAATGTATCTTATCTGAACTGGTCTACAGTCTCAGTGGCTGGAAGGGCGACTGGGGATGTAGCTCAGTGGTAGAGCGCATGCTTTGCATGTATGAGGCCCCGGGTTCAATCCCCGGCATCTCCACTTTTAATGGTGAACTATAGAGTAAACTTCATCTGTCTTTGCCAAATATATGGATGGCATCGAAGAATTAACTTGCAAGACTTCTCAGCAACAAAATGAAGAACAACTTTTATCAGATCAAGTGTGCTGGTATTGTTCATCCGAAGATGCTTTGGGGTTTCCACACGACAATAGTTGGGAATAGTTAGCTAAGATAATGTATCTTATTAATAGGTGGTTAGGTGAAGTGCTGCTGGTAGCCCATAACCCTTTCACAGTTTGGCACCGACTCAGCTCTAGCTTGAACTGGTCTACAGTTTCAGTGACTATATACACAGTGACTGGGGATGTAGCTCAGTGGTAGAGCGCATGCTTCGCATGTATGAGGCCCCGGGTTCAATCCCCGGCATCTCCACTTTTCATGGTGAACTATAGAGTAAACTTCACCTGTCTTTGCCAAATATATGGATGGCATCGAAGAATTAACTTGCATGACTTCTAAGCAGTTCAACAGCAACAAAATGAAGAACATTTGACCAAATGCGTTGGTATCGTTCATCCGAAGATGTTTTGGGGTTTCCACGCAACAATAGTTGTAGAACTTGGTAATAGTTAGCCAAGATAATGTATCTTATCTGAACTGGTCTACAGTCTCAGTGGCTGGAAGGGTGACTGGGGATGTAGCTCAGTGGTAGAGCGCATGCTTTGCATGTATGAGGCCCCGGGTTCAATCCCCGGCATCTCCATGCTGATCTTTAACCATTTTGCTGGATGAGCTTCTGTTCAGTATCACATAGGACAAAGTCAAGAATGAACAAATCAACCGTGAATAAACGCAAAACAATTTGGTTAATAATCTTAACAAAATTGAACAGTTTTGTCAAAGCAAATAAGTTTAAGATCAAATATACAATATATAAAGTATAAATAAATTAGGGAAATGAAGTGAAATAAAATATCTTCCATGAAAAAAATTCTCCTTAACCATGTCAATAGTGAAAATAAAAGGTGAAGGATTGTTTGCTCTCATTATTTGAACACCATTGTAGCCATTATTTCGGAGTACATCACATGTTTCCTGTCAATGGGATCGAGTCTCTGTGTCTCTGCTCTGCTGGACTCCTTTCCTGGCCCAGGACCCTCGTCCTGCATTTTAATCTCAGGCCAAACACAGCTTCCTACGAGCATCCGCAGCTCACTCTAACGTGCACTCGCAATAACTCACACACACACGCTCGCACATAAATCCTCAGGCGGCTCTCCTAACATTACAACCATGAAAGAATTGAAGCTCACACGTAGGAAACGGAGTCGAATCAAATTATAAATATCCACATCTGTGCTTCCTATCTCTGTTAATCCCAGCCAGCGCAGACGAAAACTGACATTATCTTCTATCGTAAACGTGTTTCCTGACTCAGGCCCTGGTGCCACTCTGTCATTAGCTGACCCTCTTGTTGTCGCTGACGTAGGCGCTGAGGTTATTTCTGTTTTACTTGCTGTTGTTTAGTCTGCTGGAACACGGAAGATGTTTTTCCTGGACCCTTCCCTCAGTTCCTCTGATGGATTCCTGCCGACATCTGATCCCAAACTGAGGAGGTTTTCACTCAGATTTGTGGTCAGACAGGGATTTAAAACTTCTGTTTGTTACCCAAGTGTCCAGAGAATAGTGAGTCTCCAGCCCGGGAAGCCGAACATTGAACCAGGATGTGAGTCATGAATGAAGACTTCACTTAGGAGAGGCCATCTTAAATGATGAAAACAGATCAGCTGTAAAGAACTATTTCTTTAGCATCTATATTTAGCTTAGGAATATTGACAGTCAAAAAATGTTTCATGTCAGCACAGTGAGCATTGAAACTACATCCGCCTTCTGTCGGAAGACTTCCTAGAATGTGTGTAGACGTTCCCCTCTGGTTCCTCCACATTGCGCCACGTGAATCAGGCTACATTCACACACATCTTTTCAAGACCCTGAATCTGAAGAAAAAGGCCCATGTGGCACATAAACCCAGGCCGAGCAACAAATTAAGAAAATGGCACTTGAGCAACCCAAACACGGAAACAGAAGTTAGAGTGGACTGACGACAAAGCTACAATCTTATTACAAGACATAACAGAGTGAGCAGGTCAATGAAAATGAAGAAGTACTCAACTTTAAGTACACTTTTTTAAAAAGAGCTGACCATTTTCAGAGACCAGTTGCCTATGGTTTGGCTGCTCTGAACACAGCAGGGGATGTTGCTCAGTGGTAGAGCATATAGCATTGTCACGTGGTAACCTCAAAACATCTTCAGATTAACAATACCAACACATTTGGTCAGATATAAGTAACGTCCAACTTACTTCAATGGCTAGCAGATGCTTTGTTTTTATTTAATGTCTGGCACCGCAGCATCTCACTCAGCGATCGACCACGACACTGGTACCTCGGCTATTTTGAATGGCATTCGACTTACCTCCAATCCAACTTACGACCGGTTGGTTGGAACCGATAATCGGATGTTAGCAAAGACAGATGACGTTTACTCGATAGTTCACCATTAAAAGTGGAGATGCTGGGGATTGAACCCGGGGCCTCATACATGCAAAGCATGCGCTCTACCACTGAGCTACATCCCCAGTCACTGTGTATATAGTCACTGAAACTGTAGACCAGTTCAGATTAGATACATTACCTTGGCTAACTATTCCAAAGTTTTACAACTATTGCCGCGTGGAAACCCCAAAACATCTTCGGATTAACAATACCAACGCATTTGGTCAAATGTTCTTCATTTTGTTGCTGTTGAACTGCTTAGAAGTCATGCAAGTTTATTCTTCGATGCCATCCATATATTTGGCAAAGACAGATGAAGTTCACCATTAAAAGTGGAGATGCCGGGGATTGAACCCGGGGCCTCATACATGCAAAGCATGCGCTCTACCACTGAGCTACATCCCCTGACACTCACAGGGTAGATTCCCATTTACACAGTTAAACAGTTGACTGGTCAAACAGGTCTGGCTGGTGAAGCGTTGGCTATGAAAACGTAATAAATATAGACTGATGTAATGGTCTTACATGAGACAAAGAAATTCAAATTGGAGTTAATAACCACTTGCGAGCCTTGTCTAATGCCTGATCCTTATCCATCACCTAGAACTGTAACTTATTCATGTAAAAGGGCTGCAGGCAGGGGATGTAGCTCAGTGGTAGAGCGCATGCTTTGCATGTATGAGGCCCCGGGTTCAATCCCCGGCATCTCCAATTGCATATTCTATTGATTTTAGTGCAACAAAAACAAGAAAACATACATAGAAACAGTGTGCTTTTGTTTGAGAAGGTAAGTATAAGTACAATAAATATTCAGCTTGTCTTCGTGACTGGCTTCTTAGTTGAGTGTATACTTCACAATTCTACTTCGAAGAGAGATGGGGCAGTGATGTCATCATTTTTAGAAAGCTGCAGCACAGCTGTGAAGCTGGGACACAGATCCAGTTGAATATTTTTTTTATTTATCTACTCGCAGACCAGGTTTCAAAAAGTACCAGTGTATCCAGTGAAAACAGTAGAATAAAGGCAATCTAATCCAATGTAATCCGTGTGGATTAAAGGCCTATCTGACACAGAACTTGAGCGGAGACGACTGATTCTGAATCCAGTTGGACAGGGCCTAGGTTTCTGTCAAATGTTCCCAAGAAATTCAGCACCTTGCGATTCAGCTCAGACTCTTTCAACCTTAGCACTAGCTTGTTAAACTTCCTTTAGGAGGGCATTTCATTGGATGTCAAAAATTCATCGGTAACGGTTGGGTTGTACTGTTTATTTTCGATATTTGCCTGTGTAGACGGTCAGCAAACAAGGCTCCTGTGGCAACCCTGGTCCTTCAGATAAATAGACTCACAGAATAGGAGATAAAAAGGGGTCCCAATATTCCCCCACAAGGGCACTCTACCCTCTCAGAGGCACACTTTTTTGGCTAGTTTTGTTGGGGTAAGATGAGAAGCTGACAATTTTCGAGCTGAGAAGATATTGCAGAGAGGTTCCCTCCAAGACGCTCCCTTCGAGAAGCGCCTGTTCTGGGGCAACATCTGCCATATCGCCCTGATTCCAAGATGGCAGTTTTTCGGAAGCACGTCCATGAAAGCCGACATAACAAATGCTGTGCCACTTTGAGTTCCAACATCTAGAGAAGTTGTTTCTGATTTAAATCAATGAGCAGCTTGTCTTATCCACAGGGGTCGCTCTCACCTGGTATGCCAGCCATGCCTTGATGGAGAGGGAGCAAGAAGGGCGATTGTTCTAAGGCTTAAAGCAATGCCCACTTCACCACAGCGCTCCACCATCAACAGCTCATTTGTCTGCTGATCCATCTCAGCGCTGACATCCTCAGACCAGCTCTCAATGGGAGGGGGAACTGCATCTGAATGCCCGCCCCCCCCACCCGCACCCACCACACCAACTCTTGTCATTCGTCACCCCGATCTCTGAATCGGTTCCTCCGCACATTAATCCTCGTGTCGCAGCTGAAGATTAATCTGGAGAAAGCTGTGTAAACACAGTTTTCCTCTCGCTTCAGGACGTGGAAAGAAGGAAATACAAACAAACCTTTTTCTTCTGATTGCACGCTCTCTTATGCTGAAGCATTTTCGAGAGGCCGCTCTCTTTTAAGTTGGAGTTTACAATGCTGTAGGAAAACAAATGCTTGTGTGTGAACGCCAGTAAAAGTTGAATGGAGTGAGTGTATGAACCCTGTGCACCGCATCGCTGTTTGCTCGGCCCCAGTGTTATGAGGAATGGAGCGCTTTATGAACAATAAGCATTTTCTTTCCCTCCTTCCTCTCTCGCCATCTCTCCACTTAAATGCCTAGCGGTCGTCATAGTGACCACAACAGCCTGATGGCCCCTTCTTCTTGGCAACCTTACGAAATCTCTTACCATCTAAATTACATGTGAGTTTGTGAAGAGGGGTCGAGTGTGTTTTTGTGTGAGTTTTGGAGGCTGTTGTTGACTTCTGCTGTGTGAGCTGCTCTTCAAGTGTGAGGCAACGTGGAGACAGAGTCATACCAGTCTGATGGTATGGAGCCAGACAGAGATGGCTCCATACCATCAATAACCACATGTTCCAAACTCAAGGGATGGTGCCACATCGAGCCTGTCGAGTCATTTTGTGTGTCAGATTGAAACATTTGCAGTTTGCTCTAATGTGATTCTCTGCAAAAAAACAGTGTTTCTTTCTTTAGCAGTGAGTTAGTTGGGATGGAAGACAATAGTCCAACTCAAGGATTCCTAATCTTTTTGATCTTGTAGCCACAATTTTATCAGAGCAAATGGGCCCGTGCCCATTCAAGGAATAGATCTGATTCTTTACTCATGATTTAATTTGACCATATTTAATCTAATTACACGTGAAAAACCTTGACAAACCACATGATCATCCCAAAGATATTTATTTGTCATTGAAAAGTCCAACCAGCAGCTGACGCAGGTGCAAGTCATGTTCATCAAATTTACTGAAGAAAAAAAAAAAAAAAAAACTACGCCTAAATATCATAAAATATAAACTAAAGAAGATATAAGTAAAATGTAAATGAAAGTATCACCATCAAATTTTCTTACTAAACATTTTATTTTCAAGAACAAATTTGCAGCAGTCAAGTCAATTCAATGGCACACTACTGCCACCATATATGGCAAATGTATTAAGGCTGAGTGTCTCACGGCCCAGAGGCGTAAAACAAAATAGTCTTAGCGGCTCACAAGGCCTCGGCCCTATGGCTGAGAACCACTGGTCTGGCTTCAAGCTCATATTTAACTGGCTCAGGACTTTTGAAATTTGTGGCCCCTGAGCAGCACCCTCTAGCTCAGAGAACACGGCCCCTTCCCTCAGCCATTTAGTGACACCCATCCACGTGGTTGGCGAGACTCTCGAGCAGCATGGTAATTGGGGGCATCAGATAAGCCGAACCACTGCTACCATTCTGTCACCAGCGGGTCATGCTTCAGTGCAGCAAGAGGTTTTGGTCCATTCTCAGTGTTTACTGAGCTGGAGATGCTCGTTATGGACCAAAGTGTTGCAGGAGGGGGGCAGGTGGGCACTGTTTGGATGTGGAGCGGAGGTTTGGGGCCTTCGTGGGTCAACGGATCCTCAGACCATTAGAGATAGAGGTCGCGCGTCTTGGGATCCGTGTGGAGACGACGGGTCTCTATTATTGTATTGGAGAGGAGGCGGTGCGAGGAGGACCCCATGCTGCTGGGACCGGTCCCTGTCTTTGAAGAGGGACGACAAATAGTCGACACATTGGCTTTGGAGCGAGAGACCGAGGGTCTATTGTCTCACGTGTGTCGTCCTGATGGGACACAAGGTGGGGATGATCTGCTGAAATCGCACACAAGAACTGGACCGCCTGGACTGAACAGGACAGAGCAGTGCCTCCTAAAATCTTATCAATTATTTATTCATTCTTTGTGTCTCAAAATTCAGCAAACTATTTTGAGGACAACAAATATCTCTTTTACTTTCTTTCTCTATTTGAGACAAGGACCTGTTGAGTTCCAAACAAGACCTGAATGTGACCCTGAATCTCACCAGGTCACAGCAGTCGCAGTGAGGTCTTAGTTTTGCATCGCAACAGCGTCATGTCTGGCTACAGCACTAATGTACGGGTACGTCACGCATGCACACATGTCGTCAGCTGTTGGAACCCATGGTTAGCGTCTCAAGAGCTCAGTATCCCACTCACACGTACTACTTTTATGTCAGGGCTGCAACGCTTTGTTGAACATTTAGCTAGAATCCCATCTTGAATACTCTTATGTTGAACATTCTAATTCACAATAGTGCTGCAGCCTCACTGCAAAAGAATCCATTTAACTCTGTTTACATGTAGGGCGAACCTCTGTTTGTGGGTTTCCTCTGTGCACTCTGGTTTCCTCCCACAGTCTAAAAACATACAGATGACGCCAAATAGTTTTGAGGGGTGAGAGGTCATTTGCCTATATGTTTGCAGACTGAATTGTTTATGGAAAGCGTGGACCCAATTTACGAACCACTACCACATGGCAGTACATTCAAACTCTCTGTGACTTATCTCTATTCTACTTTCCCTTTATTTTGGACTGGACAACTCTGTTTTGGTGAGTTGATCCACCCTTTGAAACAGACTTGGGACTTCATCAATAAAGTGAAACTGCTCTTTGACACACCAACATCTCAGCTCTCAGTGCCAGACTTGTAATTGTAAGTCTTCAAAATGACACCCTCTCTATACGTCCTGTCACTTCTTTCTTCTTACAGTTGTATGTACTCATTCAGTCCAGTGTGCCTGTGATCCGGGACACAATGAGAAGTGCATGTCTCACTGTGGACCCGGAGCTTTTGTCTCAGTCTATTGATCAGACCCCCAAAAAATCTCAGCCCCCTCTGGTGGGTGACCCCCTTCCTTGTAAAAGTGTGCATGTGTGTGATCTCTGGAGCTGCGCGCCGACACTCAGCTGCCTGCTGAGTGTGCAGCAGACACACACACACACACAAAAGGTGTCGCCTGTCTGACAAGCTCCGTCGGCCCGGCTGAAATTTGATTGTAAAGAAAGAGCATAAAATATGGAGTTGATGAAATGTGTGGGTGAAGATAAAAGAAGGAGAAGAAGGAGTAGAAAGGGGGGAACTTGAGGTGGAACTCCCTGCTCCTTGTAATTTGCTGCCGGGGAGAGGGGGGAGGAGTCTGGGGGAGGGGAAAACCCAGCAGGGAAGGAGCATTAGAGAGCAGAGGCCATTCACTCTGACACACATGCAAACACACACATGCACACACAGGGAGACAGAGCCGGGCACTGAGGAGACCATCAGCAAACTCAAGCCAAAGTGGACTTCAGGGAGCACAATGATGGGAAGAATTGAAAGGAGCCCTTGAGTCTTTCCTGGGAATACCTTATGGAATACTCCAGAAATGTGACCAGCCCCGGATTTCTGAGCTAAAAACAGCCTCATTTTCCTCCAGCAACTGGTGGACACTCAAAGCAGGATGCCAACCGGTAAGATGTTTTTCAGACTCTCCAACTTGGGTAGAGGAGTCTTGCCTGGGATGCGGTGGAATTGAATACAGCTGTCAAAAGTGCAGCTGAGGGCATTTTCATCAGCAGTGGCCCAGAATGTGTATTTTTAAAATGTGCCTCTGCTGGCAACTGTTGTGAACTGGGGCTGTTTTCATGTGTGTGTGTGATCATTTCCCCTCAGCTGACAGCAGATTGTGAAGTGTCGTCTCTCAGCACAGCCGTTGTATGAACAGCCTCCTCTGGTTGTTTTCTCACTGCTGGCGTTGAATGGAGCTTGTTTGCTTTCTCGCAGACGCCACAGGTTCAATTCCAAATGATGCCGGGACTTCAGAAGCTCACTATCAGAGCGGATTGGCAGCTTTGAAATATGATTGTGTTGACAATCCAGGTGCTTTGAAAATAACTTATTTCAGTGGAGAACTTTTGAAAGTCCACCGCACATGGACACCATATTAGCTCCACATGCAGGTCTGCTATTGTTCTACATGACGATGGCAACAAAAACACTGTTGAATCTCAAACTTTAAATTCTCAATCAATCCCATGCGCAGTGTTTATATCCCTGCAATCCCATATTTGTGATAAAATGCAAAATGATTCTGAACCTACACCATTCATGATGCTGTTGGTCGGTTGCTCAGGATGACGTCACGACATGTTTGGGTGCCATTTTTGCTGGCAACATTAACTGGAACGCCTCCAAACTGACTTGTCTCTGACTTCAAAGTCAGTCTTACTGACCTCCAAAAGTCTTGCTTGACACTCGAGGATCACTGGTACACTGAGGTGATGTATTTGTTCAAGCAAAAAATCAGTAGAATTATCGATGCAACCAACATTTACAGTCTGTTCTGTTGTTGATGCTCAAACAAACAACTTTGAAGAGTGCAAACGCCCTGCCAAAAGCTTTGCTAACACTGAAGTGTGTGGTCCAGAGACTCACTTGCGACTTCCAACTACGCAGTTGATCTGCGATTCCAATGGCCCAGCAAGCGGAGTGGTTTTGGCTGGTCGACACGCTACTCTTGTTTCTGCAGGTTTGGTTTAGACGGAATAAGAGTGAACAAATCAGTGGCGTCTCCTGAATGAGAGCCTGGAAATCTTTGTTGTTGCTCATCTGGAGGGACGCTTAAGATAGATGAATGTTCGTAAAAATGCCTCGCCAAATCACCCAGTGATTTGTTGTCAGAATTCATGATATCATAAGCGCATAACCTCATGAACCCTCGCTTATGCTGAAGTGTCCCGTCTCTTACGGAGTACATCTGCATGCCCTTTGTACGTGGCTGGTCTTGTCCTGGTCTTGGTATGTAGCAGCGACACTGGATGGATGTTGGTTTCATGGTTTCATAGTTTCATCGTGCTGCGGATGTGTTGAAATGTCATCTTGCTGCCTGTGACCCAAATTAGAGCCTGGAGGTTAGCAGCTGGGGGGGCAACACATGGGGATAGAGGAAGGAGAAGGAGGTGGAATAATTACTGTTTAGAGCAAAGTTAAGAGGTGCCAAGACAATGGACCCCTCGCTCCTGCCTCTCCCAGCCTACTAGAGAGGTCCTGCAGGGACATATGCCCCCCATCTTGAAGCCCTACCGTGATGAGATAGTGGCCCCACATGGGCCGGAGAAGAGAGGGGCAGGTCTTCTGAGCAATTTATCACAGATACAAAGCAAATCAATAGAGCTCCAATCTTATGGGTCACTGTCCATGGAAGCCACTGAAGGTGGACGCAGACTCCAGCAGTGAGGGGTTTCTCTCCGGGCCGAAATCCAATCAGGTCAGAGAAAGAAGGTGATACGCTCAGAGGGGGGGGGGCACGGAGAGGGGTCGCAAGGGTGTCCCCGGGGTTGTATCTCAAAATAGGGGGGTGTAAGATCACGCATGGACGTTTTCCCACAGAGACTAACCACCGCTGCTGTCAACCAGCGGCTTCAAGTAGACGCCTGCACATTCCTGCACAATGTCAACGGCACACCAGGAATTCTCAGCAGGAAAATCTCATAAACACAATTCGACTACAAGAGGGTGTTAATCTGTTTAAATACAACCACCGCTTGTCGACACCGACAAATAATTGAGCCTGTCGCGAGGAAAAGACATTTGTTGCTAATTAGCCCAAGCAGCTGAGCCTGTTTGCGTGTTTATTTAAGTCGTTCAGGAGCAATAAAAGCCGCGGGAGTCTTTTGTCGGGCGACCCCAGATCCTGAAGAACAGCCCGAAGATGTTCAATACTGCGATCAGGGAATTGGAATACGACCGCTAATGGCGCTTTTAAAATGTTCCTTGAGCTACTTTAAAAATTCATCCAAACAAGCATCTCATTTCAGTCACATCTCTTACGTTAGCTTTCTTAGTATGCGTTTGCAAGAACTAGAACTTTGGATTCAATGTTCTTGTACACGTTTTGTCCGCAAATTCAGCACATACAACTTTGTCTTTTCTGTTACCTTGTCAGCATGTCATGGAGGTTTAGCTATGCTCGTGCTTTACTATATGACACGCCTACCAAACATGGGTGAGGCTAACACATTTGGCCCATGGAGAAGAGCCTCTGTTCATACAGGAAGTGGCATTTTGGGCTATTTGCATTTTAAATGTCTGAAAAACAATGGCCTTTTATGGGTAGGTGCATCATTGGGCACTTCTTGGATGGCTCCAATTCACTCACATCATAAGATCCCACAGATAGGGAAGTTCATCATAGCTTTGTCAAGAGCGATCTGTTTCATATTCTCATTGATTGTTCCTACAGATACATGTGTGTAGTCAGCTAACCTTTCAGATCGCCATGTTCTCGCTCATTAGTTATATTCTCAACTCTTTGGTTTGTCGATTAAACTCCGCCCTCTGAAGCCTCAATCCCATCCGCTGCCTCTCCCACCTCTGCCCTTTCTCTTCCTCAGCTTCGCCTCCTTCAATCGCTGCGCCGCGGTGTGAAATCCTGAGTGACACTTTAAGGTCTTTAGCGTCAGTAGAGATCTAGCCTGCGTCTCTATCAGACACAGAGGCCGACCCGGACTTGTCAGAACTGAGCGACATCAGAGACAACATTCAGAGATAAGTGAGGGAATTTTGAGAACTTCAATGGAAGAAATTACAGTAACAATGAAGTGGGCAGATTTTGATCTTTGACCTTCTCTGTCATCCTCCCACTATCATTCTTTATTGTCTGCTCCCTCTCATTTCTCACACACTCTCTAGTCTGCTGTGACTTGGTCTTTCCAAAACAGCACTTTTTATCTCCTGCAAGTTTCGGGTTTAACCCCCAGCCTGACTCACAGCAGCGACGCCAAGATTCCCAAAAACATCCTACACCCTGCAGAGCCACTGCTCCCGCGGCGGCAGACCAAACAACAGCACGCACGGTACCAGGGTGATTGCAGGCTTGGTGAAATGTTCGGGTGTGTGGTCCCGTCTGCTCTGGTTTGACTCACCCCACTAACTCGGGGAGATGTTTTTTTCACCACTAACTGCTGCTCTGGTTCTCGGTGTTGTGGCGAGTTAAGGGTTTCAGAACAATGTCTCACCATGTTTTTATTTACATTCTTTGCTTTCTTTTTATAAAGTCTTATGATTAATAAACATATCAGAATACACATGATTTAATTTTTCATTCTATTGAGTCACTTAAATTAATAAAATAAATTAAATAATGATTTTTTGTTGCATTACTGTTTCAAATTGAAGATATTCACGGCTGTGCCTCCATTCAGATGCCTTTATAAAGTTTTAAAAATACGATGTTTCTGTTACAATTTCAAATGTGTTTTTACTGATGCACACTTTTCCCTAAATCTACTAAACAAGACAGTCAATTGTCTGTATGAGTCACTGACTGGTGACCCCGACTGTCGCCCCAAGTCGCTGGGCTAGACTCCGTCCTCAGTGACCCCTTTAAGGTTAGAAGTGGATGAATATTAATGGTTGCATTGTGGCCCTGCTGCAGCCTGTGTTTGATTGGAATTCACCCTCAAACTAGGAAATGAGTTCCTATTTTGTGCTGTGATTCATTATTGAGGAGTGAAGTGTTTCATTTGTTTTTCTTGAAGGTAGACTTTTATTTCTGAGGAAGTTGTCGAGGATGTGGTGGTTAAAGGTCAGGTGACGGTAAACAGGACATGTATGCTTCCAATGCAAATGTGAGAGCTGCTGGTCGGCAGTGTGTATTAATACTCAGTAAAGTATATGCTAGTCAAGCTCTTCATCCAATGGAATGTCCTGTGGAGCTAATATCTCCTCCACTGCGACCTGAAGCAAAGTTTCCAAGCCACATGACTCGATTGTAGGAAATGGAGAAGTGAATTACGGGAAGAGTAACAGGAGGAATTTGGAGAGCAGGACATAATTGACTGTTTTTGGTGTGAGTGTGGAGCAGAATAGTTTGGTTTCAGATGCAGTTTTCTGTCCCAGACTCGGTGGATGTGTTGTTGTGGGTTGAAAGAATCTTACAATGAATTGAAATGACATGACAACAAATGATGACAGCGCTGGGTTGATCAAAACCTTCAGCCGTCTGCAGATTGACTGGCACCACATGGTTTGAACTACACACTCAAGAGTGTGGCATTCACATAATGGCCTTAATTTAACAGATGATTTTCACCAACGACTTCTGAGCTGTGTTTTGACTCTCTCTGCCGTGAACAGTGAGACCTCACAGCTGTTTGCTGACCACTCAAGAAGAGGCAGCTCCTCAGGTGACCGTAAAGCTATTGAAGTGGACGTGTTAAGTGTAGCATGAGTCATTAAACATGGCTGGACTGGTAGTCGGCTAACTGTGTGTCAGGTCAGACTCGTCGGGCGTGGCCATGCAAATGTCAGCAGGAAGAATCAGGTGACTCGGTGGATCAGTGTCACACAGTGGCAGCGCCACTGATAAATGTTTCACTCAGTCCCCAAATACTGATGGTGATCTTGAAGATTGGGAATTGTCTGTTTACTGCACCTTGATCATCTCTCAACCCTCGATATGAATCATGAACTTTATATGGCACGTATTCTTATATACTCAAAACATTTTCTAAATCCTCAGATGCAACAGACACAAAAGTAGTGAGTTTTGTGTTTCAAAAGATGAGACACACTCTTGAAAGTGCATGTACAGAACATGCAAATTATGCCTCAAACATTGATCCCAAACGGCTTGTTTCAATCCTCAAATCACTTCGGTCACCTTTAATGCGTATCCACTTTCCATACCGTCAAATGCAAGAGCACCAGCACACAAACACGTTTGAGAATCGCAACATTTAAAAGGGTCCGAATGGAGTCACTCAAGTGATGCTTTTGTGAAACGCTTGCATTCAAGGGATTGTTGATGAAAGCCTCTGACATCTTGACTCTCAACAAGGTGCCCTTCTGATACATATTCACAGTCTAAAATGCTCTTTAAAACACTGAGGAACATGTATGTTGGGTCTATTGACTGTGTAGCTCATCATGTTCATAAAGGTATTCAAAGGGATTCTGGAATCAGATTCACAAAAGTGGAAACCTCATTTAAAAGGCATGGCTCAGTCCTAAAATGCGTATGCATTAAAGCCATATAACAACATTGACAAGCAACATTTGTTGGAGGACAAGATGATATTGCTTTATGAGCTCCCTCAGGTTTGGATTCTACTGAGGCGGTTCTGTGCCTTGCAACGGTCTCCTAGGACCACGGTTTGTAAACCTTAAGTTCATCTGACAATCGTAAAATCCATCTGATGATTTGGTGAATCTACAGACACAACACAATATTGAGTCCATCTGTTGTGCCGCACTTGTTTGATCACCTCACATCACAAATTGACTGAGCCGTCATGAATACGCGCCTTCTGACCTACTTCTAAATCCGTTCAGCGCATTCATACACAGTGACTTATTTATTGTTCTCAGAAAGCAACTAACTCAAAACAAAAGTTGCGTGGCTTCCAGCCTTCTTTATTTTTTACTGGCCCGGTTCTGTGGAGCTGCTCTGGTTCTAGACGGCTCTGATCTTCGACATATTAGACTTGGCTGGGTGGAAGAGTCGCTCCGACTCTTTTGTTTCTTTTCAAGTTAAATGAAAGCCAGAGAGCGAAGCGCTGATTCACAGCCGCTCTTTGGCAGACAGCAGTCTCGCACACTTATCCTCGCGTGCGTGAATAAACACAAACTCCCTGCAAAAACAGTTCCAACCTGCAGGTTTTGGTAACTAATATGGCGGGCATACTTAAGAGTGGTTACCAAAGCTTTGCCGAGCTTGCTGCTTTTTGTCTGTGTGTGTGTGTCCATACAAGAGCCAGTTCACCCAGGAAACGGTCAGGGTGGGTCCCAAACATGGAAAGGAGGGGCTGGGCAAACACGGGATGGGGCAATCTCTCTTCATGTTTGGGTTTCATTGCTCGCAGCAACACATGGTTTCTCTGTACTGCAAGTGTGTGTTGCACGTGTGTGCCTGTCCGCAAACATACGGAGGGCTGTTAAGTAATTAACCCTGCGTACAAACTAATAAACTCCCAGAAAGCTCCTGAGGTTTGAAAGACATGATAAGATTCTCGGGTTACCCATTAATGTGATGAAACGAAATCCCATGAAAGCCGCGTGTGAGTCATCACCCAGCGTGTGCGTGTGACTCTTTTGTTTCGAATTTTGTGATTTGTAATTGTGGTAAAGTGGGTCAGCTTGCAGAGGGCAAACATTTGGCCCGACACACGCGCTTGCTGAACCGCTTCCAAACTTTTCTGAAGAAAACACGATTTCACGCCCCTTTAGTTTGGGACGCTCCAATTCCCTCCGGCTCATCTTGGCACAGTCGTGGGTCAACCTTCAGATGAGATAAAGCTGCCCTCATTGTTTCTGCAGATGGACCTAATGGACTTGTTTCATATTCACATAAGTGTATCAGACGTTGTTCAGAACGCAGCTCGAACTCAATAGAGTTCTATTGACCCATGCCAGTGTGGCCTGCAGTTCTGGAGAGGTGGGGTCACACCCTCCACCCTTTGTGTTGGTATTGCTGCTCACCAATATGTCCACCAGGGGGAGCAGCTCAGAGTCAAAAGACAAACCGATGTACCTCTGCACAGAAGAGGAAACAGAGGCACATATAAACATATATATAAATATATCGCAACTGGACGACGGAGAATTTCCGCCATTGTCCGCAGAGCACGGATAGAAGGCTCTGTCCGTATCTGAATCCCCACATAACGTTGAGTATAAATGGGCTTTTAGTGGGGCTGTTGTGCAGGTTACGAACTAAAACACTGTAACCATAGAATGTCGCTACCATGATTGTTGCTGCATCACTCATCACAGCAGTCCTTGATGGAGCTGTCTCTACAGCAGACAAGGCCACTAGTTGAAAGTGGAGAGCTCAGCAATGAAGCAGAATTCTTTTGAGTTTGGTCTGCGTTTCAAGTTCCCTGTTTTTGAATGCAAGTCTGTGATCCTGGGTGCTTTGATGTGATAAGAGCGAGCTGCTGCTGCTGCTGGCTGTGGAAGAGCAGCACCGTCCTGAAAAGGTGTCAGAGTTACCATAACAGAAAGGTCACGGCTGCGGCGAGCTTTGATGATAAAGGACGTGCCGAGCTCCCACTGAGGCTTCTGCTCTTCTCGCCATAGCCGGGCTTTCTAGTGAAGTGCGATCTTGGATCCGAAACATGGTTGGCTTCTGTGTAATCCCCTGCATGTGTGGTTTCGCTTCAGCTGGCCCAACTGTGCTAGCCAGCTCTCTTTTCTTAACGCATCCCGCCACAGACGCGAGATTGTGAGCCACTTTGGCTCCTTCTACGCTCTGGAGGCCGGCAGCTGCTTACACACACAAACTGGCCTGTCCAGCGTGGACATAGAACCTTCATTCATCTCCTCCGTGAAGTGCGTGAAAAGCTGAAGAGAATCTTGTTATTTAGGTTGTAGTGTGGAAAATCCAGTGACATCTGACGGTGAACTTACAGATTCTAATAAATATCCCTTCTTACCCCGCTCTTCCTTTACTTTTCCAAGTTATCCAGCCAAGTGCACTCAGTGTCCTGTAATCTTCTGTAAACCAAACCAGAAGGGAAAGCTGCTATTAATCAAATTCCTCCTCTTATTCTACTAAAAGCCTTGACCGTCCAAGAAATACATTCAACTATCTGCCACCAACAGTAAAGTTTGTTAAGTCAATTAATGGCGCCAATAGATAGTCCCAAAGATATTTTCCACGACATCATAAAGCCAGGCTACAGATCTCTCCATCTGCTCATATGTTTTACACTGTGCCCTCCTTTTAAATGGATGTGAGTGGAAAATCTCCCAGGAAACCAGTAATTCATCACAGTAGGACGTTTTGAGGGCCTTTATGATCCCACGAGAGCCTGGCGTCTCGGAAAGGAACCTTTACCTGAGTGAGCGCTCATGGAAAAGACCTTATATTATGAGACATCATTTGAAGCACTGCTCCAGAGCAGAGACCCCAGATCTGAACCTCTGGCCAATCGGAACAGCTAGAAAGTCATGTTGGAAAAATGTGATGTCAGACCCAAAGGGTCGGTCCACAAATGAGACACTATAAAAAGCCTTTGAGACCATTCGTTCGTGGATGTGGTGCTTGCTATCTGTTGTATGAGATGTGAGGTCCATGCCGAGATTTTGTGACATAAGTACCATCTTGCTAACCCAGTGAAGCACTCCATTCTTGAACACCTTGCATGGTTGACAGCACGTGCACAGCTGCCTGTCAACCTAACACGGTAACAAGCATTTCCGCCATCCTTGGACATTACTGAAAGACTTCATGGAACCCCCTCGGGGCCCTCTCTCACTCTACTGGCTGCATATGTACGACTCTTGCAACAGATGACAAATCTGTGACGCCGAGTGGAGGTCACCAAGTGGACGGTCAGTCCAGCTGCGGAATGTCCAGAATTAGGTCAATCAACTGTTGGCGAGTTTAAAAGTGGAATTGTGGAAAGAAAGTTGAACTAGCACTGAGTTTGGAAGAGGCAAGAGTCACCATGGAGACATGAAATAAAAATTAAGATCTTCAATGCTTTCATTACTTGACAAATTGACCAATCTACATTTATATAATATTGCTCTCCCTGCATGTGTCTGCTCAGTTGAATGACAGAAATTCTTCTCTTCTTCCTCAGACGATTATAACTACCTGTCTGATGCGCTGCCTCCTCTACCTGAGGTCCCGGACTCTGGATCAATCCTGAGCTCCGTTGACATCCCATCACGTTGCCTCCGCAACCCGGCCTTCCGCCACACCTCCTCCCGCTACTACTCGGCCCACAGTATGGACTCCACCATGGACAGTGCCGAGAGGCCCATCAGCTACACCTCCACCTCTTCCTCTGCATCCTCGCGGGACAGTCACTGCTCCCTGGGCAGCCGCTCCACACTTGTACCCACATCGCATTGTCATCCAACCACCTCTGACCGGGACTCTGGAGCGATTCGGTTGGAGCTGGTTCCTGCCCGGCAGCTGGGTTGTGGGGAGGAACAGGAGAGAAATGATGGGGTGGCGGATGCAGAGAGGGAGTCTGGGCGGCAAGGAAGTGAGCAAACTCCAACGGACCATTCAGAGACAGAGCTCAGTCTGGATAGAGGAGGTGAACGGACTGGACAGGGACAGGGACCAAGGACCTATGTGGACAGGGTGGTGCAAGAGATTCTGGACACAGAGCGAACATACGTTCAGGACCTGCGTAGCATTGTAGAGGTAAGCAACCACATTCCTAATGCCTTAGGCGATTGAGCTGGAACACGTTTTTGTCTGTCAGTGCATTGCATTTTTTGTCTATCATCTCACCGTACTTAAGTTTCATCATGCGATCACAATGCGGGGTGTCGACCTCAGCGTTTGATAGCTGGGGTCATGGAAGACTATTCAAGAATGTGTTGACCCAGTTATGTCCTGATCGGCCTCATATGAAACTTGAGCTCTAAAACATGAGCAGAGCGCACCTCCTTTTCTCTGGTTTCATACCAACACGTGACAGTCAGCTTGAACCCTCAATGCAATAAGGTCACCTGCACCCACAGGTGAGTTTGGTTCAGTTACATGACACCAGAGCTGTAGGAGTAGTTGCATTCATAGAATACATGCACGTGTGTGTGTGCTTCGACACACACATTTATACCATATATACACACGTCTACCGAACACACACACACAATACATTTTTGGACCAGGCTTCACAAATGTGAAACAATACACACTCTTCTACCCTTTTTTATTCTTCATGAATGCAACATAGTCTTTCAATGTCACCTGAGGGGTGACATTAGGCGGTGGACATGGTCTCTGCCATACCATAAGTGACCTGATTATCCTCGAATGAGGAAATGTCCTCTTGGCTTTGTGTGCCAACATGACGGCCACAAACTAAAGATTAGGAGAATATACTCCTTTCAACCCAAAAAGAAACACATACTGGTCCAGTTTTTTTTTTCCGATTGCACCTTGGCAAATGGATTTGCTTTTGGCTCATTTAGCTGCATGTACCATCCACTGTTTCCAGGTTTTCCATGCTACAACACTGTTCCCTGGCTTCACATAGCTGCCTGTATCCACTTTAAGGTGCATTAGCCTACCAGCTTAGATTCCGGACGTGGTTTAACCTTACACCCCACTGGTATGTCACTTTAAAATGAGCCAGGATGAATGTTTTTGGCTAAGATAGCTTAGGATTGAAACCAAAATGGGATTTTAAAGCAATACATTCCAAGGATCAGCAAGTATATGTGCTATATATGTGCAGTTTTCACAAAAACCTCATTGGCTGTATCAGTACAAAGGTGATTGCGATGCAAAGTATTGCCATTTACAAATGTAAATAAAGGAAACATATGTCGGAAGTAAACAGGAAACTCATTCATCAATGACACATGATAGTAGCCAGGCATCGGATTAGTCCCGTCACCCTAGATTGATAGTTTCCCCCCTCTCCTGCTCCTCGTTCCCTCTTCAGGATGCAGGAGTGAGGTGAAGGAGAGGAAAGTGGGAAGAGGGATTTGGCTGAGATAACAATGTCAAAAGTAGGTTAAGAAAACACAGAGCAGGGCTGCACTTAATAACCGACCACCACTCCAGCGAGGTAGACCACCCAGCTAAAGCCTCCACACATTTCCCTGCTAATTCAACAGCTAATTCTTCACCAGGACTTTGGCAAAGACACATGCGTTTAGCTTTTCTTCACCTCTTTTTAATGACAGTTCCAGTGAGTGCTCAGGCGATGGATGGCACTGATTGTATCTGCGTGAATGGAGCTTTTAACTGGATGGTTTGCCCTTTCTGAGGCGGGATTTCAGATTGCCGTTCCAATAGTAGCATCCTTTCAGGTGCTACGACCTCTAATCCCCTTGCTTTTGCCTCTCACTGCCAGAAAGAAGGGTGTGATGGCGCTAACACAAATATTTACCTGGATCCACCAGAGCCTGTTGTTCTATCAGGAAGGTTCTCTTTACCTCATTGTGAAAACAGATTCATTGAGGTCCAGTGAAGCTTATTGTGTATGGTTGAGTGTGTGCAAAAAACGTCGCGACCAAGCTTGCTTTTTTGAAAAGCTATTTTATATTCTGCATTGGCAGGTGAATTCACAGCTCAACTCGAAAGCTGTGCTGAGTTTGTCTGGTCCCACCAGTCCTGCCAACAGTTTGATGCGCAAAGCGTTCTCATGAAAAGAGGCTAATAATTTGGCATCAAACTGTGAGACTGTAAGACAAGGTTATGGGTAGTGATGTAGTTGAGATTAACGTACCTAAGACCGAGTCAAGATGAAGGCCAGAGCATACCGAGATCAAGACCTTGAAGAGCAAGACCGAGTCAAGATCAAGACCAGACTTTTAGGGGACTAAACAGAGAGACAAGATCAATACTTTGATAGGCTGAAACTGAGACCAAAGAAAGGCAAGACCGAGTCCAAGACCGAGTTCAGGCTGAATACAAAACACAGAACCATAAGTCTACTGCTGGTAAGGCCAGATGCAATGAATCTGTCTTTTATTTTCTGGAAATAACTCACGAGTTGTGTGGCACCATGACTCCAATCGTCCACATTAAGAGATGAAAAGTTTGTATTGATGACGTGAAGTGTGTGATGTGTTTTGGTATCAGTTGTAAAAAGGTTGTTAGTCTTTCAACTGGATCCAGTGGCAAATTCTTCAGCCTATTATGAACGACTGTGTGTGCGATGTATTTTATGTATGAGATATGAGATGTCACTTGTTAGGACTTGATGACCAATACAGTGTGTAATGTTGTGAGTCCATTCTGTCAA